>NC_050574.1:289643915-290368182 GCF_011100635.1 Trichosurus vulpecula | reverse complement strand
TTACCTTCACCCTCAAGTACCTTCTCTATGTCTCTTTGCTGCAGACTATCCCCTGACTCTAGCAGGTTCTCTGGAAAATTAATCTTAATGCCGACCCACGTCCAGATGGTGACAGATTAAGAGGTGTCCTGTCTATGCAGGAAGGAAGGCACTTTATCACATAAATTCACTTATTGAAACTCATCACCTAGAGGGAACAGGCTGAGTCTGGACACTTGTCCTCCTTGAGAGAGAGACAAGTACCCAGAGAGAGTGCAGAGCCAGAACTAAGGCTGGGTGCCTGGGACTTTGTCCCTTACACTTACAGCACATATTCTTTCAACAAGGAAGAAATAAATTGAGCTTGGCACTTAGCAGGAGTAATTAATGAAAACTGGAAGTTGTCAGATTGCCTAGCTTCCTCCTCCCACACTCTACCAGGTAAGGTAAAACTGGGCCAACTCTGTTCCCTCCCTAAGTTTTGACATCTCCAGCGACACTCTCCTATGGTCTTTGCTTCCCCACAACAGGGTGTCTGTCCCAAGGCGCCTCCTTCCATGGGGCTGTGTGCCCTGATGCCCAAGGTCGCTCCTTGAAGTCTCTTCTCAACTGAATTTGTCTTTAAAAGTTGATTTGGGGGTGACTTTTATGCTGCTTTTCGTGAGCATGTTTTGTGGTGCTTTTCCTGGGAGTTAGGATTTCTAGTTAGGGCTCTAGGTGAGTAACATCCTCCAGGGCAATAGACTATTCCTTATACTCCACTCAGAAGACACAGGATTTCTGTATGATACCTGCCTCTGATAGCCACTGGGCCAACTGCAAGTGAAAAGCTCTTACCTGGATTTGTCGAGTCCTTCTGCTGCACTCCTGTCCCCAACCCGAGTCTTCATGATTTCACTGTAGTCTCCATTCTTGAAAATCGGATGTGCAAACCAGCCTCCCATAAACTAATTAGAGGAGTGAAGGACAAAGCTGAAACTTAACATGAGATGCTGCCCAGGAGGCACAACCCACCTCCCCACCTTCAAAATCTGGTTCCAAATAGCAGTTCCAGGAAGCCTTTGGTAATGAAAGCCTAGCTCCATCTTCAGAATGTGGCCTACTTAACAGCTTTGCTGGCACCTTGGGGAGAAGACAACTAAACCAATGGTCAATAATTTAGGATCAGACTATTTACAGCTGAAAAGGTCCCTTAGAGATCACCTAACTTTAACCCTTTTGTTTTACAGATGAGGAAATTAAAGCTTGAAGTCTTTACTGAGAGCTAATACTTTCTCAGTGTGGAGAACTGCTAAGCCCTGGCTTTGGGCAGTCAAGTCCAAGGGCAGAGTCTGCCACCAAATCTCTGTGCACCCCTCCCCATTTGGCCTTCCGTACTTTGCTAGAGATGTAAGTGGCTCATTTGGTGTCTGTTTCTGATTGACTCAGAAGGAAGAATATATATACTCTTTTTTTTTGGAGGGGGGAAGGCAGGGCCACTGGGGTTAAGTTACTTGCCCAAAGTCACACAGTTAGTAAGTGTGTCAAGTGTCTGAGGCTGGATTTGAACTGAGGTCCTCCTGATTTCAGAGCTGGTGCTCTACTCACTGCTACCTAGGTGCCCCAGGGTATATATACCCTTGAGAGAAGAAGCATTAGAGAATAGATCTGGAAAAGACTTAGAAAAGGAGGCTAAGGGACATCAAGACTGGTTCATGACCAAAATAGTGGGATATGGGGGAACCCCAAAAGTAGGAGAAGAGAGGCCACTGTCCTGTCCTCCTGATTCTGCAATGGGGATGGGTATTCCTTATGTCCCGCAGCCCCCACTAGAGGCTACTGCAGAAATCTTAGAGACCAAAATAATCAATCCTTTATAGGCCAACCCCAAGGGACTGTCCATCTTCATCTAGCTTCTAGTCATTCAACTCAGACTGAAAAGGGCTAAATTGGTCAGGGGAGGTTTTGTTTTTGTTTTCTCAATTCATTGAGTTTCCTAGGAAACTTTCCTAGTCACCTGGGTGGATAAGGCTGCACATAAGATAAGAGGCAGAGAATAAGAACACACTTCTTTGTTTCAAACTGACAGAAAATCAAGACCACAAAAACTTAAGGTCTCAAACCCAAGGAATGAGTATTGTATTACAGCGTGTAATGCAACATGATTTAGATTAGAGGGTCTCAGGAGCTAAGAATCAGAACTCCAAGTATAAGAGTCAGAGTTATCCCAAGGAGAAAATTACTATATTCGGTTTATAATGGCAGGAAATTTTGGCATCAGCAAAGTTAGGCAAAAGCATTCCCAAGAGGGCATCTAGGTGGTGCAGTGAGTAGAACACTTGCCCTGGAGTCAGGAAGACCTGAGTTCAAATCTAGCCTTAGACACTTGACACATTTACTAGTGACCTTGGGCAAGTCACTTAACTCCAATTGCCCTGCCTTACCCCCTGAAAAAATAAAAGCATTTCCAAGATTACAAACAGAGTATGCCATGGGCCTAGCAAAAATCTTGAACCTTCATGAAAAGTTTTCACGTCAGTCTATTGGTGATGTTTTCTATTTCATAACAGAAATCAATGGGAAACAGCATTTGCTTTACAACAACTTTACTATATACATCCATAAAGTAAGGACCACTTGTTTAATAATAACCTTATCTTCTTATAATATTAAGGACAACTACAAAAACCCCAAAGAACTTTTGTGTTAATGAATCTCCAATAGGTAGGCCAGGAGTTCATTTCATCAGTTAGAAAACCAAGACACAGAGGCATTAAGTGACTTGTTCAAGATGACCCAGCTAACAAACAGCGGAGCCATAACTAAGAAGTTGGCTTTTCTAATTCACAATTCAGTTATCTCTCTATTGGGTCTTGATAAGGAAGGATTTGAATTCAGGTCTTCCTAACTCAGGCCAGTACTGTCTGCACTATAGCATCGATGAAAGAAGGGATAACAAAAAGACTTGAGAGGAAGGACAGGCAGATAGAGAGAGAATAATATTAACCAAAAAAAATCTAAACAGACCTCAACATGTCTTCTAGCAGCATCCACATCTTCTTGTTTAGAAGGGTTTCTGGGCTCTGCCCAGTCACTGCTGATGGTGATAGAAATCAGTCCCCCTTGCTTGGCTCGGTAGACATCATTATACAGGTGCCAGACTTCAGCGTGAGCCTTTATTAAGTTATGGCCAACAATGTAGGGAGCAGTGCCTGGTCTAATGGAAATGCCTACAAAACACAAGGCAAAGGAACTGAGGATTCAGAAAGCAGAGAGTACATCTGGACTTGTTTCAACAATCCGGCTAGCAGCTTCTGTGGGGGTATAAGATTCACCCATAGCCAGCACCCAGAAAGCTGCCAACAGCACAGGTTCTTCTGATCTGCTTAATTAAGGAAAGCAAGGTGAAGGGGTTGACAAGCTTACTTTTAATTCAGCATTCAAATATCATTCAGTTAGTTCAGGGGAAAAAGCCAGCACCCTGAACTTCAAAACAAAATGCAAACAAATTACAAACATCAACAGACTTTGTCTGATTCAATCCCAACACATAGTCACCAGAGTTCAACAAAAAGCTCAACATCTGGGTTTACAAGCTGGAGGGCTTCTTAGCTACAGCTGCCCGGAGTCTCCTCATCAACACCATCTCCAGAGCCCTGCACAAACGGCTCTGTCCTCCCTTCTTATAGGACTTCAGACATCAAACTTCATTTGAATCACCAGAGCTCAGGCTCTGGTGATTGGTTCTTGAGTTGGTCCCTCCACTTAGGACCCTGGGAGGTTCACATCCACATGGATTACTAACACCTAATGGGGTTTGGGCCCGGGGCTTAGCAACTAGTAAAGCTCACTGAGATAAATTGAGTCACTCAAAGAAAACAAAGGCCGTTCTGGTTACAACTTCCACCAGCTGTCTGATTTGGTGACAGTTAAAGCCAAACAAAAAAAAATGGTGCCAAGCAGTTCAAAAAATAGGTAGCACAGGGTGTTCCTAATGTCTGGAGACATAGGCAAAAATGCATATTTTCAAGAAATGAAATGATTGAAATTTTCAACAACATTTTACTTAATTAGAATATTAACAAATAACATCTTCAACCTCAAAAAACATCATATGATTTCATATTCATATTCCAAGAGTGAATATGATAAAATTGACAGCAATGTGGAGTTATTGAGTTATTACATCAAGTTCACATGAATCTTGCAAAGCGCATCGTCCTTTGCATCACAAATGATGGAAATTATATTGAAGATGTTATTTGTTAACATTCCAATTAAATAAAATGTTGAAAATTTCATTCATTTTATTTCTTGAGAATATTCATTTTTGCCTATATCTCCAGACGTTAGGAACACCCTGTATTTACGTAGTGTTTTAGAGCAGTTCTTTTAACCTTTAAAACAACCCTCTAAGGTAGGAGCTGTTATTGTCTCCATTTTAAAGATAAGGAAACTGAGACTGAGCAAAGTTATTAAGTGCCTTGCCCAGGATCACACAGTAAGTGTGTGTCAGGATTTGAACTCAGGTCTTACTGACTCCATCTCCATCACTCTATCCACTTTATCCCCAATGAAAGAACTAACAAAAGAACCACGACAAGGGTGAAGATGACTAAATTCTGGAATGGATAACCCAAGGAGGAAGGAAGTGTCTGTCCTTTACCACATCAGGCAATGCTATTCCTCAACGCGGCCCACCTCTCCTTCTGGTTACCTTTCAGGCCACCGACCTCTCTTGGCTGACAGCTGTACTGGGATTAATCAATGCCTCTTTGGCTGCCAAGGCCTGATCAAACCCACCACCATCTGGCTCCAGCTTATCTTTTCCAGCCTTGTCTTCTACTGCTCCCCAGGGAAAGTCTCCACTCCAGGCAGATGACACTTCACTTTTCTCACATACGAACACCACCATCCCTCTTGCCATGCACCTGAAATGTAGCTCTCCAAATCCTATTCTCATCCTCAAAGCCCCAGCTCAAATCTCCCTTGCCCCACAGAGGTCTCCTTGAACCACCCCAGCCTATGCCATCCCTCTGTCTTCTTAAGCCACATGGTCATTACTGTCTGTACCACTCGTTGGCATGTATCAGGGACTGCCTTGCACCATCATTTAGATTTTCATGTGTTTATGTCTGATCTCTCCAACCACATCATCCTCCATCCTTCATATCCTCCTAACTACCTGGCCAGGTGCTCTGCATAAAACCGACACTCAGTAAGTAAGTACGTGTTAATAACAACGACAGTGATAATAACTCACGTATAATGCTTTAAGGTTTGCAAAGCACTTTATAAATACTATCTCATTTTTCCGTCAAAACAACCCCAGGAGATTTGTAACTCTGTAACACCCCATTTTACAGATTATGATACTGAGACAGATAAAGGTTAAGTGATTTTCTCAGGATCACACAGTAAATGTAAGTGTCTGAGGCTTGATGTGAACTCAGATCTTTCTGACTCCAGGTCTAACACTCTAACCACTGTACCACCAGCCTGCCTACATGTTGAAGGAATGGATGAATGGTGAACTGGAATGTCAGTCCCCCCAAAATGTACAATGATAGAAATACTTCATTGGCAAATAAAAATTAGTCCCCTACATGAAGCATCCCCTTCCCCATAATCATATATGGTGTCCGGGAACACAAATCCATTGTCAAAATAATTGCTTTAGGTAACACAAAATGAGAGATGAGAAAATTGTTCTCCAGGGAGAGTCACAGGAGAGAAGTCTTGATAAATTTCCCTTTCCCACTCTAGGGAGCTGATTTAGCCTGTGTATAACTCTATGGTGGATATTCCACGGACCACCAGAGCAGCCTCATTGTCATCACCTAAAACTCTTTTAGTATTTATTAGCATATGACCCCAAATGGAGGGGAAAGCAGTGCTTCTCTTCTAAGAGTTTATAATTTAGAATGCACCAAGTAAGACATGAAAATTTATGAAGGGTTTATATGTCATGGGGTATACTAATTTTTTGCTTTGTTTTTATAATCAACCAACAATAATTTATTAAGCACCTACTATGTTCCAGGTACAGGGGATACAAATACCATGAATTAAACAATCCATACTCACAAGTACCGTATTTTTTCGTAAAAAGTAGATTTTTATCAAAAGGGAAGGGAAAGGAAGGGAAGGGAAGAAAGAGGAAGGGGAAGGGAAGAAAGAAGAGGGGCAAGGGAGGGCAGGGGAGGGCAGAGGAGGGGAGGGGAGGGAAGCAAAACGTATTCTCATATTGATCATTTCCACAAATCAATTTCTTATTTTACATGTTAGTCCATTTTATTATAACTATAATTAATATTAACATATTGACACCTAGCATTTGGAAAATGACAAGAGAAGGATAACTTCTACAGATTTCATGTTTCAAGGCAGCAGTATAGTGGAAGTTCTCCTGAGCTCGAAATCTGGAATCCTGGATTCAAGGCCTGGCACTATCATTAGTCATGTTACCTTGGACAAATCACTTGACCTGTCTGAAACTCTCTTTCCTCATATGTAAAATGAGAAGATTGGAGATGATTCCTCAGGTCCCTCACAGTTTCCACACACTATGCTTCAGGAGGGGAAAAATTCAACATCTCTTTTCAGAGCCTCTTTGAAGGGAAGGAGACAAGATATCAGAATCTGGGCCACGTTTTCCTTCTGTGAACCAGAAATATCTTAGACCTCACTCAGTCTATCAGATTTGCCCCCTTTGAGCTGAACTCTGTGATTTTCATTGTTCTGACAACATATCCCCAACCAATAAGCCAACAAGTAAGACCTGGGGCCATTACCTGGAGCATGTACTCCATAGCCATAGCCTGAATAGGCAATGACATAGGGCTCATTGATAGTGATCCAAAACTTCACCTTTTCTCCCAGCCTGCTGAACAGCACATCGGCATACTCCTTAAACCTTTGGACTATTGTATCATTCTCCCAGCCTCCAACATCCTGGAGTGCCTGGGGCAGATCCCAGTGGTAAATAGTCACCTATTAAAAAAAAAGTCACATCAGGAAAATTCCAATAATCCAGAGTTCTGCCTACTTCCAATCTCAGAGTTTGCCACAGGGGACTTGAGAAAGCCATCTCTCATCACATACTCCAGTCTCAAAGTCTTTGTCACTTAATTCAGGAAGAAACTAAATTCATCTTACACTTGTAAGATGAATAATTCGAAGGGGGTAACTCAAATCAAAACCATTTGCAATGTATTTGTATTTATGTTTGGTGATGATGTATTTTACGTTCTAGCTACTTAAGAACTTCAAAATAAATAGTGAAGAAACACTTAAATAAAAAAGAAGCTGGGTTGTTGTCTCTCAGAAGATATCTATTGGAAACATGTGAAATTGATCTTGGTCTAAAAGGGGAAGAGACATTTTCCCTGTGAACTGTGTGCAATACCAGGTGACATCATCCGATAATATCTGCAAATGTTTTCTGTGTGATTAACTTTCTTCTCCATAAGGATGATCCCTATGGTGGCCACATGTCCACAAGTGGCCTTTGGTTCATTCAGTGTCTCCTGGTTCTAACACTCTAGCACAGGGATGGAGAACCTGCAGCCTTGAGGCCACATGTGGCCCTCCAGGTCCTCAAGTGCGGCCCTTTGACTGAATCCAAACTTCACAGAACAAATTCCCTAAATAAAAGGATTTGTTCTATAAAACTTGGACTCAGTCAAAAGGCTGAAGCCAAGAACCCAGAAGGCCATATGTGGCCTGGAGGCCACAGGTTCCCCACCCCTGATCTAGCACATGCCCTCCATTCCCATTAGTCAGCATGTTACTACATTCTAACTTGTATGATAATTATTTGTGTATTTGTCTCATAACCTTACTAGACTTATGTGGGTGGAGCCAAGATGGCAGCTGGAAAGCAGGGACTTGCATGAACTCCCTGCCGTTCCTCCAAAAACCTATAAAAAATAGCTCTGAACAAATTCTAGAACTGCAGAATACACAAAATAGCAGAGGGAAGCAGGGCTCCAGACCAGGACAGCATGGATGGTCGCGGGATGAGGTGTATCACGCATGGAACTGGGAGCGGAGCAGAGCAGAGCCCACTGTGGGTGGCGGCAGGACCAACCAGACCAGGAGCCAGATGGAACAGGCCCTAGCACCCTGAATCAGTGAGCTGTGGCAGTTACCAGACTTCTCAACCCACAAACACCAATGACAATAGAGAAGGTGAGTGGGAAAAGCTGCAGGGGACAGAGTGAAAGGAGTTCTCAGTTTGGCCACCTCCCTGGGGGCAGCAGAGGTGGTACAGCTACAGAACTACAGCTGCAGGAGCTTCTGGCCCCAGGCCCACCTAGTGGGAGGAATTAAGTGGCAGATCAGAGCTGGAGTGTAGAGTCAGCTTAAGATCTGAGGCAGGTCTAGGTTGGTGGTTCTTGGGGAAGGAGGAGTGCTGGTGTAGCAGAGCTGGCTGTATAGAAATAGCTCTGAAATCAATTGCGCATCTCCTCAAGCTTGGAACAAAGTACTCTTTACTCTACAAGCAGTCATACCCCGACCAGTTATACACTGACAAAAAGCTCAAGGGTCAAGTAAATTGGCTGGGAACATGGCCAGGCAGCGAAAACACACCCAGATTCAGTCTCAGACTTTGGAACCTTTCTTTGGTGACAAAGAAGACTAAAAAATACAGCCAGAAGAAATCAACAAAGTCAAAGAGCCTATATCAAAAGCCTCCAAGAAAAACATGAACTGGTCCTAGGCCATGGAAGAGCTCAAAAAGGATTTGGAAAAGCAAGTTAGAGAAGTAGAGGAAAAATTGGGAAGAGAAATGAGAATGGTGCAAGAAAACATGAAAAACAAGTCAATGACTTGCTAAAGGAGACCCCAAAAAATACGGAAAAAAATATTGAAGAAAACAACACCTCAAAAAATAGACTAACTCAAATGGCAAAAGAGTTCCAAAAAGCCAATGAGGAGAAGAATGCCTTGAAAGGCAGAATTAGCCAAATGGAAAAGGATGTCCAAAAGACCACTGAAGAAAATACTACCTTAAAAATTGGATTGGAGCAAGTGGAAGCCAGTGACTTTATGAGAAATCAAGATATTATAAAACGGAACCAAAGGAATTTTAAAAGTGGAAGAAAATGTGAAATATCTCATTGGAAAAATCACTGACCTGGAAAATAGATCCAGGAGAGACAATTTAAAAATTATTGGACTACCTGAAAGCCATGATCAAAAAAAGAGCCTAGATATCATCTTTCAAGAAATTATCAAGGAGAACTGCCCTGATATTCTAGAGCCAGAGGGTAAAATAGAAATTGAAAGAATCCACAGATCGCCTCCTCAAAAAGATCCCGAAAGGAAAACTTTGTCGCTAAAAGAAAATATTGTCACCAAATTCCAGAGCTCTCAGGTCACGGAGAAAATACTGCAAGCAGCCAGAAAGAAACAATTTGAGTATTGTAGAAACATAATCAGGATAACACAAGATCTAGCAGCTTCTACATTAAGGGATTGATGGGCTTGGAATATGATATTCTGGAGATCAATGGAGCTAGGATTAAAACCAAGAATCGCCTACCCAGCAAAACTGAGTATCATGCTCCAAGGCAAAATATGGATTTTCAATAAAATAGAGGACTTTCAAGCTTTCTTAGTGAAAAGACCAGAGCTGAAGAGAAAATTTGACTTTCAAACATGAGAATCAAGAGAAGCATGAAAAGTTAAACAAGAAAGAGAAATCATAAGCGACTTACTAAAGTTGAACTGTTTTGTTTACATTCCTACATGGAAAGATGATATGTATGATTCATGAGACCTCTGTATTAGAGTAGCTGAAAGGAATTTGCATATATATATGTGTATGTATGTATATATATGTGTGTGTATGTATATATGTAGGTGTGTATGTGTATATACATATATATATGTATGTGTATATATATGTATGTGTGTGTGTATATATATATATATTTATATAGACAGAGGGCAGAGGGTGAGTTGAATATGAAGGGATGATATCTAAAAAAATAAAATCAAATTAAGGGATGAGAGAAGAATATATTGAGAGAGGGAGAAAGGGATAGAGAGAATGGGGTAAATTATCTCACATAAAAGTCACAAGAAAAAGCAATTCTGTAGGAAGGGAAGAGGGGGCAGGTGAGAGGGAATGAGCAAATCTTGCTCTCATCAGATTTGACCTGAGGAGGGAAAACCATACACACTCAATTGGGTATCTTACCCCATAGGAAAGAAGGAGGAAGAAGATAAAAAAGGGGGGACGATAGAAGGGAGGGCAGATGAGGGGAGGAGGTAATCAAAAACAAACACTTTCAAAAAGGGATGGGGTCAAGGGAGAAAATTCAATAAAGGGAGATAGGTTAGGAAGGAGCAAAACATAGTCTTTTACAACATGAGCATTGTGGAAAGGTTTTACATAATGATACACATGTGGCATATGTTGAATTGCTTGCCTTCTTAGGGAGGGTGGGTGGGGAGGGAAGAGGGGAGTGAATTTGGAACTCAAAGTTTTAAAAACAGATGTTAAAAAACACCAACAACAAAAAAAAGTTTTTGCATGCAACTAGGAAATAAGATACACAGGCAATGGGGCGTAGAAATTTATCTTGCCCTCCAAGAAAAGAAGGGAAAAGGGGATGGGAGGGGAGTGGGGTGACAGAAGGGAGGGCTGACTGGGGAATGGGGCAACCAGAATATATGCCATCTTGGAGTGGGCAGGAGGGTAAAAATGGGGAGAAAATTCGTAATTCAAACTCTTGTGAAAATCAATGCTGAAAACTAAATACATTAAATAAATTAAATAAAAGAAAAAAAAAACCTTACTAGACTTACACAGAAAGTTCTGTGGAATTTCTGACCTTCATATCTCCAGAACCAAGCATGGTGTACTGCATATGTTAGAAATTGAATATATGGAGCTCAACTGCGTTGAATACTGTCCTCCAGCCGCTCCCTTGTTCACTGACCCATGCTAGCCATTCCAGTCAAGCCAATATCATTACTGTGATCCAATTCCGTCTCCAGACTCCAGACATTCTCACTCACTCACTGTCCCCTGTAACTGGAATGCTCTCCCCTCTCATCTCTCCTCTTGGTTTTAGTCTTACCTCCTACAAGAAATATTTCCTAATCAAACCCCCTTAATGTGAGGGCTTTCTTTCTGAGGTCTTTTCCAATTTATCCTTTCTATATTGTATATATACAGAGTTGTTTACATGTTGTCTCTCCCCTTTCTTCTAGAAACATTAATTTAAAAAATCTGAGATCCAAATTCTCTCCTTCCCTTCAAGCCCTCCCCCTCCCAAGAAATATGATGCCCATTATACATGTGAAGTCATGCAAAACACAAGTGGGTTCCTTGAGAGTAGGAACTGTCTTGTTCCTTTTTGGCGGAGGGGAGTATTCCCAGCACTTAACACAGTGCCTGGCACATAATAGTCACTTAATCAATATTTATTGATGGAATGACAATTCCCCCACACCTATACTGACAGTGCAGCTTAGCTGATAGAGTTTTGTACTGGGAATCAGGACTGTTCTTGGGGATAAATTCTTGCTCACTTCCACTATGAACATGGATGAGTAACTTAACTTCTGCAAATAAGATAAGGTGTGTAAAACATTACGCAGACCATAAAGCAGCATCTACACATAAGAGATAATATTTGTATTTTCTCCTTTTTGCCTTTGTTCATGCTAATTCCTTTCACTGGAATCCATTCCTTCCCTCATTCCAGGAATCCCAACCAGCCTTCAAGGCCCAGCCTAAAGTTCTATGGCTTCCATGGAAAGATAACATAGTCTGGTGGGAAGCGCTAGGTTTGCCCTCACAAGACTGAGTTTGCATTCTGGCTCTGGAATTATTACTAGCTGTGTGACCGTGAAAACTGCAGTCTCATGATAGTAGCACTTTTATTATTTACTCCACAGACGAGGAAAGAAAGCACTTGATACGCACAACAAAGTGTGATAGAAATGTGATCAGTTCAGGGTGTCCCTGGAATCTGGACACATAGGCAAAAATGAAATGAATGAAATTTTCAACATTTTATTTAATTGGAATATTAACAGACCATAGCTCCCCGACTTCTTTTTCTGGGTATGCTAAAGGAGAAGGTTTACTCAATGAAAATCATAGATGCAACACACTTGATCGAATGCATAAACGCATAGTGAATGAGCTAAAATTGATGGGAATGTGGAGTTACTGCACCGAGTTCACGTGAATCTTGCAAAGCGCATCAACCTTTGCATCACAAATGAAGGAAATCATATTGAACATGTTATTTGTTAATATTCCAATTAAATAAAATGTGGTGAAAATTTCATTCATTTCATTTCTTGAAAATATGCATTTTTGCCTATGTGTCCAAGACTTTAAGAGCACCCTGTATATGCTATTCTTCCCTGACTACTCTGACCTTTTCCATTAATGACTTTGGATACAGCCACATATTTTTACTCTTGTTACCAAGCAGCCTTACACTACTCTCTATTGTTTGATGTAAATTCTGCCACCAGTGCTGCCTGGACTGGGAAATTCACTGCAGGCCGGGCTTACATTCTCTCTATCTACTGTGCCAACTTACAGTGGACGCTGAAGAGACCTTTACCAGATTGAACGTGAGCACCGGCCACTTTTCAGGGAACATCAAATACTTTTTCTTGGAAGAAGATATTCTTATCTATCTGTAAATCAAGTGCTCACATCGCAGTTAGAGTACATAATCTTGCTTTGCTTTAGTTTTTATAAAAGGAAAAAAAATAGATTCTGAGTGATCCAAGCCAAACCTCCCCAAGGAAGAGGAAAGTAGGCACGCTCATTTAGGCTCCTAAGTGAAATACAGATGTCTGGTGCTGGTGATCTTATCTCCTCTGTGATATATGTATGAGCCTCTTTTGTGTGTGAGTATGTGTATGTGTGTGTGTGTGTGTGTGTCTATGTCTATGTAAGTATGCATCTAAGGTATAGAAATAAAGTGTGTATATGTATATATATGTATATATATATATATTACATGTATGTGCATGTTCATATTTATATAGAGAGACATTTGTAGCTTAAACATATGTGCCTTTCAGAAAAACAGACTATTTGGATTATTGCCGTCCCACTTGACTTAACCACCTTCCTCTCGGCCAAAGCCCTTCCTCCTTAATCCTCCTTTTACCTGGGGTATAATATTGGCTGCCAATAGTGCATCGATGAGTCTTTCATAGTAGTTCAGCCCCTTTTCATTGATTTGCCCGATGGTCCCATCAGGGAGAACACGAGTCCAGGAGATGGAGAAGCGATAGTGGGACACACCAAGATTCTGAAGGGCCACCAGATCTTCTTGGATTTTGTTATAGCTGTCACAGGCAACGTCCCCATTGTCGTCATTCTCAATATTCAGTGGAGTGTGGGAAAATGTGTCCCAGATACTGAGGCCCTTGCCATCAGCTCTCCAGGCACCTTCAATCTCAAAGTGATAAGAGATGGCAAACTTGGTTATTTAAAGCAAACCCCTACTCACCTCTAGAGCCCCTAAATCTGAAATCTGGACAGAACTGGAAAGAATAATTTATATCTCCAGAGCTTAGAACACTGCCTGTCACATAGTACCTGCTTAATAAAATGCTGGTTGGTGAAGAGGAAGAGAATGAAGTAGAGTTGGACCTCCTTCTTAGACTAGGGCAGACAAATTCCCAAGATGCCATATGGCTAGGCAGAATTTCCCCAAAAAAGCAGCCTGCCATTTAAAAAAAAATTCTCTCTTTTCTCAAGGCTCCTGGGCATATTCCTAATTGCCTTCTTGGATTGTCCAATCTTGTATAAAGAGTATGATTAGTCTAGAGAATCCCAGTTCTTTATGGATTAAGACTTTAACTTAAATTCAACATATCTAGGGCAGGATTATTTCCTGTTGCAAAGCAGAAAGCCAATATAGACTCCACTAGTCTGAATTTCCTTAAAGAGACTCAAGTACATGCAACTAATCACTTTTTATCTTTCTTTTCTTGGAGAGAAGCATCATCTTGGTTTTGTTTTCAGTGCTTTGCAGAAAGTGAACTGGGTATAAGGCTATGAATCTGTCAGGATGGTGGGAGTTCATAGCCTGGCTTATGGGCTATTTGTGTACTTGTCCTTTGCCATTAGACTACAAGTTCATTAGTATCTCTGGCACCTAGTGCTAGATGCTTGAAAAATAATGACTGAATTTGAATTTGAGTGCTTTTCCTGAGTGGAAGAGACAGGTCAAGACACCTAGATCATTGACTTTAAATATTTATAACCTGAATCATTTTTTACTAAGTGTTTTTGTTTTCAATCCACCTGACCCACTTTCTCCAGAAATTCCGGACCAATATTTGAAAGTCTTCTATAGGGAAGAGATGGTGGACTTTTCCTTCTTCTTGGGCCTGGAGGGTAATGGTCGCAAAGAAACAAATTTAGGCTTGTTGTCAGGAAAAATTTCCTTTAGAGCTGTCCAAAGGTGAAGTGAGCTGTCATCAAGCTAGAGATAGGTAACCATTTCTTGGGTCAGTTGTTTTTTTTTTTGAGGAGGGAAGGCAGGGCAATTGGGGTTAAGTGACTTGCCCAAGGTCACACAGCTAGTGTGTCAAGTGTCTGAGGCTGGATTTGAACTCAGGTCCTCCTGACTCCAGGGCCAGTGCCCTACTCACTGCATCACCTCACTGCCCCTGTTGGGTCAGTTTTGGAGAGAATTTATAAATATAGGTTGGATTAGATGGCCTCCGACATCCCTTCCAACTCAGCTGCGATTCTATAACATTTGTCTCAGCTTCAGCTCAGCTCTGTCCTTCAGTGGGACCAGATATTTTGCTTAGGCCAGAAACAAAACAAAACAAGCATGCCGACATGCCAGACATGAGACAGACTTCCTTCCCCTCTCCCTGCTTACCTGATAGGCAGCTGAGGCTGCACTCCAGACAAAGCCCTCGGGAAACTCTCCGTACAGAAACTCATCCTCTTCGGCCAGCGGCATGCCGTTGTTGCTGATAACCTCTGTGTAGTAGCTGGCTGAAGTTCTCGCAGTCCGGGGTCTGTCAGGGTCATTAAAATCGACCTGGTGGAGTCCAAACTTGACACTGTAGCCATGCAACCATTCAAAATTATCCATCAAGGACCAAGCCATGTACCCTCGGAGGCTGACGCCGTCCACGCTGTAGGCTGATCAGATTTCAAAGGGAGGATAAGGAAAGAACAGTTTTATGCTGTGAATTTAGGCTGCTGGGTGGTACAGTGGGGTGTTGGGACTGTAGACAGGAAGACTTGAGTTCAAATCCAGTCTTAGATGTTTTGCTGGCTTTGTGACCCTGGGCAAGTCTCTTAATTGTTGTCTGCCTCAGTTTCCTCAACTGTCAAATGGGGATAATGATAGCACTTATCTCCCAGGGTTGTCGTGAGAATCAAATAAGGTAATATTCATAAATAGAGCTTAGCACAGTGCCTGGCACATAGTAGGCGTTCGATAAATGCTTCCTTTCTTCCTAGCGTCTTGAAGAGAAGTAAACATTCTACCGGAACTGTAGCATCATACTAAACACCCATAGTTCACTAAGCCTGAGAAGCCAGCTTTGATTAATTGAGCAGATAATGTACCATTTGGGTGGATTAACTTTGTGAGAGGAGACGGGGCAGGGAAAAGGTCTACAATACTATGCATACAGAGCTCAGAATACCCTCAGAAACATTGGATTTTAGTTATGAAAATCAAAAATACCATTAAAATTGAGCTTGTGGGGGAGGAGGGAGCTGTTAAGAGAAGACAAATCCTTCTGCCAAACAATCCCAGGCATGTGACCCATGGGACATCTGACATCTCTATAAGCTATCTGAGAAGCCCACATACCTTTCAAAGCTTCGTTGATATATGTTTTGAAATAAAACGTCCTATCTGTGTCTTCGATTTCAGATGTCTCGAATCCCGCTCCATTTTCAGTGACATAAATGGGAATGTCACCATATTCTTCTTTGATCCAATTCAAGAGCCTTCTCATCCCCCAGGCCACCGCTCCACTGAACGCCGTGGCAGGCCAAGAACTATCCTGCTCGTCTGTTCTCTCCTGATCGGTTTCATAAGAAGGAGGGTTGAGCTGGGAGGTTTTGTGTGCCACAATTCTGGAAGAGTAAGTGTTGAGGCAGAAGACATCTGCTGTGTTTCTAATGTACATCTTTTCTTCCTCTGTGAAGCTGGGGAGGCGAGAAGTGGCTAGATTTTGTAGCTCACTCCTGTTTCCTATTGTCCACTTCATAGCATCTGGGTAGTCTCCGTTTTTGAAGATGGGGTGGGCAAACCAGCCCAAGTTAAACTGCAGAGCCCTATCAGCTGCCTCAACATCTCTTGCTAAGTTAGGTGACTTGGGTTCCATCCATCCTGTGTTGAGGCTGAGGGAAATGGCTCCTTTCTGACTCTGTCTATACTTCTCATCATATGTATGGTAAACTCGGGCATGAGCTTTGATGAGGGTATGGGCTACTGTATAAGGCGTATAGCCAGGATCCTTCACATTAGGTGGAAATGTCCCTTCACCATACCCTAACCATGCCACGTACGCGGGTTCATTAAATGTTATCCAGAATTGGACCCGATCACCAAAAGTACTGAAACAAAAATCTGCATAGCTGTCAAACAGCTCAATCAAGGAAGGGTTTTCCCAACCCCCAATATCCTGCAGGGCTTGGGGTAGGTCCCAGTGGTACAATGTCACCATGGGAATGATATTGCTAGCCAGCAGGCCATTAATGAGCCGGTTGTAGTAGTCAACTCCAAATGGGTTGACAGAATCAATTGTCCCTGTTGGGAAAATTCGAGGCCAGGAAAGAGAGAAGCGGTAGGCCTTGACTCTCAAAGTTCTCAGCATATAAAGATCCTCCTCCAATTTATGGTAACTGTCACAAGCCACATCTCCATTGTCATTGTTTGTCACGGCATTCCCTGGTGTGTGGGTATAGTTATCCCAAATGCTGGGGCCCTTCCCATCTGCATCCCAGCCTCCTTCAATCTGATAGGCAGAAGTGGACACGCCCCATACAAAATCATCCGGGAATGTTCCATGGTAGAAGAGATCTCTTTCAAACTTGGGTTGGCTGGAGAATTTTTCCCAAACTACTTTAGCCTGGGAAGGAACCTCTGAGGGTCCCAAAGTAACCGAAATTTTGGAGGGAGGGCTATAAAGAAGTGGCCGAGAACGTCTATCTGTCTCTTTAGTTAGGAAGCCATTCTTTCCAAAAAGGCTGGAGAAGAAATAGGCAGACTTCCTGGGGGTTCTAGGTCTGCTGCCATCTTTGAAATCCACGTAGTGGAGCCCAAATCTTTGGTTGAAACCTGACGGGCCTTCAAAGCCATCAATGAGGGAACGAACAATGTAGGACCGAACGTCCACAGAGTCCAACTTGATAGCTAAGAAGAAAAAACAGAATTGATGAACATTAAAATCCTTTCTGTCTTTCCTTTTTGTTGTTTTTTAAAGTTTTCCTTTTCATGTGAAAGATTTAGAAATGATCAGACTTGAAAAAGAGGTAGTTAAGTAATATTTTCACCACTCCAGATTAAAGAAAGACATATATATTTACCTCTTGTACACAATCAACAGCAATAAATTTCAAGTATAAACAATATCTACAGCTTTAGAAAAGCACTCCACTTTCTCTCTTTCCTCTCTGCCCAGACAACGGCAGCATGGGTAAGTGCCATGGTCTTCACGCTGCCAGAAAACTCCAAAGCCACAGGAGAGACCAAAAGTGGCATGACAAACAACACAAGAAAGCTCATTTGGGCACTGCCTTGAAGGCCAACTCATCTGGAGGAGCATCTCATGGAAAAGGGATTGTCTTGGAAAAAGTTGGTGTGGAAGCCATGCAGCCCAATTCTGCCATCAGGAAGAGTGTGGGAATCTAGCGGATTAAGAATGGCAAAAACAATCACTGTCTTTGTTCCCAATGGTGGCTGCTGGTACGTACAATCCACTGATTTCTGTGCTACAAATAACTCACTAACATTGTTTGAGGGCTTTCCTCGTTGCCCTCAGGTATCACCAGCACAGAATTACTGAACTTTTTTATGATAAAAGAATAAATAAACTGAACATTCTAGGGGTCATTCTCTCTCACAGAAGAACCAGATAGCTAATTCGCTGGTTTGAGTCACCAAACAGGTATGAATGAAGTATCATCTCAATAGCACCTTAAGATTTCGAACTACTTTTTGTGTTTGGGGGCACATTATCCAACTTGGACTTGTGTTCCAAGCTCTGATTCAATCAGGTCACACTAAGCCTACTATGTAAAGATTAGCCTATTATTGGGTGACTAAAACTTCATAGAAAGCTTTGGACTTGGAATAAGAAGACCAGGGTTTGATTTCCAGTTCTACCATCTTTGAGTTGCAGGAGATCAGTTAAGCCACTTAGCCTCTCTAAGGTTTAGTTTTCTCACTTATGAAATGGGTGGGTGCATAAGGAAAGGGGACTTTGGAATCAGAAGGCCTGTATAGAAATCCTACCTCTGACATGTAGCCCCTGTGAGATCTTAGGCAACACGCCTGCCTGAGGCATTGGTTTTCTCATCTGAAAAAGTGAGGGGGTTAGATTGGAGACCTCTGACATCTCTTCTTACTCTTAAACCCATCATTTCAAAAGATAGAAATCATACAAAATACTTTGTAACCTTTGGGGCAGCTAGGTGGTAGAGTGGATAGAGTGCTGGGCCTGGAATCGGGAAGACCTGAGTTCCAATGTAGCCTCAGACACTTACTAGCTGTGTGACCCTGGGCAAGTCACTTAGCCCTGTTAGGCTCAGTTTCCCATCAGTGAGATGTAGAACGAAATTGCCAACCCCACTGCAGGATCTTTGCCAATAAAACCCCAAAGGGGGTGGCAAAAAGTAGGACGTGACTGAAAACGACTCAATGACAACAAAACCTTTGTAACTTTAAAGTGCCACATAAATGTAAACTTTTTTCTTCTGATTTGTGAGAGGCAGCATGGTACAGTAGAAGGGATATTGGACTTGGAAATGTGAGACTTGATTTACCTCACACATCTCCCACTCACTGGCTGCTTACTAATGGGACTGGTCAGAGCAATAACTAGCAATTTTTGCGCCTGGGGCCAACAGCACAAAATGTGCCCTCACATCCACCTTTTAAAACAATTGAGGTGATAAGATGTATCTACATGCATACATGCATGTATCCATGTATTCATATATGCTTTTGTGTGCGCAGATGCATAATAAATCATACACTGGCTTTCATTGTTATTGAAGTACCCAAATGTGTGATATAGACAGTAAGTGGAATAGAAATGGGGAATGGGGGTGGGGGAAGAGGGGTGGGAGGTGTGTGAAAGATGAAAGTAGGTTGGGATGACTGGAAAGGCTTCATCTGAGCATCGGGATTGGGTAGGATTTGGAAAGGAAGAAGGTTAAGGGGAGGGATTCCATGTAGAAGAAACAGCCAGAACCAGGGTGATGAATTGGAAAAGGACAAAAGGACAAACGCTGTCCTTATAGGCTGCAGAGAGCAGCAGAGACAATGCTGGACTCGGCGTCAAGAGGCCTAAGTGGAAATCCCGGCTCTGATTCTCTAGCCGCTAGAAGCCTCAGTTTCCTCATCTGTGAAATGGGGTGGCAATGCTGGCTCTGCCTCCATCCCCGAGTTGTTATAAAGGAAAGTGCTCTGTAAACCTTAAAGAATTAAAGAGATGTGTGAGCCCTCACCTTTGAGCACTTCATTGACATACAGTTTGAAATAGTCACTTCTTGCAGAGTCATCAAGATTTCTGCCTTCTTCTATAGGCAGGCCGTTGGCAGCCAGGTAGATTGGAACGTTCCCTTTGGTATATTCCAGGGACACAAACTGCAAGAGTCTCCTGAGACCCCAGGGCACCACTCGAAGCCAAGGGGACGAGGTCTCGGGCCAGGTGGGGTCCACGTGCTGGGAGAAACCCCGGAGATTGTCATAGTCTGAGACACAAGAGTCATTCTGAGCATCTCTAATCAGGCGAGAGGTATAATGTGACAGGCCGAGAAAGTCAGAGGAGCCTTTCAAGAGAAGCTTCTCTTCCTTGGTAAAGCTGGGGATCTGGGCGACAAAGCTGCCACACTGCCTGTTTTTCTGCCGGATTTGGGCCTTCAGTGTGTCAGGGTAGTCACCGTCCACAAAGAGAGGGTGGGCAAACCAGCCCAGCATCGAGTGCAGGTAGCGCTCGGCAGCCCTCACATCCTCTGCCTCCTCTGGAGAATAGGGCTCGGCCCAGTCCGAGTTCAGCACGATCCCCACCTGCCCCTGCTGCTGGCCACGATGGTGGCGATCATAATGATGCCAAGCCTTGGCGTGAGCCTTGAGGATGGAGTGAGCCACCTTTGAGAATGAAGGGAAAGAGAGAGGGAAGGAGAGAGAACAGAATACAGGCTTGAGGGACACTTATTTACTTTGTTCCCCATACCTGTGATCTCACTGGGACAGGGAACTCCAGGGAAGGAAACTTCAATTATACCAGTTCCACAATTTCTGTACTTACTGAACTGCCTCAAGGCATCTTGGTGTCCAAATGGATAGAACATTGGGCCTACAGTCAGAAGATCTGAGTTCAAATCCTATATTAACCACTTACAATCTGCCATCTCTGCACATGTTACTTAACCTCTCTGTGCCTCAGTTTTTTTAGCTGCAAAAATTAGAGGGTTGGACTCTATGGTCTCTAAGGTCCCTCTTAGAGGATTGCTTGGGGTGTTTAGGTTGCAGTAGATAGAATGCTGGGCATGGAATTAGGTAGATTTGAACTCAGGTTTTCCTGACTCAGTTCTCTGTTAGCCCACACTGCATCCTTGAATCTGAAATCTCAGCACCTGAAATCTCATCCTAAGCTGACTCACTCAATTTTTGGTAGACAACGCCTCAATTCCCTCAGTTGCCTCTCCCCTCTGATTGGAGAACTGGAGAGTGGAGCAGTAAACTCCTCTCAAAGCCTTCCTTTATAGCTGGCTCAGAAATTCCAGATCTTTCCAAGTAATTCTCCATTTTCCATCAGAGGCTCCGCTTGGTTCTGACTCTATAGAACATCATACCCTCCTTCTGCATTCCCCTCAACCTCTGTTTCCTCCTCCCTCCATCCCCCATCATGCTTTTCAGCTTCCTTTTGTATGTTGTCTTCCCCCATCCAACTGTAAGCTCCTTGAGGGCAGAGCTGCCTTTCTTGTTCTTATCTGTATCCCCAGCACTCAGCACAGTGTCTAGCATATAGTAGTTGCTTAATAAATGGTTATTGAATTGAAACAGGAAAAGGACACAAGTATACAAAAACATTTATAGCAGCTCTTTCATGGTGGGAAAGAATTGGAAACTGAGGGTATATCCATCAACTGGAGATGGCTGAGTAAGTTTCGGTAATGATTGTGATGAAATATTATTTTGCCATAAAAAATGATAAAGGGAATAGGTTCAAAAAACCTGGGAAGACTTGTGGAACTGATGCAAAGTGAAGAGAGCAGAACCAGAACAATTCATACAATAGCAACAATATTGTATCAACTCTGAAAGCATTAGGAGCTCTGAACAACATAAGGACTAACAACCACAATTCTAAAGGCCTCATTATGAAACATGATACCTGCCTCCAGATAGACAGGTGATAGGGTCAGAGAGGAGACTGAAGCATATCCTTCCTTCCATCCTTCCTTCCTTCCTTCCTTCCTTCCTTCCTTCCTTCCCTCGTTCCTTCCTTCCTTTTGCTCCTTCTTCTTTCCTTCCTTCCTTCCTTCCTTCCTTCCTTCCTTCCTTCCTTCCTTCCCTCATTCCTTCCCTCGTTCCTTCCTTCCTTCCTTCCTTCCCTCCTTCCTCCCTTCCTTCCTCTTCCTGTCTTCCTTTTTTTTCTTTTGACATGGCTTTTGTGGGAATTTGTTTTGTATAAATATATATATATATATATGTATATGTGTGTATGTGTATACACACACATACATATCATACATACACACGTGTATGTATATTGGTTTGCTTAGTTCTCTAAAAGACAGAGAGACAAGAGTGCTGGGCTTTGAGTCAAGAAAACTTTGGTTCCATATCTCTTTAAAGTCTCATCTTCCAGTGGGATACAAGCATCTCCAGGACTATACATTTCCCCATAGCATCTTAGTATGTGATTGTATTACCACTCCACTTATTTTAAAATTTTGTTTGAGTTATTGGCTTTTTTGTTGTTGTTGTTGTTCTTTTAGCTATTTCTCTTTTCTTTGGCATTTCTATTTGTTAATTTTTGAGGGATGTGTGAGAAACCTGACTCCACTAAATTGTCTCACTCTGTGATCTTGCCTGGAAAGCCCTGAATGGAATTTAAATGAAAGCAATGAATAGTAGAAAAAACCTATAGTGTAGTACTAATAGCTACTCTAGAACACTGCCAGGGAAAGAAGATTTTACAGAAAAAAAGACAGCTGTTGTTACAGTGGAGAACATGTTGGTTCTCAAGTTGGAATATGTGAGTTCAAATCCCACTTCTGGTGCTTACTACCTATGGTTGACCACTTAACCCCCATAAGCCTCAGTTTCTTCATATATAATATAAGGGGGTGGCATTGGAAGGTGTTTGAGATCTCTTCCTGCTATAGACCTCTGATGGGAGGAATGATCAGTCAGAGACAGCATCTGTACTAGCTGAGGGAAAGGGGATTAACTCAATGTCCTTTCCTAATATTCCATTAGACTGTGAATTTCTTGAGGGCAGGGCCTACGTTTCTTGTTCTTATTTGTATCCCCAGCACACAGCACAGTATCTAGCCTATAGTAAGGCCTTAATAACTGCCTGCTTATTGACAGACTGCTCAGAGCAGTATAAATCATAGGGGGAGAAGTACCTTAAACGAGGCTACTCCTGGGTCAGAGATGCCTGGGGCATGCTGTCCAGTGCCATATCCTGCGTAGCTTATCACCCAAGGCTCATGAAAGGTCACCCACAGCTTCACCCGGTTCCCAAAGGTGGCAAAGCAAAAAGCGGCATAGTCCACAAAAGCATCCACCACACTTTCATTCTGCCAACCCCCATGATCCTGCAGGGCCTGTGGTAGGTCCCAGTGGAACAAGGTCACCATTGGTTCAATGTGGGAGGCCAGCAAGCTGTCAATCAACTTGTTATAGTAGGCTACACCCCTGGGGTTGAGGCTGCTCTTGTGGCCTGTGGGGAAGATCCTGGACCATGAGATGGAAAACTTGTAGACCTGAGCCTGGAGGCCACGCAGGAGAGAGATATCATACTCCACCTTGTGGTAACTGTCACTGGCCACATCAGGCACTGCTTTATTCTCAGCATGGCCCTGGTGTCCAAACCTGTCCCAGATACTTTCTCCTTTTCTGTCTTCTGCCCAGGCTCCCTCCACGTTAAAGGCTCCTGTGGCAGCACCCCAGAGAAAACCTTCCGGGAAAACGTCATTCAGGAACGAGTCTCTCTCTGCCACAGACTGGTTAGCAAACATCTGCCAAACTCTCCAGTAGGCTGAGGTAGGTGTCACAGAGAAGGCTGCCTCGGGGCTCCTTTCCTGCTCTTTGGTTTCTCCAGCCAGATTGTCAGATAGGGAACAATACCTGCCGAAGTAGAAGAAAAGGAAGCAATCCTTTGTTTTGTTTAATTTGGATTGATATGTTTTGTTTTTATACCACTTTCATTTCCAGATATATCCCTCTCCACCCCCCTCCCACTCCTTGAACAATTCCCTGTAACAAGGAATTAAAAAGGGAGGGAAGCAGCAAACCAATCAACACATATACAATACAATATATGCAATGCAATACAATACAGTGCCATATAATAAACATTTATTAAGCACCTACTATGTGCCAGGCACTGTGCTAAGCACTAGGGATACAAAAAGAGGCAAAAGAGAGTCCCTGCCCTTAATCTAATGGGGGGAGGGCAGATGACAGCATGTAAAAAATATATATGCAATGCAAGCTACATACAGGGTAAACAGGAATAATTAACAGAGGGAAGGCACTGGAATTAAGAAGGACTGGGTAAGGCTTCCTATAGGAGGTAGGATTTTAGTTGGGACTTAAAGGAAGTCAGGGAAGTCAGTCACATCTACTATGTCTATGATCTGTTCATCCTGAAAGCTATGTTCCTCTATCCTTCCCACCTTTGGCGGCTAAGCTCCTTGAGAAGACCTTACTATGTGCCAGACACTGTGCCAAACACTGGAGATACAAAGATCAACCTTGCTCCACAAAAACAAACAAATAAACAAAAAACACCAAAACTCATTCCTGCTCTCAAGTTGCTCATGGGCTAGATCTTCGTCCAGGTCATTTCCACTAAGTGTGGAAGTCTCCCTAGGCTCTGTCCTGGGCCTTCTTCTCTTCTCACTCTATACCACTTCATTTGGTTAACTCATCAACTCCCATGGATTCCATTATCATTTCTATGCAGATTGTTCTCAGATCTATTTACCCAGCCCTAACCTTTCTCCTAACTTCCAGTCTCACATCCCCAACTGCTTATCGGCCCTCTCAAACTGGGTGGCTCTTAGATGTCCTACATTTAACAAGTACAAAACTGAGCTCTTTCTCTTCCTCCTAATCAAACCATTCCCTCTTCCTAATTTCCCTATTTCTGTCAAGGTTACCACTATCTTAGCAGACATCCAGGCTTGCAAGCTAGGTGTCATTCTCAACTCCTCATTCTCTTTCTCACCTCTCATATCCTATCAGTTCTCATGTTCCATAGATTCCATCTTTGTAGCATCTCTTGTACACCACCACCCCACCACCCTCCTCGGACACTGCCACCACTCGGGCAGCCCCTCACCAACTCATACCCAAGAGCCTGCTGGGGTTGGTCTCCCTGCCTCAGCATGGGGGGCTGTTTCAGGTCATCCTCCACTCTGTTGTCAAAATGATCTCAAAATTCAAGTTTAAGCATGTCATCCCTTACACAATAAACTTCAGTGGCTCCCTATCATTTCTAAGATTAAATATAAAAACCTCCATTTAGCTTTTGAAGCCCTTCATATCCAGACCCCCTCCTACCTTCCCCAGTCTTCTTCCATCTTATTTCCCTCCATGTACTTTGCCATCGAGTGACAGCGCCTCCATACAAGACACTCCATCTAACGGCTCAATGCCTGGAACTCTCTCCTTCCTCCTCCCTGCCTCCTGACTTTTCTGGCTTCCTCCAAGTCTCAGCTCAAATCTTGTCTTCTAAAACCTGGAAAGACCTATATGAACTGATGCTGAGTGAAGTGAGCAGAGCCAGGAGAACATTGTACACAGAAACAGCCACAGTGTGCGATGACTGCTTTTGGGAGACTGAGCCCTTCTCAGCAATGCAATGACCTAAAACAATTCCAGAGACTCATGATGGAAAACGCCATCCCCATCCAGAGAAAGAACTATGGAGTCTGAGTGCAGAGAGAAGCAGACTGTTTTCTTTTTTTGTTTTGTTTTGTTTTTTCTTTCTCATGGTTTCTGCCATTTGTTCTAAGTCTTCTGTACAACATGACTCATGTGAAAATATGTTTAATAGGAATGTATATGCAGAGCTCATATCAGATTGCAGGCCATCTTGGGGAAGGAGGGGGAGAAAATTTAAAACTTATGGAAGTGAATGTTGAAAGCGAAAAATAAATAAATTAACTTTTAAAAAATGGAAAAAAATCTTGTCTTCTACAATTCTCCTGTAATCTTAGTACTTTCCCCCTGAAATGATCTTCTTTTGCTCCTACTTCTATCTTGTTTGTATATAGTTGTTTGCATGTTGCCTCCCTCATTGGACTGTGAGCTCACTGAGAACAGGGACTCTTTTTTGCCTTTCTTTCTATCTCCCAGGTCTAACCCAATGATTGGCACGTAATAGATGCTTAGTAAACGTTTCTTGACTTGACTATCTGCAGTATCCCTACTCACAGGCCCCACCTTCATGCTCCTCCAATGTCCAAGGTTGGCTATCAGAACCACAAAACGTTCAGCTTATTTTTTTTACTGCTGTTCAGAAAGTGACAATATGATAACAGAGAGGCAGCCTGGGGGAGTGGCCAGAGTCCTTGCCTTGGAATCAGGAAGACTCAGATTCGAGATCTGCTTCTGACACATATTGGCTGTGTGACTCTGGGTAACTTATTTAACCTCTCAGTACCCAAAACAACACTCTAATACTCTAAAATTTAGAACCGTTACTGATGAGCATTGGGAGAGAAAGTTTTCTCACTGGGAGTCCCTTACAACACTCTAGCCAAAAAGGAAACAACATGAACACCGAAAGTGTTAACATAGCATCCAGAATGAGGGAAGGAACTGATTATCCCAGATCTTCTGTCCTACTCAGATCGTATCTGGGGCTGTGTTCTGGGCACCACATTTTAAGAGGGACATTGTCCTACTAAAAGGTGACTATTTCTTCAGTCAACCTAACAACGTCCCTGTGAGTTTTGTCTAGTTGCCTTTCAGTGGTGTCCAATCTTTGTGACCCCATGTGTGGTTTTCTTGGCAAAGATATTGGAGTGGTTGGCCATTTCCTTCTCCAGCTCATTTTACAGATAAGGAAACTGAGGCAAACAGGGTTAAGTGACTTGCCCAGGGTCACACAGCTAATAAGTGCTTGAGGTCAGATTTGAACTCAGGTCCTCCTGACTCCAGGGCCAATGCTGTATCTATCTACTACACCACCTAGCTGCCCCTAAGATATTTTGGGGAGGAGACATGTTAACTCTATTGTAAAGCCAGAGAAACTGAAACACAAAAGTTAAGTGACTCACTGTGGTCATACCACAAGCTTGTAGCTGGGCCAGGACTAAAGTCCAGTTCTCCCAATGCATGATTTAGGTCTCTCTCATCAAGCTGCAAATTATATATTTAGATACAGACATTTTGAACGTCTCCGTTCCCCACCCCCTAGAAGCCAGTTACTAGTTGATTACTATAAAGAGTAGAACGGCTTGACTTCACTTGGACAACTTGTCAATTCTGCTACCCTTGACTTAGACCAGGGGTTCTTAACCTTTTTAGGCTCAAAGACCCCTTTGGCAGTCTGGTAAAGCTTATCTCTTCAAAATTTTTTGCTACCTACATTCATAATGGAAGGAAATGCTGCATTTCATTCAGAAGTTATTGAAACATAAAGACATGATTTTTTTGTCCTATCCAAGTTCACAGACACCCTGAAGTCAGCCCAAGGTCCATGGACCCCAACATTAAAAATCTCAGGCTAAGAGGAAGTTTCCCTTCAATTCTAAAATTTTATAATTATTTGATTCAGGATGAGGATGTTCCAAGAACTTGGGGGTGTTTAGCCTAAAAAAGAGGAGACTTGGGGGTTGGAGGCTGAGAAGGAGGCATGGTTGTTTTCTAACTGAAGAAGGGGGCGAGGGGATAAGTATTTATATAATAGCACCCATTATGTGCCAGGCATTGTGCTAAGAACTTTTTACAAATAATATCTCATTTGATCCTCATAACAACTCTGCAAGGTAGGTGTTGTTATTATCCCTGTTCTACAATTGTTTAAAGAGGTTAAGTGATTTGCCAAAGTTAATACAGCTAGCAAGTGTCTGAGGCAGAATTTGGACTCAACTCTTCTTAACTTCTGGCCCAGCTCTATTCACTGCACCCCCAGCTGCCTCAAGGATTATCTTGTAGAAGGAGGACTGGATTTATTTCGTGTAGCTTCAAAAAATAGCCTGAGGACCAATGAGTGATTTTACAAAATGTCAACTGTTAGCTCAACCTAAGGCAGACCTTTGTAATAATGGAGGCAGTCCACAAGTGGAAGGAGCCACCTCGGGGGTCACCTTCCAGAGGAGGCTGGATGACCACTCATCAGGAATGACAAAGGATTCCTGCACTGGGTAGGAGGTTAGACTAGATGGGATTTGAGGCCTTTTCCAATTCTAAAATCTTATGATTCTATAATTAGAGTCAATTCTCAGTTATCCTTTTGAATGGAGGAGAAGAGAGGAAAGGATGTTCTGGAAATGCCTGCTAAACAAGAGCTTTGGTTCTGGAGGATAATCAGAGAAATACTCAGCAACACGTGAACAAGTCAGGTTTTCACTCACTGAAGCCCTCCTTTCTGTCTTCGTCCCTGGTCCTTTGCAGGGTGGTATAGTAGGACACCAGACTTGGATCCCAGGCTCATAGATCTACGGCTGGAAGGGACCTTCAGAGACAACAAGACTCCATCCCCCTCATTTAACAGCTAAGGAAACAGAGCATGGAGAGTTGAAGTGACCTGCTGAAATAGGATGGGTACCCACATCTTCCAGACTCTAAGTCTAGTGTGCCATGCTCTAAGGAGTCAGAAGACTAGAGTCTTAGCTCTGCCATGAGTTACTGGGATGATTTGGAGGTCATTTCTCAGAACCTCAATTTTCCTGTCTGTAGAATGGTGGCAATAATATTGACATTGTTTGCCTCCTGGGATTGTTATGGAAGCATCAGCAGTTTTGGAAAACTGTGAATGATTAGCATTGACATTATCATATACCACTCCCTGGTGGGAGGCAGAGGTCAGAGATCATCTCTCCAGCAGATAAATCCCTTTATTATGAACTGGCTCTCCACTTTGGGTTAATGAGGCACCCAGCGTTTCTCTAAAAGTCAAAGCTCAAGTTAGTTCAGAAGTTATCTATGCAGCCTTCCACACTGCTGAGGGCTCCAGAACCAGATTAAAATGCAACTGGAAAATACATAACAAAATAAAGGTACACTAGAGCACAGATTAGGTAAATGTGATTTTCTACGTTAATATGGAACTGGATTTAGGGGTCCTCATTCCTTTTTGAGTTCGACACCACTGCATTGTGCAGCTCTCAGATGTGAAGAAGGTGATGTGATGGAGAAAGTGTCCTCACCCAGGATGCCTTATACCAATGAAATCCCTGGTCTGTTCCTCATCCCTCTAACGTTTTTAAAGACAGAGAAATTGAGGCTTAGATAATTACACTCTTGGAGCAAGTGAGACAGCCCAGGCCTCCTGGTTCAGACTGTGAGACTGCCATTAGATTGTTTCCAGGGGTGGGAAACCTGCAGCCTTGAGGCTACACATGGCCCTCTAGGTCCTCAAGTATGGGCCTTTAACTGAATCCAAACTTCACAGAACAAATCCCCTTAATATAAGGATTTGTTCTGTAAAACTTGTCAAAGGGCCACACCCAAAGACCTAGAAGGCCACATGTGGCCTTGAGGCTGCTGGTTCCCTGCCTCTGGCTTAGACCTAGAGATCTAAACTAAAACCACTAGCTGATTTCTGGCTACTTAACATGAATGGCATAGGGTTTAAGTCCACATGGCCAAAGTAAACCATTTATGCCACTTTTGGCCACCTGGTCGCCAGAAATCATAGGATCATGGATTCAGAGATATGAGGGACCAGATCATCCAACTCCCTAACTTTACAGATGAGGAAACAGAGGCACAGAAATGTCATGACTTGCCCAGGATCACACAGCTAGTAAATGTCTGAATTCAGGTACTCCCGAGTCCACACCTAGCTGTGAGCCCCATCTAGGAATCTTCTCAGCATAGAGAGGTCCCTAGTCAATACCTAGTGCTCTAGAAGAGAAAAGAGATGAGGCAAGGCAGAGGAACACAGAAGTCATGGGTATTCAGGCTCAAACAGTAGGCACCAGGTAGCTTGCCAAAAAAACAGTGAGGAAGGCGATGGAGCCAATGGAAGGAGATCTTCGTCTAGCCCGGCTTAGGAGAAGATAGAGACCCTTCCCTGTATGGTCTTGAGGGGGCATAGGTGGCTGGAGAGGTTTGAATAGAACCAACATTAAGCATGACCCAGTGGTCACAACCCATGTGGTTCCATGCAAAGAGTCTTGGGTTAGGATCTGGGTCACAACCCAACATCCCCCATTGACTACCTATCAAACCTTAGCTAAGTCACTTCACTTTTCTTGGTCTCAGTTTCCTTATCTGAAAAAAGAGGTTGGTAATGCTTGGCCCTATCTACCCAAGAGGGCTATTGCATCTGTCGAATGAGGTGATATTTCTGAAAGCAGTTTTGTAATTAATGAATCGCAATAACTAGCACTGATATGACTCTTTAAGCACTTTACAAATATTATCTCATTTCAATCTGACAGTAATCCTGGGAGGTAGTGCTCCATCTTACAGGTAAGGAAACCGAGGCAGAGGATAAGTGATTTGCCCAGGGTCACACAGCTAATAAGTGTCTGAGACAGGATTTGAACTTGTGTCTTCCTAACTCCAAGTCTGGTGTTCTAGCACCTGCACCACCTAGCTGCCTGGAGCTCATAGATTGGACAATAGGTGCCTTACCTCCTAGCACAGAGTGAATGTAAAGACTAAATAGTAGTTGTTTCTGTTTTGGCCAGGAACCCTGAGGGTCTTCTCCTCCCAATTTGATTTTTTTTCTTTTTTTGAGGTTTGATTAAAGAGGCCATCCCTTGATTAACCTCCTAAAGAGGCCTATTCACTGAATATTACCTGAATATTCACTGAATGTTACCTCACTCTAAGTGAGTACATGAAAAGGCCTTAGCCTAAAAGGGCCAGGGTCTCCCAATGCATCCTGGGCCACCTCCAGTCACCCTAATGAATATCAGGCCACTGGACCCAGATGGCTCTGGAGGAGAAAGTGAGACAGGTGACCTTGCACAGCCCTCCCTCACTCAAATCAAAGTCAACTGCAAGTCATGTCATCTTCTCCCCGATGTCATGGTCCTATTCAAGAATGAAGGACAAACATAAGGAGACACCATTTGCTAGTCTTATTATAATACTCCCATCTCCAAGTGACATTTCATAAGCCATTGAAAATGCTGTCATATTGTTTTCTGAACAGCCTTTCCCTCATTTTATAATGGGGGGGAAAAAATTGAGAGACAAAATGAGATTTCATCTCATTTTTATCTCATTTATCAGAGAGATAAAATTACTTGTCCAAGGTCACACAGTCTCCCACACCATGAACATCCAGCCTCAAACAGAAGAAAACTGGTCTTACCTTTTCTCGGCACTGGAAGGACACTGTAGGAATTCACTGACATCAAACCCAACAGTCAGTACTTCGTCTTTATTTATGGCTGTAAGATAAGAGGTTTGTTCAATCAAACATGCACACCGCCCATCAGGATGGGTGTCCATCTGTAGCACTTTTCTTAGTGCCTAAAAAGAGCTCTATGACATCAACATTCTAAGCAGCAGATTCAATGCCCTTTCAGTACCTACCTCTAGAAATTATCATTTCCTTCCTAAGGATAGGGACTAAAGCTGTGATTTCACTGGCATGGAGACTTCCTACATGGGGAAGGAAGCTTCCTCTGCCCATGCAGGTTGGCACCTTCTCTGGAATAGCTCCCTGGAGCCCTTAGGGTCAAACTCTCAGAATGTGTTACAGACAGGGGCCTGAACCCAGATCTTCCTACCTTCAAGCTCAGCTCTCACTCTGCTGCCACACACTGCCTCCCGCTCCTTCATAGGCTGAGGAATTAATGAGGATGGAAAAAATTTCTAACATTCATTTTTACTAGGGTGATTTATTCAATTAAAACCCATCTTTGTGATCTTAGTGGAATATGCCAGCAAATGAGTAAGTATCCAGATACGGGCCTAATCCCATTTCTTACCTATTTGGCCCTAAAAGGCAAACGGGCAGCAAATCGGATCAGCCCTTTTGCAGATGGGAAAACCAAATCTCACAGAAACTCAGTCTGTGTCCAGTACACACAGATTTTCCTTTCAGTAGTGTCCCACTCTATGTGACCCCATCTAGGGTTTTCTTGGCAAAGATACTGGAGTGGTTGGCCATTTCCTCCTCCAGCTCATTTTACAGAAGAAGAAACTGAGGCAAAGTTAATTGACTTGCCCAGGGTCACACAGCTAGTATCTGATGCCAGATTTGAACTCAGGAAAAGTCTTCTTGACTCCAGTTCTGGCACTCTCACTGCACCACCTAGCTACCCATCCCCCTACTTACGAGTCCTCTTTTCAGTGAGACATTTGGCCACGTTTTTGCTAGGAAGAACTAGGATACACATCTAAACAATGTGACTCTTCCTTTGAGTGCATGCCTGGTACACACATTTAGTAATTGGGCATCTTCCTTGGATGCTCTTCCAAGGCTATTGAATAGACTTGATTCATATTATCCTAAGAAGTCAGGGAGATGTAGGGCAAAAAAAGACTAGTCTTGGAGTTGGGTGAGCAGAGTACTAGTCCTGGCTCTGATACTTACTAGCTGAGTAAGCCTTGGTATGCCCCTTAATAGCTCTCTGCCTCAGTTTCCTCATCTGTAATTTGGGTAATGATACCTTTCTACCTATCCCCCAGGGATGTTATAAAGGTTAGCACTTTGTAAACCTTAAGGTATTATGTAGAAGTGAGCCATCTGAATCATAGCAACTCTGTGAAGGAGACAGGGTAGTTCTTATTCTCATTGGACACACGAGGAAACTGAGACACAGTTACCTTGTCCAGTGTCCTAGGTCTCCCAGTTCTCAGACTGTGCACTTTCCCCTGGACCTACTCCAGCCACCACCCAGTGAATGGCCTCTATCACACCCACACCATCTATACATGAAGTCAGAGGCAGTGAGTAAGGAAGAAAGGAGCAGGAAGTACAATCTGGCACCAAATTCCTAGCAAAGCTGTCATCCTTGTTGTCTTTCAAGTCTGATCCTATTCACCATCTTTCCATGTTTGAACCTCAGTGTTTCACAGGTCATAGAATTGGGAGAAGGAAAGGAGTTTAGAGATGAACAGTCTGTTCATTAAAGCCAATTTCAGCCTCTCTGGGTATTTCCTACCAACCTTCAATCATGTTAAACAGTTGAGCTGATTTCTCCTTCAGGGAAACACAGTTGTGAAGTTTTAGGCTAAAGATGAAAACTTTCACTTTGGGATCCATGGTCTGCAAAGAGACAAAAACCATTCAGGAACTGAGCCTGCTCAGTCTAAAGCTTCTGAAAGCAGTAGGCATATTGAGGGGTGTACAAGAATCAATTTGGTTTATACTCATTCATTGCTGGTGGAACTGCAAGCTTTGCAAGGGAGAGAGGGGAAAGCAAACTGGCAACAAGCACTAAAAATTACAAAAATAATCCTACCTTAGCTCACTAATTACATCACTGGTAAGAATGTGCTGAAAAGGAAGTTCTCCAAAACAAAAGAGAAAAGAGCTATCTGTTCAAAGATTTCTACTGTAATTTTAAAAACTGAAAGGAATCTAAAATGGACAATGGACTAAATGGACTAAAATGGACGCCTTCATCTGATGTAATAATATAATGCATAAATATTGACAGGTGTGAAAAATGGAAAACAATGTGGAAAGGCCTTGAAATAATAATGCAAAGCCCCCCAAAAAATCCTAAACCCAGAAACCAAACCAGCCAAACAGAGGGCACACTAACAGGGGCCATATCAGAAGAAAAGTGAGTATGAATGAATGGACAAAGAATCCCAATGGAGACTTGGAGGCAGCAAAAGTCAAATTATGACATTTTATGGGTTGAAGTCATTGAATCCTGTCTCAAACATTAACTGTGTGACAACAAATTGCTTAACTTTTCTTTGCCTCATTTTCTTCATCTGTAAAATGGATTGGTTGTGAGAATAAAATAAAATAATATTTGTAAAGTGCTTTGCAAAACCTTAAAGTGCTATATAAATGCTTGCTATTAGCAGTATTAGCTATTACTAATTACAATGTAAATTGTTGCAAAGCAAGTTTAATTAGTTGAACTGACTCAAGATTGTATTTCTAATAAATCATTTTTAAAAAAAAAATCACCTTGATTAACTGGGTCTGAGCATCTGAATGTCATTTGTATTATAAGTGCCTTGAGCAAATACTTACCATCCCTAGCCCAGTGCCTTGCATACAGTAGTCACTTAAAACATTGTCAAAATGAATTGCATGGCTCTAGTTATTAAGTGGAACTAACACCGGTCTTTGTGGGAGAAGAATGGGTTTTTAATACCATATTCTAGTCTAATCTGGTCTCCAAACTTTTCTATTGCACACTTCCATCAATGAAAAACTGAGTGCCATATATGTATATTTATATGTATAAATATATGTATATTTACTCCATATATATATTTATACCATATATGTATATTTACTTATTTTTAAATTATGTACATTGCTGCCATACCAAATTTCATGCATTTTAAAACTTTTAAAAATGGATATTAAAAAGGACGAGTTAAAGAAGAAGTAATGTTGGATCTTTGAGTCAATAGAGAATCATGGGAGTTAACTGAGTAGGGGAGTGGCCCTGTATGGATCTTCATGGAGGATAGAAAGGAGTAGGGAGAGACCTGAGGCAGATATAGCAATTGGGAGGCTATCGTAATGTCCAGGTGTGAGGTGATGAGGGCCCGAAAGAGAAAGTAGCTGTGTGAATATAGAGAAGAGAATGGATATAAGAAATGTTATGGAAATCAAATTGACAGGATTTGGCAAATGATTAGCTACATGGGATGAGGGAAAGAATGGTGTTTGGATTGCTACCCTGCAATCCAAGTGACAAGAAGACTAGACATGGCACCAATAGGACACTTTAGAAGGGGAGATAGCTTTTGGAGAAAAGAATATAAGGAGACCTCTGATGTGGACTGTGACCTATCCATCCAGGCTTACCCTGAGTAGCTCACTCTGTCCCACCAAAAAGGAGATTGGAGAGAGAGTCACATCAGCCACTGTCTAGGAGGCTATTCTCTATCAGGAGGAAAAGGGGACTAGCAGGTCGGGCCGACATTGGGGGTGGGGAGGAATTTTTTTCCCTGAACGGCTGCTGGTACAGGTGCCTGGGCTGTGGTTAGGTTGTATCTGCCCTGGGGACCTCTACTAAAAGTGGAAGGGAAGACATTTGGAGGGGAGGGGAAGAAGGGTTCTTGGGTAATAGTGATTAAAGGGGGTGGTGGTGGTGGTCCTATCGCCTATCATGGGAAAGGTGAGATGGAACCCATCTTTCTAACTTCTGACTGATTACTGCCTTGGGGTCACTGCACAGCCCACCGGAGATACAGGGTCCTTACTTTGGAAACTGCTTGTCTATCCATCCAATGAGTAAAAACCAAGCTTATGGATTCAGTTCACACATAAACTGGTTTCAAATTCAGTTAACACACAGACTTTCACAGATCCCAGTGCTGGTCCATCATGGCCCGTATCTCGTCTGTTGTGTCTCATATATAAAATCTATTGATTACAGGGAGATCAGGTGAGAGGATGAGAATGATTCACTATAGCTCACCCCAGCTACTAGAATGACAACTCAAAGTATGCTTTCCTACTGACAGTGAGTCAGAGGATGTTTTATATCATGGATACACCCATTATCTTTGTTGGCCTGTCTGTGCTTGCAGCAATGCTGATGCTTATTGACAATAGAGAGGTGGAGGCAAACATGTCATTATCAGTTTATCATTTATTTATGTATTCTTATTTATTAAGTGAGCTGAGACTCTGACCCTGTGGGTCAGGAGGGATTTGATAAACAAGGACTTTGATTTGCTAATGTTTTCGACAAGCCATCATCTTGGTGATGGGAGGTGGTAAATTATGGGACAAAAAGCATATATACTTGTCATTAATGGCCCATGGGGACACAGGTAGTAATAAGGCAAAGGTTGGGGCTTAAACCAAGAAGGACGAGCTGAGGATTAAGGACCATGAGAGTAGAGAAGGTGAGGATCAGGCAAGAAGTGAGAAAAAGGCCCAGGAGTAGGCAGCTATCTATGGTCCCAAAAGGTCAAAGAATCAGGGATATAGTAGGTCAGGAGAAAGCTCGAAGTATGTACAGTATACATGGACAGTAATAGGTGGGGGTCCAGGAATCTAGGAAGACAAATAAGCTGGGTGTAACACCGAAGTTCAGAACATAGGATGTTTTAATATATTTACTATCACGAAAGGGAATGGGGCTAGGGTTGGGACAAGCAAGAAAGGGAGAACTAACATGGACATTGAGTCCATCCCCTTCATTTTACAGATGGAGAAACTGAGTCCCAGAGAGCTAAGTGATATGCCCAAGGTTATATAGCTATTAAATGCCTGAGGCAGGACCCAAACTGAGGTATCTCCAACTCTAAATCCAGCTAAATTCAATATATCCTGTTGTTGTTTGTTGTTCATTAATTTTCAGTCATGTCTGACTTTGTGTGATGCCATTTGGGGTTTTCTTGGTAAAGATATTAGAGTACTTTGCCATTTCCCTCTCCAGCTCATTTTACAAATGAGAAAACTGAGGCAAACAGGGTCACACAGCTACTAAGTGTCTGCGGCTGGATTTGAATTCAGAACGGTGAGTCTTCCTGATTCCAGGCCCAGTACCACCTAGCTGCTCCAGTGCCATGATACCTCTAAATATAAATATGTATCCCAAAATAAGAATTATCACTCTAATGTCTCTAACGTCTAAATAAGAGTATTACTAATGATTCAGTCACTCTCACTTCAAGCAGATCTCTTACTTAAAAACGAAGAACCTCCTTTGTCATTGATAATTCAGACCTATGCAACTAAGTGGTACAGCAGATAGAATCCTGGGCCTGGAATTCAGGATGACCCGAGTTCAAATCCACCTCAGACACTTACTAGCTGTGTGACCCTAGGCAAATGGCTTAATCTCTGTTTTCCTGAGTGTCCTCAGCTGGTAAATGAGGATAATTATAGCACCTGCCTGGTACATAGTAGGTGCCACATAAATGCTAGTTATTATTACTGTCAATACTATGCATCAATTGGAACTTTAATATCTAACACCCTCCCAGAAACCCACCCGATTCACCACCATGATGGAAAAGGCCTCAAATTACCTGCAGCTTCCACAGCTCCTCTGGTGGACCTGCCTCCCGTTGGCAATCACAGGGCACACCAAGAGAAAGGAAATCGAGGGAGTCCTGTAAACAAACAAATGGAACCATTACGATGCAAGCGCTGGAAAGGCAAAGTTTGCTTGGAATTGTTCTGCTTTTCTGGCTTCTGTGCAGAGCCCTAACTGCTGGCAGAGGGGAAGAGGAAAAGGGAGGAAAATGGGGGCAGGATGCACAGACTAGAGACAGGAGGATTCTGACCAATTCCAATAGACAGTCACGGATCCCAGACCACTAAGCTGGGCCTCATCAGTTAGGGAATGGCTGAACAGTTGGTGGTATAGAAATATAATAGGATGTTATTGTTTCATAAGAAATGGTGAAAGGGACAGTTTCCCTTTAAAATTTAATTTTTAAAAACTTTTCATAAAAAAAAAAAACAACTAGCTAGCTGTATCCCAGACACCAGGAGCCTCAAAGAGTCACAAGTTCTAGGGCCAATGGTTCCAGGAGCCAATGCTGGTGATAATCCCCCCTTGCAGTGGTCACCTTTTTCAAATTGTCCCATCAACATTTTAGAGTACAAATTAAGGCCATGGTCTTTTAGGAAGCCTTTCCTAATTATTCCCACCTCTCTCTACCCCACCTGCCCTTCAGTCCATGAGAATAGCACTTGACCTCTTGCCTCTCCATGAACTTGTCAAATACTATCTTTATAGATTTATTTTGATCAGATACTTCTCTGCATTGCTTTGATTATTAGATTTATCTAGTCCTTGAGGACAAAGACTAATCTTGCTTGACTAATGACTAATCTTCATTATATACCCTCAGTACCAATTAAGTTCAACATGTCCTATGAACCCTAATAATATGTTGACTGACTCCACACTGCTTTCTAAATTAAGTTTTATCATCAGTGTTTATGGAACATCTGCCATTTGCTATCTTGTAGCTAACTGTTATGATGGCCAAGTCCAGATTTAGCCTTGTCCCCTTAACTTGTTTCTCTTACTCCTGCATTTTGATTTTTTTTTAACTCCATACTGTAGACTTGGGGTCAAAAGCTGTCTTTGCTGTATTTTCTAACAAAATACAGTTAGGTGGGTCTGGAAATAACTGGCTGACCAGACCCAAAGCATATTGCCTAATTCATTAACATCAATGTGGAGGTAGGTCACTGAGTCAGTTATAGGACTTTGTCCTTTAATATCCAATGACTTGGATAACGGTATATAGGGCAGGCTTATCACATTTACAAATGGTACAAAAGAAGGCCAGTGACAAAGTAGGGAGGGAAGGGAACGAGCATTTATTATGTGCCTACTAGATACCAGGCACTGTGCTAAGGGCTATAGGAATATCATTTCATTAGGATCCAAAATGAATTGGATCAGTGAGGCAGAAACAAATAAGAGGGATAAATGTAAAATCTTGCCATTAGGTTTAAGAAATCAACTACTTAAGGAGAAAACAAAAGAGACATGGATAAAAGTAGTTGACACTAAAAAAAACAACAACAAAAAAAACAACCCTCAGCTTGGGGTTTTAAGGGACTGCAAGCCCAATATAGCAATGTTATGTGGAAACTGAAAACCAATGTGTTCTTTGGGTGCATCAGGAGAATGGTATCCAGAGCAAGGGAAGCAATAGTCCTGTCTACTCTGTCCCATCAGACCACATCTGGAGTACTTTGTCCAGTTGTGTTCACCACACTTTAGAATAAACAATATGCTTTGTATAGTGCTGAAAGGTTCACAAAACGCTTTCCTCCCAGCCACTTTTCCCCATTTTTAAAATAGGAATAAATGGCGTGTGTACAACCTACCTCACAGCGATTCTTTAAATAGTACTTACAGCTATGATCCCTGAGCCAATCACAAACCACCCGGAGGCCCCGACTGCTTTGTGTGGGGGTTCTGGCTTTTTTTGTTTTTCTAAACCACAAGATTAGAGGAAGTGAGAACTAAGTTGTTTAAAGAAGAATACGCATTTAAATAACGATTAGCAGAAAAGCAGCCCTACTCTAAACTGACCTCATCTTCTCAAGTTCAGTTCAAAAAGCATTTATTAAGTACCTTCTGTATGCCAGGCATTGTGCTCAGTGCTGGAGACACAGACACAAAGGCAAGGAATTTATATTCTATTGAGGAGAATCACATATACAGAAAATTAAATGCTTACGAAGTACAGAGTGGGCTGGGGGGAGGCAGGGAGGGAATCAGACCCTGTCTGAACTGGGCTTTGAAGGAAGCAATGCAATCAGCACTCCTCTAGTTGAATACTTGGCCCAGGCAGACACAGGCTCTTTTAGAAGGTTAGTTAAAATTTCAAACTAAATGGGAGCAGCTAAGATGGCACGGTAGATAAAGTGCTGGGCCTAGAGTCAGGAAGATCTGAGTTCAGATCTGTCCTCAGACACTTATTAACTGTGTGACCCTGAGTAAGTCACTCAACCTTGTTTGCCTCAATTTCCTCATCTGTAAAATGAATTGAAGAAGGAAATGGCAAACCATTCCAGTATCTTTGCCAGTAAAAACCCAAATAGGGTCATGAAGTGTTTGACATGACTGAGCAACAAAACCAAAACATTCATAATTATTTTGGAGTAGAGAAAAGTTTTTGAGACCCTTCAAGGTGAGGTGTGCATCAAACCATTGTCATCTAGTAAAGACTTTGTAAAATCATAATGGTCAATCTTCTTGGACAACATCAATATGATTCTTAATTCATAAAAAAATTTTAACAAGCATTTATTGATTACCTGTTAGGTAACAGACACTGTGTTGTATTAACAATTATTTCATTTTATCCTCATGCCAACCTTGGGAGGTGCTATTATTAGCGTCATTTTTACAAATGAAGAAATTGAGGCACACAGACTTGCCCAGGGTTACACAACTACTAAATGTCTAAGGCCAGATTAGAACTCAAGGTCCACCTGATTCTAGGCCCAGGACTCAGTCTCCACTATGTCCCCTAGCTGCCCCTATTGTCACCTTTTGATATGGGGAATGAAGCTCACTGGTCTTACCTTGATAAGATGATGCCATGAGGAGCCTGTTAAGTACTCAGAGAAGTCCTCAGCTCCTAGCACAACAGACAGTTTCCCACCTGAAAACCAAAGCAAAAGAAAGGAAAATAAACACAGGATAGGCATTTAATCCAAATTTCTCCTTCCTCCCACTCTCTCCGTTGAGGACCTTGCTTCTTACTTTACTGAAAAAACTGATGCCATTCAACATGACCTCCCTCTCCTCCCTTTTTTTCATTTCCAAACCTTCTGGAATCATCTCCCATTCCCTCCTCCAGACTACAATGCTACCAGGGATTTTCCTTAAGTACAGATGTAACCAAATTACTTCCCTAATCAATAAACTCCAGTGGCTCCCTATAATCTCTAAGATAAAATATAAACTGTTTAGCTTTTAAAACTGTACACCATCTGGCCCCAAAATTGCATTGCATATTACTTCTTTTTCCCCACTCTGTGATCCACCCAAATGGCCTTCTCTCTGTCCCTTGCACAAGGGAACCTCCATCTCGTATCACCATACTTTTGTACTAGACACCTCCCTGAAATGCATTCCCTCCTCATGTTCACCCCATAGAATCTCTCCTTTTAAGATTCAGCTAAGGTACCACCTTCTCTGCTTCCTTAACCCCTCACTTCTATGTTACACTGACACACGTTGGTTATTGTCCTTCATTCTCAAAGAGGACCAAAAAGATGCTATGTTGGGTTCAAGGTACAGTGTGTCTGACTGTGTCTGATCAGACCAATATGAGCTTGGAAGGCTCTACCACAGGTCAGGCACAAAGAGTCCATATAATATGTTACTGGTAATTTGAAAGATAATTTATAAAAACAAATCAGAGGTCTTTCAAAGATTTTCCTATATATTTTATACTATTTATGAATCCAGGTTGTATATAATGGATAGTCAAAATGGTCATCAATGTACCTGTAATATAATTAATAATTTAAAACATACTACTTAAGTGTAAAATAAAATTCACCATTATAGTGTTTAAAATAATACATTTTTTAAAATTTAAAGGCTTTATTAATCCTCCCAACAGCTAATGCCCTCCCTTTCAAACTACCTAATATTTAAGTGCTTAGTGCTTATTTGTAAGTTTTCCCTTTATATCCTGCATACATTTATATATGTGCTTGTCTCCCTCATTAGAAATGAAACTCTTTGAGAGTGAGGATTCTTAGTCTTTGCATTTGTGTCCCCAGAACTTAATGTAAGTGTGAGTGCTTAATAAATGACTGTTGATGGATTGAATCATGCTTTTAAAAAATTCCCCACAGTATACATCACAGTACTGAGCAGATAGTAAGCTTTCAATAACTGGTAGTTGAATGAACAGGAGGTTATATAATCCCTGAAACAGAAAGATTGAAAGAAAATGATTTCTAAAAATCTGTAAAAGGTTTCATTGAGGCTGAACAAGTTGTGGTATATGAATGTAATGGAATACTACTGTGCTATAGGAAATGATGAGCGGGCAGATTTCAGAAAAACCTGGAAAGACTTATATGAACTGATGCTGAGCGAAGTGAGCAGAACCAGGAGAACATTATACACAGTAATAGCCACATTGTGCAATGACTAACTTTGATAGACTTAGCCCTTCTCAGCAATGCAAGGACCTAAAACAATTCCACAGGACTCATGATGGAAAATGCAATCCACATCCAGAGAAAGAAATATGGAGTCTGAGTGAAGAGCGAAGCAGACTATTTTCTTTTGTTTTGTTTTGTTTTTTTCTTTCTCATCGTTTCTCCCATTCATTCTAATTCTTCTACACAAAATGACTAAAGCAAAAATATGGTTAATAGGAATGTATTTGTAGAGCCCATATCAGATTGCAGGCTGTGTCAGGGAGGGAGAGGATGGAGAAGGGAAGGGGAGAAAATTTAAAATTTACAAAAGTGAATGTTGAAAACTAAAAATAAATAAATTAATAAAAAGAAAGGTTTCATCAAACTAAGAATTTGAGGGGCAAAGGTGAGATAAAAATGAGGCAAAAGCTATAAAACAAAGTGCTGGTGGAATAAGGTTAAAGGAAGGAGAAGTGATACCCACAGTCATGTCAGAAGGCCCAAGTATGAGTACTGACTCCACCATTAACACCTGTATAACCTGTCACTTCACATCTCTTGATTTTAATGTACTCATGAATAAAATGAAAATATCTGACTAGACAATCTCTAAGGTCCTTTGGAATACAACTTCTACTGTCCTAAGCAACACAGTAATATCTGCGCTACCAGAGTGCAACCAGTGAAAGATTTGTGGGTAAGTCAACCAAGTGTATGGGAAATTATGTGGGGTCTTGTTAAAGGGATTTGGGTGGAGGGAGAAGATTAAGAATAGATAATTATAGGGACCTAAAACTGACCAGACGTTGGTCCTGTGGGCATAAGCACTGGCAGAGAATCAGGGGATCTTGCTCTGCTCCATGTTCCTTAAAAATTATACAGATTATATCCAAGTCAGCCAAGGAAAAGATGTGTCTAACGGGATAGCACTGTTCTACCTAACACCTCAACTCCCTTGACAGCTGTGCAGTTGGTAGTAGATGCATTCAAACACAGAGGATAAGTTTTATGATGACCCCAAAGAGAGGTTTTGTTGGGCTGAATGGCTAACTGGCTAGCCCCTGGAGCTTGGAGGGTGGCTTCCCGGGAGTTGTCTCTACACCTCTGACTTGTAGCATTGTCCTGGTCCTCACCTAGCAGCTCGGAGGTTATGTCCAAATCCTTTCTGAAACATGGATCCACTCCCATCCCTGGGAACCTCAATAGCCTGGAGACCTTAGTACAATAACCTTCATCCAGTTAATTTTAGGTAGCAGCAAAAAGAAGGTGAAATATGAGAAAAGGTCAGGACCCCCTTCTAGAATTCTAATCTCTATTTTATAGATGATAAAAATGAGGCACAGAAAAGTGAATCAGCTTGCAAGAGGTCACACACCAAGGCAGCGGTAGAACTAAAGACTAGGATCTTGTTTCTAGTCTGCCTCGGCATTCTAGAAGATATCCTCCATAACTCTGTACACTAGTTGTACATCGTTTCTAGACTGAGTAGAGGCAGCTAGGTGGTGGGGGATGGAGTGCTGGAGTCAGGAAGACCTGAGTTCAAATCTAGCCTCAGACACTCACTAGCTGTGTGGCCTTGGACAGGTCACCTAACTTCTGCCTGCCTCAGTTTCCTCAACTGTGAAATGGGGATAATAACAGTGTATACCTCCTAGGGTTGTTATGAGGGTCAAGTGAGATAATATTTATAGACCACTTAGCACAGTGCTTGGTACATAGTACCTGCTTAATAAATGTGTGTTCCCTCCCCTGATAAAAATATTACAGCTAGAAGACCATAGGATGCTAGATTTAGAGCTGGAAGGAACCTTAGCAGTCCTCTAATCTAAATCCCTTATTTACACGTAAAGGAACAAAGGTCAGAAAAATGACTTGACCAAGTCCATATAGGTAAGTGGCAGAAGTGGGATTTGAACCCAGGTCCTCTGACTCCAAATCCAGTGCTCCTTCCTCTGTACTGTACTGTCTCTAAATTAAGTGAAATCACTAAGAACCACCCTTCAAACCTATTCATGATTTAACAAATTTAAACTTTTTTTTCATTATGACCTCCAATGACACTTCCAACCCTGCCCATTTCATCTCTGTATATTATATTATATATACATATATTTCTACCACATATTATTGTAATTAATGTACCTATAATAAGTAATCAATATGCATATACTTATAAAATCATAGATTTAGAAATGTAAAGGTCCCTTCAAGGACATCTAAGCCACCCTTCTGATTGTACCTTTTGGAAAACCAAGGTCCAAAAAGGTTGTCACTTGCCTAAGGTCATCAGTTCAGTCCTTTCAGTCATGTCTGACTCTTTGTGACCCCATTTGGGGTTTTCTTGGCAATGATAATAAAGCCATTTCCTTCTCCAGCTCATTTTACAAATGAGGAAACTGAGGCAAACAGGGTTAAGTGACTTGTCCAGGGTCACATAGCTACGAGGTGTCTGAGGCCAGATTTGACCTTAGGAAGATTAGTCTTCCTGACTCCAACCCCAGTGTGCTATCTACTGCACTGAGGTTTTATATATATATATATATATATATACACACACACACACATGTATGTATGTATGTGTATATATGTATATACATATACATATATACATATACATACACATACATATACATACACACATACACACACACATACATACATACATACATACATGTGTGTGTGTGTGTGTGTGTGTGTGGTTAAATGACAAATAACCTGATTTGAACCCAGACCCTCTGGTTCCAACATGAACCTCTTTTCCACTGTACTATGCTGCCTCTTACTCCTTCCTTCCTCTCTCCCCTTTGCATTCAACCTCACTCATTTTACAACAGCAGAAACTGAGACCTAGAGGTGATTTACCTAAGGTCACCCCAAATCACCTGGCTGGGTTTACTGAATGCCCCATCACCTTTCTCATAAGAATCCAAGCCCATTTTCATTCACCTTGAGAAGCGAAATTTTCGTGGTAGACATGATAGGCTTTTCTGTGGGCATCAACAACGGCCTGAACACGAGAAGACCTTGATTCCTGGTGGGGAAGATCCTCCATCACTGCTACCAAGTCACTAAAAGTGATCCAGATCTCAACCAGGTCCCCAAAGGAGTGGAAGGCAAAGGAAGCATAGTCTGCAAAGAGGCCAACAAAGTGGTCACTTTTCCAGGCCCCAGATGGAGAGGCCAGGGCTTGTTCGGGTAATATCTGATGGTGCAGGATCACCAACGGCTGAAGCTCAGCGGCCCTGAGCACCTCAAGAAGTCTTCTGTAGCACTGCACTGTGATCCTGTCCGGCTCCCGGGAGCTTCCTGTTGGGAGAAGTTGTGCCCAAGGAAGAAAGATTTTATAGTGGGTCACCCCACTGGCATAAAGGCTGGCAAAATACTCGGATGAGGCAGCGATCACCGGCTGGCTGCAGATGGGAGCATCTGGGCTGTGTGCTACGAGGTTAGACCCCTGCTCACTTAATGCATGATCTAAGTCCTGAATCAAGTCACTGGGAAGAGGGCCAGCAGCTAAAATGAAATTCCAGGTAGATTCCCAGTCCACTGCCCAGCAGGGAAAATTGCACAGAAGAACAACAAACAGGGTATTCCAAGCCAGCTCCATTGCTAATGACAAATTCTAGAGATGCAGGGATCTTTGGTATTTATACATGAAATCTGGGATTGTAAAATGCTAAAGGATCATAAAATGTAATGATTAACACAGAGTATCTGCAAAAATAAACTATAAACTATGTACCCAGCACAAAGGAAGAGACCATGCTGTAGTTTATGGTGGTAGCTAAGTGGTATAGAGGCTAGGACACTGGGCCTGGAGTCTGGAAGACCTGAGTTCAAATCCTGCCTCAGATACTTACAAGCTATTTAACCTCTGTTTACCTTAATCCACTGGAGAAGGAAATGGCAAAACACCCCAGCATCTTTGTCAAGAAAACCCCAGGGAGAGTACTGGTGTGCTGTGCTCCGTGGGGTCATGAAGAGCTGGATATGACTGAAGAACCACAAGCAGTCTATGGACCATGGAGGGTGTGGTTCATGAGAACTAATCCCAAAATCTGGAAGAGTTTTAGAAAGAAACTTATCAAGTCATTGGGTGGAGGAGAGCAGAGCAGAAAGGAGGTGTGGCACCTCTCATCCAGTCTCTGGAAGGTTTACATTATATAGGATTTAGCTAAGGCATACACAAACCCCCAGAGAGGGCAGCTCAATAAAAGGTAAGCCAAAGACTGTCTTGGGTGAACCCAAAACAAGAGCCAGGTGAGTGATGGATCCAGGACCTGAGGGAAGTCCAAGCTCCTCCTCTGGCGTTCCTGGAGAGTTACTGAGGTCAGGGTGACGTTCTGGGTTCAAACAATCTCTAGTCACATGATGTCACATTTAAACAGTATAATATTAAAAGGTTTTCTGGACAATATAATAAACATTTTCCGCAAGGGTGTCTGCCACCTTCAGCATGTGTGGTCATATTACCTTGGGTTCGGTACGTTACATTTATTCTGCATTTAGTTACTATTGTTACAGTATTATGCTCAATTTGTGTAACAGTGTCCTGGTCCTGCTTGCTTTGCTCTGTCTCAGTTCATACAAGTTCTCCTGAGTTTCTTGAAATTACTTATACTGATATCTTATGGTTCGATAGTAAACCAGCAATCATTTAATAATGGCTAACATCTGCACAGCGCTTTAAGATTTGCAAAGTACTTTACATACGTTATCTCAATCGATGCTCACAACACCTCCATAAGGTAGTTGCTATTATTGTCCCCATTTTACGGGAAACTAAGACCAAAAAAGGTTAAGTGACTTGTCCAGGGTCATACAGCTGGTAAAAGGTATGAGTCAGGATTCGAACTCAGGTCTTCCTGACTCTGAAATCCACCATTCTATTCACTACACCAACTAGTTGTCCTACTGAACACCTCTTACGTGCCAAGTGCTATGCATACAAAGACAGACTCTGCCCTCAAACAGAATATATTTTAATTAGGTTAATAACACATGCATATACATATACACACAAACATGGTACAATATCCACATTCATGTATACATACACACATAATACATATAGATACACATACACATTCATATCCATACACACATACATGTGTTCGTGCACTGATGCATAGACATACACATATCAATATACCAATGCACACAATGCATATATGGACATAAGACATAGACAATACGTGTATGCATATAATATACATATATAACTCCAGATTTATACATACACAAACACACATGCATATATGCATGCATGTATAGACACAGACAGGCATGTACATTGCATATGTAAAACATACATGGGTGTACATGCATACAGACATGTACATTTACATACAGATAGACATACATATGTGCATATGGGTATATGCATACATATACAAACATAAGTACAAAATATGAGCTAAAAAATATAAGTGAGTGGGGGCTGGGGGATAATCTCAGTGCAGGGGATGGGGACACTAGCTGGGGCAGGACTCTCTCAGTGTAGGAGCTGGCACTTGGACTGAATGTTTCCGGGGCCAGGCCTTCTCAGGGGAGACGAAAGAGTGAGCACCTCACTCAAAGGCCTTCTGAGCAGAGGCCGTGGCTGGCAATCGGATGCTGTGTTGTGTACCAGGACTGGCAATAAAGAGAACAATATTCCACTTCATGCACACACCACTAATTGTTGAACCATCTCCAATCAATGGGCTCTCACTTTTTCTGTTATGTTTTTTTTGCTTCCACAAAAACTGTTGCTATGTTAGCTTGCTTATAAGGGATCTTTTCTCGTTTTTAATTTCCTTGGGGTGTTTCCTAAACTTTCTATTAATCTTATATATAAAGAAGAAAACCTCCCACACTGGATTTCTTTACGGGTTTTTCCCCAAACTGGGGAAAAAAAAGGAAAACACCATTCCCCCAACCCATTTTTCTAACATCTCCAAATGTGGTAGACAGGATAATCATATTAACAAGTTACACCAAATATATTTTGTGCTTCTAAACTAAGTAACATTTTGTTCAGGTAACAAACGTTTATTTTCTCTCCCTCCCACACCCCTACATGAAAAAAATTAAAATAAAACCTTTGTGACAAGTATGTATAATCAAACAAAACAAGTTCTCACATTGGACATATATAAAATGTATGGCTTATATCTTGAATCAGTCAGATCTTTGTCAGGATGAAGATAGCATATTTCATCATCAGTCCTCTGAAATCATTATTGGTCCCTGCATTGACTGGAATTCTTAAGTCTTTCAAAGTTATTTTTCTTCACTATGTTGTGACTGTATACAGTGTTCTCTGGGTTCTGCTCAATTCACCCTGTATCAGTTCATATAAGACTTCTCAAGTTTCTTTGAATCTGTTCCTTTCACCATGTTTTATAGTGCAATTACTCCATTACATCCATATGCCATAATTTGGTAGACCATTCCTCCACTGTTGAGTATCTCCTTAGTTTCTAGGAGTTGGTTATTTTTTGTCACTATAAAAAGAGCTACTATAAATAGTCTTGTAAATATGGATCCTTTTCTTCTTTCTTTCAGCTTCTTGAGGTACAGGCCAAGCTGTGTTATTGCTGAATCAAAGAGTATGCAGTTTAGTAACTTTGGGGGCATGGTTCCAAATAGTTTTTCAATATGTCTGAACAAATTCACACCAACAGGGTAGAGCTGTTCCTGTTTTCCCACAGTCCCTCCAGCATTTACTATTTTCCCTTTTTCTCCTCATCTTTGCCATTCTGAAAACTGTGAGTGAAATGGAACTTCAGAATTATTAACTTTCCATTTCTATATTTGTTACTAGAACATTTTTTCTTATGACTGCTGGTAACTTGGACTTCTTTCTTGAAAACTGCCTTTTCATATGCTTTGACCCTCTATTATTTGGAGAATGGCTCTTATTCTTACACATTTAAATCCATTCCTTATATAGTTTAGAAATGAGATCTTTATCATAGAAACTTGCTTCTAAGTTTTTTCCCCCAGTAAACTTTTTTTTCTATTTTCCTATGTAAGCTTTCTTTTAATTGCATTGTTTTTGTTTTTTGCAAAAACTTCTTTAATTTTATGGAATCACAGTCCATTATCTTTTCCGTGATCCTCTTGTACTGTGTTCACTATTGGGCTCTTTCCCAGAGCCAGGCTTGCTGTGCTCCCCTCTGGGCTCCAGGGAGTTGCACCACCATCAGCTTCAGCCCCTATAGGCTGTGTTCCTCCCTTATTAGGGGCCTGTGACTAATGTCCCAGTTAACCACTTTACCTCAATTAGCAAAAGGGTATTTACTTTTTTAAGACATAGCCACACAAACATAAGTTTTCCCAATCCACACTTTGGGTCATTTTCCCCCCATACTACCTCAGTCTCTGTAGGAGGAGGCTCACAACTTAGCTTAGTTTCTACACAGCACTGGTTCCCCAAAATTCACTTTCAGAAGCAGCATGACTGCCAGATGAGCCTGTGTCTCAGCTATCGCTGGGCTGTGGTTCCTAAGGTCACTCCCAAAGGTTACTCCTTGTCCTTATGTTACAACATAGATGCTGTACTATCTGTGAAACCTGGCCTGAACTGTGGTTCTCGGGTTCCTGTGGCTTCTTCCTTCAGATCTTTCAACACTGCCAAGGTCACCATGATCTCTCACCAGATGTTGTGAGCTGAGGAGACATTGAATGAAGGATGAGGCCAAAGAGGAAACAGCTGAAGTTAACAGGCCTTTTCGAATGCCTATCTTAGCCATTCAACATATGGTTAGCACACTGCAGATAGGGTTTTGCTAGTTCAGAGTGAGTGTAAATAGCAATTGTTTCTGTTCTGGCAGGAAACTCTGAGGGTCTTGCCCTCCCAGATTGATTCTTTTATGAAGGCAAAGTAGGCTGTATTTTGCCCAATTCTTACCTAGCCTTTCATCACTGAATGGGCTTGCCTCAGACAAACTGAGACCCAGGAAAAACCTAGGCTTAAAACATCAAGGTCTCCCACTGCATCCAAGGCCTTCTCTAGTTGTTCTCTATGCCTTGCCACTGGATTCCATTGACTCTGGAGGAGAGAGTGAGGCTGATGACTTTGTTCAGCTGTGCCTCACTTAAATCCAATTCACTTGCAAATCAAGACACCACCCTGCTGATGTCATTGGTCCTCTTCCAGAACAAGGGAGAAAGATGAACAACAGGTTACAGAATGTCTACATGTGCTCCACAGTTTTTCCAACCCTTACATGTTACCATGATCCTCCTGGAAGCAGAACTTCCAAGATCTTCCCGTGGAGAGACATCCTTACTAGTGCTTGTGTTGTGGTTGTGTTGGTCCTTCCTCTTGAAGAGGTCCATGACAGCAGGGAAATGATGACATGACTTACAGTTGACTTTGATTTCAGTGAGGAAGGGCTGTGCAAGTTCACCAGCCTCACTTTCTCCTCTAGAGCCATCTGGGTCCAGTGGCCAGATATTCACCAAAATGACTGGAGATGGCCCAGGATGCACTGAGAGACCCTGGCTCTTTTAGGATAAGGTCTTTTCAGGTTCTCACTTTGAGTGAGGTAATGCCCATTCAGTGAATAAGCCTCCTTAAGAAGGTAATCAAGGGATGGCCCCTTTAATCAAAACCAAAAAAAAAAAATCAGACTGAGAGGGGAAGACCCTCAGTGTTTCTGGCCAACTATGCATACACCAGACCCCCACTACACTCTCAATTCCTGGTTGGGTCATGAATTCTTTCCCTAACTGTCAAGTAATTTAGACCTATAATGCATAACAAAACAGTACTGGATAGGATGATGGTGCTAGTTTTTCCAGTAGGCAATGAGCCTTTGAAAGCTTACCTGGCTCATCTTTATAACAACATAATTAGTCTTTGGAGATTCATTAGATTTTTCCTAATGGAAGACAAATATAATTGTATTTTACAATAATTTGAAATTTACTATTGAACTAAATGCTATATAGGATCAAGCCAACTATTTTATACATCAACATGTGTGAATATTTGATAAATTTATACTTAAAAGTATTTTAAAGGAAACAATGCAGACAGTTAAACTGTATATTTCACAGAAAAAAATCCATATTTCTGTATTTCCTCAGGTAACTACCATCTCACAGGTGTCACCTTATCATAACTAATGTCTTTCTTTGCTTTGATTTAAAGGAAATTGGGAGCCAAGGTTTATAAATTTCATCCAAATTATGCTTAGGTCTTTTTATTTATTTTTTTTTCTATTTATTAAACATGAAGTTTAAAGAGAGAGCACTAAACTAGTTGGACATCAGATTGGCTTGGCATTTTAGTTTATTTTGGTAAATTCTCATCTCTGAAAAAGATTAAGGTTTAAAAAAAGTTATGTGGAATTACATTTTGTTTGTGCTATCATTCCATTTAATTCCTTCATATATAAGCTTATATTTGAAGAATGGGCTAACATTTGAATTTAGCTTAAAATATATGTATAGCATTGGTGTAAATGAGTATCCCAACAACTTCTAATTGTGCATAAGGAAAGCAATTTCTCAGATGAGACAGATTTAAAACTAGAAGACAATAGACACTGCAACCACTAAGCCTTTAACATCACTGTGAAAGACCTGAACCAATCATAGTCTAGAGAAATGAGAACACAGATATTTTTGACTGTTTCATTTTTTATGCTTGTGTTGCTGTGTAATTTTTGTACTCTTGGTGGCTAGTTTTTTGTCTAAAAATCTTTTTGGAATGTTGCTTAATGTTTTGATTTTATGATAGTTTGTGTTTTGACAATTAATATTATTTGCTTGTAATAAAAGCAAAAAAAAAAAACCTCACTTCAAAAAAAAGTACTGGGCATATTTCAAATTTCCCCCTTGTCCCTTTCCCACCCTTCCCCCCAATCCCCACAAATTCTACACTTTCCACGCCAGTATTTTACTTCACAAGTTACCATATTTACTCAATTTCCTTATCTGTACTATGAGGCTATTAGACTAGATGATTTCTTAGGTCCTTTCTAGCTCTAACACTCTATGATTATTAATGGATAATTAATTAATAACTTCTAGGCACTGGGAACACAAAGAAATTAAAAATCAACCGCTACCCTCAAGGAGCTTACATCCCACTAAGGGACATAAGTAAACAAACAAACAAATAAATGAATGAATAAATGGATGAATGGATGACTGAATTAATGAATGAAATGCAATATGATTTGAAGAGGAAAGACCACTAACAACTGGGAGATGAGGAAAGGTTTCCTATGGGAGGTGGCACGTGAGTTGAACCTTGAAGGAAGCTAAGGATCCTAAGGGTGAGAGATGAGGAGGGAGGACATTCCAAGCATCTAAGGCAGCCCATGCATATGCAGGAAAACAGGGGATGGAATGCTGAGTTTAGGAAAAAGCCACACAGGCCTGTTCAGTTGGAAGGGAGAGTGTGTGAAGGGAGCTAACTATGTGAACTAAATCTGGAAAGGGTAGGCTGGAATCAGATGATGGAAGGCTTTAAATGTCAAAGTGAGTGCTAGAAGTGATAGGAGACTACAGAAGATCCTTAAGCAGAATGTGACACACTTGTACTCTTGGAAAATTACGTTAGAGGATTCATTGGAGGTGGGAGAGATTGTAAACAGGGAGACCAATGAGGGGGCTATTGCCATAGTCCAGGCAAGATGTGATGGAGGCCTGAACTAAAGATGGTGGTCGTGTGGGCTAAAGAAAAGGGAGTGAATAAAATAGGCAAATACATATGGAGGAGAGATTGATTGGAGGAAGATGATCAATTCCGTTTTGGACATACTGAGTTTGAAATGCTTGGAGGAAAAGGAAGGGAAGGGAATAAGCATTTACATAGCAGCTACTAGGTGCCAGGCATTGTGTTAAACACTATTATTTGAGGAGAGATCAGGACTATATACATACATACATATATACATATATAGATATATAAATAGATATATATATATATATATCTCCCCCTTCTTCTCCTCCCCCCTGCCAGAGAGCATGCAATCTGATATAGGCTCTACATATACATTCATATTAAACATATTTTCACATTAGTCATTATGTGAAGAATTAGAACAAATGGGAAGAACCATGAGAAAGAAGAAACAAAACAAAAAAAGAGAACAAATAGTATGCTTTGATTTGCACTCAGACTCTGTAGTTCTTTCTCTGGATGGGGATAGCATTTTCCATCATGAGTCTTTTGGAGTTGTCTTAGATCCTTGCATTGCTGAGAAGAGCTAAGTCTGTCAAAGTCAGTCATCCTACAATGTGGCTGTTACCATGTACGTTGTTCTCCTGGTTCTGCTCACTTCACTCAGCATCAGTTCATATAAGTTTTTCCAGGTTTTTTCTGAAGTCTGCCTGTTTATCATTTCTTATTATTGCACAATAGTATTCCATTATATTCATATACCACAACTTGTTCAGCCATTCCCCAATTTGTGGACATCTCCTCAATTTAGGACTAGACGTATTGATTTGGAAGTCATCTGCATAGAGAAAACTGACTCCAGAGGAAGGGTATATAGAAAGAAGAAAGCCAAGGGCAGAGGCCCAGGATAGGTCTGTTGTTAGGGTGTAGAGGATGAATGCTAATGACAAAGTGGTCAGATTGGTAGGAGGAAAATCAGGAGGGAACAGAATCACAGAAGGAATGAGAGTCTGGGAAGATGTTTCAACAATCTGGCTAGCAACTGTTGTGGGGGTGTAAGACCAACACAACCCCAACGACAAGCCGACTGCCAGCACGCTGCAGAAGCACAAGTTCTTTTGATCTGCTTAACTAAGGAAAGCAAGGTTAAGGGGTTGACAAGCTTACTTTAATTCAGCATACAAATATCGTTCACTTAGTTCACGGCAAAAGACCAGCACCCTGAACTTCAGAGCAAAATACAAACAAAGTACAAACATCAGCAGACAGACCTTGTCTGATTCAAATCCCAATACATAGTTACCAGAGTTTAACAAAGTCTCAGCATTCAGTTACAAGCTGGAGGGCTCCTAGCTACAGTTGCCCGGAGTCTCCACCTCAGCACCACCACAAGAGAGAGCCCTGTGCAAATGGCTCTGTCCTCTCTTCTTACAGAGGTCATCAAACATCACCTGAATGACCAGACCTTAGGCTGCTATGATTGGCTCTTGAGTTAGCCCCTCCCCTTAGGATCCTGGGAGGTTCACATCCACATAGGTTAACACCTAATAGGTTAAAGCCTGGGGCTTAGCACTTAGTAAGACTCAATTAAATACACTGAGTTACTCAAAGGAAACAAAAGCCAAACTCTTCAAGGGCACTTGTTGAACTAAGTGCTAAGAGCCCATTTTGCTTACCAACACAGAAGAGGAAGGGGTTAACAATATCAAAAGCAACAGAGAAGTCAGGAGGGTGATGATTGAGAAAAGACTATCATATATAGCAATTAACAGATAACTGGTAACGTTGGAGAACCCAGTTTCAGCTGAGTGGGAAGATTACAAGGACCTGAAAAATGAGGGAAAATGTGAAACTGAATATTTTTTTCTAAGAATTTGATTGTGAAGAGGAGACATACAGAATGATAACCTCCAAGGTAGAAGGGAAAATAAAAGTTTTTAAGGAGGGGGCCCTGAGCATGTTATAAGCACCAGGTAAGGAGAGAGTAGACTGGGAGAGACTTGAAGTTGGACAGCCAAGATCATAGGGACACCTTTTCAATGCTCTTACCAAACTCTGGCATATCCCTTTCTGCTAAATGAAAACAACTGGGTCTTTTTCATTGTGGTCACGAGCAACAGACAAGTTTTCTTATTTCAGTCTTAAGAGAATGGAGGGAATAATTATACAAAATTTTAAGTTCTGCCTTCTCCAGGAAGACCTCCTTGACTAACTCAGAGCACACGGAGCTTTCTCCATTAAAAAGTGAGCTCCTGGAGAAAAGCAACCATGTTTGTTACTTTCTTCTAATCCCCAGACCTTAGTGCAGAGCCTGATAACGCAGTCAGTGCTTACTAAATGCTAGTTAATTGATGGAACTCTGACAACCCTTATTACATATCACCTTCTACTGGTAGCCTTTCATGCTCGTATGCTCCATCTGGCTAAATTATGTTGTTTCAGTAGAGAGTCTTTGTCATTTCCCAGGGTCTAATACATGCTTTGTACATTATGGGTGCTCAGAAAATACTAGACATACCTTACCAACTAAAAATAAGTCACCGCCTGTTTCAATGCAGACCTTACTCTTCTAAGTAGCAGTCAAATTGCTTCAGATGAATGGTAGGCAGAATTGGAGGGAAAAATAATTTAGGACATAATGAAACGCACCCAATTTTCCCTTTGGTTTACTCCTTCTGTAGTTTTTCACCCATGAGGAAGAGGAAGAATAATAAGAGAGACCTTTTTGCCCTTCTTCACTTAGCAAAATACAGCACAGGCCACTCCATAAGACCCTCCACAGGCTGGCTCCACCTTAACTTCTCATTCCTTTATTTTCCTGGGGAGATGTATGTTTATTTAGCAAACATCTGTCAAATAAATGTAAAAGGGCAGAAATAGTAAACACATCCTTTATAAGTCATTGTGCAACAAAAAGAATAATCAGTTCAGGTAGCACAAGCAAGGTTTTTCTGAAATCCACCTGCTCATCATTTCTTATAGCACAATAGTATTCCATTACTTTGGCATACCACACTTGTTCAGCTGTTCCCCATCTGTTGGGCATCCCTTCAACTTCCAATTCTTTGCCACCACAAAAAGAGCTGCTATAAATATTTTTGTACATGTGAGTCCCTTTCCCTATTTTATGATCTCTCTGGGATACAGACCTTGTAGTGGTACTGCTGGATCAAAGGGTACACACAGTACAAAAGAGGAAATATTAAGAATTAGAGGAGAAATAGATAAACTAAAAAAACTATAGAAATTATAAAACTGAAAGCTGGTTCTTTAAAAAGACTATTAAAATTTACAAATCTTTAGTCCACTTGATTTAAAAAAAAGAGGGCAGAAAGCCAAATCAACAAAACAATAAGCCAACAAAGTGAAAACATACCAAAACCAGAAGAAATAATAGCTATTCTCAGAACCTGTTATGCACAGTAGTATACTAACAAAACTGAGAACATAAAAGAATTAGAGAAATACCTTCAAATATATAAAATACTCCAATAACTGAAGACTAGATGGAGCTCTTGAATAATCCAATCTTAGAAAAGGAAATAAAACTCTCTCTAAAGGAATTACCAAAGGGGGGACAAATTGGTAGTGACAGATTCATTGAAGAATTCTATCAAATTTTTAAAGAAAAATTAGTACTGATAATACACAAATTATTCTCGAAAGCTGAGAAAGCATTCTACCAAGTTATAAAGAGGATACTTATAGAACTTGATAAAATAATAACAAAATTAATTTGGAAAAAGAAAAGGTCTAGAATATCAAGGAAAGTAATGAAAAGTGATAGGGAAGTGGGAGAAATATCAGAGATCTCAAACTGTATTCAAAAGCAACTGTCATAAAAGCCATTTGGGATTGGTTAAAAGGCACAGTTTAATAATCTGCTGTCCTTCATCCTTGAACAACCCTGTCTTTTAGAGGCAATACCAAAAGATAAAATAGATAACTTTGATTACGTGAAAATGAAAAGCTTCTCTGCAAATATACAAATTATATATATATATATATATATATACACACATACACACATATATATGTGTGCATATATATACACATATATACACACACATATATATATCTTTGCAAAATGGCAAAGATGACAAAAGATATTAATGATCAATGTTGAAAAGGTTGTGGGAAGAAAGACATATTAATGCATTGTTGGTGGAGCTGTGAATCAGTATAAATGATGGAGATGGAATCTGGACCCCAAAAAGAGAAAGCCCCTGGACTTTCCCAAGTGGCTCAGGTCCCTGGCATCCTCCTGGGGCAATTGGCCCTTCCCAGTTAATGAACTTCCCTTTTACTGTCTGCACCTGGCCCCACCTTAGACCCCCAGACTCCTTTAATTCCATCTAGACCCTTCTCTGTTTCCAGTCTTCTGTATAAAAGACCCATCTTGCCTCCATGAAAGTGCTCCAATTCCTTGGCCAATACGGTGGATTTTTAGAACCATGCCCACCTCCTATAGGTATTTTAATAAATCTTGTCTTTGGCTGAAAGCAAGGTTGGGTCAAATTCATTTGGGCAGGTCCTGCATGTCGCTACTTCAGGGTCCCAGCACCCCTAAACCTCAACATAATGATTTTGGAAGGTAATTTGGAATTATACAAATGAAATTACTAAAATGTCCACATCAGACCAGTGAAATAGATTAGGTACACAATACAAAGTAGTAAATGACCATGGTAGTCTAGTATTTGATAAATGCAAAGATCCAAGTTTTGGAGACAAGAACTCACTGTCCGACAAAAATTGCTGGGATAACTGGAAAGCAAGTGGGCATAAACTAGGAACAGACCAACATCTCACACCAGATACAAAGATAAGGTCAAAATGGGTACATGATTTTCACTAAAGGGTGATATAATACATACATAAACAGACACATCATCAGCATTTCTATAAATTAGCAACAGAGCCCAGCAGTGAGAGCTAGAAAGAGAAATTACATTTAAAATAACTATAGACAATATAAAATATTTGGGCGTCTACCTGCCAACACAAACCCAGGAACTCTATGAACACAATTATAAAACACTTATCACACAAATAAAATGAGACCTAAACAATTGGAAAAATATTAATTGCTCATGGGTAGGCAGAGCCAATATAATGAAAATGAGAATTCTAATTAATTTACTTATTCAATGCCATACCAAACTACCAGAATTTTATTTTATAGCACTAGAAAAAATAACAAAATTTATCTGAAAGAATAAAAGGTCAAGAATATCAATGAAAGAAATGCAAAGCAAGGTGGCTTAGCTGTACCAGATCTCTAGAGTAGCAGTCATCAAAACTATTTGGTTCTGGCTAAGAAACAGAGTGGCGTGTGGTGGTAAAGAATTGGAAATTGAGGGGATGCCCATCAGTTGGGGAATGGCTGAACAAGTTGTGGTAAATGACTGTAATGGAATACTTACTGTTCTTTAAGAAATGAGCAGACAGATTTCAGAAAAACCTGGAAAGACTTGCATGAACTGATGCTGAGTGAAGTGTGCAGAACCAGAACATTGTACATAGTAACAGCAACATTGTTCAATGATCAGCTTTGATAGACTTAACTCTTCTCAGCAATGCAAGGATCCAAGACAATTCCAAAAGACTCATGGTGGAAAATGCTATCCACATCCAGAGAAAGAACTATGGCATAATGCAGAAATTCTCTTTTTTTCTTTTTTGTGGTTTTTCCCTTTTGTTCTGACTCTTTTTTCACAACATGACTAATGTGGAAATGTTTCATATGATTGTATATATATAGCCTATTATCAGATTGTACACTGTCTTGGGGAGGGGAGGGAAGAGGAAGATTTGGAACTCAAAATCTTAAAAATGTTGAAAACTAAAAATAAATTTTAAAAAGTTACTAAAAAAGAAATAAAGTGGTGGATCACTGGAATAGATTAGGAACACAAGACCACTGACTGGGGAATGGATAAACATATTATGGCACATAAATGTACAGATTATCACTATACTGTTAGAAATTACAAATATGATTAACATAGATGAGCATGGAAAGATTTACATGAACCGAAACAGAGTGAAGTAAACAGTCAAAAAAGCAATATACACAATGACTGTAACAATGTAAACAGAAAGAACGACCGAAAACAATCAAAAGGGAATGTTTTCCAGGCATCTAGGTGGCACAAGGGATAGAGGGCCTGGAGCCTGGAACATTCATCTTCCTGAGTTTAAACCTAAACCTGGTCTGATACACTTAATAGGTATGTCAGGGAGGGCTGTGCAGTCACCAGCCTCATTTTCTCCACCGGAGCCATCTGGGTCCAGTGGCAAGATATAGATCAGGGCACCTAGAGATGGCTTCTTCATCCACACTCTAATCTATGTACACACTCTAATCTATGTACAGATTACACATGTCATATCAATGATTTATTCACTTATCTGCTATAGACAGTGCTCTGAATACAGTACATTTGGAAATTATTGACAAACTCTATAAGGGGGAGTTAACTGCTTCCCCTCCAGCTTCAACCAAGGTCAAATATGCTGTGAACACTGAAATGTGCTGTGCAGGGGTGGGGAACCTGCAGCCTTAAGGCAACATGTAGCCCTCTAGGTCCTCAAGCACAGCCCTTCGGATCCAAACTTCACAGAACAAATCCCCTTAATAAAAGGATTTGTTCTGTAACTTGGACTCAGTCAAAAGGTCACACCTAAGGACCTAGAAGGCCACATGTGGCCTTGAGGCCACAGGTTTTCCACCCCGGTAATGGTTTAGTTTAATCCAATGTAACCGAACAAGAATTTAAGTGTCTACTATGTAGCCAAATGCCATCTTACCATACGGGATTTTAAAAAAAGGCCTTATCTTCAAGTAGTTTCCCTTCTATTTCTACTGGACACACACATAAGTTAAATACAAAATATATAAGAACAATTTTTTGGAGACAGGCACACATGCTAGTACTTCCCACATAAATATATAAAAAGTTTCTACACTCCAGCAAATCTGTGCTTTTTCTTCACCTGTCCACACGACCCTACTTTTCTTCATGTATGAATCACGTCTCACAAACAAGCATTAAGTTCAAGTGAATCTGTTGCCCTCACTATAGCCATGTGCTCAACAGGATTATGTACTTCAGAGATGGATCATGTACTCATTCTTTTCTTTTATTTTTAGTTTTTGACATTCACTTCCATAAGACTATGAGTTCCAAATTTTCTCCCTATCTCTCCCTTTCCCCCACCCCAAGATTGCATATAAAATATAAAGAAATAAAATCAATGGGAGAAACAGGGGGCGGAGCCAAAATGATGGCTGGAAAGCAGGGACTGTCCTAAAGCTCTCCCCCAGATCCCTCCAAACACCTATAAAAATGGCTCTGAACAAATTCTAGAGCTGCAGAACCCACAAAATAGCAGAGGGAAGCAGGGCTCCAGCCCAGGACAGCCTGGATGTTCACTGGGTAAGGTCTATCGCACCATGCTGGGAGCGGAGGGGAACGGAGCCCAGCCAGGGCTGTGCCTGGACCAACCAGCCTGGGAGCCAGGCAGAACAGGCCTTAGCGCCCTGAGTCAGTGAGCTGTGGCAGTTACCAGACTTCTCAACCCACAAACAGCAAAGACAACAGAGAAGGCTAGTGGGAAAAACTGCAGGGGACAGAGTGAAAGGAGTTCATGGTTGGGCCACTGCCCCAGGGGCAGCAGAGGTGGTGCAGCTACAGAACTACAGCTACAGGTGCTTCCAGCCCCAGGCCCACCTGGTGGGAGGAATTAAGTGGAGGATCCCAGCTGGAGTGCAGAGCCTGCTCAGATCCAAGTTGCTGTCAGGGTTGGCGGTTCTTGGGGGAGTTGGAGCACTGGTGTGGCCGAGCTTGCTGTGTAGAAAAAGCTCTGAAAACAACAGCACAGCCCCTCAAGCTTGGGACAAAGTACTCTCTACTCTACAAGCAGTTATACCCTGACAAAAAACTTAAGGGTCAACTAAGTTGGCTGGGAACATGCCCAGGCAGCGAAAACACACTCAGATTCAGACTCAGACTTTGGATTCTTTCTTTGGTGACAAAGAAGACCAAAACCTACAGACAGATGTCAACAAAGTCAAAGAGCCTACATCAAAAGCCTCCAAGAAAAACATGAACTGGTCTCAGGCCAAGGAAGAGCTCAAAAAGGATTTGGAAAAGCAAGTAAGAGAAGTAGAGGAAAAGTTGGGAAGAGAAATGAGAGTGATGCAAGAAACCCATGAAAAACAAGTCAATGACTGGCTAGAGGACACCCAAAAAGATAGTGAAGAAAATAACACCTTAAAAAATAGACTAACTCAAATGGCAAAAGAGCTCTAAAAAGCCAACAAGGAGAAGAATGCCTTGAAAGGTAGAATTACCCAAATGGAAAAGGAGGTCCAAAAGACCACTGAAGAAAATACCACCTTAAAAATTAGATTGGAGCAAGTGGAAGCTAGTGACTTTATGAGAAATCAAGATATTATAAAACAGAACCAAAGGAATGAAAAAATGGAAGACAATGTGAAATATCTCATTGGAAAAACCACTGACCTGGAAAATAGATCCAGGAGAGAGAATTTAAAAATTATTGGACTACCTGAAAGCCATGATCAAAAAAAGAGCCTAGATATCATCTTTCAAGAAATTATCAAGAACTACCCTGATATTCTAGAGCCAGAGGGTAAAATAGAAATTGAAAGAATCCACCGATCACCTCCTGAAAAATATCCCCAAAAGAAAACTCCTAGGAACATTGTCACCAAATTCCAGAGCTCCCAGATCAAGGAGAAAATACTGCAAGCAGCCAGAAAGAAACAATTTGAGTATTGTGGAAACACAATCTTGTAATACAAGATCTAGCAGCTTCCACATTAAGGGATTGAAGGGCTTGGAATACGATATTCCAGAGGTCAAGAGCTAGGATTAAAACCAAGAATCACCTACCCAGCAAAACTGAGTATCATGCTCCAAGGCAAAAGCTTTCCCAGTGAAAGGACTAGAGCTGAATAGAAAATTTTACTGTTTTGTTTACATTCCTAAATGGAAAGATGATGTATATAATTCATGAGACCTCAGTATTAGGGTAGTTGAAGGGAATATACGTGTGTGTGTGTATGTATATGTGTGTGTGTGTGTGTGTGTATATATATATATATATATATATATATATGGAGAGAGAGAGAGAGAGAGAGAGAGAGAGAGAGAGAGAGAGAGAGAGAGAAGGCACAGGGTGAGTTGAATATGAAGGGATGATATCTAAAAAAAAAAATCAAATTAAGGGATGAGAGAGAAATATATTGAGAGAGGAAGAAAGGGAGAGACAGAATGGGGTAAATTATCTTACATAAAAGTGGCAAGAAAAAGTGGTTCTGTAGGAAGGGAAGAGGGGGCAGGTGAAGGGGAATGAGTGAATCTTACTCTCATTGGATTTGACCTGAGGAGGGAATACCATACACACTCAATTGGGTATCTTACCCCACAGGAAAGGAGGAAGGAGATAAGAAAGGGGGGATGATAGAAGGGAGGGCAGATAGGGGGAGGAGGTAATCAAAAGCAAACACTTTCAAAAAGGGATGGGGTCAAGGGAGAAAACTGAATAAAGGGGGATAGGATAGGAGAGAGCAATATATAGTTAAGTCTTTCACAGCATGAGTATTGTGGAAGGGTTATACATGATGATACGCATGTGGCCTATGTTGAATTGCTTGACTTCTTAGGGAGGGTGGGTGGGGAGGAAGAGGGGAGAGAATTTTGTACTCAAAGTTTTAAAAGCAGATATTCAAAAAAACGTTTTTGCTGCAACTAGGAAATAAGATGGGGCATAGAAATCTATCTTGCTCTACAAGAAAGTAATGGAAAAGAGGATGGAGGGGAGTGGGGTGACAGAAGGAAGGCCTGACTGGGGAATGGGGCAATCAGAATATATGCCATCTTGGAGTGGGGGGGAGGGTAGAAATGGGGAGAAAATTCATAATTCGAACTCCTGTGAAAATCAAATGCTGAAAACTAAAAATATTAAATAAATAAACAAATTATTAAAAAATTTAAAAAATTTTAAATAATGGGAGAAACCACGAGAAAGAAGAAACAAAAGATAACAAATATTATGCTTTGATCTGCATTCAGACTCTGTAGTTCTTTATCTGGATGTGGACAGTATTTTCCATCATGAGTATTTTGGAGTTGTCTTAGATAGTTGTATTGCTAAGAAGAGTTAAGTCTATCCAAGTTAGACATCTATGTGCTCAAATTCTTAACAACCCAATATTTCCAAGAGACTTGGCAACACCTAGACCATCTCTCTGATTGACATGCTTATACTGGTTGGCAACAAAATCTTCTGAAATCTGTTCCAATCTTAGGGCATTTTGTGGCTTAGAAAAATATGTCATTTCCCTGTTCTTAAAACAGAATAGCTGAAGCCTAATCAGTAACAATTATCTCCAAACCATAAGAGTACAACAAAAAGATGAAAAAAATTCTTAAATACTAAGTGCCTTAATTTAATAAGCTGTCGAAAGTGTAGAATTCTTGGGCTAGAAGTGACCTTGAAGCGTATTTTGGTCCGTTCTCCTGTTTTCAAACAAGAGGACAAATAAAGCAAGACTTAAAATCAACTCTTCTTCCCATGGAGTGTGTCTCCAGATCAAATAATATTGTGTTGATTTCTCCACTAGTACATGAAGGATTTGTGATATAGATTGGACTGGATGAATGAAAAAGCATTTAAGCGCTCGCGTTGTGTATAAAACCCTGGGCTGAGGACCCTTCTATACTTTAGGAGAAACAAACAAACCCCAAACCAAAAAATTTGTAGCCAACTCTGGTGATGAGGTTTTTGAACCTAACAGCATCTCTGATGAACACTGGGTCCGTACTTGGAGCCCTTCCAGTAGAGTTCGAGCTACAAAGACAGCTTTCTAAGACTCAAGGTCACTGCCATACCATGATGAAGAGTTGAACAGGACCTAGACCATTTATAGCCTTCCCATCATTTCTTCCCTCTCCACCACCAATATGAGAAAAATGATTGACAATCACACTATCAAAAGTGGGTGCAAATAAATCCTACACAAATGAGCTTTAGAACAAATTATTTTATTTTTCCTTTGAAAATTAAAAGCAGTGTCAAACAGAAAAGGTTGCTTTTTTTTAAACAAAGGAGCAGAATCCATGAAACAGATACAATGTTCTACCCCATGAACAAAAGCAGATATAGTTTTAAGGTCCTTCCTGTGATTACAGAGACCGCACGGTTGCTAGGTTCCAGCCTGAACTGGACAAGCCTTGCGTGAGTGTATTCAAGGACTGTGAGACAGAAACATACAGAAATATAGATTTCCTGTCTTTAAAATTTTTAGCCTCTTCTTCCTCCTTTTGCATTCATGAATTTGCCACCGGTCAAACACTAGCCCTGTGGTTCATTTATAATTTTCACCAGTTTTCCATCATTGAAGAGTCACTTATAATCTCCTTTAATCTTCAAGCAAGTAGTTGGGGTTAACGACCAGGTAGGGATCTGCCTCAAAACTCTCACTTCCTTCCGAAGAGCCTCTCAATCCAGCCTGAGTGAGTTCAATGAGAACGTGATCCTGAAAAACACACAAACAAGTCTCAGAACATGCAAGTGTTGTGTAAGGTATCCCCCTTTCCAGAGCCTCGCACCTGCCGCCTTATCAGTAGCTGCCAATTTCTCTTATTCACCTCAAAAAAAAAATCAATGCATTTCAACACTACCAACTCTTGCTCAATCCATTTTCAAAAAGACATTGGCCCCTTCATGGCAGGAAATGCTTTATGTGTAAAATCCTTTTTGAGGCGTCGCCCCGCTTTCACACCAAGATACCAGGCACGGCCTGTTTGTCTGTAGCTGTCTCCCCACTTAAGCCTTTTTTTTTAAATTTAAGATTTCTTAATGATGCTCCTTATTTTTTACATTAATCACTTCCTCTACCCCTCCCTTTCTGAAAAGAAAAAAATAAGTAAAAAAAAAATATCCAAACCTAGGACCACCTAACAATTTATACACTAGTAGTTGCATCTAGGTGGTGAGTGGATAGAGCACCAGGCCTGAAGTCACTAAGACCTACCTGAGTTTATGTCTAGCCTCAGACCTTTTCTACCTATGTGACCCTGGACAAGTCACATAACCTGTTTGTCTCAGTTTCTACGTCTGCAAAATACAGATAATAACAGCACCTAATTTCCAGAGTTGCTGTGAAGATCAAATGAGATATTTTTAAAGGGCTTACTTAGTACAGTGCCTGGCACACAGTAAGTATAGAAATGTTAGCTATTATTGTTATGCTAGTAGCATAATCCTATTTGCAGAATGCTCTCCCTCAGCCTCCTGGCTTCCTTCAAATCTCAGCTAAAAACCCCAGTTCCTTGACTTACTCATTTCCCATTCCACAACGGCTATGCACAAAGAGTGGGATGCCCTTCATCTCACTACCATCCACCAAGTGTTTCATATCAAACCCTACAGTTTATCATTTCATTACTCCCTCTTCCTGGCAACTCTGCATCCTGTTCTTTGTCCTCCTGGGACCTCCACACACTGCTTCACCCAGCTCCCAAGTTGTCCCCTCTGCACCGACGACACTCTCCTCTCTTCCCCATCTCAAACCCTTGGCGAACCAGCTCAACTCTACAATGCCCTCTTCTCTCGAGCCTCTTGCCCCTTTTCCTGTTACTGATCTTGTCCTAGCGAGCCCCAGCCCTGGATTACTCCTACCATCCACTGCTTTCACTCCTACAAAAGAGCTGCTGAACAAAAGTGGAGAAAATAGTGAAAGTCTTGACTTTAAGTTACATAACCTCAAATAGGCCCCTGCAGTGGCAATGCAAGCCTTTTATACACACACTCCCCCCACTGATTGTCCAAGCTGCAGTCTTCCACCCCTCTCCCCGCACCGCTCCCCCTGCCTTCCCACCATCTCACTAATCTTCCATCATTCTCTATTAGCTGCTTTCCTACTGCCAACATACACGTCCATTTCTCCCTCATCTTCAACCCCCGCCTCCCCAATTTATGCATCCACCCCTGCTAGTCATCCTCCCTAATCCCTTCTGTGGTTAACGTCCTTGATAAGTCTGGCTCCGATAGGCAGGCTCATCATTCAACCAAAACTGCTCTCCAAAGTTACCAATGCTCTTCTGGTCACAACTAAATCTAATGGCCTCCAGATGGATGTCCTATGGACATCTTCAACTCAAGATGTCCAAAACTGAACTCAGTATCTTTCCCCACAAATACTCCCCTCTGCCTAACTTCCGTTATTGTTCAGGACACCACGATTGCCCCAGTTATCCAGGCACCCAAGTGTCGCCCTGGACTCTTCTCTATCACTCCCCTGCTATATCCAATCTGTTTCCAAGGCCCACCATTTCTCCCTTCATCACATCTCTAGTACAGTGTTCCCTTCTCTGACATCGCCAGCACTGGTGCCACCGCACAACCAGACTCCTACATAGTCTGCTGGTTGTTCACCCTTCCTTGGTTCTCTCCTCACTCTGACCTATCCTCTACTCAGCAGCCAAATCCATGTTCCCAAAGCACAGATCTGACCACGTGTTCTTTCCTTCCCTCCAATCCAACAGACTCCAGTGGCTCCCTACTGCCTCCAGCATCAGATATAAAATCTTGTGTTTGGCTTTTTAAAACTTTCTTTCATAAGCCGGTCTACTATTACCTTCCCAATTTTCTTACACTTCATCCCCCCCTACAGACTATGATACTGTCCTTCTTGCTGTTCCTCACATGAGACGCTCCATGTCCTGACTGGCTGCTCCCCATGCCGGGAATGCTCTTCCTTCTCGTCTCCCCCTCCTAGCTTAGCTACTTTTGTCCAGGTCTCAGCTAAAGTCCCATGTGCTACGAGACGCCTTTCCCAGCCCTCTTAGTGCCTTCCCCCCAAAACCAGCCTCAATTTATCCTGTACAAAGTTGTTATACACATACTGTTTGTACACAGCGGTTTGTTCCCATTAGACTGGGAGCTTTTAAGAAGGCAGGGGCTGTTTTTTTGCCTTCTTATCTATCTCCAGTACTTAGCACAGTGCCTGGCACCTAGTAGGACAGTAATAAATGCTGGTCGACTCATGGGTCACTTAAAAAAACAGGGACAGTGTCTACTGAACGTGCTTTTATCATACCAGGCACAGGCTTAATAAACAGGCACTTAATGAATAGCACTGGCACAGCAGTAAGCCATAAACACACCACAGCCATATGGTGATAACTTTTAAACACATGATTTATTTCAAAGCAGATGGCCCATAACACCCTAATTTTTAGATTTCTCAAAATGGCAGACTCCTGACATTCAAAATTCTATCAGATTTATTTCAATATTACTCGATGACTTTTTAATGAGTGACTAGGTAAATTCTTCTACATCACACATGCCTAATCTAGTTTTTAGTATCGTTTTTATCATATTTTACTTGGAATCATTTTCATTCTGTGCCAAAAAAAAAAAAGGTAAAAACTTGCCATCTGGATTATTTAATGGCAAATGGCTTCATGCCCATGTTTTCTTTTGATAGCAGTGCCTGTAGTACACTTTCCAAAGTCAGTTTAAAATTTCCACTAACAAGAAGGATTTCTTAGCCAGGTCTAAAGAGAAGTGGATATTAGGAAAGACTGCAATAGCTTTCAGAGAATTAAAAAAACACCCCACAAATCAACATTAAAATCACCACGAAATCTGGGGACAAAAAAATCTATCCCACTATACTTTGAAGTCATTTAGTAAGATCAGGCTCATATACTGCTAGCACTGGCTGGGGTCTCCTATGGCTAGTCAGCACATATGCTAAAATACATAATTACATAAATTACATAAAATACATAAAATAATAATTTACAAATAAATATGTAATGTTAATATTTTTATATTTATTTATAAATTTATGTTTATATTAAACAAAATTTATAAGCATTAAATTGTATATAAATATATTATAATAATATGTATAATATACTTATACATAAATTATACATAAATATAAAAGTTACATAGCATAAAATTTATATGGCACTTTAAGGTTTGCAAAGTACTTTATATGTATTATTTCATTTGAACATCACAACTCTGGTAGGAAGGTGCTGTTGTTATCTCTATTTTGCAGATGAAGAAACTGAGGCAGACAGAAGTTAAATGACCTGACTGGGGTCACACGGCTATTAAGCATCTGAGTCAGGATCTGAACTCAGATCTTCCTGACTCCAGGTCCAACATTCTATCCACTAAGCCACTTGGCTGCTCTGTGGCAGTGCCAAATGAGATCAAGAAGTTGCATCCCCAAAATTAATCGAGATGTCACAAGGGTCAAAAAGGACCACAGGTAACAGCATAGGAATGGCTCCTCGTTCTCATCAGTCTCACTATGGCACTTCTCCACTGTGTTCCAGGAAGCTCATGACCTGATAACCTTAGCATCTTGTAAGATTTCAGCAGCCTTGATCCTCCACCTCATCACCCCCCTCCACCTGGAGGACGAGGCCCTGAACTCCAAATCTCCATTTATGGAGAAAGCTCATTTCTCACCCAAACTTCTGACTGACATCAACATGCCCCTGTGTTGGGTACCTTCCCCTCCAAGGCTCTCCCCATGTCCCCCTGCAGCTTCCTTTTGTGTTTTTACCTTCCCCCACTAGTTCACAAGCTCCCTGAGGGCAGGGATTGCCTTTCTCTTTTTGTATTTGTACTGTATTTCACCGCATAATCATCCCACCCTGGTTTTTGGTGGGTTTTTTTTTTCCCGTCCAAAAATTGGTTTATAACCTTTCATTGTAAAATCATCACATGGTATAATCCTGTTTGTCACGCCACTTAAAAGATAAACAGACCAGCGATGTATTCACCGGTGGCATATGGATACACACCTATCTCTTATGCACTGCGAGCCAAGAGCCTAGAATTCTCAGTGCCCTCGCACTGTCAGGATATTTCCAAAAGCCGATTTGCATGATTTGTTTAGAGCTGCGGTACTAATGGTATTGTCACTCAACTCAATGACATGCCTCAAGCGGAGAGAGGGCAGAAGGTGAAGCTGTCATAAGTAAGTCACATGATATAGTAAAACCTGCACCTACTCAATTTTAACATATATCCACAAGAATTCCGTGCAAACTAATTTTGCATCAAAGACAGTTTAGTAATAAATGATTTTTTTAAAGTAATTATCGACAAGAATTTTTTAAGCTTCACACAATGGTTACACCCCTATTTTTTTGTGCCCCCCCCCAATGGCATAAAATCTGTGATGGATTATGCAGTGAAATACGGTATTTGTACCTGGCACACAGTAGGCACTTAAATGTTTATTGACTATGAAGTGTAAACTCATTCTTCACTAATGAAAAGACAATTCAACACACACCCACATACCCTACTTTAAGACAAATTAATACACCACAATTTGTTATTATTCAATTCTGATTTTCAGTTTACTGTCGCCCTGATACAACCCTGCCCCTCCAGTCTTCCTTTCTGGCAGCAATCATTCCCAATAGATAACAAGAAATGAAAAACAAGACAAAAAACTATGAAGCGGCCTGATGATACTAATTATGTGAATATAAACTAAATAAACCCAACCAATAAACATCATGAGAAATTTGACCAAAGATTCTAGAATATTATTATTCACCTTCTATGAACATAATCTTTAAGCAAACCTGTGTTCCTTCCATCAGAGGAAATAAAAGTCTTTGGTTTACCTAACAGGTTCTCTAAGCCCAAACTTACTTTGGAATCCATCAGAACCTGACACTTTGTTGAAACTCCAATGTTAAATAAGAAAGTGACAAACATTTACCAATGAAGTTCTAAGCATACAAAAAATAAGCTAAAATCTTCCCCCATTAAGATACGGGCACATGAAATTCTTTACATACGTAACGTATGAGTCGATGAATGACTTTCTCTATGATTCTCTTCTTATTTATAAGTTCCTCTTCAGAGTCTATTTCCGATTCTATTTCTTTCAAGTACCAATTAACAAGTTCGCTCTTCTTTAGTGCTGACTCATCCTCTTCTGCAACGAGAAATAAATTTTTTAAAGGGTAAAATTATTCTTCTACCAAAATGCAACACCGATTCCTTGGGTTTATGTACACAAGAAGATACACTGTGCAGTTTAGATTATTGCCAACCTGTCAGAAGGCACAGTTGCTATAATAAAGTTTATATTGCTCCAGAAGGAGTCTGGAATGACCTGTCATATTACTTGTATTAGAGAACTTACTTTAGGCTAAAAGGAGAAAAATCTAATAAAACAAGGATTACATTTAATGAGCTGCATAAAGTTATTAGATTTTAACATACACAAGTTTTACTGTCATGTTCCTACACCCTGCAGTCTGAGGAGTGAGTGCCTAGCAAATTTAGCTGAAGACATGAACAGGATGTCAAGGATCAAATGGGCAGGCAGAACCACTCAGAACAAACGTTTAAAAAGAGTCCATTACAGCAAGATTTTAAGAATTGGAGAACCCTTGATCCACAATGACCAAGTACACATTAACTCCAGGCTAGAACTGTAACTTCCGGCCAGGCTGAACAGCTGGGCCTCAAGCTGCTACTGCGCAGATCCAAACATAAATTATTTTAACACGTGCTCACTGAACTCCATGAAGCTTAAGCACCAAGCCCCAGGTAATAACACCTAGGTGTCGAAGGGCAATTAAGTAAGTTAGAAAGAATGGTTTTATGGATCAATGGGTCTCAAACTTTTTGATATCAGTACTCCTTTACACTCTTAAAAATTACTGAAGATCCCAAAGAGCTTCTCTTTATTGGGTTATAACTACTGACCTTTATTACGTTAGAAATTAAAATTGATAAAACTTAAAATATTTATTGATTCACTAAAAATAAACAATCCATTTAAACATATTTAACTATATTTTCCAAAACAAAAATTTAGTGAGAAGAGTAGCATACATATTTTTGCAAATATAGTTAATGTCTGGCTTATAAGACAGCTGGATTCTTATTATCTGCTTCTGCATTCAATCTTTTGTGACATGTATTGGCTTAAGTATATGAAGAAAATCTGGCCTCATACATGTATGTCCTAGGAAAAAGGATTAATAGGCAAATAATATCTTATTATTATTATTAAAATAGTTTTGATATTGTATACCCCTTGAAAATGCCTCAGGGACCCCTCAAAGTCCATGGACCACTTTTGAAAACCAGTTATAGATATACCTCCTGAAAAAAAGATGAGTCAAATCATTAGTCTTTGAACTCTAGGATAACGTGGGACACAAACTTTAAACTGATATTTCAGTGAGCTGAGATCACTTGTCTTAAATATGAACTAGCTGCATTCCACAATGGGCAGGAACCACCCACTACATAGTTGGAAATCTGATATCTTCCTTGACTAGTTGACCTGCCCCCTCACCAGTATCTTTTTCATAATGGAGGTGGAGGGGAAGGAAGACTATCCAGTGGAATTTATTTGGGGAATACAGTCATTGTGACTTGGTGGTTAGATCTAATCTTGGCTCTCATTTCCTGTTTTTAAAACCTCTTCATACCTCAGTTTCCTCATTTGCCAAAGGAGGAGGTGAGTAGCAGAAGTCGATCCTGTCATATGAACAGGAAGCATAAATCATTTTGCAAATGTTATAAAACAAGTTATATTAAGAACTGATGAGCTTCCTTCTTGGGAATTCATTTCCTTCCTAAATGAGAACGGACAGGGACAGAGCTTGATGCTTGCTCCAATGACAGCTGGTCTGTCCCCTTCCTCCCCTTTCCAATCCTAAGTAGTCAGCTGATCGGGGTCAGAGTATCTCATCATCCTCGACCACAAAGCAAATCCCTCGTTGGCAGAGCATGAGCACTTGTGATGCATGCCAGAAACCAGTCTCAAAGGTTATCCCAAGAATCAAAAAACCTCCACTCATTTTTAATGAGTACTTTTTTTTTAAAACCTCTGATCTTGTACCCCAACTTCCTTCTTAACCTCCTAGAAAAACAAAGAACAAGAAAACTTGTCCAGGTACAGTTTAGACTAGATAGTCTCTGGAGCCTCTTACAAATCAAGACACCACTAAAATAGCAGTGTGCGGGGGGGACTATGATCCAGTACTGAATTAAACACTCTGGTGCCCAAATACCTTAAGATGATTAAGATGAGAAATTCATTTTATTTCTAGCTCAGAATGGCCTTGGGATGGTTCCATCTATTTCCCTAGTCTTAATTTCTTGGCCTATAAAATGTGAGTTCTTATACACCGTATGCAGCAACTGTTAGAAGCAATGATTCCATACACTTTGAGTTTTAAGTGCTTAGAAAGAAAATAATTGTTTTTTCTTCAGCTCCCAAATGTCATTTCGAAGTCTTTTTAAAAATACCAACTCAGTAACAACAAAACAACAAAAGTTTGCACTTTGACAATGAAGCTGTGAGGATCCTGTCCAGCCCCCTATCGAACAGAGTTTCTTGGGCAAGTTGGTTATTCCCACAAATTCATTCTTTACAAGGGCTGAAGTTTTAAGATGACAGATGAAGTAATCAGAAGCAACTCATTTCAACACAATTTGTGTAGATAGCTGAATGCACAGGTATTAAGCCTAGATTCTCACCTTCCTCCATTTTCCTGAGGTGTAGCACAATGAGGTTGGAAATGCGGCAGTATTCTGAGAAGCCGAGCCTCAAGGAAGCTTTGGGAGCCGTGTCCTGGTTCACATCTTCACTGTGGCCATTGATTCCATTCACAGTAACTGGGACATCAGCATGACCTAATTTAAAAAGTCAAATCTAATAAATATTTTGGTGGTCATATGCAACTACTCAACTTTCTGAGTTTATTAGTGTGGGGAGAGAATGCTGGAAGAAGGACTGAAATTTAAGTTTTAAGTACTGCCAGGAGTGACCCACAAAATCTTTAAAAGTACTGGACATTTCCCCAAGTTTCATATATTATTAATAGTAACATTAATAGCATATATTTCTATTGAAAGTTTGAGATTTGTAAAGCACTTCCCTAAATAAAAACAAGCCTGTGAATCAGGCAGTACAAATACCCAGTTTACACGTGAACATTATCAGCACAAAATTCTGGTACATTATTCCCCCCTTAGCCCAGGTTTCTCTACGTAAATGACCTTTTGCCCAACAAGTTTTTCTTTTTTTGTTTGTCTTTAGATGGGGGAAGGCAGGGCAGTTGGGGTTAAGTGACTAGCCCAAGGTCACACAGCTAAAAGTGTGTCAAATGTCTGAGGCCATATTTGAACTCAGGTCCTCTTTACTCCGGGGCTGATGCTTTACTCACTGCTCCACCTAGCAGACCCCCCAAAAGTTTTTCTAAAAAACTTGCAGGAATCTTTTATGGTCTCTTAACCCAAATAATCTCAGATATTCCAAGACTCACCATTGATGCTATCTGGGCCTTCTTCTACCTCCATTAAGGGCTCCTCCTCTTGATCCAAATTGATATCGGGCGTCTCTACTCTAATGATAGATTTATTCAATAGCCTGAATGCTTCCTTCACGTGTTTAGGTTGTACCTGAAAAGATGGACAGAATAGAGTCGATGTTCATTTAAGCTGACTTATCAAGCAGAGTCTATCTAAGCGTACTAGTTACATTTAACAAGGATTAAATAAATACCTAAGCCCTCCCCTTCCCTGCAATAAGTATATTAAAAAGGAAAAAAACCCTAAACAAATGGAAGGAAGTTCATTTTCTAATCCTCCTCCTCCTCCTGTATTAACTGGTTGATAATGATGACAGCATTGGTGATATATGTATGGCACCTGAAAGGTTTATAGCATTTTATTTAGATTATATTGCTCTAAAAAATTAACCAGGCAAATTTTCACGTCATTCCCTTGGAGAGAACAGAATAGCTGTTCTCCACCAATCCTAAGTTTAAGGAATTTGGCACTAAGAAACTTACTAATTACAAACTGAGCACCATCCCTTTGCTCTCCTGATACAGTTGAATGTGGTACCATGTTTCCATATGCTGAGGATGGAGTGCAAAGTTGCTAGGATACCAGAGAGTGTCCAAAGAAATGAGGAGGATCACGGGAGTAAGCTCAAGTCTGGAACTCATTACCTTGCCTTATGAATGGGCCCTCTTTTTTCCTCCCACTATATTACTTCACTTGGAGATCTCATCAGCTCCCGCGGATTCAATCATTGCCTCTATACTGATGATTCTCAAATCTACTTATCTAACTCTAACCTCTCTGCTGACCTCTAGTATTTCATCTCCAACGGCTTATTGGATCCTTCAACCTGGATATCCCGTAGATATCTTAAACTCAGCATGTGCCCATCCGTATTCATTCCCCCCTTCCCCCACTTTGAGCCCTCTCCCTTGCATTCTTCCCTATCACTGCCAAGGCCGCTACCATCCTCCCAATCTCTTCGGCACTTAACCTAGATGTTAATCTTGTCCCTCACTATTTCTCACCCCCACCTCACCCACAATCCGATCTGCTGCTAAGATGTGTTGACTTATTTTTGCAACATCTCGTATACGAACCTTCTCTCCTCTGACAACGCTGCCACTCTTGTGCAGGACCAGATCGCCTCAGAACGGGACTATCATGATAGCCTGCTAGCTGGATTCCCTGCCTCAATTATGTTCCCACTCCAGCTCATCCTCTACTCAAATCAACATGATCTTTCTAAAAAGATCAGGTCTGACCATGCCACCACCCTCTACACAATAAAGTGGTGGCTCCCTATTACCTCCAGGATCATATATGAAATTCTGCCTCTGGTATTAAAGCCCTTCATAACCTGCCCCTCTTACAACCTTTCCATCTCCTTATACCTTATGCCGACCCCTTCCTCCCGCCCCTTACACTGAGATACAGCGACACCAGCCTCTTTGCTATTCCCCAAACAAGACGCTCTTCACCAGCATTCCCCCAAGGCCTGGAATTCTCGCCCCCTTCACTTCCTTCAAATTCCAACTAACATCCTACCTTCTACAGGAAGTCTATCCCACTCCCCCTTAATTCTAGTACCTTCCTCTGCTGATTATCTCCAATTTCTTGTGTAGAGCCTGTTTGTACTGGATTTTGCACACTGTTCTCCCCCTCCCCCATCAGACAGAGCTCCTTTTTGGGGGTATAAGGTAGTATTTTCTTCTTTTGGTTAATTTATTTTTGGTTTTCAACATGCACTTCTATAAGTTTTAAATATTCTCCGCCTTCCTCCCCTCTCTCCTTCCCCCTCCCCAAGATGGCAGGCAATCTGATATAGGCTCTATATATACATTCTTATTAAACATATTTTCACATTACTCATGTTGTATAGAAGAATTAGAATGAATGGGAGGAAACACAACAAAGAAAAAACAAAACAAAACAAAAAAAGAGAACAAACGGTATGCTTTGATCCGCATTCAGATGCCATATTTCTTTCTCTGGATGTGGATGGCATTTTCCATCATTAAAGACAGCTCCTTGATAAGCAGGGACCGTCTGTTTTTGTGTCCCCAGCTCTTGGCAGTGCCTGGCACACTGCAGGTGCTTAATAAATGTTTACTGACTGACTGGGGTAGGGAATGGATCCATGATTTCACGGGCACAGATAACTCCCGGGTGTGGAAACTCCCACTCAGTGCTGGTCAGGACCCATTTTGCAACTTAGAGAGTGCTGTGAGCATCGTTATATCTTACTTATGACCTGTCCACTTTATCTCCCCCACTACACAGCCCGCTGACACAGTATATCCCCATAAATGCTTGGTAACAAACTCTTTACAGCGGAGCACTAAAGAAATGTAAGGCAGTTAATAAGTTAGGAAATAGCTGTCACATCAATATTTCTACTCATATCGGTACTTTCCACACAAAGATAAAGGACCATTATCTTTCTACCAATAAAGCTATCTCTCGTCCTCCTTCCCTCCCTCCCGAGCTCCCCCCTCGTCCAACCTCACCCAAGGACACCGTGTTAAACGGAGACTGACCTCATCGCAGCAGTGCATGCGGGCCATGGCCTCAGAGAGCCGGATCATGCTCTCCAGCTGCCGCACTGTAATTCTCCAGGAAGACTTGGTAACACCGGAGCCATCTCTCTGGCGGAGACGCTTGTACTGTTCCACAATGAAGTCTTCTGACTCTTTAGAAATCTATTCCAAAACACCAATGAGTTTAGAGAAGCATTGTCACTTGTAGAAGCGTCTTTGTTCCTGTTTACAGGGAAGACTATGGTCTGATACGTGAGAGATGTTTTTTTAAAAGGAAGTTTTAGGAGATCCCACCATCTTGCTCATTTAATAATGTGCCATAAGAAGTCGGAGATGTCACAATCACTTGGCCAATAAACACTTCCATGACAGTATTACTGAACTGCTATCTTAAAATTCCTCACAAAGCAAGTGTGCCTAAGAAGGCCTGTGATTTCAAAGTGCTCGTTTGAAAATGAAATGTTTCATTGTACACAGTGACGGCAACATTATGCGATGACTAACTTTGATAGATTTAACTCTACTCAGTAATGCAAGGATCCAAGACAATTCCAAAAGACCTAAGACGGAATCCAGAAAAAGAACTACAGAGTCTGAATGCAGAGCGAAACACACTATTTGCTCTCTTTTATTTGTTTCTTCTTTCTTGGGGTTTCTCCCTTTGATTCTAATTCTTCTTTACAACATGACTAATGTGAAAATATGTTTAATATAAATGTATATTTAGAGCCTATATCAGATTGCCTGCCGTCTTGGGAAGGGGGAGAAAATTTAGAACTCAATTTCATGGAAGCAAATGTTGAAAACTAAAAATTAATTAATTGATAATTAATAAAAAAAGAAAACAAAATGTTTTCATCCGGTTTAACATGTATGGGTGGGTTCACATTTAAGTGAAGGATTTTTTCTACAAGATGCCTGACATGCTGAGACAGTGGTATGGAATATCTTTCATATCTGCATGTCAAAGCTCATTAAATGCATTAATACTCAAAGAATCCTTGAGAAGTAGTTCATTAACTTGGGTATCTTTGGAAGGATTAAGTGGTAACTGCAAATATAAATGCTAATCATTTTAGAAAACTTTACTTCCTGAATTATACAAAGAAAAAAAAAGGATAAAAGGTGGTTAAGATTTATCTCAATTTTTCAGATCAATTACCTCAGCAATGTTGAATGAGGCGTGTCAAGGTCACAGAGTATACATTCTGTGAAAACTTTCACAAATAACATTTGTTTCCATGCGACCCACCTTGGTCTCATTCTGCCTAGGCATTTAACATCAACTCGGATGCCACGGACAATCACAAGCACGGACAATTAGAATCTAATCTCAAAATAGCAGTAAATTCTCAATTAACCACAAACTAACTAACAGCATTGATTGTTTTGAAGGGGAGGAGGTCCCTCACTTTTAAGAAAATAAGCTCATTTTCTGAATTTGCTAATGAAAAAACCCATCTCCCTCCCCTCCAAAATTCGAACAAACAAACCATATCCTTCCAAGGGCTGCCCTGGGAGCAGTGCAGATTCAGGCCAACCTCCCACACCAACTACACTGACAATATACTATAAAAATGTAATTGAAGTTCAGAAAGATGGACTGCACAATCATTGTCATGCATCAGAATGATTTAATTATGTTCATTTATATTCATCTAAAGCAAATGGAACAATATATTTTAAAAGAATTTTCAACAATAAAAGTTAAAAACTAAAGGAGTTTTCTGATTCACTGATTGATCCAAGAAGTTATATTCATGAAAACACTACATTCTGAGGATTTCTGATTATTTCCAGTTTCAAAATCGACTCCCCCACTCGTTTTTTTTTTAAAGCCAGAGCCTAGACAACAGCCAAACAGAGGCAGAATTTTCTCCCTGACAAATCTGGCTTGTATAAAACCTGAATGTAGCCTATAAACAATGTTGCTTTCTAGTGTACAACTATTTATGATTTTTCCTTTCAAAAAGATTGAGTGTGGCCTATATTAGAGGCTTTGCAGTACTAGGGAAAGAACAGTGGGTTTCACTCAGAAAATACCAGTATCAGTCTTGGGTTTACTATTCACTGGCTATGTCAACTTAAGCAAGTCAGAGACTCAGTTTCTACATCTATAGTAAGGGAATAAAATCCACTTCCTACATCATAAGGTTGTCATGAGGCTCAAATGAAATAACATAAAGCACTCTGTAAACTATGTAGTGACATGGATCCAGATCTGTGCCCCCATACCAAGTTTTACTGGTATAGGGAACTGCCATTTCAGAGAGTTGTCTGGGGCACTGAAAAATTAAAATGAATTACCCATGGCTACATATGCAAGTTCAAGAGATGAGACTTAAACTCAGGTCTTCCAGATCTAGGTTGGCTTTCTATTTACTACACTGATACCTCTCAGCTATTATCACCACTTAGAACAGGGCTGTCCAACCTTAGGATTTTGTTGAAACAATAGACAATATATCTTGATTTGCCATTTCATTGAGAGCTCTGAGGTAGCTCGGCTTCATTTATTAAAGCATTTATGTAAATTTCTATGCTTGTAGGCGGGCCTCATAAATCGAACTATGGGCTGCATTTTGGACAGCCCTGACTTAGAAGACAGGAATATGAATTAGGTTTAACTTTCTTATTTCCTAAGTAACTTATTCTTATGATGGCAGTGGAAAGTCCAAATGGTACGTAGCTGGAGGACCTAGATATAACCCTTTAATTGGCAAATGGAGCCTGGACATTTGTACCTATTACTTACATCTGACCCTGCTCTTTTCCTAAATTCAATTATGTCTTCAGATTACAACTGCAAACTTTTAAAGCTAGCAGAATTCATCCTTGCGCCATTTTGTGTAACGCGCCTGCCTGAAGCACCCCATTGTACGTATAATAGGACGTTCAAAAAGGTCAAGTTACCTTGGGCTTAAACTGCCTTGCAAAGAGCAGATACCTTCTAATGTCATCAAGGGAGTACACTCGATCAATGGATTCCTCTACTCTTGAATGGAGATCTACAATCCTCCTGGCAATGGCATAATCTGTGACCTAAGACAAACCAAACATGCTTTTTTGATTAGCCACCCGCCGTATGCACATAATTCCCAGCCCAAGCTGCCACAGACAGCGAGTGATGAAAGACCTTCACTTAGCTCTTCTCTTAAAAAAAAAAAAAGCCTCCACCTTTTCAGGGCAATATTTGGTTCAACAACAACAGAATGTGGACTTTCAGAAACAGAATGGAAAAGGGTAAGTGCTGATTCTAAATGTAAGTAAAATGCTTTTAAAACACGGGGCAGAGACAGAAGAAAAACGCATCCAATTTTTATTAAATTTCTGCCCACACACTTTGGAGACTCACCCTGCCCTCTCCCAAACCTGGCCCATCGAACTTAGCAAAAATAAATAAATAAAAGGGTGGGTGGCATCTGAGATGTTTTCCTAGCTTTGGATAACAGCTCAGAGAGTCCGGTGCAATCCTCACACTCCCCCAATTCCACTTAAGCAAGGTTAAACTCAAGCAATTTTTACTTCAGCCGCCCAACACATTTCCCGCCCGCCCCCTGAAATGCAAGGTCACTGCACACACACATGTGCCAGCTGTTCAGCAGCTTTAATGTCCCGTCTTGTTTCACTCGATTGCTCAAATGGAAAACAAAAAAGGAGGAGGGAGAACAGCAGCTCCCAGTTACCTCATTACACTCATCCACAAGAATGAAGAAGAGATCGAATCGAGACATGATGGGAGCAGAGAGATTGATGTTTTGCTTCAGTGATTTCGACCTGTCATAGCGTCCACTGACCGGGTTTGCTGCAGCCAGAATGGATGTTCTGGCGTTCAAAGTAGCCTGGCCAGAAAAAAAAGGAAAAAATCAGAATAGAGAAATCCAACTAATTAATCACTTTCCCCTTCTTCGACATAAAACAGCAACACAAATGTAACACTCCCTTTTAAACATGTTCACTGGTTGCCATTGCTAAAACATTATACACCTGGGATGCGGGTCCAGGCTTAAAGCTAGAGAAGGATAAAGACATTGAGAATCTGTTTGAAAACACACTTGGAGCCACTGGGAAGGGAGAGAGGAAATGAGAGAGAGAGAGGAAACGTGAGAGAGAGAGAGGAAACATGAGTGAGAGAGAGAGAGAGAGAGAGAATGAGTTATCTACTATGTGAAAAGTCTCTAGTCATTCAAGAACAAAAGGTCTCAACGACCCCATCACTGGTGTAATGGAGTGTGCATGCTTTCTTGCAAGACAGAGCACCTTTGCAGGGAGATTATTTTCAATCTACAAATACCCCAAATATTGTGTCAACCTTTCATATATTAGTGTCAACACTCAACCTCAATTGCCCTGCCTTCCCCCCTCTAAAAAAAAACCCCCAAAATATCTATTAGTGTCAAATGCACATGCCTCCCTGATGCCTCAAGAACACCTGTAACCTTGAGTGATGAAAGGCTGTGTTCTCGATTCTTATAAAAAGTATCACTTTATTTCAGGACCCACGTTTCCTCTCTCTGGCCCCATTCTAAATGGCGAAGCCAGCTATGACATACCTTAACTCCTGCCTTGGTAATGGAGATTGTCTGTTGTTCCATGGCTTCATGGATGGCAACTTGGTCCCTCATATCCATTTTATCAAACTCATCGATACAACATACACCCTGAAAGCAAATGGAGACTCAAAAGGGAGCAGTCTTACGACAAGCTTCAAAGAAACAGGCCCAGCCTACCAAAATCACAAGTTTGCACCAACACCACAAAGTGTTCGTTTTGTTAGTCAACAACCATTTATTTTATGTGCCAACTATGTATTTAGTCAATGGGCACTACAAAAAAAAAATTAAATACTCTGCCCTCTAGAAGCATTGCACCTGGAATCAGGAAGACCTGAATTCAAATTCTGCCTCAGACCCAGCTGTGTGATCCTGGGCAAGCTACTTAATCTGTCTGCCTCAGTTTCCCAGTCTGTAAAATAAGGAAAATAACAGTGCCTATCTCCCAGGGTTATTGTGAGGATCGAATGAGATAAGACCTCAAAGTAATATATAAATGCTAGCTATTATTTATTAATGATGATACTTCAGCTGAGCTAGTTTCCAAATAAGTGGCTAATTTCACATAAATGTGAATGGTATATAAAAGACAGACACACCTAGCCACTTTGTAAAGAGACAAATTTTTTATCTTAAATCTTGAATTTGCTCCCCACATTTGTTTCAGCCCTAATAATATTATAAATAAATTACTTATTTATTTAAATTTATTTAAATTATTTATAATAAATTAATTTATTTAAAAAATAAAATAAATAAATTACTTAATGTACCCTTCTCTATCACTGACTGAAACACTCTAATACACAGCTTAAGAATGCTACAATGGTTTTTTTTACTCTCCTTTGCCAAATTCTGGGCCCACTGTGGAGAGAGAAGTGTAAATAAGTATGATGGAGAACAAAGGAGATACAGACATACTCTACACCCCTACCTATGTATGGGCACAATACACTCATCCTTTTCTAATCATTATTCAATTTACGACACCCCTGTGTAAACAAGTGTTCCCCCCTTTTTTGGGCCAGACTTTATGATCTAAGTGTGGCAAAATTCCTACCAATGCAGACTGGCAAACCATCTGTAATTTATAGCCTTAATAGAGTCGTAGGACACTGAGAGATTAAGTAACTTGCTTATGACCACAGCCAGTCTGTGTCCAAGGCAGAGTATGAACTCAATTCAAGCAGACCATTATCTATCACACTATGTGGCCTCTTATAGATTGGTAGTTATTTAAAAACATGACTGAGTTTATGGGAGTGGTTTGAGAGATGCCTGCATGAGGATGCTGTATGCTGACTCACACAGAGGGGCAACAAATTTAAAATGATGGTAGAAAATACTGGCTTTTTACAAACCTATCAGGATACAACAAGGAGAGCTCAGTAAATGTCATGGACAGCACTATATAATAATTTTGTCAGACTATTAAATTAAGACAATTTTGGTGTGTGCGTGTGGGGGAATCTGGAAGTCAAAATCATGCAGAACTGAGTGTTGTAAACTAAAAATAAAAAATCTTAATGAACAGCAGAGAACAGAAGAAAACCTACAAGGAAGCAAAGGAAAGCTGGACAGCTTTGAAAACAATGTGTAGTATTTATTATATAGGTTTTCTTGAAATGGAATTTTTATATTGAATTCTCTCTTATAAAAATAAATAATTAGGACAATTTAAAAATCATCTTTGGGCCTTTTCTGAGGAAAACATATTTTGTTCATTCCAACTTTTCAGACTTAACCTAGCCTAACAAAACAATCACAAACCAAAAGTAGGTACTGTCTTCTCTTATTCCTATCATGACAGGTTGATTCTTTAATTTTTAACTTCAAGGATTCAAAACCATTGCTTACATTATCAGCCAACATCAGAGCTCCAGCCTCAATGACAAACTCATGGGATTCTTCATCTCTCACCACCGCTGCTGTTAAGCCAGCAGCACTGGAGGCTTTACCACTGGTATACACAGCTCGGGGACTGAACTCCTCCACATGCCTATACAAGGACATCATACAGAAAGACATCAGATTAGTCTGCAATCCAGGTCTATTATCAGCACCTTTTCCAGGAATAAGAGGGGTTAGGAGTTATGATAATTAAGCATTAAATGACATTTTAAAATATCTGAGAGCAAGACATTGAGTACAGCCTCTTCAGAAAGGATACAGCCCACTGGGTGGGGGAAAACTTAGGTCATACATAGTCTGATACAATACTATGAAAGCTTCATTTTCCTTGGCCTTTTAAATGGTTTTTAACTTAGTCTGCTCAAATAATGAGCTGAAACTAATGCAAGGACAGTGTAATCATTTAAAGAGTAGGAAAAACAATTCTGAGGATGTATCTAATCGAGAGACCAGATACAACAGCATTAGCATATGTCAAAGGTAACATAGGTCTTAGGAAACATTAAAAAAATTTCCATTTAGCTTAGAACCTCTACTTTTACATCTCAAAATCAATTCAGATGAGAGGTACTATGGTACAATTGACAGAGTACTAGCTTTAGGTTCAAATGCTGTATGTCCAGCTGTTATCACCTGTAAAACTACCTCTGTGGACCTCCACGGTCCCTTCCTAATCTCTATCTGTGACTACAATGTTATAATCAGTGACCCTTTCAGGTAGTTAACATCAAACCATGAAACTCTACAGCAAGAAAAAGTTATGTATAAGCTTGAAGATATCTCCATATTTTAAAGTTTTAAGACTGGCTAAGTAATTCTCACACACACACACACACACACACACACACACACACACACACAAAACAAACTATGTATCATAAAGATCATTTCCCTTATTTTACAAGTAGTTAAAACAAGATTTCATACAGGTGATGAGATTTTTCCATAGTCATGTAATTAGCGTCAGTGCTGGGACTGAATCCAAGATTTCTAAGCCTAGGGTCCTCTTCACTACGTATACAGACTGTCTCTATCCTTAAGAGTATATAACATTCCTATTATAAACCAATCTAACATATACTCTGCCCCCATCCACCCTTTTCCTTATCGTAAGACATAGAGAATGCCTTCCAGGCAATCTAGGAAACCTCTAAACAAAAAGGTCACTTTCTAACCCTGCCTCACTGTAGCTATGGATGCTTACTTGAGAAACTGGCTCTTGGCGGTGCTGGGGTCACCAACAATGCAAACGTTTATATCTCCTCTCAGGGAGGTGCCTTCTCCTGTTGTCTTGGGAACACCTCCAAAGAGCATCAGAAGGACACCCCGTTTCACCTCATTGTTACCTGAAAGGGAAGGAGAGAAGTTATGGGTGAAGGGATAGAAAAGAGGTTGTACTTTTCAAATTTATTTAGGAAAATGTGTAGTGCTGAAAATGATCCAAAGCTACTTCTCACCACTAAAGCTAATTTTTTCATAACATTCTCCCAGTGATGCTATGAGGGGGCTGTGAACCATGATACATAATGGTCTTCAAAGAATCACAAATGCAATGCTCCAAAGGGCAAGAGTTTAAATAAGCCACAGCCTATGACACTTGCATTGAGAAGTGGCATAAAAGTCAGTATCTATAACTAGAGAAGAGGACCAGTGAAGAGGGGATGAGAGTGAGGGGGTTCAATTTAGTACTGGTATGAGGGAAGGGTTAGATTTGGTACTGGATAAAAATAAAGAAGTTCATCAGTGGAACAGATCAGGCCCACAACAGAGCACACAAATACAACAGCCATGTGGTCAATAAATCCAAAGACCCCCCACAGACAAAAACTGTTTCGAAAACTGAAAAGCAGTCTGGCAGAAAGTAGGTTTTGACTACACCTCCCACCACATACCAAGATAATCTCCAAACAGAGATATGTCTTAAGATATAAAAAGTCACATCATAAACAAGTTAGAGGATCAAGGAAGAAATTACTCTTCTGACCTATCGATAAGGGAAGAGCTCAGAACCAAACAAACAAGGGATAGAGAGAGTCATAAAAGATAAAATGGACAATTTTGATCACGTGAAATTTAAAAGCTTTTGTACAAACAGATCCAAAGCAATTAAAGTTAGAAGAGAAAACAGTTAACTGGGAAAAATGTTTCTCTGATAAAGGTCTCATTTCTAAGCCATATAAGGAATGGATTCAAATTTATGAGACCAAAAGGCATTCCCAATTGATAATCAAAAAATATGAGCAAGCAGATATCAAGGGAAGAAATCCACTCTGTTAACCATACCAAAAAAAAATGCTCTAAATGACTAATAATTAGAGAAATACAAATTAAAGAGACTCTGAAGTTCCACCTCATACCAGTCAGATTAGATTGTTAGTCTCTCAACATCCCATCACTTTCTAGGTTTACACAGATCTATCCAGCCCTTAGGTTTCCATCTCTACCTTCCTCTTTAGAGAAAGACAAGTGCTGTCAGTGGAGTTTTAAATTTCTCCAGCCTGCGACAAAGTTTTCCCCACTTATAGATTCTGAGGACCAGTAGAACATAGGGTAAATATGCATGAATGAACCTAACTATAGCTAGAGGCATTCCTCAGTTGATAAAGTCGAAGGTATAAACAGAGAGTTCTCAAGGGAAGAAATCCAAACTATCTATAGATAAAAACACTCCAAAGCATTAATTAGAAAAATGCAAATTAAAACAACTCAAGTGCCAAACCTCACCTCATACCTATCAGATTGGCAAAGACAAGGAAAAGTGAAAATGACAAATGGTGGAGGGACTGTGGAAAACAGGCACATAAACCCACTGCTGGCAGAGCTGTGAACTGGTCCAGCCATTCTAGAAAGCAATTTGGAATTATGCTTAAAAAGTCACTAAATATTGTTACTAAACCCTCTGACCCAGCAATACTACTACTAGGCTTAAACTCCAAAGAGATTAAAGAAAGAAGAAAAGATCCTACATGTACAAAAATATTGATAAAAGCTCTTTTTGTAGTGGCAAAGAACTGAAAACTCAGGGGGTGCTTATTAACTGGGGAGTGGAATAACAGATACATGAACATGACGGAATACTATTGCACCATTGGTTTGGTTGCTGTCCTTCATAGTCAAAGAAGCCCAAAATGACATCACTATGTCAGGATCAATGTACAGCGTGTCCGACTGAGGCTGATCACACCAATACAAGCTTGGAAGGCCCCATCGCAGAAGTCCTATGGCGACAGACAAGTGACAGTACAGCAGGTGTGGATGGATATGCCGGGAGCTGTAGTGACAACCCTGCATACAAGGTGGTTCACTAGACTGAATCAGGAATGGCCGTCAGCACCCCCTGGGGTATCTGAACAGCCTTTGGAGAGGGCCATACTGCTCAACTCCTGGTGTAAGGAAGGGGATAGACACGGTGACCTAAAATTGTCTGCTCCATCTAACCTAACTCTGGCCTCCTTAATTGTAGCCGGTGGTGATCCAACTCTATGTTGAAACACAAAAAATGTCCAAATGTTCATATGGACTATTATGCTATAAGAAACGATGAACGAGACAGCTTTGGAGAAACCTGAGAAATGAGTAGAATCAAGATAATAACATTGCAAAGACAGACAACTTTGAGATACTTAAACACTGACTAATGCAATAACCAACTGCAATTCCAGAGGAGCCACGATGAAACATGATTCCAACCTCTTCACAGAAAAATGGTAAGATTCACATACATCTGAGACAATCCTTTTTGGCCATTATGGGAGTTTGCTTTGCTTGACTACGTACATTTGTTGGAAGGGTTTTCTTTTCTTTTGGGGGGGGGGGTGGTGGTGAGGGACAGTAGGAGGGAGAGCAAATAAATGCTCAATAACTGAAGAAATATTCTAATTTTTAAAAGGGATAACATACAGACAACCATACTGTTGAACTGATATCTCTTAGAAGACCTAGAGAAAGCCCTCTAGTGTCTCATTAGCTCTTTTATTGATGATTCACAGAAATACGTGGATAAGAAGGCATGGATGGATTGGGCTCAGTATGGGCGGTCAGCATCTTCACCATGATGAGACCAGGAACCCTCTTCAATCAATAGCATATCAAGAATGTATGATTTCATCAGTTTGGGAACTCCTTGGACTTGTCTATAATTTAAGATTTAAACCTCTTTAGCCCTGGTCTCACCATGTAACACCCCCCTGTGCTGGTAACCAAAATGCGCTCCTTAGCACTTAGTTCAACCAAGTGCCCTTGAATAGTTTGGCTTTTGTTCCCTTTGAATAATTCAGCATATTTCATTGAGCCTTACTAGGGGCTAAGCCCCAGGCCCAAACCTCTATTAGGTGTAAAACCTTAGTGGGTGTGGATTGGCAACTAAGGTGGGACCCAAGGTGGGGCTAACTCCAGGGAGGGCCTAGTTTACATGTCTGGGAGAGCAGAGGCTCTTCGACTATGTGGGTTTAAGTCACCTCTCTGTGATGATTCTAGGTCACGTGGGTGAGGAGCATGCGTGACTCACCCCTGACGCTGAAAAAGACTTAAAAACCAGGGGTTGGCTGTCTGTTCCTTGGAGCTCTTTGCCGCAGCAGTGGTGGCACGGGTGACTCTGGGCCAGCCCTTGTTCTGAGCTCCCAGGCTGAACCTAGATGTTGGTAACTATGAATTGTATTGGGTCTGTCTGTTGATGTTTGTAATTTGTTTTTATTTTGCTCTGAAGTTCAGTGTGCTGGCTTTTTCCCCTGAACTAAGTGAATGATACTTCTGTGCTGAATTAAAAGTAAGCTTGCCAACCCCTTAACCTTGCTTTCCTTATTAAAGCAGATCAAAAGAACCTGTGCTTTCACAACGTGTTGGCAGCTTTCTGGGTGTGGGTTGTAGGTGGATCTTACACCCCCACAGAAGCTGCTAGCCGGATTGTTGAAACACCCCCTCCCCCAACTTAAACTCCAGTGGCTCCCTATGACTGCCAGGAACAAGTATTTTAAAAACTTTCTATCTGGCATTCAAAGCCCTTAATGGCCTGCCTATCTCCTACCTTTCTAGCTTTCTTAAACCTTATTTATACCCCTTCCTATATGCTCTTCAATCCAGCGATGCTGGCCTCATCATTGTTGTTCCTCCATCTTCCAGCTCCGTACCTTTTCCCTGGCTATCCCTCAAGCACACAACACTCTCCCTTCTCACCCATACCTCCTGGCTTCCTTCAAGCCCCAGCTAAAATCCCATCTTCTACAGGAGGGCTGACCAAAATGCAGCAGCCCCTGGAGTGCTCAATGCAGCCTGCCTACAAGCATAGAAATTTACATAAATGCTTTAGTAAACAAAGCCGAGCTACCGCAGAGCTCTCACCAAAATGGCAAATCAAAATATATTGTCTATCGTTTCAATAAAAACCTAAGGTAGGACAGCCCTGTTCTACAGAAGGCTATTCCCAATCTCTCTTAATTCTAATACCTTCACTTTTGATTGTTTCCAACTTCTTTGTACATTATCCTCCTCATTGGATTTTGAGGTTCTTGAGGGAAGAGACTGTCTTTTACCTTTCTTGGTATTCCCAGCACTCACCACAGTGCTTAGCACATAATAGGTACTTAAAAAATGTTTACTGACATAAAAAAATATAAAAAACAACAGTTTATACTGATGTAGTGCTTGAAGGTTTACAAAGGGCTTTGAATACATTACCTCATAAGCAAGTCTGGAAGCAGCATTTGGTAAATGCTTTCTACATGCTCAAAACCCCATCTGACCACCATAACCAGTCATAACTGCAGAGGACCCTATGATGAAGCATGACACCCACAGGCCTGACCAAGAAGTGACAGACTCAGGATGTAGATTTTGAGACATCTATTTTTGGACATGGCCAATGTGAAAACCTGTTTTGCATATTTGTTACAAAGGTATTTTTTCCCCTGGCAATGAGAAAGAAGAGGACTGAGAGAGAGAAGAAAAAAAATAAAGCTTATTAACTGAAAAAGAAATAAAATGTAACTAAACAAAAGAATCCAGGGTTACCTACACTCTATGATAAAGAACTGGAGGATGACTTCAGTAAAAGGACTAGACACCTCACTAGGCACAAATACTCCAAATACATTTATATGTGCTTTCTTCTAAGTGTTGAGTAAATCTTTACAGGAAGAAAACAAGCAACAAAAATTGAATCCTTTGAAACTGCTATGAAAGAAAAATATTCCTCTGGATTAACTTAGCTGTCATGAGAGTAACCAAATGCTTTTGATTAAGAAAAAAAAAGATAATTTAAGACAAAAAGTTCTTCAATAACTCACAGCCAGCCAAACCTAAAACCATCAGAGAAATTTCAATTTTCAAATTAATTTTATTTAAACTGAACTATGCCACTCAATGTCATATTTCATTGATATTTTCAAATATTCTGATAAATTGCCATAATGGAACTTTTTCCCTTCTCCAGCTAAACTCAGTAATAAGCTACGTTTAAAAAAAAAAAAGCCCACAAGGATGCCTTACTGGCTTTGGGTAGGAGGACCTGGGTTACAATTCCAGTTCTGTCACTTTCAACCTTGGTAACCCTGGGCAATCACTTTAGCTCTCCTTGCCTCAGTTCCTGATCTATAAGAGGACCGGACTAGGTTCTCTAAAGTCCTTCCTGTTCAGTTCCAAATCTATGCTCCATGTTCAATTTCCCTGATTAGGTATCTGGAAAGAGACTATTTAAAACGATTAAAAGCACACCCATAAGGAACACCCAACAGTCTAATAAGCTCTTGGCTCAATCCAAGGGTGCTGCAGAAGAGAAGAGGAGAGGGAGCAGGGTGGGAGAGAACCCGAGGAAAGCTAGAAGATGAAGGCGTATTTTTGGAGTGATAGTAATCTGCCAATCTCTACTTCAATTGAGGATAAGAAACACAGGAAAACACGGCAGTAGTAACTTTAATTTATAACTGTCAAAGGTGTGAGGAACATAATGAGTTTTACCAAGAAGGCAAGAGGAGAAATCTCCATAAGAAATTTCTTTAAGGAAAAAAAAATGTTAAGTGAGTTATGAATTTATATAGTGCTTTAGGGTCTTCAAAGTGCTTTACAAATATTAACTCATTAGATTCTCACAACAACCCTGTGAGGTAAGAGCTATTATCATCATCCCCATTATACAGATGAAACTAAGGCAGATAAGAGAGTAAGTGACTTTCTCAGTCCAGGGTCACAGAGCTAGTAAGTGTCTGTGAGGGGATCTGAACTCAAGTCTTTCTGACTTGAGGCCCAGTGCTCTGAATACTGCGTCACATAGGTGCCTCTATGATCACTTTCCATTTTAAAAGTAAGCACAACAGGATTGCAATAAACATTTCAGTTTTAAGTCTAAGTCATTTAACTCTTACCGTGGATAGTAGGGAAAAGGCTAGTACAGAGATTATGGTAAAGGTTTTTATCTTGACTCATTTCAAACACTTTCTCCCACTCCTTCACAGACATTTGGTTCTTAATGCTCTCAGCTGTTTGTTCCTCATCTCGGAGCTCTTTTCCACCAAACTTTAAAAAAAATGTAAAAAATCAAGTGTTAGTGTAATGACAACCCAATATGATACGTGACAGGAACATAAGGAAGAGGGGGAGAAGGAACATCACTTGCTTAGCGAAAAAAACAAAAAACCCTCAGTTGGAAAGTGAAAGCAGGAATCTGGAAGCTGTGAAGTTCCAGTTTAAAAAAAAAAACAACAGCCAATTAACATACATTTAATAAGCATCTATTATGTGCTAGGCACCAGGGATACAGAGAGGAGTGCAACATTCCCTGCCCCCAAGAAACTTACATTCTATTGGGGAATACAATAGGTACATACACACATACATGCACATTTATAAAAGTGCACAGAAAATACAAACTGTATTGGAAAGATGAACGTGGACGTCCAGGTCACATGTTAACTCTTAACTCCAACAAGATGGAGGAATAGATTATTTTCTCCAATTCTCACTAACCTCTCAAATCTCTCCAAAATAGGAATTATGAGCAAGAGACAAAGCAATTTCAGCTTTCTCCAGTCTACGACACCAAGAACCCAAACGAGGTAAAGACTCAATGAATGAGCAACCGAGAAGGCTAATCTCTAACTCCTAACAATGATGAGCTCACTCAGGACTTCCTCCCCCACCACCCACCAGGGACTGCAGGAGCAGGCTCATGGGCTTGCCATAGAATTCAACTTTATACCCCAATTCCCAACCTCAAAGTGCCAAACTCCAAATGGCAGAAATTTGCTAAAAATGCAATAGTGGCTTGTTTGTTGTTACAGCTCTCTGTGCCACTACAGAGCCAGAGAACCGATAACTAATTGGGAATGCAAATACACAAAATGAAAGACTGTCCAGAAGAGAAGCAAAAAAAAAAAAAAAAAAAAGCAACATGGCTAAAAGAAAATGATCTTCATACAAACAAATCATACTTATCTCCAAGATAAGAAGCATGAAGACAACTTAAGGATGACAGATTTCCCAGAACACAAGTCAAAAAACCTGAATCTCATAATACAAGAAACAACAAGAAAACTCCAGAACTTCTGATCACAGACAGCAAAGTGCTGATAAAAAGAATCCACAGGTCACCTGTAGAACAAAAGTCCTGTGCTGCAAACTCCAAGGCAGAGTGCTTAAACTTAAAAGACAAACAAGAATTTCCGCAAGAGACCAGTAGACAAACTTTCAAACATAAAAGAAAGGAATTTTGAAAAACAAAAGATTATTCTGAATCCACCAGAAACCACAAGAAGAAATAGATTATGTTCTGAAGAGCAAAGGAGAACAAGATAGAACCCAAAGTGACAAGTCCTGCAAACTTAAGCCTAAACATTAATGATAAATGATGGGCATTCAATAAAAAAGGAAGTGTTCCTTTCTCAAACACCCCAGATGTTAGAGAAACAAGAAAGGTGAACAAATACAGCAACAAAGCAATTTCTTTTTGAAAATACACAAAGGAAATCAAAGAGAAATGATGGGGAAGAAACAGGTCCGAAACACCACGGACCAAACTTTCCAAAACCCTGCCTACAGGACAATATTTTTATGCAACTAAATTACAGGATGGGAGGCTGCAAAGAAATAGGAGAGGAAGAAGATAAAGGGGAATATGTGATTTATGCTAATCAAAGATGAACAATTAAAGGAAATCTGAGAAATGCACATCAAAATAACTCAGAGGTACCACATCACACTCACTAGGCCGGCAAAGTTTATAAAAACAGAAGATGACAAAAGCTGGAGGGGGCCAGAGGGAAAACAGATACATTAATGCACTCTTGGCAGAATTGTGAATTGGTCCAGTCATTCTGGAAAAAAATTTGGAACTCTGACCATAAAGCTATTAAATTGTGACCCTATGACCCAGTCATACTGTTACTAGGTCTATATGCCAAAGAGAGCAAAGAAGAAAAGGACTCATGTATAAAAAAATTATTTCTAGTGCCTCTCTTTCTCAATAACTCCATTGGCTCTATATTACCCTTCTGAGATTACATACAAAGTCTCCTGTCTGGCATTTAAACCTCTTCATAAGCTATATCCTTCAATCAACTAATAAGTATTTAATTAAGTGCTTATTATGTGCCAGGCACGGTGTCAGGTGTATAAAAATGAAATTCCTATCCTCAATATGCTTACATTCTAATAGAGAAAGACAAATATATATAATGTACAGTAATGTATATAAAGTATGAAGTTATTACACATATACCCACACAAAGTAGTTAAATACCAGGTAATACGGGATCAGGAAAGCCTTCAAGCGAAAAAGGGTGTCTGAGGTGCATCTTAAAGGAAGAGGAGACTCTATGAAGAAATTAGGGAAGCTAGAAGGCAGAGCTGAGGACATTCCAAGAATAGGGGGCATCCAATGCAAAGCTATGAAAATGGGAGAGAACCGAGATACAGCATCCTAAGGGAGAGAAAGACCAGTTTGGCTGGATCACAGATTTTGGAAGGAGTAATGTTCAGTGAGCCTGAAAAAGTCAGTTGGGACCAGGTTACTTAGAGCTCTAAAAGCTAAATATGTGAATTTAAGTTTTATTCTAAAGTCAATAGGGTGCCATTGTAATTACAGGGAAGTGCCATGGTCAGATCTTCATTTAAGTATTTAATCCCTCCAGGTCCTGAACTGGAAAGAAACTCAAGAGGCCATCTAGTGTAACTGTCCTCTGACAGTTGAGAAATGAGGTCTAGAGAGATTAAGTAACTTTCTAAGGAAAAATCACTTTGGGAGTGATGGGAAAATTAAGGGCATGGAGACCAATTAGGAGGTAACTAATGATCTGGGTCAGAAATGACGAGGGCCTGAATTATGGTAGTGGCTGTGTTAGTGCAAAGAAGAGGTGGGGCATTAGCGACGCTGTGAAGGTAGAAGTGGACAGTGGACATATGGTGGGAGGGAAAGAGAAAAGTCAAGGACAATGTTGAGAACACAAACCTAAGACACGAAAGGGGTATCTGCCTTGGACAGAAATATAAAAGTTTGATGTGAGTTTTTGACAAATACTGAGTTTTAAGATGTTTTGGGGGCATCAAGTTTGACAAAATTGAATAGGCAACTGGTGACCTAAGCCTGAAGCAAAGAGATGGGGGATAGACTTGCAGATCAGGGTGTCACATGCATAGAGATGACAGGTAAACCCATGACATCTCCACTTCTTGTCACCAAGCTTGCCCCCATGACTGGCACTCTCTCCCTCCTCACCTCTGCTTCCCTGAGGACTCAAGGTCTACCTTCTGCAGGAGGCTTTTCTGAAATCGCCCATCTACTCCCTATGCTATATGTAATTACTGGCTTACATGCTGATTCCCCTCTTAAATACATGAGTGCATGGAGGACAGCGGCTGTGTTGGCCCTTCTTCGTATTCCCCATTAACAGTAAACACTTAATAAATGCTTGCTAACTGAAGGCATTATGATGTTTGAGGCAATGTTATCTCAAGCATACAATGAAAACCTAAAACCCAGAGTTCAACCTAGGTTTAACCCTGGACATTTGAGAGATAATCATCATACTACCAACTCCTTCCTGTTCCACCAATGGAAAATAATAAGTATAGCTACACAATTAACCTCACCTCTTCCATAAAGTCTTTCCTGACTAACAAAGCAAATTCTCGTTAGCCCTACCCTAAGCGTGCAATTCTAGGACATTCTTACACAAAATATAATTTCAGTTTGTGTCCTTCTTAAGGTCATTTCCATCCGTGTCATCTCGCTTGATAAGCTTCTCCTGAAAAAGGTCTGCTTAAATAATTTTGTCAAGTATCACAAAGAGATACATTTGAATTTGATAACTGGAGAGTAGAACTAAGGGACCAAATCACATTAAATTTATACTTCAGAAATAAAGAAAATTTTAAAATAGCAAACCCAAATTCTCCTGAGGTTATAGAATGGGAAACGGGAAGACAGTTTCAATATCAGACAACCAAGAAGTAATAATCAAATAATAACCAATAAAGAAATAACTCCTAGATAAACCCCACTTAGAGTTTGAGTCATGGTAATTAAGCATTTATTAAGTATCCACTCTATGCCAGAGACTGTGATAAAGCACTAGGTATTCAAAGAAGGACAAAAACAATCGAAAACCAAAAACCCCTCAATATGAGCAAGGCAAATAATACTTCCATACACAGAAAGGGTCAAGGGTCTCGGACTCTTGTCCAAGAAACAATTCAGTGTTACACGAATTGAAGAATAAAAAAAAAAATACAACTCACCCTTGGATTGGTTGGTGCAACATAGCAGGCAAGGAAGACCAGCTTATAGGAGAGATCTCTTACACCAAGAGCCCGGAGCCCCCTGACACCTTCTGTCTCATATCCATCTACACCACTGACACGGGAATCTGTCTCTGCACGAACTCCTGGAAGAAAAAGGTAAGTGACCTTTAAGATAGCTCCTACTATGACCAGCCCTCGACAATCTAGGGCCTAACTAAATTAATCAAGGAATGAGAGCTTCACAGGCAAATGACATCTATGGATCTCCAAAACTCATTTTGGTTGATAGTTTCAACCTCTGTCCCCTAAGCATCATCCCCTTTTCCTACCAACCCTTTAATGAAGGGCCAAGAGATAAGCAGAAAAGAGGTAACTGCACAACCTACAAGCTGGAAAACCTAGAGCTAAATGCAAGCAATCAGACTGGATCACCTCGAGGGCAGGGACTGTCTTTTGTCTTTCTCTATAATCCCATCCCACCACTTAGAATGGTGTCTAGAACACAGTATGCACTTAATAAGTGATCACTGACTGACTTAGACACAAGAGTGAGAAACATCCAAAGAAACCAACATCCCCTTAATGAGAACCACATACCTGGTGTGCTAAGCTTAGCGACGTCTGGGACAACAATCAGAGTGCCCGTGAAGTCACATTTGTCCCCGGCCTGTGCTGACTCCACAGCTTCAGCTCTCAGGATGACCTCCAAGCTACGGGGGATACTCCCCCTCGGAAGCTCAGCCTGTGTCTCCTGAATCCGAACCTACAAGACGACAAAAAATTATTTTGTATGAACAGGAAATGAGATACCTTTTAAATTCCACTTTGTAGAAAACTTTCTTCCTAAGCTCAGGCATTCGGCCAGCCATGGTGCACCACACACTGCAATTCCTGCTACTGAGGGGAGGCCGAGGCTGAGGGATCCCATGAGTTCAGGGGCCTTGGTCAACAATAGGTTTAAAGCTGATCGTGCATCCAACCTAAATCTATATGGGGAGTCCATGGGTAGAAGATAGGAAGGAGGGGAGAACCACCAGGCTGCCTAAGGAGGGGCTCAGGTTGGAAACGGAGCAGGTCAAACCTTCCAGGTAAATCAGCAGTGGAGTTAGCCCTTGAGTAGCCAATGCACTTCTGGCCTAGGTGAGTCAAGGAGACCCAGTCTCCAAAAACAAATCAAAATAAAGAAAATTTCACCCCACTCTTTCAATAAAACGGGATTCTTCTAACACTTCTGGGTAAGAATCTTTTATTTTAAAAAAAATCATTTGTATTCTTTCAAATATGATGAAATCAGCTCCAAGAAGTGATCAGACTGAGCTGAGAAAAATTATGCAGACATGGAAAACTCTGTCATCACAAGGATAAAAACAGGCATTTAGAAACTGGAAAGGTATTTCACCTGGTTATTAACTCATTAACAAATCAAAAGGAAACTGGGGACCCTTTTACTGATAAAAGTTTAGGCATTGAGGAATCCAAGCTGATTATTACCAAACTGATAATGATAAAGAACTAGTGCGATAATGGAAAAAAGTGAATTACGTTCTGATCACATGACTGAATGGAATCAAGGGGTGACTGATAAAGAATATGGGAAAAAAAAGGCAAGAAATCAAAACTACTTGTACTATTACTAAGAACAGGAGATAGGAGTACACCAAGAAACCAAAACTTAGGAGTCCAACCCTATGGGTTTCAAGCCTTCCCAACAATTACTGCCAGTAAACTAAGTGTCTGCTGAGAAATGTACTCCAAAGGAACATTTGATTTTAATCCTCCTAAGAATATCTAACTCCTGATTATCCCTCCATAGATTTTCTACTTTGTGGATCATCAATGTTTAATTTTAAGTTGATTTCCTCTTTGCTAATAATTTGCATGCTTCTGGCCCACCTTCCACAACTACCAGACACTGTGTGCTACTTGAGAAATACCAAGCAGTCTTAATGCAGAACCAAAGAAAATCTATCAATCTATAATGTAGTTAAATTAAAACAAATAAATATTTGTTTCTGCTAGGTTAGGACTGACTCAACCATTATTCCCCTCTATTAGTAGGAATTTTTCTTTAAGGGTCTATGTGCCAACACTACTAAGCTGATGCTGAAGTTCATCTGTGAAAGACACTGGTGTAGCTTGATGGAGGGGCGCTGGGTTAGGGGCCAGAAAGCCTGTTTTCAAGGCCTGGATCCAACAAATGCCAGACCGGTGACCTAAGTCAGTTACTTAATTTACTCTTAAAACTAATCTCTCAGTGGCAAAACAGGAATAAGAGTATTTGTGTTACCTGCTTCACAAGGATATGGAAAAAAAAAGCATTCTGTAAATCTTATTCATTATTAAATTATTTACAGTAAAATAGAAACTTAAAAATGCTTCTTGCTTGACTGACTGGCAGACTGGAAGCGAAGGGAATTTAACCTAGAACTAAATATTTACTGCTGATAGATACAAAATTTGGGGTATTGGCCAGGGTTAACTGGAACAGACTATAACTCCTTTACAGAAAAGTTTAATACCTGTCACGGTATTTTTCTGAGCTTTTACGTCTAACCACTCATAGGAAATCAGATTTCAGGGGCAAATAGGTGGTGCAGTGAGTAGAGCATCAGCCCTGGAGTCAGGAGGACCTGAGTTCAAATCCTGCCTCAGACATTTGACACACCTTGGGCAAGTCACTTAACCCCAATCACCTTGTTAGCTTCCAAAAAAAAAAAAATCAGATTTCACATTCTTATGGACTAATTAATTACACCAAGTTTTAAATCTTTTGAATTCTCTGATATACAAGTTTAGAAAATTATCATAACAGCTATTCTTTTCAACAAAGAAAAGATATTATGGACTGCCATTCTAAATGAATCTTGGTCAATACTTTAATATATTAAAATAGTTTTAAAAATTAAAAAATAAACAACCCTGTGGTTTAACAAAGAACTCCATAACAATCCAAATAATTCTGGTTTAAATTATTAGACAGAAAAACGGTCAGCGGTTGTTGTCTGTCATTCATTTTTAACGTCATGAATAATGTCTTGACTTGTGTGTGAACTGGATTTAAGTGAGGCAGAGCTGTACAAAGTCACCAGCCTCACGCTCTTTTCTAGTCATTGAAATCCAGTGGCAAGACAAAAACAACGGCCTAGAATGCAGTGGATGACCTTGGCGTCTTCAAGGTCTTATCAAGCTCCAAGATTCCCACAGCACTTGTTTCAACGGCCTTCATGGCCACTGGAACAAATTGTTCTCATCTGCCCATTCCACCAGGAGAAGTCTTGAGGCAGGCAGGCAGGCATCCTCCTAGCTCACCAACAGGGGTAAAGCCTGTCCGTCAGCTACCTTCAACCTGGTTCAACCCATCTGCTAAGGCAGTTTCACTGGAGTGTAGTGACTACACGTGCTACAGCTGCTTGGGGCCAAAAGTGAGAGTTAGGTCACAGGTGGACACTAAAGGTAGGTGAGCGGCCCTGAGGTGCCAGCCCTCCCTGAACACCCCAACAGTCCCCAACAGTCTGGGGTAGTGAGTAGAGGATTAGCCCTGGAGTCAGAAGACCTAGAATCAAGTTCTCCCTGTGACACATACTAGCTGTGTGACCTTACTCGGTGCCTCAGGACAATTCTCTTAGCATATAAATCACCAGGGAGTAGCAGATGTGTACTAATGGAGGTAGTTTCTATACTGAAATTCTCCCACACCAATGAAATCACAGGTCTACACCTAAATAAATATAAAAAAAAACAAACCACTAACCCAGGGTTTATCAAATTTGCAAATGGTAACTTGATAGGCAAAATGAACTTAACAAACATTGCCCCCCGACAAAAAAAATTTTTTTAAGGTGTCTAGGAGTTACTGACATATAATGGAATTAACCAAAAATAATACCTTTTGAAAGTCAACAAATCTCGATTTGTTCGTATCCAGCAGGAACCTTCTTCTGTTGGCACACACTGGATTTCGGCAAATGTTGGGCTGTGTGTATTTGAACTGCTGTTCCACGTCCTTGACCATCGTCTGACAGTCTAGGCAAAAGAAGGTGCCGCTTACGAGCTCTGGGTGCACCGGGTGGGTTCGGACTACCTGCCCACTGATACGTGTGAGCGAGCCAATTCTGGATGAAGTCAGCTCCCGAATTCTGTAAAAGGAGAAGCGTTTTATCAGCTCACAAAGACAGAGGTTCTTCCTCGTTAATGCAACTTTTTCTAGTTCATTCCTCCCTCTGCCTTCATCCCCTAAGTCACAAACACTGTGAATCATCCTTTACTTCAATGCAAAAGGGAAGTAAATTAGAATATTTCATATCTCTGATACAGAATAAATTAATTTTGAAACTTTTCAAGTTTGGAAATAACGCCATCCAGCTGAGAGAAGGGACTGTGTCATTCTTCACATTTGTTCATTCTTCTGGCACCTCAGCACCTAGCAGAGTTCCTGATACACAGTAGGCTCATCATAAATGCCTGATGGTTGACTGATTTTATAGGTACATCTCCATTCCCACCCACTCAACATAACCCTCAAATTCCTTTGCAAAATGAAACTATTTCAGTCTTGTCCATCATCAGCTCTGTTAACTCAGATAAATCCTGCTACTGAATTCTGAGACTGTCCCCATTCTTTTCACCTCCTCTCACTTGACTTAGTAGTTTCGAAGTCTTTTTCAAATTCCAGGACAATAGGCTTGCCTAGCGCTTGCTTCCTCCCTCCCATATGAAAAATGAAAATTTGCTTTCTTTTGAATTTACATTTTTCCCTTTAAAAAAAAAAAGCTCTTTTCTCCACAGCTCTAGGAAGAGCAATTTTAAAACTCAACTTACTTAACAGACAAAATGCAATACACGTGTGCAGACACTAACTTTCTGCTAGTGTCCAATACTAATCCCATTATGTGCATTTACATATTCTACCGTCATAACAAGGACAGTGACTGTTCAAAACACTCTAAGATGGACTGTCTTAAATGAGCAACCCACACACCATTTAATAACTAGTAAGTTGCTGCTCGATGGATTTCTTTTATTCCAAAGAAAAAGCAAAGGAATCATAAATCGTCTTAGAACATTCTCTTTGGTTTTATAACGAGATGTGCATACATCCAGAAGAAAATTATTCCAGAATTCCAAAGTGTATGAATAAAGGCTAGATAATCTTCATATCAGGGCTGACAGGTTGGAATTACCTTTGCAGAAAGATATAATGCAGCAACTTGCATAAACCAAAATCTAGCAGTAAGTACATTTTTGTATCTGTGTGACTTAAAAACATAACAATACTTTAAAGAATTTTGGCCTTCTCCATAATCTCTCTTTGTTTTCACAAAAGCACTTTACACTTTAAAGTTAAGCAGAATAAGTGGCATTAGCTTATATATTTGTTTATGGCCCAGTTCCTTTAGTAAGACAACAGATCACTGGACACCTCTCTATGATGATGTGATTCTGTTAGAGGGAAGGAGGGAGGGAAAGAAGGAAAAGGAAGCAAATTAGCCACTGTCTACTTTAAGTAAATGTATCTAGCAAAAACTGTACAATGAAGGAAGAATTTTATGGAAAGTGCAAATCCTGCCTGCACTCTACCTGGTATACTATCTACTTGAAGGGTGAGAGTTCAGAAACCGCATCCAGAAAAGAGCCTTGAGGCATTCAAATACATGCAATGCTTTATAAAAAACAAAAAAGCTGAGATTTCCTGTATAAGCTTCAGGAATGATCCACAAACATCATTAAGCAAAAATAGTTGTTGCAGGATTTTTATGTATTATACATAAGGCCATATATACTCTTCTACAGTATCACTACAAAAGAATGATGTATTACTATATGGAAAAAAAAATACTGCACAATCGTTGCTTAAATATTTAGTAAATATTATCTAATTTTAAAAAAGATCTGTCTGTAGACACTAAAAGTATGACACAAAACATAAATAGAAGATGTCTTTTTGTCAGCAATTTAAGTAACTTTTTATATATGTAATGTAATATATACTTTGCAAATTGCTCTAGCTCGCATTTGCCCAACTTTCCTATTTGCAAGAGTACCTTTTTCCCCCAATAATTACACGCATACATTCTTCATTTATTATTATTTGGACTACTACGTACGCTAGTAATGTGGCAGCCACATACAGCTGACCCCACTCTGATGGGTATGTAGGAAGAGCTGCCTGCTTCCTTTAGAGTTAAGAATTTATTGCATCTGAAATGACTGTTAAAACTAAAATGAGTTAATTGAGTTTATTTTATAGTCTCAGTTGTAATAAAATGTAATTGACTTTGCTTCTGTGGGAATTTTTAAAGCCAAAATAATCTACAACAATAATGATAATGATGATGATAATAATTAATAATCATGTTGAGATCTGGAAAAAAAGAAAAAACAAAGGAAAATATGTCCTGGCTTCTTACTTGTGTCTGGTAGGGAGGTCTTGGAATGCAACATAAAAATCTTTGGCAAGAGGAATTTCTTTACGATCCTTGACGAAGTTTTTCAACGCCCGGCACAAGTAGGGATAAACTCTGAAACACAGAAAACCAGTGTGTAACTTATACATGTGTTACAAGTTCTCTTCATGCTTGTCAGAAGAACCAACTAAGAATTTTCAGCTTGTGAACAATCTCAGGCAACTTAGCCACTAACCCAAGCACCTCTCTAGATCAGGGATCCTTCATCCTTTTCCTACGAGGAACCCCTGGGGCAGCTTGGTCAAGCCTAAGAACCTCTTTTAAGAACAAAGATTTTAAATGAACAAAATAAATAGGACCCCAAAGGAAGCCAATTCTATTAAAATACAGCAATCAAAATATTAAAGGCGACAAGTTCATAGACATCAGGTTAAGAACCACTAGTCTAGACAAACGCCAGTGACCAGACCCTCCAGCCATGGCTTAGCTTTCATGATACTTCTGCTATAATAATCATTCTTCCTACAAAGCCATTAACAATTCCATTTATATGGCACCTGAAAGTACAAAAAACACTTTACAGGCATTATCACAAAGATCTAGGTTAGCTTCACTGAGAACAGGCTATACTAAACTAACATCCTTTGTTTTTTGGAAAGGATCACTAAGCGGGGAAGTCAGAGGAATTCTCAAGCTACAATGTATTTTAGCAGGACATCAATCAAGTATTTCACATTATTCATTTCCCCCTTCTTTTTGTCACCTTTGTCCACTTGCTGGGTTTGAGTTGTTTTAACTTTCGTTTATCTTATTAGCAATTCGGAGCATTCTTTTAGATGGTCATTAAGTTTACAATTCTTCCTTGAAGACGTGTTTATGTCCTTGGACCATTGATCTATTGGAGAATGGCCAAAGTCTTATACGTGTTAGTTGCCTACATATTTGGGATATCAGACCCTTATCAGAGATATGTCATGATATAAAGATTTATCTCATAATTTTCTGGTGAGAAAGCTGGAGAGAGTTGAGTTAGACACTCGCTAGTACATTTAGATGGATTCTGACCCAGAGTAGGCACCACTGGATCAAATGTCAACTTGGAAGGTCTTCAGTGGAACGCCCCAGGGATCTCTGCTTAGTCCAGTGCGAACTGTTTTTTTTTTTCCTTCTCAATGACTGGGGATAAAGTGTTATTATCAAATTTACATATGACACAAAGTAGGGAGGGATGGATAACACAGGGTAACTGTCACTGTCAAAAAAGATTATTAATAAACTAAAATGCTGGGATAAAACTGGTAGGTAAAATTTAATAAGGATATATTTAGAGTCTTATAAAAAATCAATTTCACAAATACAAGATGGGGAAAATCAGATAGCACTTTGTACAAAAAGGGGGGATGCTAGTGGAATGGAAGCTCAATGAATGAATAATATGACGTGGCAGCCAAAAACAAAACGAAACATAGCGCAGCTACATGAATAGAGCACCACCGGCCCTGCAGTCAAGGAGGACCGGAGTTCAAATTCGGCCTCAGACACTTGACACACTTACTAGCTGTGTGACCTTGGGCAAGTCACTTAACCCCAATTGCCTGCCTTCACCCCTCCAAAAAACAAAACAAAACCACTTCGGCTCTTGGGCAGTGTTAAGAGGGAAATGGTTTCCAGGAATAAAGAGGTGACAATGATCATACCCTTCCCTGGTCAAACTACTCCTGATATGTAGCGTTTGGGTCTGGGCACCACAGTTTAGGAGGGAGACTGGTAAGCTAGAGAGCAACGAGGATGGCAAAGGGCCTCAAGGCAATGCTATGTGAGGAGCAGCTGAAGGGCTCGGAGAGGTTCGGCCTAGAAATATTCTTCTCTTCAGAGAAGACTAGGAAGAGGAATCTGAAAGAGGTTCTCAGGTATTTGAAGGGCTGTCATGTGAAAGAATCAGGCTTCTGGTTCCTGGAGGAACTAGAAGCAATGGGTAGAAGCAGCAAAAAGGCAAATCTGGGCTGGATGTCAAGAAAAACTAGAGCTCTCTACAAATGAATGGACTGCCTCGGGAGGCTCTTAGTTCTCCCTCACAGCATCTTTTAAACAGGAGCTGGATAACCACTTGTCAGGTACGTTGTGTCGTGACGAAATTCTTTCCAAATGTGAAACTCCTCCATCTCATCTGAACCTCACAACAGCCCCATAAGATACACACTACAGACAGGATTCCCATTTTACAGATGAGATGACATGACTCGCACATGGTCACTGCTGCTAAGTGTTGGAAATGGGATTTGAACTCAGGCCTTCCTGACTCTAAGTTCAATATCCTATCAGCTATAGCACACTTGCCTTTAATCCTTTTATATTGCTTTAAAATGTACATTTTGCACTGATTTCCTGACAGTGCAACTGGCAGCCCCAATTAATGCAACTCAGGTGGGTGTGGGATAAGGGCCTAAGAGTCTGGCTGGGAAAGTAACCCAGTCCTAGGCAAGGCTTCTTAACCACTGTGTGTCATGGACCCGGACCACTCTGGCACTCCAGTGAAGCCTATGGACCACTTCTCCGTGTTTTTAAATGCATAAAATAAAATACACAGAATTACAAATGAAACCAATTATAATGAAATATAGTTTTATTAAAAACATATGTAGCTATGAAATATTAAGGAAAAAAGTTCATGGACCCCAGGTTAGACCACTTAGCTAGCATTTTTATAATTTCAAGTTTTCCAAATGGTAGCAGATAATAATCGTAAGGCACTCAGCAGAGTGTTTGGCACACAGTAGATGCTACATATAGGTTATCCATTATTAGTCTGTGCTTGTAATGGAATGAATGCTCTCCATCCTCATCTCAGCCTCCTGGCTTCCTCACAGGTAGATGCCGTTATTATCCCCATTTTACAGATAAAGAAACTGAGGCTTAAAGGTTAAATGAATTGCCCAGGGCTACACGGCTAGCAAGGCTTTGAGGCAGAATCTGAACTAAGATCTTCTTAACTCCAACATTATCCATCTCGCCTCCTAGCTGCCTACACATTCAGGCCGCTTTCCCATTACCAATAGCAGCCCCCATTCTCTTCCCTTTTGTGACTTCTTTTCTCTTTCGAGGTTGCCTTGGATGTTCATTTTAAACCGATTTATTCTGTAGACAGATGAGATACCCTGAGGACCACCTAGAACACCTAGATACCATCCCACACACAGTTCTTGTCCTCTGGGGACAAAGTAAATATTACATTAGTGTTCAATACCCAAAATGAAAGAAATGCTCTTATATAATATAAATGTGAATGACTGTAAACAAGACAGGAGCTTTGGTAGAGTAATTCACGAGAATGAGAAAACCCATGGGGATACGGATGTGAGAGGTTTGTTTCAGTGCAGTACTCTTAGAGTCTCCTTACTTTTCAGTGGCTCATGAGAGGTCTGTCTCCATTGACAAGTGCCTTGCTAACAGAACACCTGACCAAGATCTCTCTGTAAAATGAAGAGTGTGGACTGACTTCAAAGGTCCCATCTGGTTCTGGTGTTCTATACGTCTATGAGCCTAACAGACTATCTGGTTTTCTGGCTTCTGTCCTCAATCAAACTCTTTGGGTTTTTTAATAGGACGTTATACCTGTAGAACTCCTCTTGAATAGTGGTGGAAAGCTGCTGATTAAATTCCTCCAGGTCCAAGAAACTCACAACCAATGTGTTTCTCTCAGGACGAATCAGCTCTTCTGCCAGCTGCAAGTATTTCACTTCTCCATCACTGCTCTGGAATCTGCAAGAAACAGCAAGACCAGATGAAATGAAACAAGAGGGCATGAAGCACTGTCAATAATAACATCGATATACGCACACACAATGTTTGTGGCGTGTGCGTGTAGTGTCCAAAAGCGTAGAAAATGCCTTCTTCACAAGTCCTGGAATTTAAATAGTGTGAGCATTATTCTCATTTTAAAGATGAAGAAGCTGAAGCTCAGAAGCCAGATGATAAAAGGCTAAGAGACAGAAAAAAAATCTGGATACCAGACATTACCATACAAAGATGGAAGACTTCTTCTTAAAGTCAGGAAAAAAACCCAGAAGCCCAAATTTTCCAAAGAGGCTTAAGCTGATTTACACAAATATAAAGGATATTTCAAATGCTGGTCCTACAACTACGGAAAAAAATAAACATACTCACTAACAAAAGCACCCTTGACAACTTTTAGTAGGGAAGGGAAATGGGAGATTCACAAGATGCCTACACAAAGGTGAATAAAATTTTGCCAGTTTTATAAGACAAAGCAGAAAGATTACAAGAATTTTTTTTAATTTATGTATTTTTGTTCTGTTCCACAAAACAAAATATATTTGACTGAATAATTGAGGGAGCTATCATTTGTACTTAACATATGGGCTCTGTTGACTCAATAGCAACCCACATTTGTGGGTGCTTCACAGTTCACAATAAATGGCTTTCCCAGGTTTATATGTATCATTTCCATTTTACACAGACCCACCATACAGATAGTAAGGCAGAACTGGGACTCAGGCCCAAGTCTTCTAACTTCAAGACCAGGGCTCTTTCCTGCACAGATGGCCTTCTCTTTATAAGAGACTGTTCCTATGGAAGAAACTCTAGGCCTAAAGTGAAAGAGCATCAGGAACAAAAATTGTTTTTTTTTCTTATTTTAAATTTAAAAAAATTTTTTTTAAAAAATTAACATCTGCTAATATATTATAACTTTCAGAAAAAAAAACACACTAAGGCAAAATGTTCAAGTACAAAAGGCTCAACTCTACAGCACATCCAGCTGAGAAGCTCCCAAGACCATCAGGAGCCCCACAGCCAGCCAAATCCTTGAATGCTGACTTAGGTGGGTCACTGGGTTCAGTTTGGTGGAAACGGTCTGGTGGGAAGAGGGCCTGACTCGTATTTAAAAGGCCTGGGTTTAAATCCCAGCCCTGCAGTTTACAGTCTACGTCACCAGGGACTGTCAAGAGCGGGGTACAAAGAAAGGCAGAAAACTGAGATCCTGCCCTCAAGACCATCATCCTCAGGCACTTTAACGTTTGCAAAATGCTTCACCGATATTCTCTCAATTAATCCTTACAGTAACCAGGGGAGGCAGGTACCATTGTTAGCCCCGCTCGACGAGGAGGATTCTCAGGGGGGCAGTGACTAGCCTAGGGTCACCTCGCTAGGACCTGCACGCTGGTTTCCTGACTCCAGGTACCACTGCACCACCTAGCTGCCACACTGTGGTATCGAAGGCAACACACAAGAAAACAAAAACAAAAAAACCCGGAAACCTCTTCCAGAACGGGTCTTCCCCACACGGCCAGGCCCCGCCGACATCCGGCTCTTAGCTAGGTCTGCGGACCCAGGCCCGGACCCGACACTAGGGAAGGCGGAAAAGTGCGCGGGGAGCGGGCAGCCGGAAGAGCCAGCAGCCTAGGGGGGCACGAGGAGGGGGCGGAGAAGGGGGGCAGCAAGGATGCAAAAACTCCCGGGGACGAAGCGCTTTCTTCCCAACCAGTCTCAGAGTACATGAGGGGTACAAGAGGAAGTGCAACGGGGCAAAGTAGGGGAGGAGAGAGTGGGCATGCATCGAGTGGGCCAGTACGCTGACCCCGGGGAGTTGGGGGGCGGGGAAGCACGCTGACCCCGGGGAGTGGAGTGGGAGAGCACCTAGAACCTGGAACGGGGGGAGACCACCCTGACTCCTAGGGTAGGGGGCGGGATGGGGGGAGCAGGTGGGCGGGGAGGGGGAGGATCACGACCCCCGGGGCACGAGCCGCGGGGTGGAGGAGAGCCCGGACCGGAAGGGCGGGGAAGAAAGACCGCCGCGGGGTGGTGGAAGCCCCCTCCCCCAGACCTCCCTCCCCTCCCCCTCCGCTCGCCCCCCCCCCCCACTCACTCTTCCAGGAAATCCAGGAACAACTTCTGGCACTTCTCGGCCACCTCATCGCGGACCTCCACGTGCTGGGTCCCCGCCCCGGTCTCCGCCGCCGCCACTAGATCCATGGCCGCTAGCGTCCGGCCCCGGGAAGTCTGGGCCGCCGGTGCTCTAGCCTCCCCAAATCAGCCACGCTCAACTTCTCCGAGCAGCTAGAGAAAAGACGTCTTCCCCGCCGGCTCTCCCGACGAGATTGTCGGAGCCAATCGCGGGCCCGCAGTCCGGGGTTTTCGCGCCAAACCTAGCCAATGAGAAGTTGCCTCTTTCGGAGCCCCGCCCATCGAGGGAGGCTTTTCGCGCCAAATACTTGCGGGCTGGGAAGCTTCTACGCTACGCCTCCAGGGCTCAAAACTTTCTCTGAGTTAAGAAGCTGCGTGAGCCTGTATTCTTTGCTGAAGTGGCGGAATTTGAGAGTGGAATATTTGCATGTGTTTACAGACTGAGCATAAATCTAAACCAGGAAGGAACCTCAAAGGCTATCTAGGGCATCCCCCCTCGTTTTACAGATCAGGAAACTGAGGCCCCGGGGAGGTTAAGAAACTTGCAGGAGATTGCAGTCTTGGGTTGGATTTGAACACAGGCTCTAGGAGACTCCGGCCATTTCCCTTTACACTGTCGGGAGCTACTCCCCTAAAATATATTTAACAGACTCAAATTATTCTGCCACTGAACAAAATTCGACATATGTTTGTAAAACACTGCACTAGGCACTGGATGTACGAAAATGAATTTTAAAAGATTTTCCTACTCTCAAAGACCCTATAATCCAATGGGTGGGTAGGTGGGTGTAAAATATGTTACAGATAAAGGCATAAGATGAAGTCTGTCATAGTAAAGGATTTTTTATGGTACTTCGTGGTTCTCCAACGTTTTCTCATTTAATTATCAGCCTTGTCATCACAAGCATATAGGAAACTGAGTTTTGGTTATATAGTTCTTTTTAAAGTGTATATTAAATTTAACAAGCAAATAACCAAATTGCCCTGTGTTCCCTTCTGAATTACTCTCTCACATTGTAACAATGTAGAAAAAATCCCAGGATTTGGAGCCAGGGGCTTTGGATTCAAATCCTGTTTCCTTTCACTTACTACCTGTGACTTTGAGTAATTCATAGCACCTTTCTTGGCCTCAGCTTTCTCACATGTAAAATGAGAGGGTTGAACTAGATGGCCTGTGACATCCCCTTCCAGCTCTAAATCTGTGATCCTAATCTCTTTTCATGTTCCTTGCCTTTCGTGGGACTTGCTAAAAAACCCTAGCCATCTCTTAAAGATGCTGCATCTCTTGGCAGTGCCTTTTTTCTCTTAACTCCTAAAACATAAGGCTTCACGGATGAGCTGGTCTTCTCATTACTCTCCCCCGCCCCCCTTTTATACCCTTCCTCTACCACCGCCACTCAGCAACTCTCTCTCCTTTAAAGCTGATTCCATCCTGCCCAGACCCTATTTACTGGTATCCCTACCAAACGAACTTTTACTTAACTATTTTGTACTTTTTTGTATTTATTTTGTGTATAGTGATTTTTGTACCCATCTCTCCTGTTAGAACTTAGGCTTCTTGCAATTAGGGATCGTTTCATACATTGTATACACCTTGAATAAACAGTGCAAAGCAATAGTAAATAATAAATGCTGTTGTGGGCAAATATTGCACTGTTAGTAGAGTTGAGTTGGTGTGGCCATTGTGGAAAACAATTTACAACTATGCCCTCAAGTTGCCAAACTGTGGAGATCCTTTAACTTAGGGACACCACTACTAGGCCTATGTCCCAAAGAGAACAAAGAAAAAAGGATCCATATGTACAAAAAATATGTATAGTAGTTCTTTTTGTACTGGCAAAGAACTGGAAACTAATGAGGTGCATACAAATTATGACATATAAATGTAATGGAATATTATTGTACTTTAAGTGATGAAAGAGGTGGTTTTAGAGAAACCCAGGAAGATTTGTATGAATTGATACAGAGTTAAGCGAGTAGAACCAGGAGAACAATTTATGATCAGACTGTCAACATGCATTTAAGTGCCGGGCATATAAATACAGGCAAAAAGAAAGACAGACCCTGCCCTCAAAGAGATTACTTTCTAATGTGGGAAAACAACACATTAAAGGAAGCTGAAAAGGGGAAAGGGAAAAGAAAGTGCGAGATCTGGGAGTATCATGGAGGAGTCCAGATTGCAGCTTGGTGAGAAATGAAGAGATGGTTTGCCTGGGTGCCCTCCTTAAACGGAGGACCTGGGAAGGGATAGAAAATTAATTTTTGAAAGACTAAGAACTGTGATCAATGAAATGACCGACCATGATTCCAGAATATCAGTAGTAAAGCATGCTATCCACCTGAATACAGAGAGGCAATAGTCCCAAGATACAGAAGGAGATACATGTTTTTGGAAATGGCCAAAGTTTTGATTAGCTATATTTGTTACAGACTTTTTTTTTTCAACTTGGGGTGGGGGTAGTCTTCTGTGGTTTTGGTGACTTATCTCAGACACAGAGGGTTTACTGGCAGTAGTCCACCTCTGCTCCCTCCCTCTCTTTTCTGAAAGAGTCCATGCCTCATCCTTGAATAACTGGGGACTCTATAGCATAGGGAGTCCATGCCTAGCATCTCCATGCCTGTGACTTCAAAGATAGTAAACCAAGAAGACATGTTTGAGCAAGCAGCCATGTCTTCCCTATAAAATCCATGGCTCTTGCTTACCCTGGTATGTAGGATTCTACGTGTTGACTAGAGGGAGAAGTAGAAAGTTTGGCAAAACCAGGTTATATCAAGTTCAAGGCTGGGCTCTCCAACTGAATATCACTGACCCTCATATTTCTTCCTCCCCATGGCCCGAAGGTCATCGTGTCTGAATGACCTTCCTGGTTGTATCTTTGCCTTATTGTACCTTTCTCTCATGTTTTTTTTAAGTGTAATATTAAATTTAACATCATAGTAACAAGACTGCCCTGTGTCTCTCTGAATATCCTTCTACTGTCTTCTGGGGTAGCATCCCCTCTGAGATCACCTTCACAACTTGCACTGACAGGTTGAGGCCCCCAGGGTAGTGAATTCTGCCTTGAATTCTAGGAGTAACCCTGGGGGTAACTAACCCTGCAGTTCATCATCCCCCAACCAGTGTGCTTTCCATTAACAATCGGCTAGTATCTCAATGAGATCTTAGAAAAGATACGCTTTTCCCCTTCACCCGGGACACACTCTTCCATAAGTATACACAGAATCCAGCAGTGGTGGTGGAAAGAAGTGGGAACAAACTTGGAGTATAATGGTAGTGAGACACATGTAAAGGCAACACATGAAGTCCAGGCAACTCATGGCTCTGGAACTTGATGTTCAGTGTGGGGTGGGGCATTGGTGCAGGATAACATAGACAGGTCACTCTATGGCTAGGCCTGGCTACTTCCTCACAGCACACGCTGTCTCAGCTTGGTCCTTTAAGAGTATAGCATCTCTCCTGGCTGGGTTATGTTCTGCTGGGTGGAGCCAGACGGGTTACCTAGGTTTGCTAGATGAATGAATCTTTTCTACTCCTGTAATGACGACCACACTGGCATACCCAGGATGGCTGTGAGTGCAAGTTCTTTTATCTGCTTTACTAAGGAAAGACAGCTGTTTCAGGAGTCAACAATCTTTTTTTTTTTAATGGGGAAAGGTAGGGCAATTGGGGTTAAGTGACTTGTCCAAGGTCACACAGCTAGTAAGTGTGTCGAGTGTCTGAGGCTGGATTTGAACTTAGGTCCTCCTGACTCCAGGGCCGGTGATCTACTCACTGGGCCACCTAGCTGCTGCAACAGTCCTTTTAATCACATAAAATACAGACAGGAAATACAAAGAAGAGAAATAAAGACCAGCAGACAGGGCTGTACGGCCAGGATCAAAGCAATTACACACACCTCTGGATCAAAAGCCTTTACCTCTAAGAAGTTGGAGAGCTCTGAACACACGGCCACTCAGAGTCTCAACCAGGGAATCACAACATCTTTCTCAAAATCAAGTCCCCAAAGCAAAAGCTCACCTCTCACAATATATACTCTTTCAGCTAATAGGCTCAGAGCCAGAAGGCATCACCACCTGACTCATTGCCTAATTAGCTTATTAGCAAAAGGTGTGCAAGGCTTCCTATGAGCAAGCTGCCCTTAATGGGCTCCACATGAGGCCTATTAAAGGTCAGGGAAGATCTTATACACTACCCCCCAATTAACATTACAACTCCCTCTGCTGCCTCTCCGATGGGCAGCTATAATCTACCACTTTCAGTCTCATGTTTGGCTGGGCATTACTGTGCTCTTTTCAAGCGGAGTATTACAGAGCTCTTTCAGAAAGGGCAGAGAGACTTGGTCAGGACTTGACTCATCGTTATAACTGAGGCCCAGCTCTGTGGAGAGACATGGTTACGTACCACAACATGAGAGGGTTCCGAAGGCAAGCCTGCCTTTCTGCTTCCTCTGGGCTTCAGCTCAAAGGTTCGTTACTCACCCCCCCCCCATACTCCTGCCTCTGGACCCCATCTTCCCTCTGATTGAAGAGGGTGTGCAGTGGTGAGCTCTTCCCAGATCTTCCACCATTAACAAGGACACCCAGGACATTTATCTCTTCGCTTTTTACACTCTACAGGACTTTGCATTCCCCCTTCCCCCAAATCTCCACTTGCCCCACACCCCCACCCTACAGCTTCTTTTTATGTATTGCCTTTCTCCATTAGTGATCTCCTTGAAGGCTGGGACCATCCTATGCACTGAACACAATGTCTGGCTTGTACTAAGTGCTTAATAAATGTTTATTGACTGACTCTTTGTCGCCTCCCAGGTAGAAGTTGGTTGAGGTGCAACTTCCTCTATTCTGACAATTCTAACTGGTTCTGATCCAATGTAATTTATAAAGCCCATCCAGTCACATTTCCCAGACTGCCGTTAGATCTTATGCAGAATGAGTGTCTGGGGTCAAAGGTATTGCGGCAGTTTTTCTGCAGCGGCTGATTGTAAGGGCCTTTTCTATGCTATTTAGCTCCTGAAAGACGAGTCCAAATCCCTTCTAAGGTGTGGAATTCTTTGATTGGCTCCTGAGGGACCTGATCCTTAAGGTTCTTTGTTTCCATCTTTGCCCCTTATGACCATGTTAAGTTTAACTTTGTATCCTTTGTCTATTTGGTAGTGTTTCATTGATCCGTCTTTGTACTTTCCCCCTCCAAAATCACTGTCTCCACTCAACAACTGGCCAACTCTTCAAATAGAAACCCTCCCTTGTAACACATCAAAACAATGGCCAGGTCTGGAAATGTATGTCTCACTCCACACCTATGGTCCATCACCTCTCTGCCAAGACATCTTTTAAAGTCATGACTGGTCATTACATTAAGTCTGCAAACATTTCTTATCAGAAAACTTGTGTCAGATTCCTGCTTATAGCCTTTTCCTCCCTCTTGCAGCTCAATTCATTTACCAATCCCACAGGTCCAATCCATGGTCAAATTTTATAATTTCTACATTCACATCCCTCATCATCCCAATCCAGGCCCTTATCACCTCTAATCGATCAACAATCAATCAATACCAATTTATTAAACACCTACTATGTGCTAGGGCTGGAAGGACAAAGCCCATTTGAAATGAGATTATATGAATAACAACAAATATAATTTATATAGCCCTTTAAGGTTTGCAAAGCACTTTGTAAGTATTATCTCATTTTATCCATATAACAACCCTAGGAGGCAGGTACTATTATTATCCCCATTTGACAGATGAGATCAGGACACTGAGGCAGAGGTTAAGTGACTTGCCCAGGGTCATACAGCTAATAAGTGTCTGAAGCAGGATTTGGACTCAGGTCTTGACTCCAAGGCCCAGAGCTTTATCTACTGCACACCCTAGTTGCCTCTATATTCTAATGGAGGAGACAATTACCTATTAAATATATACAGCATAAATGTAAAATTAATAAATACAAATGTAAATAACCTCCAAGAAATTAAGTCACCCAGTTATCAAGTGGAAGGCCCTAGCACTGAAACTCGGGTCTACTGGCTCTTCCCATTACATCATTCGGCTATAAGTAAACTGTCAACTTCTGTAGATCAGGGATCAGCTCTATTTAATTCTCTTCAAGCTCTATTTAATTGTCTTCATAGAGTCTAATACATCCTCTGGGTAGCCAGGTGCTTGAATAAGTGCTCTTTGAGGAGCAAGCCAACAATACAGCTCTCTATTTACATATTACGTTGCCAGACATTTATTCTTCATTAGTAGCCAGGAGGAACGCTAATACTAGAGAAGCAGTATTGAAGGAAAGCTTATAACCCTAACAGGACCCCCAGATTTGTCCAAGATGCTGTGTAGGCTTATACTTTGTTGTGGTTTGGCACAAAAAGACCCAGATTCTGCTTTACAAGCAGGGCATTGATCCAATTCTATGATTCAGGAGTCATTGTGACACTGAGCTCTCTCAGAACAAAGAACAATTGAAACATCGATTGAAAAACATTTTTTTCTTAAATAACTTTTTAAAAATTACCCTGAAGAAAAGTCAAGTGAGGAACTCAGCTCTTTTCATATCTAATTGCAAATTAGACTTGATCACAAAAGTTCTGTCATCTCTATTAAAAACAGTAAAAATCATAACAATAGTAATCCCACTGGTGTTAATTTAAAATTTTTTTTAATTTGGCATGTTTACATAATCATCATATTTTTGTATACTCTAGATTCAGATTTTTTTATGGCTTTTAAATTTCCACTTTTATTTTCTCTTTATGTGTTTCCACTTCCAACATTTATATAGGATTTTTAAGATGTTATCATCTTTAAAAAATATTTTAATAGTTCAGCTTACATGGAATCATACAGGATCTTATTCCTATCTTGTCTGAATCTGTTGAGATTAAAGTTTGCAATAAACTTTTTTTAGGTGTCAAGAAATGTTTTCCCAACAATGCTGGTTTCACTTTCCTTCTCTCCTTGCTATTTTGAATCAATAACTGCTGATTCTGGAAGGCTGCTGCTCTTCAGCGACCTTTCATTGGAGATGATGTCCTTTCAGGCCACTCTACTTTCCTGTCCTTTCAGGGTCTATGAATTATTATTGATGTGTGAGACTTCCCAACTTCAGTGCATCAACCTCACCATCTTTGTGGGAGAAAATTCTCCTCTCAAATCTCTCATTCTCAGTGTCCAGCTATGTCCGCCTGTATGTTGTGGTACCTGAAAGAAAAACTCAGACATAATTACTAGTCAACAGATGGTTTTACTTGCAAAGCAATGAAGATACATTCAAATATTTCTGAATATAGCTCCATTAAATTTTGCTATAAAGCTTTGAAAATAATCAAAAGCAATAAGATCATAGGAAATGCTTACTCTATTCTGATTGGCTCCACTAACAAAAGTTCAGTAATACCTGTGAATTTAGAAAAAAAAATTATAGTTAAGACCTGCTTTTAAAAAGCTAGAAATGACGTGTGATAGAGACTGTTAACTTCAGCTAATGAGACATCTGCACAAACAGGATATAGGTGATATCTTGTATAGAGAAATTAACTGCAGAAAAGAAATATCTGTTGGAAAAGGATAAACAGTGTTTTTCAGGTATACGTTGTTATGCATTGGGCTTGCTCTGCAAACTACAGCAGTTCTGTAATTACTTAAAACCAAGATGGAGTTAGGTTCACGTAGTTAGTTAAAACACCCTCTCAGCAGACCTAGCTGAAGTCCCCGCTCAATGACATAAACCTTCACAGGTGTCCTTTAAAGACAACATTTATTATTTTTCTAGATTTGGACAATTTCTTTAAAGGGATCAAGGACAACTCCTTATGAATACTCTCATCACAGAGGGCCCTTTCTTCCCACATCAACTCCCAGTGAGTCTTTATCTTGGCAAACTGGTGACAAGAACCTTCTACAGACACAGTTGCTACTGACAATTAAGCAGGTTGCCTTGCCAAGGCAAGCCCCATAATCAGGATCCTCTAGGCCTGTTATATAAAACTTAGCTTTGTTTGTTCAATGTTGCTTATAATGGTGTCATAGTAGATGTTGTTACATAGTAGAATAGGTATTGAGTGGATGATGAAGCAAACTGGTGAGTGTCTCCCACACAGAAGGCTTCCTGGCCAATTCTCACCATTACATGCTTGGGCAATTCCCACCACACAAGGCCAGGGGTTCTTTAAAAAAATTTTGTACTTTATTTTATGCAATAAGAAGCATTATTCTAAGGAGCGGTTCATAGGTTTCATAGGATCGCCACAGACATTCATATAACATAAAGAAAGATTAAGAATTTCTGACCTGGGGGGAATCTGGGAGATTTCTTTTATCCAAAGACTGTCTCTGATATTACAAGGCTTTTCCCTGAATTTTTTAATATAAATTTTATTTTTCTCAGTCAACAAAAATTTAGAAGCTCAGACCCCTCCCCCCACCGAAAAGTTAACAATTTGTAAGTAAGAATTCCAAGGAGCTTTTATTTAATCAGTTTGGAGAAAGTCCTCCACTAAAGCACACTTACTAAGTAAGTCGTAGGAGTTATTGGAGGCACAGAGGTGAAGAGACTTGCCCAGCGTCACTCAGCTAGTAAATCTAAGAACCAGAGGTGGGATTTTAACTCACGTCTGTCTCTGGACATGACCAATACTCTATCCACCATGCAAAACTACCTCTACAGTATTGTTTTGATGAGGCAGATGGAGCAAACAGGATGCAAATTGTGACCAGCCAGAAAGTGCTCAAGAAAACCATGCATTGAAGCCCCTCCCACCCCCACCACGGACTTACCTATGTGCTTTCACAAAGCACCCCCTGCCCCAACTACCTGACACTGCCGAACAGCTGGGCTTCTAGTTTCTTCCCTATAGGAAGTCAAGTGAGGAAATTCCTCTTAGCCACCCAAATTTGCCACTGTTCTGTCATTTATAAAGCCTTAGAAAATTGTTTTGACGGGGGCAGCTAGGTGGCGCAGTGAGTAGAGCACAGGCCTTAGAGTCAGGAGGACCTGAGTTCAAATATGGCCTCAGACACTTGACACATTTACTAGCTGTGTGACCTTGGGCAAGTCACTTAACCCCAATTGCCCTGTCAAAACAAAACAAAAAAAGAAAAGAAAATTGTTTAGCACAGTAGTCTCCAAGGAAGGGCTTGAGGAGGGGAAAGAAAAGTGGACTGACCCCCTTCCTCTCCAAGAAGTGTATAATCGATCAATTATAGGACAGGAAGACAAATGCATCCCACCCTCAATTCAATAGCCAGCCATTGAGTTTGTCTCCCATATACCTTCTACTCCTCCCCAGTATTCTCAGACTTCAGCCCCTCAGTTGGCTATACAAATCCTAATCCCCACCTCCTACCCACCATGCTAGTCACTAGCCCATCAACCCTTCAAGGATCTCAATCAGCTACAAAAGTGCAAATCAAAAAATTCTGCTCCCACCTTAGCCCCTGGAACCAGGGGTGGGGAACCTTTGGTCTCAAGGCCACAGTATGGCCCTCTAGGTCCTCAAGTGCAGCCTTTTGACTGAATCTGAACTTCCCAGTCAAAAGGCTGCACCCAAGGACCTAGAAAGCCTCAAAGGTGCAGATTCCCCACCCCTTGTGGCCTAGATGGTCTCATGGCTACAGCAGGTGTCCTTGTAGAGTAGGCTTTGGATGGGGGGGAGGGGTTGAGGAAAGGGGGCAGAAACCAGTGAATAAGAGCCCTTCCTCTTTTTCATCTTGGGGGAAATACAGTTCACTGCACAGGATGAGCAGGCATGGATGGGTTATGGGCTGCATCAAATCAAGTTAACAAGCATTTATTAAGCACCTCCTATATGCCAAGCATTGTGCTAAGAGCTGGAATATCACACTGATGATTTCATTACTTTACCTTTTCCACCAAACCCACTGTCAGGGACACCATCATCTTTCCAGGCTTTCATATTCTCACAAACTCCATGTTATCTTTAGACTCTTCACTCTCCCTTAACCCACATGAACAACAGTTGCTAAAACACGTCAGCTCTGCCTCCATAATTCCTCTTCTCTCTGTTCATACAGTTCAGGACCTCATCACCTGTCTCACCTGGACCACTACAATTGCCCCCTTAATTGGTTTCCCAGCTTTGATTTTTCTCAGCCCTCTAATTCATCCCCCACACAGTTGCCAAAGTGATTTTCTTAAAGAGCGCTTCTGACCTTATCGTTCCTTGCTCAAAATCCTTCAGATTCCTATTGTCTATGGATTAATATTCCCTTCTTATAGTGGTCTTTAAGGTACTCCACCCCCACCCCCCACTTCGAGGTCTAGCTCAAATCCTACTTCCTGCACTGACTATCCCAGAGAGGTGTGGTCTCTCTCCTTTCTACTCTGTCTGCACTTACCACGTATACCATGCCTACAGCACTTTAAATTTATCATGTGTTATAGTTCATTATGTTATTGCTACTGTGTTAATTGTGTCATAATTAATATAATTAGTTCCCCTACTTGTTTATATATTTCTGGAGGGAAGGAACTATATTTTTATTTTTCTCCATGTCTCCTTTCCCCTCTTCAGCACATAGCACAGAGGAAGCAATCAAATATATGTTGAATGAACAAATGACTACTTTCTATGGATTAAGAAATTTTCATAAAAGCAGTCTTAATTATTTTAGCAAACATCTAACTAGGTTATATAAAGTCTCTTTTTCAAATTTTCACCTATTTTATCTGTAAAAATGGATGCCAGATAAGAGGAACTAGTTATCTAGAGAGTTGAGACAGAGTGGGCTAAGTTATATAACCAGGACAGATTTAAATGAGGGGGTTGGAGACCATGTTTGCTCTTTTAATTTAAATACTGTTTCTTCCAAGTAGAACCACATTTCTAGAATGCTTTCTTCAGCCTGACACACACTGTCTCTATGTGAATAGTTGGCTCGCTTAAATCAAAGATCTTTTCTAATCCTTGTGTGATTCCCTGTGGATTGCAAAGGTGGCATTTGTCAAATTGGATTTATCCATGGATTTACCCATGGATTTATCAAAGGTGGCGATGGCAACTCAATTCAGCAAACATATATAAAGCTGCTACTCTATGCAAATCATTCTGTTATATGCTTTTGGTGCAAAGATTAAAAAAAAAGAATTCTTGTTTTTAGTGAAGGAAAAAAGTCCTTATCCTCAAGGGGCTCATAGTTTATTGAAGGGCATGATGCTTGTTTACAGATAAGTAAACACAAAAGAAGTTCCAAACGGGAATGAGAATGAACAATTGAGGGGATGCACACAACTTTGGATGAAGTTACAGGGTAAGTGTCATCTGTGGACTGTTGGGCTTCAAATGAAAATGCCCTTCCTTGTGAGGCTCCTGACAGCTTGAACCCACCATGTCTAGTTCAGCTTCTTGCCTACTGGTCATTACTGAGCCCTTGAAGACTGGGAGCTGGATCTTATCTCTTGAAATTTGTTGTGGATTTTTGCTCTATTGGGACCAGCCGTAGGATTCAGGGCCCTCCTCTATTCAGCTCCACAAGCAGGGGCTGAGAGCCACTGCTTCACCCTAGGACCTGATGTCCCTACTTACCACAGCTTAAGACTTACCCTGAGCTTTGGGGAAGGGACTGCTTCACTTTTTTTCTCTGTATCCCAAGTATATAATAGCACCTTTAGTAAATGCTTTATAAACGTCAGCTCTGGGTGGCTACCTCCCATTCCTTTCGTAGTATTCCATTCTCAAGAATAGACTCTGAGAGGCCATAATGCCCATATTTTATTCACTAACTTTCTACTTCCACTCCATAAACACTTAATTACTGGTCTGTTTTCTTTGTGGCAATACTGTGATAACTCAGTACCTAACAAACAGATCCTCCACCCTCTGTTAAGTGATAATCACCTGCCAGAAGAAAAGGCTTCTTGACAATCTTTTTTAGCCTAGGGTGTAGATAGGTTGGGTTGGTTTTTTTTTTGTTTGTTTTTTTTGAGGGGGATAATGAATGATTACAGACAGCTGCACAAATACTATATAAATGTGGACTACATCTCTGCAATCAGTACTGCTCTTCCTCCAAAACTTGGAACTCTAGTAAGGAAAACTTAATTAGTCCCGGGAGCCCTGCTCAACTTCTGTCTTTGCCAGTCCACAGCCTAGGGTGCTCCTAGAAGCATGCATTAGAGTGCTGGAAAGCACAGCCTTCTTCTCTTTGGTCTTTTATTTTTTTCATTTTGAAGAGGTCGATAAACTTCAGAAACGGTGGCTAGAATGTCTACTCTCTACGACTAACAACAGCCCTGTTGGAGAAACTACCCATGGCTATAACTACAACCACCTAATGGCTTGGTCAAGGTGGCTTTTATCCGTAAAGTTATTGCCTAACTTGGGAGTTTAATTAGATGCCCAGTGAGGGGGATAAACAGCTTTCTGAGAAATTCTGCCAGATTAGGAATTTCCCCAAGGTTATCACTCAACTGGAACTTTGGAAGTTCTCTGAGCATGCCTCTGAAGATTTTTTTGATATCCACTCAGCCACACCCTACCTGACAGGTAAGAAATTTCTGAGAGTTTCTTACTGCAAAAATGGGAGATTTTCAATAGCCACCAACTTCCTGCTGAAACTGCTACTTAATAGCTATACCAGCTCCAAAAGGGGAGGGAGCAGCACTGTGGAATACTGTACACCAGCACCTTCTGGATGCTGGTCTAGGACATTTGGTGAAACTGGCTCAGCTCTAGGAGACCAGTTTGTGGAGGGACTGGAAGATCTGGCTTGGGATGAACTACAGCGCTAGCAGATAGGCCTAAAATTGAGGAGTACGCTTCAGTCAAGGCCCACCTTAGTGCCAAGCTGGGCTGACAATAGACTCTTCAGAGCCACAATGAATTCCCTCTCCCAACTCCTTCTAATATTTTCTATCCCAAGATAACTTGGGAGAAGAATGGCCTACCTGGGAACCGATAGAACAGTTTCAGATGCATCACAGAGAGGATTTTTTTTTTTTGTCATTGTGTGCCCAGGCAAAGACCTGAGGAGGCTACCAGGGGAACCATATCCTCCATTTATCTACACCAAAAAGTCTGTTCCTGTCCTTTCCCTTAGTACTACTAGGAAGATGGCTAGTTGGGCTATTTACTCTAACTGGTTTGGGTTCCTTATCAAACTACAAGCTTATGTCAATCTGAAATACATAAGACTCTCAAAACAGCAAAAACTGGGGTCTTTAAATGAAGGCAAGGGAATTATGATCCAGAATGCTGCATGATACCAAGTACTGGAGTGCTCAAAAGGGGAGGAGGCAGGGTTTAAATAACAACAGGGAGGGAGTTTTGGGGAAGTCACAGTTCCAGGAATCTGTTAAACAAGTTGTTTTGCATTACAACCATAGAGAAGATTGGGGGAGGCTGGGGGGTAGGGGGGTGGGGTGGTGGTGAGGAGGGGTGACATCTAGTCAGAACAGCTGGCTGGGGCTCCAAGTGCAGCAACAGGGAAACAGGTTTGGACCTGCTCCACTCATGTGGTCACTTGGGATCAAAGTCAGGAAGCCCCTTCTGAGATCTGTATTGAACACTCGTAGGAACTATCCCTAGCCCCTATATTCTGGAGAGGTAGCATGCTAAGGTTTGGCCATGACTGTTGAGACTTCAGTGCCATTGTAGTGCAGGATGAATAAAGACCCTTTACGCTGATGTGCTGGATCAGCTATATTGGGTCCTGTTGATTTAACTAGATCTTGGAGTTGGCCAATGGGTTCATTCAGATTTGGGAAAGGGACAAATGAGATGTCCAGGGTTCCCTTCCATCCCCCACCAGACCACTCAAGGACAGTTTGAGTATATGGTCATGTTATTTGTAATGTATGGAGTTCTCTTGAAAGCATTTTACAAACTTGGTCTTTCTCCTGAGTTGGGAGTAGGAAACGCTTACAGGGTAAGCTCTGAAATTATTTATGCCTAAGAATCCAATCAGTGCATCATCCCCTTGATGATAGCAGCAGCAGCAACACCATCACTTTCCAGTAACTGGATCCTAAAGGTTAATTGCAAAACTGGAGATTTTTCTCATCTATAAAATAAGGGGTTAAATTAGATCAGGGCTTCCGATCCTTTTATGGTCTCCATTCCCTTCGACTTTCTGTAAACCTGTGTATTCCTTTGTTCAGTTGTGTCTGACTCTGGTCCCCGTGGACCATAGCACACCAGGCCCTTCAATCCTCCATTAACTCCCCAAGTCTGTCCAAGCTCCTGTTCATTGCTTCCATGACAGTATCCATCCATTTCATTCTCTGCTGATCTCTTCTTCTGCTTTCAATCTTTCCCAACATCAGAGTCTTTCCCAAAGAGTCCCTTCTTCTTACTATGTGGCCAAAGTAATTAAGCTTCAATTTCAGTATTTGACCTTCCATAAAGTATATTCCTTATTCTATATGAAAGGAAAAATTCTGGAGTTTACTAGCCAAACACACATAAGAAATAGATTAGGGAATTTGGTACTTCATAGTATCATAAATTTGTTAAACATTTATCAGAACAGTCAAATATTTCCTGTACCCCCAAATCATATACCATGTTGGGAACCCCTGGACTAGAAGATCTCTAAAGATCTAAATCTATGATTCTATAAGAAGTCAGCAGAAAACTCTAGAACACAAGTAGACCGCTAGCTGGGTTGAGCATATGATGAAACTTATAGACTGGAATATCTTCAAAAAAGCTAGAAAATCAAGCAACAGGACTTTCCTCATACAGTTGTGGCCCAGCCATTGCTGCTCCCTTTAAAAAAAATTACTTTTTTCAATGAAGAAGAATTTGCTTTCTCTCCCTCATTTCAATTCACCACTGTAACAAAGAAAAACAAAGCATTTGCAATCTGCACAGTCAATTAAGACAAAGTCTCTAGGTCATGTTCAAAGACTGTTTTATTTTGCATATCAAGTCAGGGGGTAGGCAGCATTCTTTATCATCAGTCCTCTGGAATAGTATCTGATCATTGCCTTGATCACAGTTCTTAAGTCTTTCAAAATTTGAGCTTTTATAATTGTATAAATTGTTCTCATTCTGCTTACTTCACTCTGTATTAGTTCATACATGTCTATCCAGGATTTTTTTTTAAATGGTTTTCTTTCTTACATTGCGATAGTATTATACTGCATTCATATGCTGTCACTTGAATTTTCAGTTCTTTGCCTCCACAAAAAAAGCTCCTATAAACATTTTTGTACATATGGAATCTTTTTGTCTTTCTATAATCTCTTTGGGATATAGGCCTAGTGATAATATTTCTGGGTCTAAGGATGTGCACAGTTTAATAACTTTTTGGTCATAATTCCAAATTGCTTTCCAGAAGAGCTAGGCCAATTCATAGATCCACCAACAGCCTGGTTTCCGCAAGTACGTTACCTTTTCTATATTTGGCATTTTCTTCTTTTGTCATTTTTGCCAGTCTGATAGTTTGAGGTATAAACTAGCTCAGAGGCTAGCCTGGGAATGAGGAAGGAGGTCTGGCTCCAGCCACATTCCAGGAGCAATAGGAGTTGGGTTTTTATAGACTTTTACAACCTGACCCCCTCCTACTTTTTTGATCTTCCTATGCCTAACTCCCCTCCATGTAATCTATGATTCAATGATATTGGCATACTTATTCCTATCAGTCAGTTGAAAAATAATTATTCCTTGTGGCAAATTACTTGTTCTAGTATGTACCAAGCACTGTGCTCCTTGCTCTGGATACAAAGAAAGGGACCCTGTTTCTGGGAGCTCACAGTCTAATATGAAAACTCTGTGCAAATAAGACATATATGAGATAAAGGAGAGATAATTAATGGAGGCAAGGCATAGCATTAAGGAGGAATTAGGAAAGCCCTTTTGTTTTTTTCTTAGAATGTAGGGATCCCAGCTAGGACTTGAAGGAAGCCAAGAGGTGGAGATGAGGAAGGAGAAATGCCCAGAGTTGGGAGACAGTATCTTGTGAGAGAAATAGTAAAGAGGTGTGGATCTTGGTAGGTAGGGGTGAAGAAGGTTTGGGTAGGAGAGGGCCAGGTCATGAAAAGCTTTGAATTCCAAAGAATTTTATATTTGATCCTAGAGGTGATAGTGAGCCCTTGGAGTTTATTGATTAGGAGTATATAAGGTCAGACCTGAGTTTTAGGAAGATCAGTTTCTCAGGGGATTGGAAGATGGACTGGTGTGGAGGAGAGACTTGAGGCAGAGAGACCAACAAGCAGCCTATTGACAATAGCCTAGTCATGTTATTTGCTCTTCAGTTTCTCAATCACATGATTGATATATTCATCTTACATATTATAATTAGATTACAGTCCTAACATTAGTCACCACATTCCAAATATTAATTTCTAGTTAAAGACAACATTCAATGCTTCTCAATTATGAAATATTATTTCTACTATTTAACAAACATATTTCCTTAATTGCACAATTTCAGACTAATTGAAACATGCTTACTCTAGGTAACCCCAAGTGGCACTTTTCCCCTTTACAGTCCCAAACTAATTTGAGTACATTTTAGCCAGACATCAGAAGTTCATAACCAGTGCTTCCCCAAAATTTCTTTTACCTGTATGTTTTATCCACTTTTATTTATGTTGTAATAATAATTGCTCATATTTATCTGCTTCAAATTACTTTAAAATAAATTAACTTAAGGATCTTAAGTTTAGAGCTAGATCCAACTCCCTTCACTGCATAGATGAGCAACTGAGGTTACTTGTCCAAGGTCCCACAGGTAACAAGTAGCAAAGCTCAGGTTTCTGACTTCAAATCTTGTACTTTTTCACTGCATTATATACCATCTCTCATGTGGTCCTCATTGCGCCTCAAAGTAAGTACTATAGCTATTAACAGAAGAAGAAACAGTCTCAGATACTTTACATGACTTGTTCACATAGCTGGCAAATGAATGATAAATGTCTGGACTGGAACCCAGACTTCTCCTACCTCCAAATCTCACATCCTTTCCAGGCATCCATCTCCCTTATTACACTTGTCTCACAGTAATTAGTCCTGATGTCTCAGTGTTTTCCCTGTCCTGACTTAATCTTGGGTATGGTCCAGCTAGGTTTTACCTTGGCTTCCCTTCCACCTGTTGGGTTAACTCCTATGCTAGCTCAAGAAAAAAGATTTAGACAAAGATAAAAATAAGAGTCCACCACAAGGCTCTAGCCATCTATTCACCCAGGAAATCTTGGTACCTGCCTTGCTTCTACCATCTTCCTTTCCCCTTAGGGCTGAAACTCTAGAGACCATGTCTGTATCTCGGAGTGAGTTATCCACTCAGCTATGAAAATCCATGTTGGGGCTGAGTTGCCTGGGTGTTGAGTAGCAAAAAGTAACCTACTTCACTATTTCTAGCCTTTCCTGAATCATGCTAACCACCCCAGAAATTTTGCCATCTGTCTTGGTACCTTGTAGCCTTCTGACCTCTCTTCCACATTTTGTTATGGGATAAGGCCTATTGGGAATCCTTGCACTGCAAAACTAGTACTGCCTCAGATAAGAGCACAACAATTAATTGCTCTATGGCTCCACTTAAAATCCCTGTGACTCCTTAGACAAAATTTCCCTTTCCTGTCTGCCACTCTCTCCTATTAGAATGTAGGTTTCTTAAGGGGATGGTCTGTCTTACTTTTGTCTTGGTATTTCCAGAGCCCAATATGGTACTTGGTATACTATAGGCAAGTAACAAATGCTTTTTCATCCACTGATCTTCCTTTTCTGAATGCAACTAGAATAGGATTGCCTATTCTGAGTAATCTGAGAACTTAATGTAAGAAAGTACAAGATTAAACAGTATAAAGTTATCTTGAATTAGAGAGGGAGAAACTAGAAACCAAAGTTGGTAGTTTGTTCTACCCAGAATCACATTATCTCAGTACTGGAAGGGAGTATAAGGGTCCAACCCACAGGTAACTAAGGATCTACACTGCCAATTATTCAAACAACAAGCCTTCCTTAAGTAAGCATTCCTCAGGTGCCTACTGAGTGCCAGGAATTGTGCTAGTCCTAGGCATACAATGAAAAAAAACCCAAATATATCTGCTTGGAAAGAGTTACATTCCTACGGAATGGTCTTTGTTGGACAGAAAATGTAAACTCCTTAAAGGGGACTGTTATGTTCTCATCTTTGTACTCCCAAGTCTGAGCACATAGTAGGTGCTAAGAAGCATAGTAGTGCATAGAAGCACGTAGTCAATATTTGTTGAAACAATGAACATACTCAGCAAATAGTCTTTTAGCCTTTGCTTGAAGACTTCTATTGAGAGTTCATCACCTCCAGAAAGTGTATCTTTAATATAAATCCTAAATTAACTTCTGTGGAACTTCTACTCATTGATCCTAGTTCTGCTTTCTGGGGCCAAATAGGGCAAATCCAATCTCTCTTGAAGCTGAAGAGCATCAAGACACACATAAGGAAAGACAAGAGGCAGCAGGTGCCTGCCAGGCAAGTCAAATCACCACAAATAACACTTCACCTGAGACCTGGCTAGAAACCACCCAGATAAAGGGGAGGTCAGAGGGAGCATGACTGAATTCAATTGAGCAAAGCCCTATTAAGTAAGTGCTTCCTAGGTAAAAGGCAGAAAGGAGAGGAAGACCACAATATGAAAGTCTCAGCCCTCAGGGAGCTTACTTTCCACAGAGACAGAGCATGTGCAAAGAAAAACATAAAAGTGACATGAGTAGTGATTGGATCAGCAAAGGCATCACAGAGGAAGGAACCCCTGAGCTGAGCCTAGAAAGAAGATGAGTTAGGACTGTAATCTAATTATAATATATATGTTGAATATATGAATTGTGTGATTGAGAAACTGAAGAGTAGCAGTTTTCCATTGGGATATTTGAGCTATAGAGCAAGAGGCAATATGTGGGGTGGGGGGAAGAGATCTCGACTGGGAATCAAAAGATGACTTTGAGTCTTCTACTAAAAAAAACAAAACAATAGCCTAGACATGAGGTGATGAAGACCAGAGTAGTGGCAGTGTCAGAGGAAGAAAGGGGCATAATAGAGAGATGTTCTTCATGAGATGCTCAATTACTCTGATCTACAACTCCACCCTTGCATTTCACTGGATGGCCTCCATTCCTGGAATTTGTCCCTATCTTTGCTGTCTCATGAATTCCTCCAAGACTGACCAAATCCCACCTGCTTCAAGAGGCCTTTTCCAGTCTACCGAGCTGCTACTGCCTTCTCTTCTAAGATTACCTACCATCTAGTCTGTATATTTATTTACATGTTGTCTTCCCTATTAGAATGTGAGTTCCTTTCCTGGAAGAGCTGTAATTCTGACCCCTGGGGTAAGCTCAGAGTTGAGGGTGATGAGAGACCTTCTTGGGACCTAATGTCATGTTGGAGGGGTTGGGGGAAGATACCCCAGGACACCCTGCAGCTGCTACTGGGGGAAGAAACAGATCTTGAATAGAAAGGAGTTTGTCTACACTGGGATCCTACTTCAGCTGATTTTTCAACTGGTGGAGCTGGTTTTCATCTTCATTGCACCCAGGGTACCAAATTCAGTACTCCCTTATCAGGTAGAGTCTTACAGGGATGGGGGGAGCCATTTCTTCCAGAGAACTTAACCTGTGCCCTCAGATCCCTTAACCTCTGGAAGGACAGGATGGTGGTGTGGTAGATGGTGGGCCTAACAGTAAGAGAAGGCACTTCATCCATTCTCTCCCTCAACCCAGGATGTGAGAACAAGCTTATAATGTGACAGGCTGACTTCCAGGCTCTGGGAGAGGTATAGAGCATTGACAGAACTATCTAGGGGTAACTACCATCTTGCATCTGCAGTATGATCAGTCAGTGCACCGCTAGCAAAAGACCACAAGAGGTGGGGGAGAAAATGCCCACTGTGTGAGGTACCCAGAAGTAACGCACTGATTGCCCTTACCTTAGTTATAACTCTGATTAGAAATTACAATACCTCCCCCCAACTCTACCCCCTTCCCTACCCCTCTGTGTATTTATTAAAGGGGGATGTGCAACATGGATCAAATAAAGCTGAATCTTCCGTGAGCTAAGCATCATTAAGCTAGCATACCTCTTGTACTTACTCAGTAGTTCTTGGATCCGTGTAAAACATTACAATTTTGGAACTTGGTTATTACTCTCCTATATCCTCTAAGGGAAATTTAGTTGATTCTAGACTACTCTAACCCTATTCATCCTTATAATCAACTTTGTGTAGCTCTGCTGAGCCCCCAAGTTATACAATATATCCTGGAAAGCATGATATAAAAATAAGTTAGTTCATTTCTACAAATCTTCCAAAATTTCCACTGAATGAAATACTTCACTCATTCAGGACCAGCCTAGGGCAAAACTGCAAAGTATAGCAGGTTTTTCTTTGTTTTCCCACTCTTTTCGGTGTTGCCCTCTTTTCTTGGTGCCAACCAGCTTCCATTCTCAACTCTCCCTCTTCTAAGTAATAATAGCTAGCACTTATGTTTTACAGAGTGCTTGACAAATATTATTACCTAATTTGATGCTCACAACAATCCTAGGTGATAAAGCTATTATCTCAATTTTAGATGAGGAAACTGAGGCTGAAGGGTAAAGTGACTTATCCAAGGTCATGCAGTAAGTCTCTAAGGCAGGATTGGAACTTGGATCTTTGCAACTTGAAGCTTGGGACTCTATCTACTCTGTCACCTATTTTCCTTTCTGAATTCCCGAAGAGTCTTTTCTCAGGTCATTATTAGAATTAGAAAGTGATGTGATTAGCAGAATCATGAAAGTGTTGCTTCTAATAGAAATTAAAAACTTCTGTCTCCCATTATTTACTTCCTGGAACCATCTGCTCCAACCACAGTGTTTGACTCTGTCTCCCTATGCTTGATGATGAATGGCATTTATATAACACTTTACCTCTATCACCTTACTTAAGCCTTACAACAACCCCTTGAGAAGGTTTTATGGATATTGCTGTTCTCATTTCCCAGATCCAGAAGCCAAAGTTCAGAGATTTCCCTATGGTTCTACAACTAGAAAGTATTGAAGGTAGGATTGGAACACAAATCTTCCTAAGTCTGGGTCCAGGACTCTAATCACTGGACCATGCTACCTCATACTGTCCATCAATAGAGCATTTATTAAGTGCCTACTATGGACCAGCATTAAGTACTGGAGATAGAAAGACAAAATTGAAAATGAGGAAAATAATTATTAAATAACCACTTACCATGGAGATCCTGGGTTTTTTCCCCTTCCTATCTCCTCATTGTCTATTGGATCAAGTCAGTATTTGAAGGACATTGCTGATAATGAAATTGCATTAGCTTTTTCCTCAATCTTTGTTCAGACTCCACCCAAGTGGGGAAGCCCATTGTGTTCTACTCAGGCTTGGGGGAGGAGAAGGCTGAGGGCCAACGGCGGGGCAGGGGTGTGAAGCAGCTGCGGCCCCAGAGAGTAGTACATCCTTTGTGTAGCTTGTCTCCAAGTTGGGGGTGGTCTGGGAGGGAGAGTGATTAGAGTTAGTTTCCCCAGCCCCTCATTAGAATAGGTATACCTCATTATAATATTCATTCTCCTCATTAATTGTCAACCAAACATAGTTGATTGCCACCCTCAGGAACACCTACTCTTGCAAGGGTGTATAAGCCTTGAGTGGGTTCCATGAGGCATCTTTTGGCATCTGAGAGTACCACCGACCCCTTTTATTAATTATCTGCTAGCATAATTAATAAAATGATTACCCAGAAATTATGTCTCTTGAACTTTTTATACCTCACAAAAACATTTCTTTTCCTCAAGGAGTTTTATAATCTCTTTGTAGACATATAGATAGGAGTCTAACACAGTGGCTAACTAGGTACCTGAGGTTACAGGGCTGGTGACTTGTGCCAATCCCTGCCCTTTACCTGACATTACAGTTTACCTGGGGTTGAGTCTGGGGGAGCCCAACCTCTAGTTACAGAAAGTAGAGTCTCCACTTCTCACGTTCACTGGTTTATCGCCTTGACCTAGGTTTCCTGAGCAAAGATGCTAATTACTTCAATAAAGTTACTTTTAGGTCTAGTGTTAGGTTTTTCCTAAAGACATGGACAAAGTAAAAAGATAATCAATATACAAATGCGAATCAAGTTTATTTCCCTATGAAAGGGATTGCTAAGCATAGAAGAATCACAAAACTTTAAGGAATAATTAAATCATCACTCCTGGTACAATCCTTTGGGATGCTCATTGTAACATAAATTTTACAAGGCTGCCAATTAGCCGATGTTCATTTCACCTTCAAGCAGAATCTTCTCTCTGATGTTGACTCTTTCTTTGTGGCCCATCTACTTCTACCACTGTTGTCATGCAACTTCACTTAGGGTTGCTGTCCTTGGTTCCAGCCCACTCCTGTCTCTGTTGCGCCTGAGGGAGAAGGGAAGGGAATGCAAAGAGGGAGACAAATGCAGCCAGTTTTCCCCAACCCTAAATAACCATGAGCCAGGGGTAGAGAGAAGACCCTCCCTCACCCCATCTCTCATTGATGTTACATCTTGTCAGCTGGGAAATTGCAGCCAACAGAGGGTTGCCAGCCAGAAACTTCTCAGTTTAGCATAGGAAGTGGTCGTATATGATTCTTTGTGACCCCATTTGAGGTTTTCTTGTCAAAGACACCAGAGTAGTTTGCCATTTCCTTCTCCAGCTCATTTGGCAGATGAAGAAAATGAGACAAACAAGTTAAGTGTCTTGCCCAAGGTCTCACAGCTGTAAGTGAGACCAGAACCCATGAAGATGAGACTTGAATTCCAAGTCCAGTGCTCTATCTACTGCACCATCCAGCTGCATTTAAGTTCAAAAAGAAATAAATGAACTGCAATTTAAAGCAGCATGGTCCAACACTGTCTGAATGCTGCCACCAGGGGGTCATATGGTGCTTTAAACATCTGCAAAGCAGCTCTAGAGGAGGTTAGTTCTTTGTGTTGTAATTTTTTAGTTATGAGAGAAATATTGACAAGTGTATTGGTTAGGCTAGAAGGGAGCATGGTTTGGGTACCTTCTGTGACATTTCTTTTTCTTTCTTTCTTTTTTGACATTTTCTTTCTTTAAGTGCATTTTCACTTACGTGCACAAATGTACTCCTTCAGTGCATTTTCATTCTTTATTTTTTAAAAATCATCTCTTTCTTTGACTTCTCTGCAGGCTCTTCTCCCACCTTGTAAATGCGGGTGTTCCCCAAACTTCTGTCCTTTGTTGTCTTCACTTGATTAAAAATTATTGATGCCTTTTATATTTAATGCCACAATTATCCCTTTGTGCCACAATATTCTCTTCCCCTTCCCCCTTAACTATGCAAGTACTACTTTTGATTTTACCATTTTTTGATTTTGCATTATGGTTATTTGTGTATAGCAATGTGATGGGCTCATTTTCCCAGAGCAAAGTTAGCTTATCTTTCCTTCAGGGCTCCAGAAGGGTACTGCTGAGGGGTTAGAGGCATTTTTTTTTCAGCCCTCTGCTATATATGCATGTGTCTTACCTTCCCTGCTAGATCGCAAGCACCTTGTTCTTTTCTTTTTTTTTAATTAAGATTTTTTATTTTTAGTTTACAACACTCAGTTCTGCATGATTTTGAGTTCCAGATTTTCTTCCCCCCACCTCCTCCCTCCCCAAGATGGCATGGAATCCCATATATCTTCTACATATAACTTCGCATTGAACTTATTTACACAATAGTCAAGTTGTAAAGAACAATTATGACCAATGGAATGAATCATGAGAAAGAAGAAACAAAAACAAAAGAGAAAAAAAAAGGAGAGCATACAGTGTGCCTCAGTCTGCATTCAGACTCTGTAGTTCTTTCTCTGGACGTAGATAGCTCTCTCCATCATGAGTACTTTGGAGTTGTCTTTGAACCCTGTATTGCTGAGAAGAGTGAAATCTATCAAGGTTAGTCATCACAGAATCAATATATCTGTGGTTGTGTATAATGTTCTCCTGGTTCTGTTCCGATCACTCAGTATTATATCGTGTAGGTTTTTCCAGGTTATTAAGAAGCCCGTATCTTCCCCATTTCTTTTTTTTTTAATTTCTTTATTTATTTTTAGTTTACCACACACGGTTCTACATAGTTTTGAGTTCCAGATTTTCTCCCCTCCCTCCCCACTCCCTCCCCAAGACGGCATGGAGTCTCATATAACTGTCATGTATAACTTCGCATTGAATTAATTTATGCACTAGTCAAGTTGTGGAGAAGAATTTTGACCAATGGAATGAATCATGAGAAAGAAGAATCAGAACCAAAAAAAAAACCAAACAACCCAAAAACAAAAACAAAAGAGAAGCAAAAAAGGCGAGCATGTAGTGCACCTCAATCCGTATTCAAACTTCACAGTTCTTTCTCTGGATGAAGATAGCATTCTCCATCTTGAGTCCCCAGGAGTTGTCCTTGCCCTCAGGTTGCTGAGAAGAGCACAGTATGTCAGGGTTGGTCCTCACGGGATCCATATATCTGTGGCTGTGCACAACGTTCTCCTGGCTCTGCTCCGCTCACTCAGCATTATGTCGTGTAGGTTTTTCCAGGTTGTTACGAAGTCTACATCATCCCCATTTCTTATGGCACAATAGTATTCCATCACCTTCATATACCACAGCTTGTTCAGCCATTCCCCAATTGATGGGCATCCCCTTGATTTCCAATTCTTTACTACCACAAAAAGAGCTGATATAAATATTTTTGTACATATGGGTCCTTTTCCCACTTGTGTGATCTCTTTGGGATACAGCCTTAGAAGTGGTATGGCTGGGCCAAAGGGTATGAACATTTTTATAGCCCTTTGGACATAGTTCCAAATTGCTCTCCAGAATGGCTGGATCAGTTCACAACTCCACCAGCAATGTAACAGTGTTCTAATTTTCCCACATCCTCTCCAGCATTTATCATTTTCCTGTTTTGTCATGTTAGCCAATCTGACAGGAGAGATGTGGTACCTAAGAGTTGTTTTGATTTGCATTTCTGTAATCAGTAGTGATTTAGAGCATTTTTTCATATGCCTATAGATATCTTTAATTTCTTCCTCTGAAAACTGCCTGTTCATATCCTTTGATCATTTCTCAATTGGGGAATGATTTATATTCCTATAAATTTGGCTCAGTTTCCTGTATATTCTAGAGATGAGGCCTTTATCAGAGACATTAATTGTAAAGATTTTCTCCCAATTTTCTGCTTCCCTCACCTTGTTCTTTTCTATGTCTTGCCCTTAGCTGGTATGCAATGCATATTTGTTGACTGGATTTTGCCAAAATTGTGCAAGGAGTCCATGAATCTGTATGTACACTAAGCGTTATTATGATGCTCTTAGCTCTTAAAAAATGCAGCATTACAGTGAATGATAAAGAAGAAAACTTACCTTTTATAGGCTGGATAAATAATTATTGCCTATATATAGCTATTTTTCAAATATATGGAATTGCTATTGTGGTTAAAAATACAAATTTCTTAGCATTACTGAATTCATTGTAGTTTATAATCATAATTCTTTTAAAATCATATTTTATAATACAAATTTGCCTTCCTCCCACCCTCCCAATTGAAAATGAAAGAAAAGTAAAACTCTTCTTATAAACATGTATAGTAAAGCAAAGCAAATTTCTGCATTAACTGTGTCCAAAAGAGACACCACATTCTGTTCTCTATATCCTTTGCCAATTTAAGTCTTCCCAGGTTGCTCTGAAATCCTCTTCATCAGAGGCATCAAACTCTCACCAGAGGGCAGAGTGCAGTGCAAACCAGATTAAAATGTAATTGAGAAATGTTTAACAAAAATACAATACAACATAGACAATATTAATTTATGGTTTTTCTAAGTATGCATCCTGCAGGATCCGTTTATATTTCAATTTGACACTAAAAGACCTTTCATTATTTCTTATAGCACAATAGTATTTCATCACATTTATACACAATAGTGGCTTTTTCAGCCATTCCCTAGTTGATAGGAACCTCCTCAAATTCCCATTTTTTTCATTCAAAAGATATTTCTTCACTTTTTTAAAAAACGATTGCTTCCTCTCTTCAATGAATGCTAGTTGAATCTGTGACTAAGCTACGTTTTTCTTTAAAGCTTTTTGCTTGTAGAGATTTTAGAGTCATTCTCTTCTGGGTTTGTATACTGAGCATCTCTGTCATATAATAGCTTTTTATCGCGAGATTCTTCTTCATCTTTGTCTTCTCCCTCTTTCCCTCCCTCTTTCCCTCCCTCTTTCCCTCCCTCTTTCCCTCCCTCTGTCCCTCCCTCTGTCCCTCCCTCTTTCCCTCCCTCTTTCCCTCTTTTCCTTCCCCTCCCTCTTTTCCTCCCCCTCCCTCTCCCTCTTTTCCTCCCCCTCCCCCACTCCTCCCCTACTTTCTCCTTCCTCTTATCTTAGCCTATTTCCTAACTTCTGATTTGATGTCAGGACTGGGCTTTGTGCACTCCTGGGCTGATCCTGTGCTACTTTCTTGGGGGTATTGAGTGTTGACTTGTTTCAGGATCTCAAGGGGTCAGTTCAGGCTGGGGACCTGCTAGCTTTTAGCACTCCCCAAATGGTCTGATACAGAGCAAAATCTGATTGCTGTTTCCCTGAGCTCTGCAAGTTCCTGACTTGGGTTTAGGTTTGAGCACTGATGGACTGGTGCTCAGCCAGCTGGGAAGCTCTGCTGATTCAGAGGCACAGAACTGTAGGCTCTCTTTTGGTCTGGAAATTCTGCCTAGATAAAGCCCTGCCTTAAACCCATATATGTACATATATACATGTATATACATATTACTATACACACATATCTTTAAAATTTGCAAACCACTTTACCTTATCTTCTTTGACATCACAGCAATCCTGTTAGGTAGGTAATGAGGGTGTTATCTTTGTTTTACATATGAGGAAACAGACTGAGAGATGAATTGACTTGCTCATGGTCAGATTGTGTCAGAGGCAGGTTTTTGAACCCGTGTCTTACTGACTCCCAGTCCAGCATTCTAGATACTGTGCCATTCTGCTGAATTCTAGAATTGTTGCTTCTCAGCTAGCGGGTAGGGCAGGGTGATTCTGGGCAGAGCAGCTGTCCTTGGGGCCCTTGGTATTGCTGTCAGGTGGGTGGTTCAGCCTGGCATCCACAGTCTTTTGTGGAGAACACAGGTTGACTGAAGAGTTTTACATAATTCATTACCTCTTAATAGTAAGTATCAACCAGGTAAATTGTTTCCACTGTAGTTTAGAGTCCAATAATTACCCAATGTTTCACAGAGAGATAAAACCCATCTCCTTGACTTGAGATTGAAAAAGAATATTTCACACTCCATTTTCTAAGACATAAAAGAGATACTTATTCTTCATGTGCAGTTGCATCAGGCTGCGCAGACATCACAGGTTGACCATCGCGTCTTTTATCAGTCCCAGGGGACTCATTATAGGCTCAGCAGATTGGCATGTTGACAGTCATCTCAGAAAGAGATGCATTTATAAGCAATTCAGGTGGAACTGAGAGATGCCTTTATTTCTGATTTGGATGCAAGACCACTAAGTTATCCTGAGGCAACTGGAAAAAAAGAGAGAGCGAGAAAAGAAAGCCTTGCTGTTTTCAGCAGTTATAGAGAGGACTGTCTGGATGACATTGAGCAGCCTTTGGTAAGCAGTTAATCATACAATATAACATGGCATAGGAGCCAAGGATAATGTGATTCCACCTGTTAGCCTGATACTAGCTCTTTGGCCAAAGGACTTGAAAAAAAATAACAGAAATAAGAGATAATAGTGTTCCACTCTGATTTTTGACTCATGACCTAATAGTTCTTAGTATATAGATTAGTTCACTCAGTTAACAACACACTTTTGTGGGTCCTAGATACAGAGTTCTAGGTATTTTGTGGGTCAGAATCCTCTCCAGACAAGAACTTATGACCCCCCTGTCCCCCACTGATAAATTTACTAGTCAGTTTTAGTTGAAAGTCATTTAATAAAATAGCATAGTAATAAAAATAACATAACCTTCTCCTATAAATTTGGAGCATACTATCTCACAAAGACACCCTCGGTGTGGAGTGTACATATTTAGGGATCACATGTGATACATACACATGTGGTCAAGCCACACATGTTAAGCACCTCAAAGTTATCCCAGGAGTGCTAGCACCCTTCTTTGCCCCCTAGACCACCCATCTTGTTTCAAACTCAGCCCTCACAGCTATTATCCAGGGAAGCAACTCCTATAGAGAAGGGAAGCAAGCAAGTTGTGCCAGGAAGTTGAATTATCACCAGCACCATATGGACCACCATCTCCCCTAAGGCCCTTCAGGAGACAGTCTAGGACCCTGAACCCAAGAGCCTTGAGAATAGTGCTCCCCAAGTCACCAGACTTGCTTCCAGCTTAGCCCAAATTGCCATTAGTGACAGAAGAAATCATTGTGGAAGAGTCTACCTTCAAAAAAGATATTTGTCTAGTGCTTAGCCTAGTGCCTGGCACATAGTAGGTGCTTAATAAATGCTTATTTATTCCGTCCCTTACCCTCCTTCATCACCACCAGCAACAACTGCTGACTGAGTGGCAACAACTCCTAACCATCAGTCCTGAGTCTACCATAGTTCCCAAAGTGGGCAATATTGCCCCCTTAGGGATGCTGGAACGATTGGGGTGGGAGTGGAGATAGTAGCCTTATGTGAAATTGGGGGTGTTGAATAAAAGTAAGAGGGCAGTAGAAGCATAAGGAAAGAAAAGAAAATTTTGAAAAACCATTCATACATGTTTCATCTGTTGTGTAATGGAGTTAAAGTCATAGCAATTACATTATTTTTCCAAATAAACACACAAAATGCAAATTATAACAGATCAGTGGTCAAGTAAGTCTGCTGATAGGTCTTAACAAGCAAGTATTGGCAGGTGAGCGTGTGGCACACTATTAGAAAGTCCAGCATACATGGGCAAGAATATGTGCATGTAGTGACTAGTTTATAAAATGATACTATACAGTTACATGATACAATATTATATCTTCAAATTTCAATGCAGGAAGCAAACCCCGCCCCCAATTTACAATAAATTATTCTTAAAAAATTATTTTTTTTTGAAATAATGCAAATTTTAAAAAACCATTAAAGGATTAAAGAAAGATTTCCAGGGGTGCACTGAATAATTTTTTTTAAAAGGGGGCAGTAGGCCAAATAAGTTTGGGAACCTCTGGTCTAGCCCATCCCTCACGGCATCATCTGGGGAAGCAACTCCTGCGGAGAAGAGGCCAGCCATCCCCACCAACTGCTGTAAAAGACATTACCATCTGCTTTGCCATTACCTAAGGATCATGGGATTTTCCATTTGAATTATAGCTGAAATCTTCCATATATTGTCTTGTTCATTAAAATGAGCTCGTTGAGAACATATATTGTCATACTTTTCTATTTGTATGCACACAGTAAGCACTTAATATAAGCTTCATTCATTTTTGCCACAGAGATGCTGATGTCTTTTGGTTATGTCCTCATTCTACTCTCTTCTAGCTTAACAAGATGAAAATAAGGAAAATCCTCTCACATAGACCTGAATACACACATTCTTTCTTTTTAAAAGTTTTCTTGACATGTTTTGTTTTTCCATCAGAAATACTTCCAGATTATTCCTAGGGTACGAGAGCTCTCTTATAATAAAATAATTAAGAAAAACTAAAAATACAATGACCTCATTTGAAAGTGCATGTAATGTTCCTCCTCTGTACCCCAACCTCTCCATTTTAAAGTGTTTTTTGAAAATTAACAGAAATTTTATTCCCCTCCCCCTTAAAGAAAAGAGATTTCTTTTCACAAATATGCATAGTCAAGCAAACACACTTCCTCGCTGGCTATATGCACAAACATATGCTGCACTCTAAATCTCTGATCTTTGTCAGGAGATAGATGCCAGCTTTCATTAATGGTTCTCTGGATTTGTTACTGTATTGATCATTGTTCTTACAGCTTTGGAAGTTGTTTGTCTTTACAGTGTTATTGTTTAAGCTGTTCTCCTGGTTCTGCTCATTGCATCCTTCAAGTCTTCAAAATTGTTTATTTTGATAATATTGATGTTATAATATAAATTAGTCCTTCTAGTTCTGTTTACTTCAGTAGGCATCATTTCATAAGTTTTTCCACGTCTCTTTGAAATTATCAATTTTTCGTTTCATACAGCACAGTAGTATTTTGTCACAATTATTTATTTTTTATTTTATTTTTTTGTTTAATATTTCTAGTTTTCAGCGTTGATTTCCACAAGAGTTTGAATTACAGATTGTCTCCCAGTTCTACCCTCCCCCTACTCCAAGATGGCGTATATTTGGATTGCCCTGTTCCGCAGTCAGCCCTCCCTTCTGTCACCCCACTCCCCCCCATCCCCTTTTCCCGTACTATCTTGTAGGGCAAGATAGATTTCTATGCCCCATTGCCTGTATATCTTATTTCCCAGTTGCACGCAAAACCAACTTTTTTTTTGAACATCTGTTTTTAAAACTTTGAGTTCCAAATTCTCTCCCCTCTTCCCTCCCCACCCACCCTCCCTAAGAAGGCAAGCAATTCAACATAGGTCACACATGCATCATTATGTAAAACCCTTCCACAACACTCATGTTGTGAAAGACTAACTATATTATGCTCCTTCCTGTCCTATCTCCCTTTATTCAGTTTTCTCCCTTGACCCTGTCCCTTTCCAAAAGTGTTTGTTTTTGATTACCTCCTCTCCCTATCTGCCCTCTCTTCTATCATCCCCCCGCCCCTTTTTAATCTCCTTCCTCCTTTCCTGTGGGTTAAGATACCCAATTGAGTGTGTATATTATTCCCTCCTCAGGTCAAATCCAATGAGAGCAAGATTCACTCATTCCCCCTCACCTGCCACCTCTTCCCTTCCTACAGAACTGCTTTTTCTTGCCACTTTTATGTGAGATAATTTACCCTATTCTATCTCTCCCTTTCCCTATCTCATCCTTTAATTTAATTTTATTTTTTTAGATATCATCCCTTCATATTCAACTCACCCTGTGCCCTCTGTCTATATATATATATATATATATATATATATATATATATATATGTATATATATATGTATGTATATAAATACATACACATATATATGTGTATATATATATGTACGTATGTATATACATACGTATATATGTATATTCCCTTCAGCTACCCTAATATTGAGGTCTCATGAATTACACACATCATCTTTCCATGTAGGAATGTAAAGAAAACAGTTCAACTTTAGTAAGTCCCTTATGATTTCTCTTTCTTGCTTACCTTTTCATGCTTCTCTTGATTCTTGTGTTTGAAAGTCAAATTTTCTCTTCAGCTCTGGTCTTTTCACTGAGAAAGCTTGAAAGTCCTCTATTTTATTGAAAATCCATATTTTGCCTTGGAGCACGATACTCAGTTTTGCTGGGTAAGTGATTTCTTGGTTTTGATCCTAGCTCCATTGATCTCCGGAATATCATATTCCAAGCCCTTTGATCCCTTAATGTAGCTGCTAGATCTTGTGTTATCCTGATTGTGTTTCCACAATACTCAAATTGTTTCTTTCTGGCTGCTTGCAATACTTTCTCCTTGATCTGGGAACTCTGGAATTTGGCGACAATATTCTTAGGAGTTTTCTTTTTGGGATCTTTTTGAGGAGGTGATCTGTGGATTCTTTCAATTTCTATTTTATCCTCTGTCTCTAGAATATCGGGGCAGTTCTCCTTGATAATTTCTTGAAAGATGATATCTAGGCTCTTTTTTTGATCATGGCTTTCAGGTAGTCCAATAATTTTAAAATAATTTCTCCTGGACCTATTTTCCAGGTCAGTGGTTTTTCCAATGAGATATTTTACATTGTCTTCCACTTTTTCATTCCTTTGGTCCTGTTTTATAATATCTTGATTTCTCATAAAGTCACTAGCTTCTACTTGCTCCAATCTAATTTTTAAGGTAGTATTTTCTTCAGTGGTCTTTTGGACCTCCTTTTCCATTTGGCTAATTCTGCCTTTCAAGGGACTCTTCTCCTCATTGGCTTTTTGGAGCTCTTTTGCCATTTGAGTTAGTCTATTTCTCAAGGTGTTATTTTCTTCAGTATTTTTTTGGGTCTCCTTTAGCAAGTCATTGACTTGTTTTTCATGGTTTTCTTACATCACTCTCATTTCTCTTCCCAATTTTTCCTCTACTTCTCTTACTTGCTTTTCCAAATCCTTTTTTGAGCTCTTCCATGGCTTGAAACCAATTCATATTTTTCTCGGAGGTTTTTGATGTAGGCTCTTTGACTTTGTTGACTTCTGGCTGTATGTTTTGGTCTTCTTTGTCACCAAAAAAAGATTCCAAAGTCTGAACCTGAGTCCGTTTTCACTGCCTGTTCATGTTCCCAGCCAACTTACTTGACCCTTGAGCTTTTTGTCAGTGTGTGACTGCTTGTAGAGCAGAGAGTACTTTGTCCCAAGCTTGAGGGGCTGCACTGCTGTTTTCAGAGCTTTTTCTACACAGCAAGCTCTGCCACACCAGCACTCCTTCTCCCCTAAGAACAGCCAACCAGGATTGGGGTCCAGATCCAGGCAGGGCAAACCAGGTTTTGCACTCCTTCTCTAATCCGCCACTTAATTTCTCCCACCAGGTGGGCCTGGGGCCAGAGGCCACTGCAGGTGTAGCTCTGAAAGCAGCCTCAGTACTGCACCACCTTCGCCACCCCCGGAGCCATGGCCAACTGCAAACTCCTTTCACTCTGTCCCAGTAGCTTTTCCCACTAACCTTCTCATTTGTCTTTGGTGTTTGTGGGTTGAGAAGTCTGGTAACTGCCACAGCTCACTGATGCAGGGCACTAGGGCCTGTTCTGCCTGGCTCCCAGTCTGGTTGGTCCTGGCATGGCCCACGCTGGACTGTGCTCTGCTCCACTCCCAGCTCTGTACAATAGACCCTTCCCAGTGACCATCCAGGCTATCATTGGCTGGAACCCTGCTTCCCTCTGCTATTTTGTGGGTTCTGCAGCTCTAGAATTTGTTCAAAGCCTTTTTTACAGGTGTTTGAAGGGACATGGGGGGGGGCGCCGGGAAGGGGTTGGAGCTTAAGCCATCCCTGCTTTCCAGCCGCCATCTTCTTGTCACATTTATATGCCACAACTTCACTCTTCCTTGATTGGTATTTTCTTGAGTTTCTAGTTTTTTGCCACCACAAAATAAACATATACATATATAAGATTACTCATATATAGTATGTGTGTGTATACACACACACACACACACACACATAATTTGTTGTTCAGTCATTTCGGTCATGTCCCAATTTTTGTGATGCCATTTGGGGTTTTCTTGGCAAGGATATTGGAATGGTTTGCCATTTCCTTCTCCAGCTCATTTTACAGATGAGGAAATTGAGGTAAACTGGATTAAGTGACTTGCCCAGGGACACATACACACACACACATACCACCAGTGGGGGAGCGACCATGAGTAGTCAGGACTCTTGCATAAAAGTGGGCTCATAGCTAGAGTAACTATTGCTCCTAGAGATATATCCCAACTAGAATCTTGTTTTTCTTCACTGTACTACAAGCTACGGAGAAATCCTCTGCTGAGATATTTTCTCTTCCCTGTTGCCATCTTCTGGTTTTATACTGAGTTGCAGCTTCTATATAGCTCATTATTCATAGAGGGAGTTCACTCAACTCTTTATCCTTTAGCTTCAATAGCTATTTCATCTCTTTTGCGAGTCAGACCCATAGCTACAGCCATTCATCCAATGAAAGCCCTTGGCTTAGTTTAAGTTTGCTTTTTGAATTTCTTTGCTTCTGCCTCAAGAGCCGTTCCGTGAATGGAATCTGCTATTTGACTTTGAGTCTGGTTTATTTCCATCACATACAGTACATTTGTCCAAACAAAAGAATGAACATTAAATATAAAACATTTCCAGCAACAGTTACAGTCTTTCTAGTTTCCTTGCACAGTATATTTTAGTGCAAAGCACTAGGAAGGCTAAATGTTTTCATATCTATAGAAACATTTTATTCTTACGACCTTGTGATCTTTAACATTTTGAGATTTTATTCAGAAAGTAAATGGAAACAGGGTCCCTCCTAATTACAAGCACGAACTGATTATAAAACATGGTATATTTTCTCTTGAACCTGTTGAAATTAGGATAATTTGAAAGAAATTGCTAAAAACCAAAATGGTTTTGATAAGAGTAGTCTCTGGGAACCCCCTTGAACTCTCCTTGAATCTTCCCACTTGATCTGGCCTTGGCCTGAGGCTATAACCTTACATTGTCGTTATGCCCCAGATCTCTACCTAGCCTTGCCATTTATTGTCCAGTTCCTTCCTACCCTTGATACTATCAATATCTATGCCTTCAGCTAATTCCCACCCTTAATCCCATTCTCTTGGTTCCTAGAGTCTGACCTCATCCAGGTCCCATCAAGCTCCTCCTTAGACTCCTCCTCAAGACCCTCCCTAAACCCCTCCTCTAGCCACCCCAGACCACCCCTCAATCCCTTCCACAAGCTTTGTGTATATAAGTCTCATCTTGCCTCCATAAAGGTGCTCAGATGATTGAATCTGGCACACTTGTGAAAACAAGCATCACAAAGGGTAAGATTTCTTAAGACAACCCATTATGGCAAATCCTTAATAAACTTTTGTCTTTTTTCCTGGCTGAGAAGGCTTGAGTTGAATTCTTTCAGCAGGACCCGGCGTGTTGGTATTTTGGGGTCTCAAGCACCCCTAAAACGTATGGTTCCCTACCATCATCATTTTTCTTTAACCTCTTCAGTTTTTCCTAAAAAGCACAAAATGCTGGTACACAGAAACCTACAAAGAAATTTGTAATGATAGGTTTGCAAAGGCAAACCTATAGGGGGAAAGCCTCCCTAAAATCTTGATTTATGAGAAATTAGAAAAAAAATTCATTGGAAAAGAATTCATTATTTTGTAAATTCTATAGCAAAAATCAAATGTTATCTAAAGTTGTCACTTGAAATTTTCTTGAGGAAAAAAAAGTTTTTAGTTTCTTTCCATGTAGCAGTATTTAAAGAAATAAAACTAAAATCATAAAAAGAAAGTGGTTGTACATGGATTGTCTGTAAATATAAAATATCATTAAGATATTCACTACCTTCATATTAATATTAGTAAATGTGTTGCCCATTTTAAAAAGAAAGTGAGAAATTAAGTTGCATCTATCATTAAAGTGCTTGAGTATAAAATTTAAAGAAAAAAATAGATTTTCATAAAAACCTCAGATGTTTACAAATTAAAGTTGTTACTATGAACTATAATGAAAATGAACTGGAACTTTATACTATTTTTAGTGCAACGAAACTTTTATTACACTAGAAAATCAGTTAGAGGTGGGCTGATGTGAGGGCAAGTACAATATTTAGCAGACTTAGGTCCCTCTGTGTTTTAATAGATTGTTCTTAGCATATATCCACTGAGAAAATTTTGAAATTATACACATACCCTGGATGAAAATCTTGCCAAATGAAATGAAACTATGATAGAACTTCTTCATCAAATAATGCCACCAGTTGAGATATTCCTTCAGGTTGTTGACTGCCTAAAGCTTCGGGTCTTTAAGGGAAATCAAATTTTGCATTATTTTGTTTTAAAATACAGTAGAATGAGCCTGCCCTGGAGTGGGGAACCTGGGACCTTGAGGCCACATGTGCCCTTCTAGGTCCTTGGGTGCGGCCTTTTGACTGAGTCCAAGTTTTACAGAACAAATCCTTTTATTAAGGGGATTTGCTCTGTGAAGTTCGGATTCAGTCAAAGGGCCAAGCTTGAGGGACTAGAGGTCCACATGTGGTCTTGAGTCTGCAGGTTCCCCACCCCTGCTGTAGACCAAATGCACAATGTAAGACAAATTATGATGCAGGTAGAATAAGGTTAACTTCATAGCTACTTGAAAGTGTTGGAAGAAACATGTAGTCAGATGGTTAATATTTTTCTTTTTTTCCTTTAAAGTACCATTTGAAGATGTTAATGGTTCTAACACCAATTAAAAGTATTTCCACACAAATGAACTCCAAACCTTTCCATACATCACTAGAAATTATCAGACAAGACCCTTAGATCTTGTACTTCAGCCTTTGGTTTTATTGCTTTCAAGTGAATTAGAAGCATTTCCCTTATGAGTTTTCTTATGATGTTCAAGGTAAGCCTTTTTTGCAAATGCCTTTCCACACTCTGCATCTGTGAAGAGAAAAATTTTTTGTGACTTTTACTTTAAGCTAACATCAGCTACTTCATACTTTTTATTGGGAGAATTAAAAGTTCCATTACATTTTGAATCATTTTGCTTTGCTTCATCCCTTGGAGGGCCTCTTTTTGCCACTTTATGTAGAACAAAATCAATGGGCTTTTTTTTAATAGCTCTGATCTCTAAACTGGCTGTGATTTTCCCAAGATAGCCTGATGATTTTTTTTGTGAACCACAGTTATGTGCCTTATATCATGTTTCCCATGCATTTCATAAGTGCAAAGTGAACACTTATAAAATTTATTTTCATCTGTGTGCAGCTCAATGTCAAGTGGTCTTTGGAAGTAAATTGGCATTTACAAAGTTTACAGATGCTTGAAGTCAAAGCCAGTTTCAAGTTTTAGTTTCCTGGTTTTTTGCTGGCCATCTGCAGCAGAGGGACTCCTTGATTTAGGGCTGTCTGAGACTTACTTAACTTTATTCTTTCATGCTGCCAATGTATTTTTTTTCTCATGTGAATGATTTGTTCCCTTTAATTCATTTTGTGGAGAATGGGTAATAGAAGGTGGTGAAGATTCTACAGTTTGGTGGTTCAACTTTTACTTTTATTTCTGTGCTGCTGACAGTATCATTAGGGCCTTTTTCTCTTTTAGAGTTTGTCCCAGAGAGTTATCTTGTGGACAATTTGCATATGTCTTTTAAGGTTTTAACTATAGTTAAATTGTATTCAGCCTTTGAATAAGATTTTTCTTTCCAAGTCTTAAAAGATTTTTTTTAGGAGAAACAGTATACAGAGGCTGCCCAGGCTATAGAGGAGTAATTGAATCCCTCCACAATCCTCTATGAACTTTGTCAAAATTCCTCCTTATATCCGATGCTGAACATCCCATAACCCTTTGCACCTCTCATATTCATTTAAGCATTATTTTGTATGACAATTATTTGTGTTTTTATCTTGTCCTCCTGATAGCTCCATAAAGGTACAGATGACAGATAAGGCACTACCAAAATTGATTAAGGTCCCCAGCCCTTCCATAATGCTCTTACGTATAATAGACATTTAATAACTCAACTCAACAAGCATTTATTAAGAGCTTCCAAGACATTGCAAGGAACCAGTGCTATAAAGAAAAAAATGAGAACAGTCCCTGCCCCCTTGGTGTTTATGTGCTTCAGAGGAATAATAAAACATACCCAAGTAAATAAAGTCCAGATAGTTTGAGGAGGAAGATAACACTTCCCACCAAGACAATCGGGAAAAGCTGAGGAGCCAAGCCTTGAAGGAAGATGAGGAGGGATTACAAGCCAGGAGGTGGAGTATGTTTCTTTTTTGTTCAAATGAATTGAATTATTACCTCAACATCTGTTTAGGCAAAGGCAAGGAAAATCCACTGAACAGATCTCCTTTTATGATGCCCTAATACTACACGGGCTCTTTGAAATTCTCAAGAAATATTTCAACTTGACACCACCTAAGTATGAAATGTGCTCAACAGGAATCAAAGCCCTCAACCCTTTGAATGGTGAAGTCCCATTTTCCTAATGTGTAAGTCTGGCCCCACCCTGTGTTTGCTTAGTTGGTTACATATGCAGGTTACGGTAATAAGACAACCAAAGAACTTGAACATTAGCATTTTTATGCTTCCCACAACTGGAAAATTCAATTAAGTCTGGAGCTAGAAGAAGTAAATGGCTGCAGATGTGGAGGCAATGACAAATATGCCTTCAGAGCACAAGCAGCAGCATTTTGTGTCAAAGGTTTTCCTGCCAATTGAAATGTTAGTGAGGACTAAAAAGGCAATCAACTACTGCCTGGGTTAATTAGTGTATAAAGGAAGTTCAGCATCACTCTGCTTACAAAGTCAGACCAAGCCTCATCTCATTGACTACTAGAAAATCTGTTCTGTTAGGAAACTCTGAATTTAAAATACTGTGACTCCCATTTGTTGAAATAGGTTTCCAAGAAAGACTCATCCAGAGGCATTACTGCCTAAATGCTGAAGAAAAGATAGCCGTTGAATTTTTCTTCTTTCCCTGACTCCTTGGCAACATGTAAATCTTCCCTCTCAATTAGCCTCTTTGTGAACCCTATGAATGCAGTTTAATCTGTAACCTGACTTAATTTACTTATAAAGTCTAACTAGGTTTATGTACGAGATTATGACGGTTTAAGTTTGTTCAACTTTTATGGCATTGAAGAAGGCATGGGATTATGGAACTGTCTTTCCTCTAACTTTTCTCCTAAGAGGAATGACAAGATTGCACTATGGAAAAGAATTATTTCTCTATCACTTGGACATAATTTTCTTATTAAGAGGTTTTGTTAGAATCCTAATGATTGTTCAGATTTATTGTTTTCTCTGAGGTCTGAACCTATGCTTGTGCATAATGATAAAACGTAAGTTTTTACTTAGATGATTTCTGCATTATGGCAAATATGTTTCAGCTGCAGTTATTCATCCATGAACTCAGAGAGGAGCTATTTCTCCCATAACACTATTTTGGCATTCTTGTTCTCCAGGGGCAGTTTCTGGTTAGGGGAGAGGATATTTGGTGCCCATATCCTTATAAGTGGTCTGTAAACCTTAAATGAATGGCTATCTAAATGTGGATATTCTCTAGAGTATTGTCCCTCTCTGAGCTTCTCTCTTTTCATCTATAAAATGAGGGATAATTATATTTATACTACCTATATCACAGGATTGTGGTGAAAGTATATTATAAAGTGCTATATAAGTGGCTCTCCATTATCTATAGGATGACACAAACACCCAAGACTGGAAACCCTTCCACATTCTAGCTCTAATCTTACCTTGCCAGTGTTATTTCATACTCCTATTTTTCATACACACAATGTTTTAGCCATCGGGATTCCTGGCCATTCTTTAGTCTTGCTCCCATTTCTTCGCTTCACATATTTTCTCTCATGCCTAGATTTTGAACACCCCTCCACATCTGCAATTGCAAAAATCCTTCTTCTAGGCCAGGGATTCTTAAAGTTTTTTTTTTTAATGTCATAGACCTCTTTGGCAGTCTGATGCATATGGATGCCTTCTCAGAAAATAAAGAAATGTTAAATTTTAGGGGTTACTAAAAATAAAAGATGCATTTTTTTCCTCATCCAAGTTCACGGACCCCCTGCAATCCAATGAAGTCCATGGATTCTGGGTTAAGTATTCTTGCTTTATATCTACTACTCAAGTTGAATGGAATATTAAGGTGATATTAAAAAATTTAAATATTATTTAATTTTTAATTTGATTATTTAATTTAATATTATTACTATTTTAACATTAAGGTGATATTAAAAATTTTAAAAAAGGAACTATACAAGGACATATGGAAAGACCTATGTGAGGTGCTCCTTTAATTGCCCAAACTGTATATACACTATACAACCTGACTTTAAAAACAACAGCAACAACAAAAAGGAAGGTAGGAAAACAGGGCCAAGAGGGTCAGAATTTCAAAAAAGCCTGGAAGGGACACAAGACATATCTACAGCACCTAACATAGTGCCTGGTACATTCATCAACAACAGAACAGTGAATTGGATATGCAAAACATAACTATAAAAGCAAAATTTTCTCATAACTAAAGAGAACATCTGAAAATCAAAGAAATATAGTTGAAAACAAAAAAATTGAATTGAAACATAAAACTAGGTGCTATTTTTTTCCATTTTATTTTTTAATTAAGAAATAATTCCTCTTTCATCTCTTTGAGGTACAGGCCTGGTTATGGTACTGGATCAAAGGGTAGGCACATGTTAGTGGCTTTTAGCTTTCAAAATTGCTGAATCAATTCACAGCTTCACCAGTGGTGTATGTAAGTGCCTTTTTCCTAAAGTTCTTCCAATATTTTTCATTTTTCTTTTTTGCTACCTTCTCCAGTGTGATGGATATAAAGTGGAACTTGAGAGTTAAAGAAAGCATTTTTCTAATTATGGGGTGATTTTGAATCTTTTTCTTCCCTTCATATTATAGCTATTGATAACTTGGATGTCTTCCTATGAGAACTTATGAGACCATTTATCAATTGAGGATAGGGGATTTTTTTTTTTTAAGGCAAAAACAAGCCTAATTAAAAAAAAAAAGGCAAACTGTTAGCTAATCTGATTTTTAAGGAAGCCAAATGAAAATTAGTAACAAATAAGATGAAATTGTTAGGAACTATTGCCAAATTATATATAACTAAAATGATAAATAGATGAATACTTATCTCCAAAAATAAAATAAAAATAATGTAATTCTACCTGATATCAGAAAAAGACACTGAACAACCTATAAATGAACTCCTACAGGGGTCCTCAGATCCAAATGGATCTACAATTCTATAAGTCAAGGAACAATCCTAATATTCCAGATTTTTTAGAAAAACAGAAATGCCTATAACTTACTAAAGTTGTAACTCCTAAGCTTACTAAACACCTATAAAACAAGTATGAATTTTCACACACAAAATGGGGAAAGTAGAGAAAACTATAGATCAGTATCTTTAATTATCAGTCCAACAAGACTGAATAGGATGTTGACAGGGACTACACTACAACAACAATTTTAAAAGACCGTAATTAATGGGTAACCCCTAAGCTTCTAGGTATGGTAAGAACTCTGTTTTTGCACATACAAATCCTTTTCCTCTATCTGAGCTCTTTGTAGGCCTAGCTTGCAGTAGTATTGTTGGTTCGGAGAGTCAGAACAGTTCAGTGACTTTTAGGGCATAGTATCCTGTTTCTTTCCAGAATGGCTGGACCAATTCTCAACTCCAATGTATTCTTGTGCCTTTTCTTCCTAGCTCCTTCGACATCTATCATTTTACTTTTTTTAGTCAACTTTTCCAATCTGTTGGGCAATTAAATCTCATGGTGACTTTTAATTGTATTTGTCAAGTGACTGGTGATTTGGAGTGTTTTTTCTAAGTCTTGGATAGCTTGGATTTTTTTTTAAACTGTTCATATCTTTTATTAATTGGGGAATGGCTCATGAACTTACAAATTTGAATCAGTACTTCATATTCTTAGAAATGAGACCAAAGGGTTACTTTACAACACTAGATAAATTAAGAAAATTCAACTTTTGGGGGAAGGTCAATAATATAAGAGAAATAATGGGGGGAAAAGTAGGAATTAAAGGCTACCTAAGATCTCCTACTGTACCTTTAAGTTTAGTAAGCATCAAACTATATGGTAATAATTAAAAAAAAAGACACCAGAAAAGTTGATCATTGGAACAGACTAGCTAAACGTGATCCAGAAACAAGTGAACATAGTAGCACTGTGTTGAATAAACTTAAGATGGCAACTACTGGGGAGTAAGAATTCTATTTTACAGAAACTGCTGGGGAAACTGGAAAGCCGCTTGGCACTAATTAGGTTTAAATCAACATATTACAGCATATTCTATTATAATTTGATCTAAATAAACAAGTGACATAAGCATCATGAACACATTGGAAAAAGGAAATCTTGTAACATCCATGGCTATGAGGAAACTTTTAACAAGGGATAAAATAGGCAATTTCAAGTACATAAAATTGAAAAGCACAACCAATATCAATGCATTTAGTATCACAAAGTTAACTGGGTAAAAATCTTTGTAGCATATTTCCTTGATAAAGTCTGAAATCCAAGACATGTAGGAAATTGATAGAAATATGTACGAGCAAGAAGTCAAATAGGTTAAAGGATATAAACAGGGAAGCCGTCACCAACCATGTGGAAGATTCTCTGAATCACCAACAGTAATAAGGTCCTTGAAAGCAGGAATTGTTTCATTTCCAGTGCCTACTTCCTGGCACACTGTAGGTTCTTCTTAAGTGCTTGTTAAGGGAAATGCAAATTCAAACAACACTTAGGTTCTCCTTCAGACTGATAAAGAGGAAAAAGGCAGTTGTTTGAGGAGCTACGGGAGGACAGACATACTAATGGACCATTGCTGGGGCTGTGAATTGATCTGACCATTCTGGAAATAAAAATGCAACTATACTTCAAAAACTCAGATATAAAAGTGCTCAAAGACAGAGGTGAAGGACTCATTTGTATAAAAACAGTTATAGTAGGTCCTTTCATTATTTTTTTGGTAGCAAAGAACTGGAAAACAAGGTGTTGCCTATCACCTGGGCAATGGCTAAATGAATTATGGGATATGAAATTAATGGCATATTAGTTGCCTTAAGAAACGATAATGACAACCTTGGGGAGAGCTGGGACAACTTACACAAACTGATGAAGGGAGAACCGTAACAAATGTGCACAATGACCATAATTACATAACTCTGAAAGACTTCAGAATTCTAAGCAATGCAGTGACCAAGACTCCATCACGACGACAAAAATGAGTTTGTCCTACATTTTGACGGAGAAGTAGATACCCCTGGTATAACAAGACACAGATTTTAGTCATGGCCAATGTTTTGATTGTCTACGCTTATTTATTACAAGGAAGAGTGAGGGGGAGGGTGTGAATTGGTAGGTATAGATTCGTGATACAAAAAAAAGCTATCCATGAAACATGAAAACACGGAAAAGAACAATTTCAAAAAGTAGACAAGGCATTTTTGTTACTGTCACGTTGACTTTAATACACATTAGAAGATACACTAATAAACAAGCTGAAGTCTCATTTACAATGCTTTTTTGTTTTTTGTATATTGAATGGTCATATTTATTGATGTTTATAAGCTCATAAACTTTACTTTCGCAATACTTCACGTACACCTCCCTCTCCTTACACACTGGTGCAGGCCCTTATCACCTCACACCTTGATTACTTAATAGCAGGATCAAATACAAAATACATTCCAAGTCTTCCTAACCTACTCCCCCAACACCAGCTCATTGATCTAGAGACACTGGCCTCCCAGCAGTCTTTCTGGTTGTACCTTAGGCTCTCTTCCTTTGTTTCTACCTATGGTACAATTCCCTGGTTTCCTTTTTTTCCCCCCAATGGATGAGACAATATGCAAACAAATACAAAGTGAGCTGTATATACACAGGAAAAATAGGAAATAAAAGAAAGGAGGCACTGGAATTAAGAGGGGAGTAGGGAAGGCTTCCTGCACAACGTGGAATTTAGTTAAGAGTTGAAGGAAGCCCTTTGTATATAACTTGCTTTGTGTAGTTGTCTGCATGTTGTCTCCATTAGGCTGTGAGCATTTTGAGGATAGGGACTATCTTGGCTTTTTTTTTTTTTTTGGTATCCCCAGTGTTTAGCACAGTGCCTGTCACAAGTGTAGGTACTTAATAAATGTTAATTGATTGATTATAAAAAATAACATTTTAAAAAGAGAACTGGATAGCTAATAAAGAGATTTGGAATCCAAGTGTAAGCCATGCCAACACCTGTGTGACCTTAAAGTACTAATACTTTTGGGCCCCGAGTTTAAAAATGGGCTGGACAAAATGATCCCTAGAACCTTCCAGCTCTACCAGTCTATGAATTATTGAGCACTGTGATAAAACCAAAAGAAGGATCCTTAACTTCCTCTGCTGCCATACGCTCTTTATATTTATCATATTGTACTTTGATGAAACAAGTAAAAAAAATTGTTTCTTTTTTTAAAAACTAGAAAAAAAGATGATCATCACATAAATCAGTTATATTAGAATATATCCTTTCTGTGAAAATATAAATTGACATTAGAGCTGTTAAATTCAAATTCCCACGAAATCCCCCCCGCCAAAAAGACAAATAAGACCAATTTTAGAGTTTTATTGCAATTCAGTTTTAGAATTTTGACAACTCAGTACAATACTTCATTAACATTTTGCTTTTCTACCAGCGAGTTCCACCTGCTTTACATGATATCTAAGCATAATTTTTTAAAAATTAAAATGTTACTATTTTCTACTTTTTTCCATGATATTCCAGTTAGAAAGATGCTAATGTTCCACAATATTTTTCCAGGCTGTCTTTGAACATTGTCACAACTGTTTAAAAACTGGCTTGAAACACTGCATTTTAAGATACAATTTTATGGCCCTTGTAAGATAGGATAGAAAAAAAGTTTATTGTACAACTGTAAAGTTTTAAAATGTTAACTGCCTAGAAATTTGTTAAAATTCGAGATAACAGAATATGAATGAACATAAATATGAAATTCTCATACAAAATATTTAAGCACTTCCTATCAGAGAATGTCCAAGACAGTTAATCATCTCTGAACTGCAGTTAATGAGTCAAAAAAAATTGTGGCACTTTAGAAGATAAGATATTTATTCTATTGCATATTCTGAGCACTCACACAGCCTGATCAACAGCAGGTTACTGGACAGAATAAAAAAGCAATTTTCCCTAAGGAGTTAATCTTTTGGGATCACGGGGGAACATGGATGTCTGACGAACATTGTGTAATCCCAGGTACAGCATGGTAACTCGCTCCAACCCTGTAAAAATAAGATATTTCATCAATCTTTTCAGGATCTGACTCACTTAAAATGATCAATACTAATGTATTTGTTCAATTGAAATAGATCTCACAGTTGCTTCTCAGAAAAACAAAACAATTATTCTGAGCTATCAGCACATGCTAGTTGTCAATTCAGAAATGTAGATTAGGCTAAGAAGCTGGATCAGACGACTTAAAAAATCTTCTCCAGCAGGTATTCTGTAACAAGCTTACCACTACTGTCCAAAGATAAATCAAGGATATGTGAATGAATTCTATTTTGGTGTATAGATTTTTTTAAATTTCAAGTTATACCTTAAACTAATTCATTACAGTACAGAATTCAAAAAACTGTGTCACTAACACTTATGAGATTCTTTTTATAATATTCAACTGCATGATGGTCTCAGATTAGAAAATACACTTTTTCAAAGTAAGTTCTTTTTCCAATATGGCCAAATCAAATATCATACCCTTCACAAAGCATTCTTTAATCTTTTGTCTCTTCTTCCCAACGATGTTCTCTTTCTTGGGCATCAAATGCACAATACCTCCTTTATGAATTTATTTTATTTTGTAATACACGGCTATTGTCTATATGCCACATTCTTCTAACTACACTGTAAGATCATGGATTGAATTCAACATTTATTGGCAAAGGACTTGACATCTAAATTTTGTATTTCCTCTAGTAACTAGCAGTGTTGTACATTAAAGATGCTTAATAAATATTTAATGAAGTAAGTGTATGAAGTATGACTATAAAATAAAATTTATTTTTCTGTGCAACTTGGGAAAAGTAGTTTCATTTCTTTCTATCCACTGGAAATATCCAAATAGCAAAGCTGGCTGAAAAAAATAGCAAATTGCTTAATTATTCTCTTTTCATGACACTCTAACTAAAAGACTATTGATTGTTACAAGTGAACTTTATAAATAAAATATGTAAAAAGTATGCTTCAGTTTCCCTAATCTTGTATTTTATAGAAGAGTAGCAAAGGGACCTCAGCTGTCATTCCAATCTATCCCTGAACAACATTCCTTATACATAGCTATTTAAACTTGAAAATTTCCACTGAGGTTTTCAACCCACTATTACACCTCAAGGAGCCCAGTCCATTGTTGGCTAAGCTCTCATTATGTTTTTGTTTTCTTTTAAATTCCTCGAAACTAGCGCCAAATCTGCTCCTGTAGTCTTCAACTAATGCTCCTGTGCTTTAAGTTTAAAGCCTTTTAACTACTAGAAGACTTCTATTCTTTCTAAATCTTTTTTTCAATCTCCACTTCTTTCAATTGATCACTATGTGGCCCATGGTTTTCTATCTTGGTTGTCTGACTCTGGAAATACTCTAGGCTTGCTGATGTCTTTACTAAAAGCCTACAACTGAGTACAATAAGGGCTACAACCTTAGAAGATTTGCACCTTCTTAATGGAGGGGTTTCTCTCTCTTTTTTGGTGGCCATGTCACAGTTGATTCATTTGGACCTGTAGCTGACCAAAATGGTCAGATCTTGCACATACAAACATGTTTGTTTCATACAAACATTTCTGTAGTTAATTTTTTGTGTTTATGATGTAGGACTTTGTGTTTGTTCTTATTAAATTTCATCTTAGTAGAAAAAGGTCCCTTCCAGCTCTAAATCCATATTTAAAATTTAGTTTTATCCTTCCCTACACAAAATAGACAAGATAGAGACAACTATGAACGAGTGATCAGGGTGGGGTAAACAGCTAACCCAATTTCCTTCCAAACGTTAATTTAGGGGGGAAAAAAAGCAAATCTTACTTTAAACAATTCTTAGCTAAAACAAAGTCAGAAAACCCAATTATAGCTACAGCCTAATAAATTACATTAAAGACTTTAAATCCTGTGAGGGTAGTAAAGCAAAAAAATTTTTTCTTCCACATTCTGAAAACTGTCCTTTATTTCAATGAAATTCTAAATTTCAACTAAACCCTACCTATCAATATCATAGAGTTCAATTTTTTTTTTAAATTAAGGCAAAAGGAGGGTTAAATTAAGAATCTTCAAGGACTGGGAAGGAAAACTGGATATTCAATTTATTAAGTACATCCAGTATTTCGAACTTCATTACAAATAAAATAAAATCACTTCCTGCCACTCTTCATTTTAGAGCACTGAAAACATAAGAATTTCAGAACACAGTCCAAAAAACTACAGTGAATGAATTTTGTCTTGTCAATCTTTGTTTAGTTCCACTCACTTCAAAGAGATCTTCCAATTCAATTTGTGGGATTTACAAATATTTAAAATTGAGCAATATCTGACATTTCTTATTTAAGCCTTACCAAAACACCTTTTGAAATCCAGTTACAATGAAATTTAGTTAGGACTGATCATTTCCTCAAATAAAATTCTAAACAATAATACTAAGAAAATATTACCAATGCCACCGCCCGCATGAGGAGGGGCTCCAAAACGGAAGGAATCGATGTAAGCCTTTATTTTCTCCAGGTCTACAAAAGGGGGAAAAAAAAACAGGCATAATTTTGAACTCATTCAATTGAAAAGTGACTTCATATGTAATTATTAACAAGGTATTATGGAAATGTGTAAATCTGTTTATTTAAAATGAACTCTGCCTTCCTTCTTCCCCATATACATTTAAGAGAGTTACCAATTCCATGATGTAAAGCCCTCTCCGTTAGTAGCTGAGGATCATGAATTCTCTGTGCTCCAGACAGAATTTCTTCCCCTCGCATGAACATGTCATAAGAGTTGGACTGTTTCTAGAAAAAGCGAAAGTGGCTTTACTCCATTATGAATTATTTATCTATTATAATATCTATTACATGGATTTTTTATTAGTATTTACAGCTGGAGAGAAGGTGCCAGCCTGCACTGGTTGACTGAGTCTCCTCACCTGGCAGTTTCCTATACCAATCATATCCTAGGTGCAATCCCTGTTCCTATTCACAGCCAGTCTAGTCTTGTACTTTGAATGGTGAAGGTAACTCCTAAAAAGGAAACTTTATCACTCCAGAATAGGAATGTTCTGTAACCTATGATCTTAGAGAGATGTCTAAGATACTGAGAATTAAATGATTTGCCCATTATCACAAAACCTGAGTGCCAGAGATAGAACTTCAATTCAGGTCTTATTTGCACCAAGGAAGGATCTCTATCCACTATACTGTGCTTAAACCTTAAAAGAAAAAAAAGAAAGAAAAAAAAGAAGAAGCTTGACATCTCTACTTAAATACAGGCACAAAAAAATTGGGGTTGGTGAATACTACAGTTCCAAAGTAGGGAGCACCTTTATTTCTATAACAACCTAATACTACAAATGGTTCCAAACAATATACTAACTTTTTCAAAAACTATATTGCTGAAGTGAATGAACCTTTATCACATTACTGTTAACACTGCCCTTCACCCCCTCAACCATTCACTAAGCCTGATGCTATATTAGATTCCAGGGAGTAGTTAAAACATGTGATACTTACCTTAAATTTATTATCAGAAATTTTCCTCCTTGTTTGATTATACTACCCTGATCTCCATAGAATACTATTATATTTGATAGATATTGATATCTCAATAGAAGACTATTATATTTGAGCAAATTATCAATCTGATTCAAAGACTTAAAAAAACCCCAAAGATAAGCAAAATAATTTTGGATTTGATATTATATGTCAACTTATTCATTATCAGATTAGTTGACAGTAACGGGCTAACTCGTAAACTTCTAAAATAATTTACATAATAAATTCATTGTAATATAATAATTATTTTCTATTTATGTGATCATTTTCCATCAAAAACATTTTGAATAAAGCAGCCTATCATGTTAAAGATATTAGTATCAGGTTGCATGACAGAAAACTGAAGGAATAACACCCAGATTTCAAGCATTATTAGACTCTGCTACTACAGGCAGACATAATAGTAACAATATATTTAACTGCTGTCATTCAAATGAAATAAAGTAATGAAAGCAATTTTCCCAAAATGAACACTACCCCCACCCCAACACTAATTAAAAATAATTAAAACTAAAGTACTTACAGGATTTTTTGGGTCAGGCATAGTATAGAAGGGTCTTACAGCCAAAGGATATTTGTCAAGAATATAAAAATCAGTATCATACTTTAAAGAGAAGAAATATTTTTGACAATGTTAAGAGATATATTTAATGGCAATAGAATGAATTAAGACAATTTTTCTTTCAGAATAAAAGAAAATTCACTAAAATATAGTTTATTCACTGTAGTGCTTCCATTTAAACGGGCAGTGAAACAATTTCATATTTTTTACTTAAACTGAAAACACATATGAAAATTTACATTTCTGATTTTTTCCTGTGAAATGGCATTGTAAAGTTTTTTTATGTAGCAGAAACAAAATTACTCAACTTTGTTTATTTAATTTTTTATTTCCAGAAATATGTCTTGCTTTTTAAGTCTGTTTTGTACTTGTTAAGAGCCAGCAGGAGGAGCTCATGGACTGCTTTTAATTTTATTAGAATCTCCCTTTCCGAAGTTTGCATTTACATTAGGGCAAAATTAAAACTATAACTTCTAGCTTTAAATTTCCTTTCTTAAAACATCAAAGAATTAGGCAGAAGACTATAAATGAATTGTTATTTCATAGAGGGCTCTTTCCTCTTAAAGACACACAAAAGAACTCTCAAGGCTGCTAAAGAAGAACCATCTCAAAAGAATCCCCAGAAATTTTATGATCCTTTTTATATGCTTAAAATTCTTTAGCTCCTTAATTATTTAAAGTAATATTACAGGAACTAATATTTGGCAGGGGTATCATCTTTGGAAAATCATTTTGTATACCTTTGAATATACTAGTCAACTGCTTAACTCTAAAAGCTAATATTACCAGATTCTCCTAAACAACATAAATTTTCTTGGAAATTTATTCTATCTTGCTATTAGATACATCTGGAACAATGCTGTACTAATGATTTGTTTTACCCTGGACTCTATGTTGTTAGCACTGGAATACAGAAACATTTCAATCTTTTGAAAATTCCACAAAAGAAATAATAAATATTACCTTTTCTTTTACCAGACGACCCAAGAGCTTCTCATTTGGTGTACTGAAACAGAAATTTGAATTGAATTATTCAAGGCTGGAATATTAAAGGAAAGGCCCTTTTAAGTTTCACTGAATAATTTTAAAAATTACTATGTTGGAACTTCTTTACCTAGCTTCAAATTTACAGCAGAAAGGAACCTCAGACATGATCTAGGTCCAACTCCCTCTTTTTATAGTCAACAGGCATTTTCTGTCTTCATTTTTAAAAGTTATTTTTAAATTTTGAGTTCCAAATTCTCTCCCTCCAAGTCCTTCTCCCACCTACTGTGATGGTGAGCAATAATACCCATTCTAAGTGTGAAATCATGCAAAACATATTTTCATATTAGCCATGTTGGAAAAAGAGCCAAGAAAAACAAAGCGAGAAAATTATACTTCAATTTGTCCTCAGAGTTCATTAGCTCTCTGGAGGGGGACAGCAATTTTCATCATCAGTCCTTTTGAACTTTGGATCATTGCATTGCTCAGAGCAGTCTCTTCACAGTTGATTATCATTACAATGTTGCTGTTATTGCATACAATGATCTGGTTCTGCTCACTTCATTTTGTATCAATTCATACAAGTCTTCCCAGGATTTACCAACCCCCCTTGTCATTTTCATAGCACAGTAGCCTTCCATCACAATTACATACTACAACTTGTCCAGCTATTTTCTAACTAATGAACATCCCCTCAATTTCCAATTCTTTGCCACCACAAAAAGCTGCTGTAAGTATTTTTATACATAAAGGTCTTTTTCCCTTTTCTTTGATCTTTTTGGGATGTAGACCTAGTAGTGGTATTGATGGGTCAGAAGGTATGCAGTTTTATAATAGCCCTTTAGGCATAGTTCCAAATTGTTCTCCAGAATGGTTAGACCAGTTTACAACTCCACCAATGCACTGGTGTGCCTACATTTCCACATCCCTTTCAGCCTTTGTCATTTCTGATAGGTCGGTGTAAGATGGTTTCTCAGAGTTGTTTTTTTTTTTAATTGGGAGACCTCAACCTCCCCCCCTTTTTTTTACCTTATTTTAAATTTATTTAACATATTTAGTTTTCAGCATTGATTTTCACAAGAGTTTGGCTTACAAATTTTCTCCCCATTTCTACCCTCCCCCCCACTCCAAGATGGTATATATTCTGGTTGCCCTGTTCCCCAGTCAGCGCTCCCCTCTGTCACCCCACTCCCCTCTCATCCCCTTTTCCCTTCCTTTCTTGTAGGGCAAGATAAATTTTTATGCCCCATTGCCTGCGTATCTTATTTTCTTGTTGCATGCAAAAACATTTTGTTTGTTTTTGAACATCTGTTTTTAAATCTTTGAGTTCCAAATTCTCTCCCCTCTTCCCTTCCCACTCACCCTCCCTAAGAAGTCAAGCAATTCAACATAGGCCACATGTGTATCATTATGTATAACCCTTCCACAACACTCATGTTGTGAAAGACTAACTATATTTTGCTCCTTCCCACTCAGAGTTGTTTTAATTTGTATTTCTCTAATCAATAGTGATTTAGAGCATTTTTTCATATGACTAAACAGGTCGGATTTCTTCTGAAAATTACCTATTCATACCCCTTGACCACTTATCAATTGAGGAATGGCTCTTATTTTTCTAAATTTGACTTAGTTCCCTATATATTTGAGAAATGACCCCTTTATCTGATAAACTTTACTTCAATAAGCATTTATTAAAGGCCTAGCATGTGTGAGGTACAAAGAGGCAACAAAGGGCAAAAAAAGGTCTCTGCTCTCAAGAATCTCACAATCTAATGAGGGAGACAAAATACAGTTAAAGAACAAATGAGATATATGCAGGATAACCTGGAGATAATCTCAAAGGAAAGGCACTAAGGCTAAGAAGGACCAGGAAGAACTGCTTCTTTTTTAAAAAGGGTACTTTTTTCTTTAAAAAATGTTGCAACAAAGCATTCTTTTGAATACTTCCTCCATCATGAGAATGGTATTCTGGCACTTTTTGGCCATTTGTAACATAATAGAGCTTAGCAAATGGAATGGATTCATATTAGTGTTCCATAAATATGAACAGCAACACCACGCTGGATAGTCTAGAGAACAGAAGGCCTACTTCACCTACAGAATAAAGAAATCTCCAGACAGCCCATCTGATTGAGTCTTTCTTTTAAGCGTTTAGGCCTAACTGCCACATCCAAATTACTGAATGTCTTACTTGGGACAGATATTATCTACGATGAAGAAAACTGTCCAAGAACCGAGGAAAGATATTCTCTTTGGAAACCCATTTCTTCAGGAAGGGTTTCTTGCATAAGGAAGGGCTTTAGCTGAGAAGTGGAGGCCAGGGAAGTCTGTAGGTGGAGATGACAAGGGCAGGTAGACAGACAGGGAGACATTTATGAAAATGCATGGTGCCAGGAGATGAAGTACCTTGTATGAGTAATAGCAAGGAGACCAATGTCATTGGATCACAGTATATGTGGGAGAGAGTAAGGTTTAAGAAGACTGGAAAGGCAGCAAGGGACTAGGTTATGAAGAATTTTAAAAGCCAAGCAGAAGATTCTGTATTTGATATCAGAGGTAATAGAGAGCTACTGGAGTAGGCTAAATGGAGGATGATGGTGTGCATAACATGGTCAGACCTATGCTTTAGGAAGATCATTCTGATAGCTGAGTGGATTGGAATAGGGAGAGACTTGAAGCAAGGAGACCAATTAGTGAGTTATTTCAATAGTCTTGTCATGAGGTAATGAGAGTCTATACTAGCGTGCTGGAAGTGACAAGAGAAAAGAAAGAATCACACACTAGAGATTTTACAAAGGTAGCATTGACATGATTTAGCAAATGATTGGAACAGCTAGCTGGTGAAGAGGTTTGGGCTTAGAATCAAGAAGACTCATCTTCATGAGTTTAAATCTGGCCTCACACTTATTAGCTGTGTGACCCTGAGCAAGTCACTTAACCTCATTTGCCTCAGTACCTCATAGGAAATAGAAAATCACTCTAGTATTTTTGCCAAGAAAACCCCAAAATGGGGTCACGAAGAGTTGGGCACCACTGAAATGACCAAGCAACTGACAGGATATGGCAAGGCAGGAGGGACTGAGGACTCAAGGGTGACACCTAGGTTCCAAGAGAGGATATAAGGAAGTTAGGAGGAAGGAACAGCTTGCAGGGTGGGGAAGGTGGAAGATAATGAGTTGAGTCTGGATCACAGTGAGTCTGGGGACTAAAGCACACTTAGGTTGAGACATCCATTAGGAAGCCGGAGATGTAAGATTGGAGGTTGGGAAAGAGGTTAGGGCTGGACAAGTAGATCTCATGATCTGCATAGAGATGATAGTTGAATTCACTGGAGCTAAGGAGATCACCAAGTGAAACAGTGCAGCGAAAAGAAAAAAAAGAAATAGTATAGAGAAAGAAAAGAAGACCAAGGACAGAGCCTTAGGCTGTATGCATAGTCAATAGGCAAGGAATGAATGAAGATCCATCAGAGGATACCGAGGAACAGACAAGGAGGAGAATCAGAAGAGAACAGATTAAGAAACTGAGGCCTAGAGATTTGAACCCAGGTTCTTTGACTCCAAATTCAACAGTTTCTTCTTTTTGAACCATGTAGAACCAAAACCTTGCTCATTTCCAACAATAATAGTGTATTTATCTTGCCCTTCAACAATAGGACTACAAAGTGGTTCTACTTATTTTTAGTTTCAGCACTGATCATACTATGGAGACCAGAAAGTTTACGGAAAGTCTGATTTGTGAATAAATAGAGAAAAATACCACTGCACAAATGGAAATAAGCTTTAAATTTTCTTTCTTTCTTTTTTTTTTTTTAAGGGTTGATAATCTCACTTTAATCCAGCATACAAATACCATTCACTTAGTTCAGGGAAAAAAGCCAGCCCCCTGAACTTCTGAGCAAATACAAATTACAAATATCGACAGACAGACCAAATACAATTCATAGTTACCAACATCTAAGTTCAGCCCGGGAGCTTACAACAAGGGCTGGCCCAGAGTCACCCTCACCACCACGGCTGTGGGTCAGAGCTCCGAGAAAGAGAAAGCCATCCCCTGGTTTTATATCTTTTTCAGGGTCAAGGGTGAGTCACACATGCGACTTACCCACGTGACCTACAATTGTCACAAAGAGGTGACTTAAACCCATGTGGTCTAAAAGTCTCTGATGTCCCAAACGTGCCACTCAAACCCATGTAAACTAGGCCCTCCCCTGAGGCAAGGAGGCACCAAGGACTCCCAATCTAATCAAGGAAATAAAGGCCAAACTCTTCAAGGGCACTTGGCTGAACTGAGTGCTAAGAGCCCATTTTGATTGCCAACACAATTCAGTAGCATTCCCCATAATGTCTGTTTACACAGCACGGGGCCCCTGGGCTAAGGTCTTCCCTAGCAGGACACATAGTTAAGGGGTAGTATAAAATACCACACCACCCCTCTCTAGGTCACAGTGAATTACAATCTCCTCAGTAAATACAGAGTGTCCAAATGAAGTCCTCTTTCATCTTGACTCAAGGTTGACTTCCAAGTCCCACGGCTCTTCCTCTGTGTGCTGATCACTCCTGACTCTTGCCTAGATTCATACATAGGCAGCTCTCCACTTCTGATCCAGGTTGCAACCCACACCCACTGCTCTACATTAAGCTCTTCCTGCCCCACAGTAAGCTCTACGGGCTTGGGCCCACAGCCTCTGTTTCGTAGCATAAGTTGACCTGTTTCAATGATAGTCTCACATTATGTCTAGGATCCAAGTAAGGCAATTATGAATCTTGAAGCCATCTCTAAAGGATTTCCAGAGAGACAGAAGCACCAACATCTGGGTTTTCTTCAAAACCAGGGGGCTCCAGCAGCACTAACACTCTTCCAGTGAGTGACAGCCCAAAGGCTTCACGCCTAAACAGCAAAAGTGTGTGGGCCTGGGGCTAGCACCTAGCAAGACTTAATCAAAGGCACTTGATTACTTTAGCATTCTTTAGCCTTTTAACAGAAGAGTTCAGGCCAGGATACCTCTATTCTCCGAAAGGGCTTATTTCTGTGACTTTATCTCTTTTCATGCTTCTCTTGATTCTTGTGTTTGAAAGTCAAATTTTCTATTCAGCTCTGGTCTTTTCACTGAGAAAGCTTGAAAGTCCTCTATTTTATTGAAAATCCATATTTTGCCTTGGAGCATGATACTCAGTTTTGCTGGGTAGGTGATTCTTGGTTTTAATCCTAGCTCCACTGACCTCCGGAATGTCATATTCCAAGCCCTTCGGTCCCTTAATGTGGAAGCTGCCAGATCCTGTGTTACCCTGATTGTTTTTCCACAATATTCAAATTGTTTCTTTCTGGCTGCTTGCAGTATTTTCTCCTTGACCTGGGACCTCTGGAATTTGGTGACAATGTTCCTAGGAGTTTTATTTTTGGGATCTTTTTGAGGAGGCGATCTGTGGATTCTTTCAATTTCTATTTTACCCTCTGGCTCTAGAATATCAGGGCAGTTCTCCTTGATAATGTCTTGAAAGATGATATCTAGGCTCTTTTTTTTGATCATGGCTTTCAGGTAGTCCAATAATTTTTAAATTATCTCTCCTGGATCTATTTTCTAGGTCAGTGGTTTTTCCAATGAGATATTTCACACTGTCTTCCATTTTTTCATTCCTTTGGTTCCGTTTCATAATATCTTGATTTCTCATAAAGTCACTAGCTTCCACTTGTTCCAATCTAATTTTTAAGGTATTATTTTCATCAGTGGTCTTTTGGACCTCCTTTTCCATTTGGCTAACTCTGCCTTTCAAGGCATTCTTCTCCTCATTGGCTTTTTGGAGCTCTTTTGCCATTTGAGTTAGTCTATTTTTTAAAGTGTTGTTTTCTTCAATATTTTTTTCAGTATTTTTTTGGGTCTCCTTTAGCAAGTCATTGACTTTTTTTTCATGGTTTTCTTGCATCATTCTCATTTCTCGTCCCAATTTTTCCTCTACTTCTCTAACTTGCTTTTCCAACTCCTTTTTGGGCTCTTCCATAGCCTGAGACCAGTTCATGTTTTTCTTGTTAGCTTTTGGTGTAGGCTCTTTGACTTTGTCGACTTCTTCTGGCTGTATGTTTTGGTCTTCTTTGTCACCAAAGAAGGATTCCAAAGTCTGAGACTGAATCTGGGTGTGTTTTCGCTGCCTGGTCATGTTCCAGCCAACTTACTTGACCCTTGAGTTTTTCAGTGAGGTATGACTGCTTGTAGAGCAAACAGTACTTTGTTCCAAGCTTGAGGGGATGCGCCATTGATCTAAGCTTTAAATTTACATGGCAAAGATGGCACATTGTTTTGCATTAAAATCACATCTCAGCAATAAAAATGACAAGATACTGTCTTGTGACTTTATATAAACTTAAAATTGAAGGAAAAAACCAGGGTTCTTTAGCAGTCTTATTTTCTGAAGGAATTCCAAGGAATAAAGGGAATTAAAATCAAAGTTCCCTTTATTTATGCTGTGTTACCTAACAGGGGCATGGAGTATGTAAGGCAACTGGCTGTAGTTTGTTTCTCCTTCCTTGGGGACTATGGGTTTTCAGTATTAATATGGAGCAGAGAGACCCCTTCCCAATCACTACGGTGTCTCCTTTCTACATGTAAGGACAAAACTGGCTACTTATGTAACCATTTAGGAAAAGTATGCAAATAAAACACCTTGTTGAGGCATTCTTTGCAATTTGTATGACTAAAATTGTATAAATGCAAATTAAAGCAAATCTGAGGTTCTTTCTTACACAAATCAAACTGGCAAAGATGACCAGGAAAAAAAGTGGCAATTGCTGGAGTGAAAAAATGAGCATATTACTCTGTTAGTGGAGCTGTGAACTGGTCTAGCCATTCTGAAGAGTCCTCATGAAGTATGTGAACCTTTCTCCAGATCACTAAATTGCCTCCTATCCTTTGACCCCAGTGGTACCATGGCAAGGCTGATACCTCACAGACATTGAAGGAAGAGGAAAAGGTGACATGAACACAAATATTAACAGCAATGAACTGGAAACTAGGGAGGAGGTATTAATTTATTAGGAGTTGGTTAAGCAACTTATGATATATGAATGTAATGGAATATTATTGTGGTTTAAGAAATGAATGGATAGTTTCAGAGAAAGTTGAGGAAGACCATTATGAACTGATGAAGAGTGAAGTGAGCAGAAACTAGAAGAAAAATTTATACAATAACAAATTTCAAAGAAAAACAACTTTTGAGAGGGAATAACATATACACTCAGTTGGACAGAGAAATCTATCTTTACAGGAAAGTAGGAGGGGAATAGGACAAGAGAAAGGGGATGGGGGGGGAGGGTAAGAGTGCCTGATAGAAAGGAGGCAGATTGCGGAAGGTGGTAGTCAGAAGCAAAATACCTTGGAGGATGGACAGAGTTAAAAGAGAAAGAGTAAGTAGGATAAATAGGGGGAAAACAGAACAGAAGGAAATACACGGTATTCAAAACAGTGAAAAATATTGTTATAGCAAATTTCTCTGAGTTTTCAAATGAGAACTGAGTCAAATTTACAAGAAAACAAGTCATTCTTCAATTGCTAGTCAAAGGATACAAACACACAGCTTTCAGAAGAAGAAATTCAAGCAATCTATAGTCATGAAAAATGCCCTAAAATCACTACTGATTAGAAAAAATGCAAATTAAAACAACTCTGAGGTACCACCCCATACCTATATGACTGAAAAGGAAAATGATAAATGTTGGAGGGGATGTGGGAAAAATGAGACATTAACCCACTGTTGGTGGAGTTGTGAACTTATCAAAGAACAATTTGGAACTATGCCCAATTTAAAGCCCAAGGGGCTATAAAAGTGTGCATGCCCTTTGATCCAGTAATACCACTACTAGAACCATAAACCAAAGAAATAGAAAATAAGTAGGAAAAGGACCTATATGTACAAAAATATTTATAGAAGCTCATTTTGTGGTGGCAAAGAATTGGGAGTCTGAGGTGATGCCCATCAACTGAAGAATGGCTGAACAAGTTGTGGTATATGATTGTGATGGAATATTATTGTGCTATAAGAAATGTTGAGCAGGATGCACTCAGAAAAACTTAAATGAACTGATGCAAAGTGAAATAAGCAGAACCAAAAGAACATCATACCCAGTTAACAGCAACATTGTAAGATGATCAAATATGAATGACTTGGCTATTCTCAGCAATACAATAATCTAAGACAATTCTGAAGGACTTATGATGAAAAATGCTATCCACTTTCAGAGAAAGAAATCATGGAGTCTTGAGCACAGATCAAGGCATACTTTATTAAACTTTGTTTTCCTTGTTTTTTTTTTTTTGTCTGTGTTTTTTGGATGACTGCACACGTATAACCTATATCAAATTGTATGCCTCCTCAATGAGAAGGCAAGGGAAGGAGGTAGGGAGAGAATATGGAACTCAAAATTAAAAAACAAAACAAAACAAATGTTAAAAATTGTTTTTAAATGTAATTGGGTAAAATAAAATATTAAATAAAAAAATAATAAAGAACTTTTGATCTCTAATCAATGCAATGATAAACCATTATTCCAGAGGATTAAAGATGAAGGATGAGACCTATTTCCTGAAGAGAAGTGATAAATGCAGGATGTAAAATGCGACATACATTTTTTGTATGTGGCTAACACATAAATTTGCTTTACTTAATTGCATATTTGATACAAGGGTTTGTGTTTCTTTTCTTTTTCCTGATGGGGAGAGGAAGGCAGAAAAAAAATGATGCAAAATAAAAATTTTTTAAAGGTAAAGAAAAAAAGAAATTTAAGGTTATGTAAAATGGTAGTAGGGCAATTATTTACCTACAAGATGACATATCCAATATCTTTTAAAAATAAACAATTTTCAGTATTTACCTTGTTTACAAATACAGACACACACAAAGCAGAAAGGAGTTTGGTTTGACTATCTGTGTGACCCTGGGTAAATTAGTCTTTACAAAGCAGAGTAAGTAGTAATGAAGAGAACTGACCAATATGATTCTGACCAAGAAGGAGGAACTTGGTTGCTCAAGTAGAAAGAATGTTAGATGGTTTGGCAAGTGTCCCCAAAGAATGTGTGACAGAGAAGAGAAAAAAGAAGAGGGAAAGAAGGAAATTCTCTTAGCCTCTTGTCCATGAATCTGACTAAGTCAACATATTTTTTTATTTGCTTCAGCGAAGAAGATCTGGGAAAAGACAAGATTTGGGACCCGGACCAATGTGAAGTTAATCTATGGTAGGTTTAAACATTCAGGGAAATGATAAGTAGGATCCCATGACTTAAAAATCTCCAAGGAAAGTTTACCTAATGGGTCCCCAGAAAGCTCCCAAGATGAAATTCTGAAGATGTCAAGAGAAACGATTCCAGCACAGGACAGAAGGTGCTAAAGACAGATGTAGATTAACAATTTTAAAATATAAGATGAAAGCAAAGGCAGCTAAGGAGGATTAAAAAAAAAAAGGGTGGCATGGTCCTACAAGAATAATGTGAGCCAAACAAACATTCAAAATAAACCAATATTGGCAAAGAATGCTAAGAACAACTAAAAAGAGTTTTACAAAAAGAGGAAGATCAAAGAAAGATGATTATAACATTGCTCGAGGTGGTTAGGATGATGATAATGAGTGATGAAGGAGAGGTATGAACTCTTTTTTTTTTTTTTTGCTGCCAAGAAGGACCCTTAGACAGGAAAATTCAGAATAAAAACGGTCAATAGGTAGCTGACACTCAAGAAAAGTGATGAGAGAGCAAAGGAACATCAGGAAGAATCATAAGATTGACTTTGTTTTGAGTATTGTTTCTGACATTACTGACTGTGAGAACTGAGCCTCAGTTTTTTCATTTGTGAAACTGGGATAATATGATTGTATTATCTACCTCACAGGGCTGTTATGAGGTAAGTTCTCTGCAAACAACAATTTTTCATATATAGCAAAGCATATACACCTTAGCTTAAAAGCTGCTGATTTAGGACAAAAGTAACATATTAGTCAATAAATTCATACTACAGGAAGTTTTCCAAAGTCCTTGAAAAACTTTAAACTTTAGTAACTTGGTATATAGGTATAGGTATATAGGTATATAGGTAAGGTAAAATGTTTACTGTAAACCATATTCTATGGCTAGCAGATGTGAAGTCCATGTCTACTATTCAAAGAAAACTCATGAGAAAGAATTGTCAAACTCAGCTGTTAAAAGTTTATAGTTTTTAAAACTGCAAAGTATTAATGAAGATGCTTCTCATTTTCCAAAGCACAAACCTCAAATCTTCTTCATCTCCCATTTCCACTCCAGCTTCCCTGAGCAGAGCCAAAGCCTCACGATATTCTAGTCGCAAAGTTGGCTCCAAAAATTTGAAAGGCTCACATGGGAACTGTTTGTTTACTGTTTGAATCTCAGTTTGAAACCTATGAAGAGAAAATATTTTGAGGATTCTTAAAAAAAAAAGGCTTATATGAACATTAATTTTCTCCCCACAAGATGCCACTGTTGCAATACACAAAATTGTATTCTGAATTAGAGTACAGACCAAAAATGTCACAGACAAAAAGTTATCCAAGTTAATATAAAACTTAATATAAATACTTTATGTTAAACATGAACATAGCAACAACTTTACAATTAAGATTTTTTTACCATCAACACCCAACACTGGTTCTTTTCAGGGGAAAAGTGTGGGGGCTTCCAGCTGCCACAGGACTTGATTAAGAAGCATCCTACCTAGTAAAACTAGTATATCGAAGGTAAAATAACCGTTTCAAAAATTTTGAAAGTTCTACTCTTTCAATACATATTACCAGCTGGAAAAAACAATTAAGAAATTTAAGAACATGATTTTTTTTAATACATCTATTATGAAGAAGTATAAAACCTCATTCTTTCATTCTAAGTAGCTACAAAAGGTATACAATTCTACAAACATTATATCATCTCTTAACAGACCACTGGAACTTTCACAGAAACACAGATGCTTAGCCAAATGATTAGTTTCAATAATTCAATTCTTCATACTGAATTCAAGGTATGAATGTTATATCAAAAGCCTGTGTATCAGCTATTATCCATCAAAAATAAGTCAGTCAGTTGACTAATCTAGGTTACCTGATTTTTCAATTTATAATGTTGACACAGAAATTTAAAATTATTGTATGGCTTCTCTAAATCAGACTTTTATTTTAAACGTCCACTACAGGTCAACGAATGGTAAGTGTACCTAATGAAAGCAAGTCAAATATTACAAATTTATTATAAGATGAGTATGTATCCTTTCTTTGGGATAAACTAAAGGAGGGCAATGATAATGGTAGCTAGTTATTTTCTAATTTGTAAATGGTTCTTTAATTGTTGACTGCTTCAAGTCAGGTTTATTTAAAAAATGATGATAGATTGGGAAGATACCAAGAAAAAAATACAACAACTTAAATGGTTAAGGTACCAATTCTACAATTTTAGAATACAAATTTTTGACTTGCAAAAGTGAAAAAGAAAATGAAATCTTAAAAAAGGCTATTCAATGAAAGTAGTTCTCTTAATTATTATGAGTCGTACTGAATTCGAAAACAAAGACTTAAAAACAGAACATGTAAGTATTTGGCTGTGTGGAGGCAGGGGTATGTTGGAGTAGTGGGGAAGGGTAGGATATGAGATCATTCTACAATAAGGCAATGAAGAAGATTGCTGGAAAATATCTGTGCCTATGCTAAGGGAATAGCTATCTTAGATCAATAATTCATTTCTAAGCCCTTGAAATTATTTGCTTGGGCTCTCCTGAGACTAGTCATAGAAACTCATTAACACTTTTGCTGCCCCCTCCCATTCTTACAAGTACCCTGCACTTAGAAATGAAGGAAAAGAAGGGGAAAGAATTAATTTAGAGATGAAGGACTTTACAGTGAGATCCCTATCCATAATCCATATTGGATTCCGGGAGCCCCTCAGTGTGCGTAAATGAGTTTGGGATGTATCTTCTTTCTCTTGGAGAACTAGCACCAGGGTTATCTGGCATAGCCTTCTCCACAATGTGAGCTAGTGGGGAAACTAATACTAATATTTACGCTGGGGAGACCAGCTATGCTTAAGTTTTGTATGTGATTAATGAGAATGTGATTGTAAGAGTCATTCAGAATTTTATACAAGAAAGACTTGGGAGCAAAAGTGAGGCCTATATTCATATTAATATGGTATTTAGTATGGCCCTCTTCACTGATTAAATCTAACTATTTAACTACCAAATCTTCATTTACACTGTTAGAAAGTGATAGCTTAAGTATCTCTTGTGCAAGAGCCCTTCCTTTTTTGAGATACTTATAATGACTAATTAAGGAGGTACAGAGAAATATAAAATACTTCTTACCTTTCCTGAAGTCCTTTAAATATTTGCACCAATGTGTCAGCGATTTCATCTACTACTTCATGGTAATGGTAATTAAAAGCCATTTCAATGTCCAAACCAACAAATTCTGTCAGATGCCTATGTGTATTAGAGTCTTCAGCTCTGAATACTGTAACATTAAATAAGGATCACACTATAAATGGTGCTTCAAAATTTGAGGAAATTACTATACTTTAAAAAAACTATTTTAAAATAAGAAAATCTATTTTGTCCTACTTGTGCCACTCAAATTAAGCTGTTTTCAGAGAATCAGAGTTGGGAGAGCTTATGACACAGTATCTGCTTTGACTTCTCTTTGGATTGTAAGTTTATTACAAACTTCTATAAGAAAACTAATCCAATAAAAGTTGGTTTATCTAGCTTTCCATAAGCTAGAAATTTGATCGATGAGCATTAGTACAAAGATAAATGATGTCCATGATGACTCAAAGACAGGGCAAGACCTTGAAGTGTCTTCTAAAGCATGAAAAATATATTAAAGTTTGTTTGGTATGGTTTTGAATATATTCAACTACATTTTAATTTTGTGCAAATTAATTGATTCAAACACAGACCATAACATGTGATAAACTATAACCATCAACACTAACAGTAAATATATTTTATCTACAGAGGGGTCGACCAAAGGTTTTACCTACCTAGGGGCTTAGCCTTGAAGGAATGATTTTACCTAGTAGCAAAAAACAGGGTTTCTAGAGTAACATCTGACCATATCTGTTCACAGCAGGTGAGGTAACTGGAGCCCTGGTCCTTCTACCTACCAACACCTGAACAGAAAATCCTGTTGCATCAACTAGATTGGTATCTTCTCTCTCTACACTTGTATTCCAAGCTTAATTTTGTCTCCTTGCCTTTTCTCATGTTATTTCCTTGAATGCTCTTCCCACTTCTTTCTCCATATCCCATCCAATCTTCAACACCTAGCCCAAACACCATCTCTACTTCCCAAATAACTCTAACTCTCTTAACTTAAGCACCTCCCTGTAACTAACAGCTTAGAACCATTATTTAGGGAAGCAGTTCTCAAAGTGTAGTCTGAGGAACCTTTCAGGGAGTCTCTGAGGTCAAATGTATTTACATAAGAATACAAAGATGTTTTAATTTCTAATATGGTAAATATTAATATATATAATCCACATAAATAAAAGCAATTTGAGGGCCTCAATAATTTTTAAGAATGTAAAGGAGTCATGTTACCCCTCAAAAAATCTATAAACTGCTGACTTGAGGTTACTGATGGCATTGCCTCCTTTCTTATCAACTAGAGTTTGTTCTTCAGTGATCATGAAGTATCTTCATTCTTCTATATTTTACTATAATTAGCAGAATATAGATATGTATGGCCTATGAATTTAATATTTACTGACTTTATTTACTGACTATATTCAGAATACAAATTTAAATAATTTCCAATAGTCCTATAATTTATATATTACCCAAATACCTTTTTTGGGAGGATTGTGGGAGATTTTAACAAAAATACACAACCCCTAGCCCCCACATAATTAGATTTTAGCGGAGTGAATATTTTAAGTAATTAAAATTATAATCACAAGTCTTTAATAATTTCATCTTTGGGACCTGAAGGACTATATAGTCCAACTTATACCTGAATAAGAGTCCACCCTACAGCGTACCTGACAAATAGCCATCTAGTCTTTGCCTGAAGCCATCTAGTGAGAGAGAATCTTATACTTCCAAAGAAGAATCTTATACTACCTTATACTCCACTTCACTTACAGATTTGCTTATATGAGTAAGCTTTCTTTCATATTAAGCCTAAACCTGTCCTTTTGCAATTACTACCTATTATTTGTAGTTTTGCTCTCTAGGGCCAAAGCACAACAAATTTCATCCTTTTATGTGACAATCCTTTAAATACTTAAAGGTAGTCATTATGTTCCCCTCATGCTGTCTTTTCTCTAGCTTAAACATTCCTGGTCTTTTCAACTGACTCCCATCAGGCAAAATCTTGAGGCCTTGGGCAGTCTGGTTCTTTTTATTTAAGATACTCTGTAGTTCATTAACATTGTTTCTACAGTGTAGTACTTAATAGTCACATTTCCTCAGTGGATTATAAGCTGGAACGTGAGAAGATCTATATTAGGTGCACAAAATAGGCAATTAATACTTATTGAACTATATTAGAACCTGGTAAACTCAATTGGGGTAGCTGTCCATAATGATATGTATTTCATATCATATATTTCATCACAGTCTGGATTACCATTTGTAATGCAGTATGAGAATTTATAGACAGGATTCATGATTTGGGGAGAGGTTGGACTAAATTTCCTGCCTGTCTGTCTTTTCCCCCACAAGGCTTTTGTTCAATATATAGTCCCGATCAGTGAAAAGATTCTTTTAACACCCAAAGCATACTTTTACTTCGGTTAAACACATTTCTAAACTATAATTTTTTTTTTTGTTCAGTCGTTTCAATCGTGTCTGGTTCTTCACGATCCTGTTATAGGTTTTCTTGGCAAAGGTACTGGAGTAGTTTGACATTTCCTTCTCCAGCTCATTTTACAGATGAGGAACTGAGGCAAACAGAGTTAAGGACTTGCTCAGGGTCACACAGCTAGTAAGTGTCTGAGGCTAGATTTGAACTCTGGAAGGTGAGTGTTCCTAATTTCAGGCCCAGCACTCTATTCACTGGGTCACCTAGCTGCCCTCCAATTATAAACACACATACGGTGCTAACCAAATAAAAGCAAGTTGATCAAAATCTTACCTGGGCCAATACAGAAAACCTTTTCAAAATCAGCACAAATACACATCTGTTTATATAGCTGTGGGGACTGAGCCAGGTACGCATTGTTTTTAAAATATGACACAGTAAACACATTGGCTCCTCCTTCACTGGCAGCTGAAAAAGTACAATGTTCACATTATAATAAAATATAACCAAAGAATAGCACATATGTAGTCTCACAGGAAAAACAATTTAAACTTTAATTTTAAACTTTAATTGTTTACCTTTAAAATGAAATGTAAATGAAAAATTTACAGATACATGTGAAAGTCAGGACTTCTTTTTAACATAAGGCAATCATTTAAGCAACCATCTAAAAAGCATGACTAAAGTATTAAATCACGAGAATTTTCTGAGATTCCCCAAATAGGATGGCAGCAACACCAGTTTTGAAAGAAACCCAAGTAATGAAAATAGTTCTTGATGCAATTTACTTGTTGCTTTGTGGAACATGTAGTATTGCTTCACTTTAAAACTACTTTATATCATATAAAACCTCTTAAAAATAAGGGGAATGAGTTAAATTTGGTGGAAACACAGTGGTAGTCTGATGATAAAAAATATTATGGAGAATAGGACTCTTAAAACCATAAAATAAGAAAAATGAAATAATAATACTGTTTGCATTTATATAGCCAACTTCACAAATATCACCTCATTTTTATCCTCACAATTGAACCCTGTGAAGTAGGTGCTATTATCCTCATTTTACAGATGAGGAAACAGAGACAGATAGTTGTTAATGGCATGCCCAGGGTTCCATTGCTTATTAAGTGTCTTAAGGTTAGATTTGAACTCAAGTTTTCCTGACTCTGGGCCTGCACTCTATCTACTGTACAACCTCAATTTTGGTTACTGCAATTTCAATTTTGCAAATTTAGAGAAATACCTGAAATGATTTTAGGGGTTTGAATTTCTACAAACCCTTTGTGAATTAGAGTTTCACGGAAGAGGTGACAGATACCAGACTGGAGACGGAAGATTGCCTGACTAGTTGATGTCTGTAAGAGAAGTAAATAACAAATTTTAAAACAATTTAATGGATAAATTGTATTTTGTCTGTTAAATCAATAAAATAAGATTAAAGCACAAAGAAATCATTACTGGGAAAATAAAACCATAAGAGGTTTCAGGAAAGTAATACAATTTTCAGCAATTAACAAAACACCCATTCCATGTAGATAGTGTCTTGAATTTAGGAGCATATGACTGCTTCTATTTCAAGTAGGATGTAGCACTGACCTATGCACTACTTGGTAAAAACTAGCTTAGGAAAAGTGGATTCTTAAAATTTTTTTCTTTTACAAATAAAAACTTTTACTTCAGAAAAATTGTATATTCTTCCTTCATTTAAAAATTTTCATATATTCAATTAAAAACAAACCACCAATACACTATCATCCCATTTATTACCAGCATAACTATTCCTACTTTTGCACAGTCAAGGCAAATTGTTTTGCTTCCAAGTAGTTTCGTATAGTTAAATGAAGATGGCCTCATATAAAGAGGTTAAATAACCTACTATAGAGCTATGAATGTCACAGTAACTGTTGGTGGCACTCTATCATACTTAAAAAAACCCCAACACTTAATCCCCTCGTTTTGCTATCCTTTACTTTCTTATGTCTCTACTCTAAAGTGAACATTAGGTCTGTTGATATACTCAGGGCTAAAGAGGTCAATGTCATCTGGATTAGAATTTCTGTATGTTTCTGGCTCACAGGTAGTTCAGTTGTATGACTTGGAGTTTCACAGCGAAAAGCATGCTAGGACCAATGGGAGTGAATTTTCTTGGTTTACGCTTTGGGTCTTTAGCCACATATGTGGCTGTCATGGGTCAGTCACGTATAACGGGATGCAGCAGCAAATCTGGAGAGACGTTACTTTAATTCTCTGTTATGTCATTAGAAGGAACTCAAGAGCTGGCTTATTTACAACCCTTTAAACTTAACATCCCCCAGTTGTCCCATCTTCAAACTGAAATACGCTAATGTTACAATTTTTTATAACCATTTAGTATCTGACTGAATGTACATATGTATTACTTATTCACATTCTAAAGATATGCCTAAAACGCACTTACTAATAATTTTTCACACAAATGAGGAACAGTTTAAAAAGATTTGCGTCATTCATCACAATGTTTACTTGTTCATTTTCACGGTATATGCATTTTCAGTTAGAGAGACAGACTTGTGGTTTTCACTTTATATGTGGTTTTGTGACATTCTTTTTATCCAATCAAAACAAACTGCATAACCTTGAATTCAAAAAGCCCAGGAACCCATTTAAAACAAAAAGCTGGTTTCACCTTCACTGAAAAAGAAGCATCTTTACCAAAATGTAATTAGATATAAACCATGTAAAACTCATGGGAATTTTACTGCCACACTTTCTTCTATTTAGTTAACCCAACTAAATTCATTTTGGCCTCTTGCCAAATAGAAGACGAACTAAGGAGAGGCAGCACGATACAATGGAAATATCTTCGTATTTGGAGTCAGAAGCCTTGGGCTGGGCGTACTCATCCTGCCAGCTGTAGAATCTTGGACAAGTCATTTCACTTTTGTTGGATTAAGTTTCCTCATCTGTAAAGTAAACTCTAAGGTCCCTTTTGACCAACTCTAAGATTCTAGTAAGTTAGCTGTGACTCCTTGGGATTTCCATAAAATCAACAGTCTACATTCTTTAACTAGAAAATGTTTAAAAAAAATTTATGAGTTAATGGGAACAATGGAGATGTCAGAGCAATTTCTTCCTCTATTTTCCCTTGGTTATACAGTGGTTAGTCTATTCTACTTTTTTGTCAAATATTTCAAAGATGAAGAAAATCCTGTGAGAGATTTTGGGAATTTTCATGGCTCTCCTAGCTGCCATGGGCCAAAGTGGCAACCACTTTTATCCTCCACGACTTGGAGGATTGCCATTTAGATTTGCAATTGCCATTTAGAAATCACTATCTGCTCAGGCTGCCCAACTCTCCAGCCCCTTCACGGCCAAGAGCCCAGGTTGGTGGCAGCCACCACTGAGGAGGACAGAGCAGGTACTGCAACTATTGTCACCTGTACTACTTCCCTGGCCCCTGGCTTGGGCCATAGGCATTCACTGGAAGTATGGGATAGAATAACCAAATCAAGTGGCCAAATGCTGCCTGTACCTCGAGGCCTCTTCATCACACACTACACCCAGTTGCCACTACTCTTCAAGCACTGTCACAGAGATGGATGGAAGAGTGAGATAGTCCCAGATGCACATTGTGGATTAGTGACCTCCTTCAAAGTGGACTTTCCCAAACATCATCACCACTGATTGACCCAGCTCCCTGTTCTAATAAAGTGACTACCTTATATAACTGATCCTAAGGCTATCAAATTCCCCTCCTCCTATTTCCTAATCCTTGTGATTCAAAGTTATTGTGTGCTAAAGCAAACATCTTTCCCAATACTTTCTTTTCCAGCTCACCCTTACCCAACCCTTAGTCTCTATTCTTTACCCTCCCTGTCCCATTGTTAATAGGATTCTTTTTTCCTTAAAGATCTTTCTATCAAAAACTTTCTATCTTTCCTGTCCTCAGAAAAACTTGGCTTTTCCCCAGAAGATATATTATCCCTTGCCAGCCTCTCTTGCGTCTATAAAGAGGAGTTAGCATACTCTTTATTGCCACTTCCAAACCTTCTCCCCTGCCACCATCAATCAGCAACTTCTTTCAAAGGGCACTCTCTCTGTATGTAACACTGTCAGAATCTGTGTTAGTTGTCTACTGGCCTCCAAGTCACTACTTCTCCCCTTTTTCAAGGAGTTCAGTACTTGGCTCACAGTTTTCCTCGTTACTTCACCTTTGCTTTCATACGCATGAAACTTAGTATTTCAAATACTGAGCAGAACACTCTGGGCTCCCAGTTAATCAGTCTTTTCAACTATGTAGCCTAAAGTTTTGCTCTATGTCAAACCTAATAGTGACATAGCAGATATCACTACTACCTACAACTCCTCTAATTCCATGCTTCTGAACTCTGAAATTTTCCCACCTTATTATAATCTCCTGTATTTCTATTGGTCTTAGTCCTGTTTTTAAAAATCCTTTAATCTCTTCTTCTCCAGGTTAATTATCTCTGCTTTGGGTTTACTTTTCTCTCTACAGTTTTGGCCCTGTAAGTTACACAGTTTAATAATCTGCTGTCCTTTACCCTTGAATAACCCTGCCTCAAACTGGGCACAGACCAGTATCTTACACCATATACAAAAATAAAGTCAAAATGGGTTCATGATTTGAGAATAAAGGCTGATACTATAAGCAATTTAGGAGAGCAAGGAATATTTTACCTGTCATATTTATAGGAAAGGGAAAAATTCATGACGCAACAAGAGATAAAGAATGTTACAAAATGCAAAATGGATAATTTTGACTACGTTAAATCGAAAAGTTTTCATATAAACAAAGCCAATGCAACAAAGATTAGGAGGGAAGCAGAAAATTGGGAAAAAATCTTTACAACCAGTGTCTCTGATAAAGGCCTCATCTCTAAAATATACAGGGAACTGAACCAAATTTATAGGAATACAAATCATTCTCCAATTGAGAAATGGTCAAAGGGTATGAACAGGCAGTTTTCAGAGTAAGAAATTGAAGACATCTATAGTCATATGAAAAAATACTCTAAATCACTATTAGAGAAATGCAAATCAAAACAACTCTTAGGTACCACATCTCTCCTGTCAGATTGGTTAACATGACAAAACAGGAAAATGATAAATGCTGGAGAGGATGTGGGAAAAATGGAACACTGATACATTGTTGGTGGAGTTGTGAATCCAGCCATTCTGGAGAGCATTTTGGAACTATGTCCAAAGGGCTATAAAAATGTGCATACCCTTTGACTCAGCAATACCACTTCTAGGGCTATATCCCAAAGAGATCAGACAAGTGGGAAATGGACCTGTACATACAAAAATATTTATAGCAGCTCTTTTTGTGGTGGCAAAGAATTAGAAATCAAGGGAATGCCCATGCAATTTGGGAATGGCTAAACAAATTGTGGTATATGAATGAAATGGAATACTGTTGTGCAATAAGAAATGAGGAATAGAAGGACTTCATTACAACCTGGAAAGATTTATATGAACTGATGCTGAGTGAGGGAAGAAGAACCAAGAGATCATTATACATGATTACAGACACGCGGTATTTGTAAGGACTATCATTGATAGACTTGACTCCTCTCATCAATACAAGGTTCAAAGACAGCGCCAAAAGACTCATGATGGAAAAAGCTATGCCCATCCAGAGAAAGAATTAGAGTCTGAATGCAGATTGAGGCAAACTATTTGCTCTCTTTTTTGGTTTCGCTTCTCCTTTTTCATGATTCATTCCATTGGTTATGATTCTTCTTTACACCTAGACTATTATGTAAATAAGTTCAATGCGAAGGTAAATGTAGAACCTACACCGGATTACATGCCATTTGTAGGGGTTTGGGGTGGGGGAGAGGGAGAGAAAATCTGGAACCCCCAAACCTGTGGAACTGAATGTTGTAAACTAAAAATAAAAAAATAAATTTTTCTTATTCTTTCTGGATTTGGTTCTATATCATGTTTCCCCAAATAACTCCTTTAAGCCTTATTAATCTTCACCATTTGTTAGAGCTCCTTCCTCTTCAATTATCTTGTATATTATTGTGCACATGTTATATCCTCCTAGCATAATGTAAGCTACTGGCTGGCAGAAGCTCTTTCATTTTTGTCTTTAAATACCCAACAGTATAGTATCTATATGCAAATACTTGTTAAATGTTTACTGAATTGAATTTTTCTTAAAATTAAACTGGATATTTGACCCAGCAATACCACTTCTAGGGCTGTATCCCAAAGAGATCATAAATATGGGGAAAGGACAACATGTACAAAAATATTTATAGCAGCTCTTTTTGTGGTGGCCAAGAAGTGGAAATTGAGGGGATGCCCATCAACTGGGGAATGGCTGAACAAGTTGTGGTATATGAATGTAATGTAAGAAATTGTGCTGTAAGAAATAATGAGCAGGCAGACTTCAGAAAAACCTGGAAAGACTTATATGAATTGATGCTGAGTGAGGGAACAGAACCAGGAGAACACTGTACACAGTTATAACCACATTGTATGATGACTAACTTTGACAGACTTGGCTCTTCTCAGCAATGCAAGCTTCTAAGACAATTACAAAAGGCTCAGGATGGAAAATGCCATCCACATCCAGAAAAATTATATATAGAGTCTGAATGCAGATCAAAGCATACTATTTGCTCTCTCTCTCTCTTTTGTTTTGTATCTTCTTTCTCGTGGTTCATTCCATTGGCTATAATTCTTTACGACATGACTAATGTGAAAATATGTTTAATATGAATGTATATATAGAGCCTATTCGGATTGCATGTCATGTTGGGGAGGGGGAGAAAATTTAAAACTCAAAAGCTTGTGGAACTGAATGTTGCAAACTAAAAATAAACAAATAAATTTAAAATTAAAAAAAAAAAATAAACTGGATATTGATAATCTTATGGACTGTAAAAAGACCAATGTTACCCGAAGAAAAGTTCAAAGGAAGGGTGATGAAAAGTGTATAGAAGGGAATGAAAATGCAACCTAGGAATACAGAAATAGAAAAAAATATTCTCTTACTAATCCAGAACTATTCACTGCATATAAAATAGATAATACTGCTAAAAGAATCATATTCCACTAGTTACGTTTGAGCTGTCCATCTCAGCTGCTTAAAGAGTCAATAAAGTTTGATTCTGTGTTGTTCATTCCCATATGAAGCAATTAACATTACAAAGAAAAATTTGCATTTATGGTCACAGACACATTTCACCTAAAGCAAAGTCATGTTCTTGGTCACAAAAAGGATTGATGACAACAATCAAGACAGTTCAAGGTACATGCTTTACAAAGGTGGACCACTGGCATTACCTTTGCTTAAAAAAAAAATCTCTAAAATAAGGACTTTTTTGGTTTTACATAAAAACTCAAATTCAAGAGAACATAAATGATTCTTTTCACAGATGTATTTTTCCCATTATAAGTGACTGAGTTTTTTTCCATTACAGTTGGAGAACGTGACAGTTAAAATATCAAAATGATACAATTTCATACTGCAGTATAAAATGAGTTTGTAAAAAAAGAAAGTGTTTTTAAGCAATGCAATTGTATATGTAAGCCTGGTTTTTAAAAGGTGCTTTAAAAAAGTTTGTCATTTTATCATGGTGCTAAGAAGTCTTTGTTTTTAGCTGGTAAGCTGAAGCATAATTACCTTAGATACCTAATTTTACATCCTTACATAGGTTTCAAGTTTACAGTAAATAAAAATGCAAAAACATCATAATCGTATAAATATTTATATATTAACTTTAAAGACTTAATTTCACACATTTATATTTTTAAGCTTTCTACTAAACATAAAGGCATACTAAACAAAAAGACTACTTATTCATTACAGGGAGAGTGTCATGTTTTACAAAAAAGCACACACAACCTTCGGGGACAGACATTTTCAGTTACTCTTACTGTTTCATCATAAAAAGAAAATAAGTTTGGGATCTCAACAAGAATTAAAAGTTTAAAAATGTCTTAAGATAAAAAATACACTTACTTAACTAAATTAGAAATATACTCCTTGAAGCTTAATAACAAAAGTTCTATGATTAAGTACTGGGTATGTTTTAGCAGGTACAGAAGACACCTGGAAGCAGGGAACTTGTTTTCTTTACTTCTTAAGGGGTTAGGTAGGTAATTTTTTACTTTAAACATCTTCTTTCTCTGAACTTGGCTCTGTAAAATGCCTGCCATTCCTTATAGACAGGAGAACATTTTTCTATTTTACAGCAAATTTTCCTAAAATATGGGCCTTTTTCCTCCACTAGCAATTTATTAAAATAATGTTATTAAAACGATATTGGCATTCTGAATGAATCACAGACAAATCTGAAGAAAAGGGAAGGAAAGTATTTGATATTCAGTATAATGCATTTCCCTGAGGACCTCTGAAAGTATTTGAAGATGTAAAAAAGGGTAAAATCTTCTGATTTTTCAAGACTCTAAAAGAAGACAGGAAAATGAAAACAATTTCAATCTTTATTACCCAGCCTCTAGTTCTAATAAAATCATTATACTTCCCACAACCAATTACTTTTATGTTGAGTGAAGCTTGTTGCTCTAAAAAACATTTATAGTTTGCCATCTTAACCATACCCACCATAGCTTTTGCTGGGTACTGTCACACAAGACTTCCTGTCAGTTTAGGGCTAAATGCTGCATTAGACGCTATATTTTTTTAAGTTAAGAAGCATAAAGGAAATGGAAAAGGGGCAACATAGTTTTGAATTATTATGTGAAATGTATTTCAAGAAGCTACTAAAGATCAAAGTGATATGGAAATCCTTGTTGTTGGGCATCAAGGTGCCAAGAACCTGAGATACTATAAGCTAAGGTAGTCTTAGCAGGAAAGTGTTTCAATTGTTTTTATTTTGCTATTATGTAACTATAAAGAGAAGACCTATAACACTCCAGAAAGTTATGTGCCACAACATTACAACACATGCCTAATTCTAATGGATGAAAGAGAAAGAGTAGGATACAGGTAAAAGTACATGACCATTATGTACACGCATGCTAATACATACGTTTTTTCTGGCATCATGAAACAGTTTCTATTCATTAGGGTTCCTATGAACAAATCTCACCTGCTTCATCAAGCCTTCCTCAATTACTCTAGCCCACAATTGTCTCTTCCCTGCCTCTTAACATCTGTAGCATTTCTCCATACAATAAAATTTACCATTTGATTATATGCTCGCTTACATTATTCTCAATTGTTATATGAGTTTACATTTTGTGTCAGCCACAAGTTTTCTGGAAGTAGAGACATTATCTTTTTCTAATGTTTAGAATACGAGGCACATATAACCACCATTGAATACAAACACCTGTTGACTAAATAACACTGCTCCCAGAATATGAAAACCTACTGCAATTCTCCAGATGGCTCACATAGTCCCATGCCATTCTGACACTGCCCCAGTTCTGAGGTTAAGAAGGTATATTCAATTATTTGCCTTGGTTTCATGCTCCTTCCTCTCCCACATTTCTACATACTCAAGAGAGGGGAAAAGCAGACCAAACTGGACCCTTGTAAGTAGTAATGTCTAGTGGTGGCTTTGGACACATGAACTAGATGCATCCTGTGAGATTTTGCTGAGCAGAAGTCAAACACAGTGGCAATTTTCATTCATATTTGCTTGGTAGCATAAAATTTGCCTTAATATTTTTTCCCAGGTTAATTTTATGTCAGTCCACTGAAGATGAGAGCCAAAGAGGAAGAAAAGGTAAGGATAGAAGAGACAAATGATATAAAAAAATTTTCAACTGAGGAAGGCCCCAAATCAGAATCTGTCCTAGATTTCCCAGGATTTCATGATCCCAGGAAAACAGTGGTATTTAAGTCAGAAATAAATTTACTGGTTATTTCAACAATTCTCATCTTTCCAAGTCAATGCTTACAAAGACTAGTTGGATCTGATTTTTAACTCATTAGTGGTTTAGTGATATTCATTGGAATGATACTATTACATGATGATAATGCTTATCTAAGAGTAGCGAATTACAGAATACGTGGAGTCTTGAAGCATAAATGAAGAAAAGAATGAACAAACAAAGCACAATACATATGGCTACCAAAGCAAAAATACACGACAGCTGGGCTTGGGGTTTTTTGAAAGAGGAAAATTGGTCACATGATTACTACTAAGGCTCTAAAATGTAAAAAGTGACATAAAGGGAAGGGGACAAAACAAGAGACAAAAGAGTCAAATAGGAACAGAATCTGAGTATAAGGGCAGACATGAAAGAAAGGAAAATAAAAAGGATTTTTAAAGGTAAAAAAAAAAAACAGAATAAATGATGAAACTCGTTAACAAATTCAAAAAGGAGGAAGATGTGGTTAGGGTATTAAGAAAGAAAGATGACACTGGTTTTACTACAATGATGAAACCACCAAACTTTTCACTTACAAACCAAACCAGAATCTGAAGGGAAAAAGAAGACCAATGAGACTACTGCAAAAAACCACCAGCACCAACTACTTTTACCATCTTAAATTACTGAGTCCAGTATTTCATGGCCTAGCCAATACCAAAAGAACTTTTAGCACCAATTTAGCATGTTGATATTATTAAACTTACTATGTGGAAGGCAATTTTGATATAAAAATAAACTCTGACCTCGAGGAAACTTACAATCTATTAAGAGATAGGAATTACATACACAAACTTTAATACAAGTTGGAATACAGTGAAAACAGGCATTCCGGAAAAAAAAAATACAAGATTTGGTTAGGCAAGAAAGGTTTCATGGAGAAGGCACCTTAGCAAGGTCATTACAAACAGAAGTATGCCAACAAGTAGAGATGACAGGGTTTGGTGAACTGAATTTAACTGAGATGGGGTGGAGAAAGAATCCATCCTAGACATGGAAGACACTGTGAACTTAGGCAAAAGAGTATATGAAGATATCAAGAATGAGTAAACTAATTTGGTGGAAATGTAGAGCATGCCAAAGAAATCACTGAGATAAAGTTAGAAACGTAGACTGGCATTAAATTATAGAAAAACTTGAATGCCAAGCCACAAGAGTTTTCATGTTATTTTGTAGAGAACAGGAAGATGACTGGAAGAAGAGCAGTGCCTCCAAAAGCCAAAGGAGAAAAGGACAGGGAGGGAGATTAGATATAGGTTGGACAAGATGACCCCTAATTTTACTCTCAATTCTAAGATGTCATGACTGGGGATGCAAGATTTGTTTGGTTTTGAACATCTGACACTGAATTGCTGATAAGACATAAAGTCTCCAAAAACAAACAAACAAAAAAACAAACCAACAAAACCACAAAGTGAAAATGTGTAGGAAATAGGTGAAAATGAGAGACTGAGAATGTACATTTGGGACTGGGAGTCATCTACATAAAAATGATCCTTAAAATCATAGGAGAAGCTATGATTGCTAAGGAAAGAGTGCATGTGTGCATGTGTGTGTGTATCTATGTATGTATAAAAAAAGAGGACCAAGAACAGGACTGTTATATTTGTAAGTTAGGAAAAGGAATATGTGAAACAGACAATTGAGTACAGTTAAGGAAGCCAAAGGAAGAGAGATGAAGGAGGGCAAGGACTAAAGAAAAAAAAGCTACTGAATTTGAAGACTATTTCAACAGTGGTGGAAGGGAAGCCACACTGCAAGTTTCTGAGGCATGAATGAGTAATGGTGTAGAAGAGTTTAGTTTAGACTGATATTTCTTGAAGTCTGGCAGCGAAAGAAAATAAGTGGATAGAGAGTTTGCAGATGGTCAAGGGAAGTCCTTTTAAGCACTGGGGACACATTCCTTATCAGTTATGCTCATCAGAAAATATATTATGGTTGCTTGACTTTCCTGGAGCAGGTGTCAAAAAGAAGCATGTACCTTGCTTAGTTCTGTGTAACTTCATGTCCCTTGGGGAAAAAAAATCTATTTCCACATTCTCTGAGGCCACCAGATTTTATTTGGGTAAAGAGTAAGCTTGCTGTATTACCTTACCCATCTATAAGTAAATGTATAAGTAAATACTTGTTCTTTATGCCTTTATCTTTTATGTATCTCCCAGTATATGGGGTCACTAATCTTGACTCTCACATGGCCTTGCCCAGTTAATAAAAATTGAACAATATGGAAAAAAAAATGAATCTTACCCTAAGATCGATGACTCTGTTATCTAGTCTTGTATCCTGATTAACAGTAGCTCTTCCTTCCTAAAAACAGATCAATAAGAATGTCCTTAAATTAAAACAAAAAAAACTTAATTAGAATTATTAGAGTATTTTATATTTTATTAACTTTCCCCAACAGTTTACAGACTATAGTATAAAAAAAGGGCAGTTCAGTAGTATAAATCAGAAGCGTAGAATAGTAAGCAGTTGTTTTAACGTAAGCCATTAGAACACAACAAAAGTAACAATCATGATTATGATTTGCTAAGATGACTGAGAGCATGCCATATCAATTGCCAAATGGAATGATACTCAATTTCTTTGGGAGGTACAACAGAACCTCCTTCGTCAGTACGGAGCTGGAGCTAGGAAAAGGGACTATGACGACACTGTTATTTCTAGACCCCTAATTCAGAATCACTTCCATTTTTATTCAATGTACTGGACTTCCTGACCCAAAAGGATGGCAATACCTGGAAAGCACCAGGGAAAGAAAGGCTAGTGATGAAAAGGGACAGGACAGGAAGAGAAATGAGAAAGAAAAAAATTCAAGAGAAGTTAGGAAGCAGAAATGACACTGAACATGTGGTTATTGATTCTTTCTTAAAGGCCCTTTTTCATGGCATTATCTGCCACTCATAATGAATTTCCCTTTCTTAGATGTAGTGACTACATGTTTCTCTGGTGAGAGCTGGGTCCCAAAGACTATATTGACCTCAATTGTCTGGGTAGCATCGGGAGATTAAGAAAAGATAGCATATGGCATGAAAAAAGTTTAAGATAAATACAGATTGATTTTAATGTTATGCTACAGTATCATGCTTTCAAACTGTTGTTAAATAAAAATACAGGGTAAGGTCAGTTATTTCAAAGACAAATTTTTCACCTCTTCTCCCTCTACTTCAGGTCGAACTGCATCATCCAGCTGTAAGGGCAGGCGGGGTTCAGCCAAACTAATCACATAAATCTGAAATTGAGATAATACCACAAATATAATGAAGGACACAGAAATATAGCATATTATGTAAAAAACAGTCCACAACCGGTAAAAATGTAAAGCGCTATTTGCATAAATCTTTAACTGAAACCAAAGAAATCTAACTAAGTAGTGTACCAACTATAAGCTATTTATCTCAACTTTTAAGGACCGATTTAGCTCAACTACAGTATTTCTCCTATTTCCACTCAACTCTATATGCTTTTTCCAAGTTGCCTTTCAATATTTTATTTCACCTTTACTACGCCTTATGTTCTACGCAAGGTAATAGCTATTGTCCTTTTTACTCTAAAACCAGTCTCTGCTCCTGTCCCCAATTTTTTAGCATTCCACTGATGATCCATTATCTGAAAAACAAAAACTAATCCCAAGTATTTTTGTTTTTTTAACTTCTCTGGAACACACGGTGAAACAACGCTCTTCTGGTTAACTCAAAGAAAAGAAGTATGTTGTTCCAAACTTGGCATCGTCAGCCTTGACAATTCAATAATGGAACAGAACAGAATACTGACAAAGGATTTTTCTTTTACTGTTTTGACTGGTCTAAGTACCTATATTTCAAAATGTCTGAGATTCTATAATTGGTATGTTTATCATGGAGTACTACTGTTCATTCTACACATAGAGAATTAGATACTGACAGTTTTTAATTTAAATACAAACTTAAGTTGAGAATCGCAGACTATCAAGTCCAATCTTCCCCCCAATAAGAATGTTCTCTATAATATGTTCCCCAGAGGTGGTTATAATGCCTTTGCCTTAAGTCCTTTATTGGGCAGAGGAAGATGGGCAGGCCATTTTACTTCTGGATAGCTCTAATTCTTAGGAAACTTTTTGTTACATCAGGCCTTTCACCTATTGCTCTTAGTTCTGTCCTCTGAAATAAAACAGAAAAAGTCTAATCAGGCCCCCAAATCAAATCCTTCAAACCTGTAAGTTCTTTCAACTGATCCTACATCACATGATTACAAGGTAGTCCATCACCCTAGTAGACCTCTTCTGGATGCTCTCCAGTTTGTCAATGTCTTTCCTAAAAAGTGAATCCGAGAACTGAACATAATAGTACAGAGTACAGTCAGACTAGCATCTCTTAAGACCTGACAATAATATTTGCCTCTTTTAATACAACCTAAAATGCATTTGCTTTTTTTGGTTGTTGAGTCATGTTGAGCCTGTATTACACAAAGCTTCAGACCTCTTTCAGGTGAAATGCTGTATTAATCAAGCCACCCTTAATTTAAACTTGTGAGGCTGATATTTTAAACCCAAGAATGAGATTTTATATCTATTAAATTTCAGCGGATTAGTTTTGGCCCAACACTTTATTCTGTCAATATAGTTTTAACTGTCATCCAATGTGGTAGTTATCTCCTTTACCTATGTGTCACTTATAAATTTGATAAGCATGCAAATTATACATTTACCTAAATAAATTGACCAACATGTTAAATAATATAGGGTGAAGCTCAAGTGCTTGGGACACTTTACAAAAAGCCATCTTTATAAGTTGACATTAAACACCATTATGACTGCTTTTTGAGTCCGGCCATTCAAACAGTTCTGTCAATTTACCCAGCTGTCACACTGTTTGGTATACAATGATTCATCTTTTCCAAAACAGGATGACACTTTGTCATTTGATTTTTATCTAGTAACATGTCAAGAAAAAAAGGAATTAAGTTTCATGTGACAAGGTTCATTTTTGCTCTTGGTGATCTTTCTTTCCCCCGACCATCCTTTTAATAATGCTCTAGGGTTTTACCAGGAATGGAAGTCAATCTCAGTGACTTACAGTCTGTGAATTCTACTCTCTTCTTTCTCTTTTTTATTTTTTAGAGAAATCGAGAAAAAAGCTACCCTTCTCCAATAGCATATATTGCAGAGTTTTTCAGATATCACTGACTGGTTAAGTGAACAAATCACTTCTTTCAGTACCCCTAAACATAGCTCCCCTGAGGGTGCTCCTTTACTGCCTTTCCCTATGGATCTTCTTTCAACTCCCCATTAGCCACATATTTTTCTGTCCTTTACTGTTCAAAAACCATTCTCCTTGGTAGAATGAAAGAAAAGTAAGAATTCAGCAGTCCTATCTTTCTTCTGTTCTAATCATACCTTCTACCCTAACAATCATCCCAATATACCTTAAAAAGTACCTCATTGCAGTCCTTAGCTTTTCTTGCCAGACTGAGTTTTGGTGCTCGATACTACTCGTAAAAAGCTATGCCATGATTTTATATTCAGCCTCTATCTGTTGTTCCATTCCCAGTGACTCTCTTTTAAAATCTAAGCTGGTGGATTAACCAGCTGTTTGCTGGTTTATCTGCTGTTTGCATCCACATCAGTCTTTTAGACAATTTTCTCTTTTCCTCCTCTTTGGAATACTTCCTTTGTGTCTTCACAACTGTTCCTTGAGTTTCCCCAAACATCCTAAACTGACTTATTCCTGTTGAATCTTAAGCTATGAGATCCTACCCATCTCCATTTCCTGAACCCTTTCAAATCTGTTTTTCCAAAGACTAAATGCCTAGCTTTTCTCTCCTCTAGCACATCTTCTAAGAGGGAAGGGTGACTCTCCCTCAAGGTTACCATCACTTTTCCTTCTTGGTAATCCATATTACAATTTCCCTTTGTTGGTTTCTCTACCTTTTAAAGGATGGAACTGTCATTAAAGTTAAGAAATAATTAGAACCTGTACTTTTGGTAGAGGGTTCTAGCAGATTCTAGATAACTGAAATCTTCAATCACTACTATATTATTCCTCTGTGCTAAGTTTTGATCCATTTCCCAAACTCCTTATCAATTTCTTTCTGTAGCATACTCTGATAACAATTATTGCTTTTGTTTCTACTTTTTTTTATTCAAATACCCTTTACCATAGTTCTCCTCAGTGGCTGAAATTTCACAAGCATATATTATACAATACTACTCTCTCCCATTCTTTTACCTATCTTGTTCCTTCTAAAAAGAGATTTCAAACACAGCTCTTACCCCACAATATCTCAGTGATACCAATGGTGTCAAATTTCCCTCTAATAGTTTACCTTACTGATACCCATACTTTGCTCATTTGTGTAGAGATTTCTTATACCACAGGTTTTATTACTGGATCCTTTTTAGATTTTTATCTCCTATGAATTTTTGGGCACACCTATAGCTAGTCATCTTTTTAGTTTAGGTTTTGGGTATTTTTTTGTATCCTGGTGGATGGAAATACTTTCACACATTTCCAATAACAGAAGCAATTTATTTTAAATGTCTAATGTATATGAATTTATGCTTTACAAAGTGCTTTGCAATAACTTTACAAGGTATCCTTTTATCATTCTCTAATGTCCTACTCTGGTGCATCACTAGTGGCACTGAAGTGACCTGATTTCTTGGAGATCATATCAACTGAATGCAAGCCCTGATAGGTCAATCCCTAGAGAGCTAAAAAGTTTTCTTAAGAGTAAAACTGATGATATTCCAGGCATTTTTGTAAGGACTAAACCTAGCTAGGTTCAGAAAGGCTCATTACCATGTGGGTCAACAGATTCTGAATAATTCTGGTTATAGAAACTAACTGAATCATCTCTCATGTAACAGTGTTCTGTATCATATGGATGAAATCTCACATTCATGCAATTCTGTGATTTAGGTATATTGTTATATAACATATAAATATTATAACATGCAAATATATTATTTTGTAACTGTTGTATGAAAGTTACTATGGAAAATATAAAAAAACATGTTTCCAAGAAGTTTACACTTTAAAAACATTAAATATGACAAATATAATATTGTTTTGGGAAGGTAGGTTATCTTGGACTGGATAAGTAGACGTATACACTAGATCCCTTCTTTTTCTCAATGGTTAATTTAAAGTTAACTCAGTTATAAACTTCTGCCCACTCCACTGCCAAATCATCATAAAGAGATAACATTCTGTTTCTGGGATCATTAGGCAGTGGGAGGAGGATTAATTAATAACAAACATTTTATTTCTAAGATGATCTTCATTTTAAAGACTCCCTAGTTCAGTTGTGTAGTCTTCTTGCTCCATACGGATTATCTACGTGGAGTTCATTTACAGAAGTCAATGACTATATCCCTTTGAATTTTTATGATCCAAAGATGTTGTTATTCTTGTCATTTTTCAGTTGTGTTCGACTCTTCATAACCCCGTTACGAGTTTTCTTGGCAAAGACACTAGAGTGGTTTGTCAGTCTCTTCTCCAGATTATTTTGCAGAGGAGGAAACCAAGGCAAGCAGGGGATAAGTGACTTGTTTAGGGTCACACTGCTACTAAGTGTCTGAGGCCCGATTTGAACTCAGTAAGATGAATTTTCCTGACTCCAGGTTCAGCATTCTATTCGCTGAGCTACCTAGCTGCCATTAAAGAAATCAGAGGACAATTCAATTAAATTTAATAATAAATCTTGAACTGTAATAAGATAAAACTAAATTTTATCCAATTTTTCTATATTTTAAATGGTCAGAACTAGTTATTAAGTATTGGTACAAACCATTAACCCGCAAAACTATATCACTGCTTGGGAAATCAAAAATAAAAAATATGTTTTGTTCATGTTAATAATAAAAAAACCTGGATTTTGCTTTTTTTCTATGATGAGAAAAAACTGTAGAATCATACCAGTGTATATTGATTCTATTAAAAACATACATTTGATGTGAAAAACTATTTAATAACAATTACTTAAATTTATTTTAGTGTACAACCTTAATTAAAAAAACATTACCCTCTGAACATGAAGCTCAACATCTTGCTGTGTACAGCTTCCAATTTTCTGATTCACTTTCCTCACAACACCTTCTACATCCACGATGCTCTCTTTGTTGATACTGTCAATAAAATAGAAAACTTTAAATTCTCATCAGGTGTCGGTATTCATTTGGACTCTTACCATCAGAAAAAAGTACTTAATTTCAGAGTTGTCATAATTTAGTGATTGTGAGATATCTTGAACATAAGGAAAGAAAAATAAAAAATATGGAATTCTGAGAATAGGAAAAGCTTTTCTGTCAATGATCTGTTCTTAGATGGTTGACTTAATACTAAGATGAGAATCATTTGCAAAAATACAAAAGACCACTTAATATATGGGAAATTAATTTTATAATTGTGAAACTAGATATACGTGTGTACACACACACACGAAAATATAGTCTATTTATTTCTTGAAGCCTATCTTGTCATTTGGTTAAGAGAGGTACTCAGCTGAGATTATATAAATGCCATAGCAAAGACAGGTGACCTTAACCTATGCTAAAAACATTTAATAAGCACCAACAATTTAACAGGGCATTTATGTTACATAAAATATAACAAAAAATTGACTATGAAGAGGCTAACAATCTAGAAGAGGAGAAGGGGAGGTAAGTCGCATAAACAAGTATAATACAAATCAGAGTATGATAAATTCAATATAGTAATTCAAGCAAAGTATAATGAGATTTAAGAAGATAAAGAGTATTTTCAACTTGGGGATACTCTTGTTCAAGTTTCCTGAAATACAGAAACCTATATTTTAAAGTGGCCCTATTCCCACTGGCTTTTTTCCTCTCACTGCCAAACCTTCCCTCCTAATTGTTACCCCTTTCCCTCTGGGGTTTTGCTCACTAATTCCTTTTTGTTCTTGCTTTTATCTGGTTATATAATTCTTCCCCCATTTTTTCCTTCTCAGTTAAGTAGATGCTCCCTTTCCTTGCATCCCCTTCAACAAGTCCTATTCATTATTTAAAAATTCATTTTTTCACACTCCTTCCCAGAAAGGATTTCTTTATTACTTTTCTCTTCATTATCCATCCTCTCTGTCTACTCAAGACCCTCATTCTCTGGTTCATGACCTCTATAATTATTTAGTCTCTCTCTATTCTCTGTATTTCTCATGTAATTAAAACTTCCAAGGTACCCATTCTGTAATCTCCTCCCTAGGGAACTTCTGCCATTGCTTCTCCTCCATTGTGCCTCACCAGAACAATGCCAATTCTTTTTAAAAAGAATTTATTTAGTATTTTATTTTTCCTAAGTTACATGTAAAAACAATTTTTAACATTTGTTTTTTTAAAACTTTTAAGTTCCAAATTCTCTCTCTTCCTCCCTAGCCCCTGCTATTGAGATGGCAAGCAATTTGATACAGGTTATACATGCATATAGTCATGCAAAACACTTGTGAAAGAAAACATAGGACCCCTCCTCCTCAAAAAAAAAACAAAAAACAAAAAACCAAAAACCCTCAATAAAAATAAAGTAAAAAAAAAGTATGCATCAACATGTATTCAGACACCATCAGTTCTTTCTCTGGGGATGGATAGATTTTTTTCGTAAGTCCTTCAGACCTGTCCTAGATCACTGTACTGCTGAGAATAGCTAAGTCATTCACAGCTGATCATCTTTCAATATTGCTGTTACTCTGCACACAGTACATTTCACTTTGCATCAGTTCATGTAAGTTTTTCCAGGTTTTTCTGAGCATCCTGCTCATCATTTCTTACAGCACAACAGTATTCCACCACAATCACATGCCACAATTTGTTCAGCTCTTCCTCAACTGATGGGCACCCCCTCAATTTCCAATTCTTCATCACCAGAAAAGAGCTGCTATAAACATTTTTGTATATATAGTTTTCCTTTTAGCTTTTTATCTCTTTTGGGACACAGACCTAGTAGTGGTATTGCTGGATCAAAGAAGATGCATGGTTTTATAGCTCTTTGGACATAGTTCCAAATTGCTCTACAAATGGCTGAATCAGTTCACAACTCCACCAACAGTACATTAATGTCTTATTTTCCCCGCATCTCCTCCAATATTTATCATTTTCCTTTTTTCCCTATTAGCCAATCTAATAGGTATAAGCCAGAATTATTTTAATCCGCATATCTTCAATCAACAGTGATTCAGAGCATTTTTTTTCACATGGCTACAGATAGCTTTGATCGCTTCATCTGAAAACTGTTCATATCCTGAATATGAATTCATAACTCTTGAATTCTTTGCTCCCTTGTCATATTACCATGTCTTGTCAAACTCCAGCCCTAGATTTCTCTCACTACCTGCCTCTTTCAAGCTGCTGAATGGAATGGGAGGAAATTCTGAAACCACGTTGAATGGTTACACTACAAATTTGTGCTAGCAAATCACAAGGTAAAGTAATCCTCTTCTTCCTGAGCTCAATCCCTATTCCATTTGCCACAGTCTCTGTTCTAAACCTTCTCTTCCCTCTTCAAAGTTCCCACTTCACTCCCTTCCCCCTCTCAGCCAAAAGCCTTGCCTCTCACCTTTCACCTCAAAAATAGGGTAATTCGCCAAGGCCTTCTCCCTGTGCCACTCTTTCGCCCCAGTCTCTGATGATGAGGTGGCTTTTTGATTTCTGTAACCAAGTAATCAATGTTCTCTTCAGCCCATCCTCTATCTTCTCCATCTGACTGCCCCCACTATCATCACCTTTTCTCTTATCTTCAATCTAGTCCTCATACAGGTTCCTTCTCTGCTATGGAACTAACCTACTCAAATATTTATCATCCTTAAAAAAATCCTCATCAGATCTTGTTAGCGCTCACAGAATTTCATAATATATGCTAGTGAAATAAAAAAGGCAAAGCTGCCTTAGCTTTGTGTAGTTAAACACACACACACACACACCCCCAAACTACAAAGAATAGAAGTTTTACAGTGACATCATAAGTGGAGCGTCTTTTAGATGTGTAGATTGAAGATTACAATTAAAAAATTTTTTTCTCTTAGTAGTTATTCAGATAAAAGCTTCTAGTTTACTTAAGAAAGTGAAAAGAAAAAGAAGAGCGAAAGAAAATGGAAATGAAGTAGGAACTTTTACTGTGTATTGGTTGGTTCAACAGTTTTACAAATCAAGCCCAACTGCACAATGTTAAAGATGTGGAGAAGGTAGCTAAATATATTGAAATTTTGAAGAGAATAATCAAAGATGGTGGAAAAGTAAGCGTAAAAAATTTACTGAGATGTAATGATGATGATGATGATGATGATAATAATAATAATAGTTTGGAATGCTGAAAATTGTTAGACCAGAGATGAGATGGCATGTTTGGAGAAAAAAAGCATTTTGTAGAGAAAAAGCAGCAGCTGTCTTTATATCCTTATGGTTATATTGAATAAAAAAGCCTACTGGCCACAAATATGTCTTTTCAGTAACATTTATACAATATGAACACACAGTTTTATTCCAGAACGTGAAGGATTTAAACAGCTGTTTACTAAACATCTGCTACGTGCAAGGCACCTACTTGATGTAAAAAATGAACACGTATTTGCCCTGTGAAAGCTTACTGTATAGTGAAAAAGGAGAAGCTGACACCATAAGTATGATAAAACAGAGATAGCTGAAACTTATTTATGCTTTGGATGTTTTGTGTACATTATTTTATTTGAGCATCACAACAATCCTGCAAGGTAAAGTGAGACTAAAATAATGTCAATATCTATTTAAATAGCACTTACTATGTGCTAGGTATTGTGCTAAGCAATTTATAAACACTAATTCAATTGATCCTCAGAACAACCTTGCAAAGTACATGCCATTATTATCCCCATTTTACAGCTGAGAGAACAGGCCGACAGAAGTTAAGCAGTGACTGATGACCTGTTGTTGAAACGTGTGACCCACTTCCTGAGAGAGAAGCGGTAGCTTCACGGTACAGAACGAGGCATACATTTTTAGACACAGCCAATGAAGAAGCAAGGTAGCACAATGAATAGAGCGCTGGGCCTGGAGTCAGGAAGACCCGAGTTCACATGTAGCCGCAGATACCGCCTAGCTGTGTGACCCTGGGCAAGTCACTAACCCTCTATGTACTTTTAGTTTCCTCACCATAAAATGGGGATGATATTAGTACCTAAGTCCCAGGATAGTACTGGGGAACAAAAGAGAGAGCCTTTGCAAAGTGCTTGGCACAGTACCTGGCACATATTAGGTGCTATAAATGGTAATGTTATTTTAGTCTCACTCTACCTCACAGGATTGTTGTTACTGAAAAGACGTTTGCAGCCAGTAGGCTTTTCTATTTAATATAACCATACAGATATATAGTAATCCCATTCCTCCTGAGCTGATTTTCCCTACTAAATGCCTCTTTTTTTTCCCTCCAAACATGTTATCTCTGGTTTAACAATATTCAGCATTCCAAACTGTAGCAATCTAAGGGTCCCATTGACATTTATTTATTAATCTCAATTTTTACCCAGACAGGCTTTTAGTTAACTGCCCTATTCCAGGTTGTCACTCCTGATACATCTGGTCATATCATGTCAAGTGTGTTTTCTAGAGAATGCTGAATAAAAGCACACATATAGTTTACCCAAGGAAGACAGCAATTAATCCCAGCATTTTGAACCCAGCCCTTATAACAGCAAGAGGATATCCCTTTCTTCTTTGCGCTGTTCTATACCACCCTTCCTGATGTCTCCTGATCCTTTTTCTTTTTTTTTTTAACTCTTTGTTATAAGGTTTGGATGTGTCATGAGGAGGAATGAGAGGGGTGTGTGTGTGTGTGTGTGTGTGTGTGTGTGTGTGTGTGTGTGTGTGTGTGTGAAGAGAGAAAAATAAAGGTGATTAAAAACAAGTTATCAATAAAAAAATTAACTATTCCATTAAGATGAAATTAGTAATCTAAGAGATTTCCTATTTAAAAGTCAATGTAAAAATTTGAAATGAACACTCAAATTTAAGAATACCACAACAGCACCAAGCTGCATCAGATGACCAGTGCAATTTTTTTTTACAAGGCAAAGAAAATAAAAATAGTAGGATGGAAATGTTTATTTCAAGGTAAAATTATAATGTCAATTTCCCTGGTTCTTTTAGTGTTAAGATGACCGATCAGTAGAATATTTAATTTAAAAGGGCAGATTTAGAGAGGCAAAGGAAAACAAAAGAAAAAGTAATATTAGCAATCATTATATAATGAGAAACTCCTGTGACTTCAGCTTTTAAAACTAACACAATCTTAATCACTGACTACAGTAATATAATAAAGACAAAGAAATCTAAACTACGGGAAAAAATACCTAATAAGACCTGATTGTCAGTCAAAAAAATCTCTAGACTTTAGAGAACTATTCTAGAAAAAGAGGTCAAAAAAATTTTTTTTAAAACTTAAAAAAATTGATATATACATAATAAAGATAGAAAAGCTCAAAGAATTGTCTTTTAAAACTTGATACTTGAATAGCTTTAACTACCACATATTGCTATGTTGTTAATTTTATAGATAATACTCAGGGTTTGATAAAGGAAAATAAGGCAGAACTCTTACATATCAACAAGAACTGTCAAATGATATCAATGGAAGGCAGAAGAACAAACAAAAATTTGGAAAGAAAACTCTATTTACTGTTCCTACACAGCCTTCACCTAAAGACCTAAAACTTCTAGATATGTGGATAAGTAAGGTAAAAGTAAAGTAAAAAAAAACTATTTATTCTTTAAAATCCCAAGTGAATCATATCATTTCTCCTTAGTAATCTACTCAGTTGCTTCATATTTATATGCTTACTCAATTATGTAAAAACAGACCTTTCAGACTTACATGGACTGATACAAACTGAAATGAGCAGAACTTGGAGAACATTGTACATAGCAAGAGCAAGAACATGATGATCTACTATGAATAACTTAGCTATTCTCAGCAATGCAATGATGTAAGACAATTCTGTAGGACTTATGATGAAAGGTGCTATCCATCTCCAGAGAAAGAACTGGTAAAGCCTGCATGCAGATCAAAGAGACTTTTTTCTTTACTTTATTTTTCTTGGTTTTTTTGGTCTATGTTTTGTTTTACAGAATCACTTACATGGAAATGTATTTTGCATAATTACACATGTATAAGCTAAGTCAAATTCTTCACAAGGAGTGGGTAAACAGGAGGGAAGAAGAGAATTTGGAACTCAAAATTTAAAAAAAAAATGTTAAAATTGTTTTTACATGTAATTGGGAAAAAATATTAAATAAGAGTTTTTAAGTTTTGATTGTCACTTCCTAACCACTATGATCATAACTTCTCCTAATCTCATTTTACTCATCTGTAAAATGAAAGTTGGATTGAATAATTTCCAAGGAGGCTCCAGAACTAATATTCTGTGATCCTACATCTTTTTTTCTTTTATAAGTCCACTAGAGGGGCCAGATATAAGACTTTTCTCCTGCTCACTGGGAATGCAAATACTAAAGTGGTTATTTACAACAAAACTTATCTCAATAAAATAGTTTGGACATTGTAGGGGATTTGTTTTACAAATAAAATTCCTTTAATATATAATTTTTAAAAGTCACATTCCCAGCATTCAGAAGAAAGAGGTTAATAAGATCTGTACCCAGTCTGGTAAAAGGTAGAAAACATACTCATTGGGTGTCGTTTTGGCATTGCAAGCACAGGAACCAGTAAGATCAAAGAAGTATCTGTCTAGGGGATAATGAAGAATACAGTTTGGCTGAAGCACTGTATACAGTATGTGGAGGGAAAAAGTATGAGATATGGTTAGATAGATAAGGTATCAGACAGTACAGGACCATCAAAGCCTGCCTAGAGTTTGAATGTTGTTCACTAGGCAATAGGAAGCCACTTAAGAGTTTTGAGCATGTGCAACAGGGACAAATCTGGACATACAGAAGAATTTTATGTCAAAAGTACGTAGGACTGGTTAGGATGAGGGTGGAGGTAAAAGGGGGAAAAGTCCAAGTAGGAGGCTTTTGTAATAATTTAGTCAGGTGGTAGGTAACTGTGGGATGAAAAGAAAGGTTAAGAGTTAACAGGACTTGACAACTGATGGATATAGGATATAGGGAAAGAATCTGCTTTCATTAGACTTCATCTAAGGCATTGGTTGGAGACTGCATAATGACTTGGGAAACTATAAATTAATACTATCTATACTTGTATTTTTAGTTGTTTTGTTAAATATTTCCCAGGAGTAATGCAGCTACATGACCCTAACCCTAAATTCTAACCCTAATTTGGATAGGCTTCAAGTTGGACACCTACGATCTTAGGATATTATGTTCATTTAAAACAGCGCAGTTTAAGGACATTGATAACCTGGAGAGTGCCCAGAGGAGGGCAACTAGGATGATTAAAGTCCCTGTTGTGAGATCAGTTAAAGGAACTATGCATATTCAGCCTAGAATAAAGAAGACTCAGAATTGACTTCAAGCATCTAAAGGACTGTCCTATGTGGAGAAGACGTCAGATCTGTTCTGTTTGGCTCTACAGGAGAGAACCAAGAATAATGGATGGAAGTTGCAAAGGAGCCAATTTTGTCTTGATGTTAGGAAAAATTTCCTAATAATTAGAGTGTTTCAAAAATGGAACAGACTGCCTTAAGAGGTGGTGGAAATAATGTAGGAGCATATTCTTGTCACAGCGGGACAGACAGTGCTTAGATCTGACCATCCTGACTCCCCTACTCAATCAACTCCAGTGAGTCCCTATTGACTCTAGGATAAAGTGTCAACTTTTCTGATTAGCTATTAAACCTCTTTACAATCTGACTCCAAGCTATCTTTCCAGCCTCACTGAACATTACTCCCCCTCATACACAAAGTAGATTCTTTTTTTTTTTGAGGGGGGAAGGCAGGGCAATTGGGGTTAAGTAACTTGTCCAAGGTTGCACAGCTAGTAAGTGTGTCAAGTGGCTGAGGCCGGATTTGAACTCAGGTCCTCCTGACTCTAGGGCTGGTGCTCTACCCACTGCGCCACCTAGCTGCCCCCAAAGTAGATTCTTAATAACTGCTTGGTGGCTGGATATACAGAAAGGAAACTGTTAATAGTACCACTAATCGAGTACTTTATAATAGAAAACTCAGCAAGAAAAAGCAAGGCCAAAGATCACACTAAAATGGCTGTTTTGCATTATTATTTAATTTATAATGAAGCTTTAAAAATATATTTACCTTGTACATAATAACAGGTTAGTTTGAAAGACTCTCTAAAAGTTAAGATGTATGGTACGACACACGGATAATACACGAAGACCTGGCATACCGAGCCTTCAAAAGTAAATTTATAAAAACACAATAACTATTTCTATAATAAAAATACTAAAAACATGGCAGGGGCTTGCAAAAATATTCAGATTATAAATATAAGTGGTAGTGAGTGATGCATACATTCCTTAATAAAACAGTCCTTTTAGGGGTGTTCAGACTAATAGAAACTAGTAACTTATCAACTTTCTACTTATAGTCTATTTTGTTAGGATCTTAGGATCTTAGGATGTGTGGGGGAGATACATGAAGATGTGTGAGACACGGTCCCTTCTTCTAGGAACTCAATCAAATAGGAAGAAAGAGAGAACCAATAGTAGTATATAGGACAATATTTGTTGTTGCTTTTATATGGATCGATGAATTTGTCATATGGAGGGAAAAAAATCTGATTCACTTTACCTACAAACTTGACCAGTCATCTTACAAAATATGTCACTAAATATATACTACAGAACAATGGGTGGAGAATCACCAACATTGGGAGGAAAAATCCTAGCCCAAGGTGAGTATGAGCATTACAATGACAGTAATATTTTCTTAAGGAAAATATTGTTTTTTAAAATTTATACTCCATCATAGTATATATATGGACTTGAGTACTTCATTTTATATTATATAATAACATTATCTTTCATGTTATATATGGACTTAAGTACTTTAAAATGCTTTTATAGTGATATTCAATTTTTTCAATAAAATTTTAAATCCACAGAAAGACAATATTATTGCTCTTTTATTGATGATATCCTGACAAATGATGTTTGTTATTAATGATGATAAAGTGGTAGGAGCCTGAAACTAAAATAATTTTGGATTCCATTCAAATTTCATTTTCGCAATTATTCCTTTATCCAATGCTGTAGAAGACAGAATCATAACAGTGTTTTTTTCTGTTATACATGTAGCTACATTTACCAAAACAAAAATGGATACTGAAATTATTGCTTAACATTAACAAAACAGACAGCAAATGAAATGGAATTTTAAAAGTGTGGCAATGGATTTAAATTTAACATTTATGCACTCTCACAGCTTTTTGGCAGAAAAGGCAAATTTATCAAACAGATTTTTGTAGTTATACAAGTATCCAAATAAATCCAAATACACTATTAAATATCAGTGGTGTAGAACAAAAATAATAACATTTGCTAGATGTATCTATAATGATCCACACCCAAATAAAATGTTCTAATTCTTAAGGAAGAAATGGCAAAGCTGTAGGGTTGAGTTTGGTTCATGAAGGTGCTCTAAGTTACTTATTTATTGGCAAAATGCATCAACGAAGCTGCTTCAATAAATGGAGATTATATGAACAATCCAGTAAATTAAAAGCTCAGTGGTTTGAACCATAAGCCCTAAAACATCAGATTCCTTGTTTTCTTTCTCATAATAAGCTAAGGAATTTACAGTAGAGTTAAAAAAAAAACTATATACTAATATTCATACCACAATAGGTTATGAAAGTTCTCGTTTTTCATGTGTTAATGCTAAAAAGAGGAACTTCTACTGTTTACTGTTTCTGAAGATTTTTATTAAAATCTTTTATCATAGATCCTTGTCCTTAGAGGTATCAGCTCAACAGATGTTTATAACTACAACTATATACTGCATATACATACATGTGACAGAGAACAAGACAATGAAAGCTACTATCATTTACCCATAGAAAAATACCTTACTTTCATAATTTAGATTTGGAATAGATATAGTGTCATAGAAAAAAGGCAGCTAGGAGGCAGAGAGGATAGATGTAGTCAGGAAGATCTGAGTTCAAATCATTTAATCTCTTTGTCTCCGGTTCTTCATCTCTAAAAATGGGGATAATAACTTCAACTTCCTTGGGTTGTTGTGAGGATAAAATGAAGTAACATTTGTAAAGTGCTTTACAGACCTTGAAATACCATGTAAGTACAATACAGGCTGTCCCCAAAGTCTTACTGAACTTTTTAAGCTTTTGTAGTGTAAAACTGTACTAAATCTTTTAGAAAACCCTTATATATGAATAAAAATTATTAATTATTAACTATTCCTAAAGCACTGTGCCAGGTATGGGAACACAAGGAGAAAAGGAGAAAAATAAGACAGTCCCTGCTGTCAAGGAGTTCATATTCTAACAGAGGAAGAGGTTTCAGTTATAAGTCACATGGAAAAGTCCCATGGTCCCTAGAGTACAGTGGCAAAGCAGATGGTAATGAATCTTTGTTAATGTTATTTACATTGAAAAGACCATATCCATTTTTGATGCTAAAGCTTTTGACAGTGACACGGAGTTCACTGGAAAGATTTTTCTTTTCTGGGTCTTCAGCAGGTGTTTCTGGTGAGAAGGCAGGGGCTCCAACACCTGCAGAAGAGGTTACTAGGTCATGTCTCTACAAGTGTTGATGCCTTGGATGCTGGCTATAAGGGCTAGGCTGAAAGGTTGGCAGGTGGTTAGTAGGGTGGTTCAAGTTCAAGTTAGGATTTAGGTCTGCATAGGTAATCCTTATGAACAAGATTTTTATAGAATTTCACAACTTTAAAGCTGTAGTGATTTTGGAGATGAGCAAGTCCAATGTCGGATTTTACAGAAGACAACAAGGCCCAGGGAGGTTAAATGATTGCTGGAGGTTGCACAGCAAAGAAATGACAAACTTGGGAATAGAACCCAATCAGCCCAATGATTCTCTCTGCATTTTTTGGAACACTGTTCTCCCTGCACGAGCTACTCTAATACCTGTGTAAAAGCAGAGCTCTTCAGAGAACACTACTACTTCACTTACACCAGTAAAGGAGTCGGGGGACAAATCTGGCCCCGCTTTCTCCTGTGAAAAATATTTTGTTTTGCTCCATCCTAGTGTCAAGAAGCTATGGGCCTTGAGTTATTCTTCCAAGAGACCAAAGGATTTGTAGTGTTCTACCTGCCTGTGGTCTCTGCCTGTGCCTCTTCTGAACAATGACAAACATTTATTAGCTCTCTGATCTGGGACAGAGACGTAACTTGGAAGTCACATAAAACAGCCAATTTAACTGGTCCAAACAAAGATTTCTTACTGTTGACATCACAAATCTCTAAAATTACAGGTAGCATATATCAAGTGAATTTCCCTTTAAGGTATCAAAAAACCATTAACATGATTATAGCAATTAACTGGGTCTAATCACAGCCACAGAGGATAATCAACAATTAAGTGCCTACTATGGGACAGGCACTGTGCTGGGCAGTGTTGATAAAAACATAAAAGGAACTTGTCTCTTCCTCAAAGCTCAAGAACTAAACTAGTTTAAATGCCACATTAAATCTATCATACAAAACAACTCCACAGAGCTCTGTGTAATCAATCCCTGTTACTTTGCCACAGGTGTGCTAGGAAGCCCCCTTTCTTTCACCTACTCAAATGGCTCTGTGATCTCACACCAAAAGTTCTATTTGATGACATAGGTCACAGCCTACCCATCAGTGCCCATTCTCATCCATGTCCTCCCAAAAGCTTGATGCAGGGGGTATATCTAACATTCTAGGAGATTTTTTTTTTTGTTTATGGTATGGTATGCTTTATGGTACAGAGGACAGGCAGGTAGGGCAGTGGATAGACTTCTGGACCTGGACTTAGGAAGATTCATCTTCCTGAGTTCAAATCTGACCTCAGACACTAGCTGTGGGACTGTGGGCAAGTCACTTAGCCCTCTTTATCTTAGTTTCCTGATCTGTAAAATGAGCTGGAGAAGGAAATGGAAAACTGGAAATGGAAAACCACTCCAGTGCCTCTACCAAGAAAACCCCTAATGGGGTCATGAAGAGTTGGACACAACTGAAACAACTGAACAACTGGTAGAATACGCTGACTTTCCACCTGTCATTCCTTTTTCTTGTCAAGTGACCATCTTCTCTTTTTGATGTAATTCCTTGATGACATTCTTTACTTCTTTTCTTCACTCTCACTATGTGCCTTTCCACTGTCCTCTGTGACAGTCATCTTTATTCCTTCAGAAAATGTAGTGTTCCAGGGCTTGCTGCTATATAGCAACAAAAGTATTGAAGAGATGAGGCTTCACTGTATGGGAAGCTCAGATTTAGTAGAAGTATGGCTCAATATTTTTGCAGTTTCCCCAAAAGCAATCCTTTTTTAAAAATCTGAGACCAGTTCAGTATCTATCTGCATCGCCTGTCCTAGATGTATTTTGTTGGACAAGTCTTATACTGGGTGTCCATGCAGATAGAAACATGTTGAAATCTGGACAATAGACTTCATCCATTTTTTCTTTCTTGTGTGGCATGACAGACCCAACTCCTTTAACCTGGCAGTTCTATAATATCATGAGATCAATGCAATTAACACAATGCTAGCTGCAAATAGCAGCGGTTAAAACACCATTCCCAGGAATCTCTCCTTAAACTGGACTCTACACGGGATCTCCTCCATCACAGTGGCAAATGCTTTTAGAAAGCAAACATGTGTTTTAACCTTTGCTCAAAGTTTACTATTAGAGGGTTAATAATCAGCGTTATTTCTGTTACACAATCCAAGAAATCCTGAGTGCCTGATGTAGCGATGTAAGATACCTTGTTGCACAAGAACCTACAAAAGGGAATTTTTTCTACTGAGTTAAATGATTTTTCCAAACTGATCAATAAGCACAATGGTGTTTCAAAATTTCTACACATTTTAGCCGACTGTGAGATGGTAAAGACACAATGTATTGTTGAATACCATTGCAAAGCCTACTTGTTCTTCATTGAGGATGCCCTTAATTTATGGATAAGATAACCCTCAAAACATGCTAGAGATGGAAGTGTAGGCATATAAGGTGATAGTTACTGATGTTCTATTGATCATCTTTTTTTGGGTACTGATAAAATATGAAACAATTTCCCCTCAAGCTACTGGTATCTTCCCCTCCTTATAGTTTATAAATTGGTCCCTCAATTGGCCTTCATAATGCATCACCTCGAACAGGGATCTCCTTTCTCTATTTGAATCAATTTAGCTGCCTTTCCCATCTTATCTTTTTTTAGTGTCATCTCCAGTTCCTTTAAAGCACCTCAGAGACTGTGACGTTAAGGTTCAAGTGTGGTATACAGTGGGGTCACTATCCTTCATGGAGAAAAAAGTTTGTTTTAATAGTTTTTGCAAATACTTTCCATTTTCCTTTTGTTTGCAGTTGACTCTTCGTTTTTATCCTTGAATGTCCTTGGGATGACTTTTTTCAGTACTACCCTCCCCCCTCTACATTTACTTTGTATTTATTCTTTTTAGACTTATTCTCCAGGTAGTTACATATATATATATATATGCTTGTTGTTTCCCATTAGCATGCTAAGCTCCTTGTGAATAGCCATTATTTCACCACTTGTATACCCAGTGCCTAAGTGCTATTCACATAAGGGCCTTAATCAACGCTTAATGACTGGCATCTTGCCAAGCTTTCTTTGGATAGTCCTACCCTCCACTGCTTGTCTCTGCTTTATGAGATGGCACCATTCATTATCATATACCATCCTTCTTAAGATGTTACAAATGCCTTTTAAGTTCTAACCCAGTGTCACTTTTTGGCAACTACTTTTCTCCTTTTGTCAAGTTAAGTCAAATGTTGGTACTTTCTGGGCTATTTTGGATTCCTTGGTGTAACAATTAATTTATATTAGTTTAACTTCTAAATAAAACTGTTAGTACTGATGCTCTTTGTGTTGTCTATTTCTCATTTTTTGCTTTCAATAGCTCATCTAAATAATTTAGGGTTAACTCTTAATTGTATATTATATGTTTTCCCATTACTATTTCTTCTTTTTTATTATAAATACTGATTATATTTACGATTAGCAGTTCATTACAAATACTGATGAGCTGATGGTGTGAATGTACACATATACGTGATGTGGGGATAACTCCCATGTCCCTTAAAATGTAGTATGTCATTTTTTGTGATGTTATTTTGTGCTTGTTATGTACCTACCAATTATAATTTTTTAAAAAAGAAAATGTTCATGATACAAGATGTTAGGCTTTTGCATAATCTATTAAATCTTCAGCCTCTCTTTTCTTTTTCCTGTACCATACTTTCCAACATATTTTTCTCTATCCTCACCTTTTCCCATCTTTGCAATGAAGCTACCAAGTATCAGAGACAGTACCTGTCCCAAAGTAGGCACTTAATAAATGTTTGCTGATCATTCTTGGTGGCTGTGATTAGGCCCAGTTATTGACTATAAGCATGTTAATGATTTGATTTGGAAGGCCTTCCTTCTAAAATACCCTCCAATATGTTACTATATAAAACAAATTTGTAATTATTAAATGACTATTTTTAAATGCTTAGCCTTAAACATAAAAACCAAGTTGCAAATGCACTGTTAAGCTTACATTACGTCAAAGTTTAAATTAAAAACAAAGAATTATAGAATCTTGGACACAATACATCTCCTGGCTTTAAGGTAGTACCATTCTTAAAACATACCAAAGAGATAAAAAACCTATTCAACTGTAAAAGACCTCAAGAGAAACAACTACCACAGTCCAATAAGTCATACTGATGTTTAACAAAAATCACTCTCAGGAAAATTTCACACACACACACACACACACACGCGCGCACACACACACTTCCTCAGGCTACAATTTAAAGTAATTTTTAGTAAGGGTCATAACAACAATTTTTACATCTTCCTTTGCGCATCCTGAACTGAGCATTTCACAAACTATCAGTGTACATCCTAAGGCTTTTCTAAATGGCCTAAAGTCTACTTATTGTTGGGACAAACACTGAGCATGGTCATTATGGTTGCTTAATCAAATCCTTGGTAGAATTAAATCAAAATTTCATCAAATTAACTTTGTATATTTGAACATACACATTTTAATGAGTTCATAAAGCATCATGTGGCATGACTATCTAATTTATATTTCACTAATAGCAAAATGTTTTTCAAAATAACGTTAAGATTCTTAAATGTATTTCCTTACTGCATCTTCAAACCAAATTTTCTGTGGGAATGTACTGCTAAACCTGTAATAAGTCTGCATGATCTCACATATGTAATTGACATCATATTGCTTACCTTCTCAATGGGTGGGAGGAGGACCGGAGGGAAGGAGAGAATTTGGAATTCAAAAATTTTTTAAATGAACACTAAAAATAAATTTTAAAAATTTCTGGAGGGAATGAAAATCAAGGGAATATGCCTTGTACTTTCAAAAACATTTTTGGGGGCATTTGTCCACACCACTTTTGTATTAGATAAGATAAGCTAAGTCCTGTTCTATTTCAAGTACAGGTAAATTAATTCATTGGCTACCTTCTCCAGCATTTTTCTAGGTACTGAATGAAAGTTAAACAAATACATACATGCCTGTATGTATGTACACACACACACAATAAAATATGCACACACATATAAAGATGTGTTTATGCATGTATGTGATTTTCTGAGTACAAAGAGCTTCTGGTGAGGAACTTTGTTCAAAGTAGATCAGCACCACTGCAACTTTGGCCTGGATTTACTACCTCACTGACAGATTTTGCCCAGGGTCACACAACCGGTATATGTCAGAGATCACACTTGAATCCAGGTCCTTCCTGACTTCTTGACTCCTGACTAGCTTTAATTTACTACTCTGCACTGCCATGTGCGTGTGTCTGTGTGTATCTCTGTGTAAAAATGTTTATATGCATGTATATGTAGATACTGCTTTTATAGTCATCCTCCTTTTTTAGGTGCACTATAAAATGTACAAACAATTCTCAAGGATTCAAAGCATATCTACACCACATCAAGGTTAATGGTCCACTAGTCTGTTAGAGTCAAAATCCTTTTTTAAAGGGTGGAGTGGAGTATCCAATCTAATTAAAAGTTCTTTGAGGGTAGGACTTTGTCCTGGGATGCAATAACAAAAACAAAAAACAATGCTTCCTTACACAGTAGGTGCTTAATAAATGTTTGTTGTATTGAACCTGTCCTCATAAGCACAAACTGGCTACAGATGCTTTCATACGAAAAGAAAAGTTTGCTGCCTGGGAGAGGGAAAAGCTAAGAAAGGCCCATCTACCATTATACACAAATTCTCCAACTTACCATGAACACATGCATATATAAAACAACGTAGTTATGGTTCATAATCACAAAAGAAACCACTTTTCTTACTTGGAGTCACAATTAAACAAAGCTATGAAATATACTTCTAAATGAAGTGTAAATTAGATGTCCCAAGTTTAACAAATATTTATGCGTGCATAAAAACAAAGGAAAATATTTCTCCCCTTTAAAAAATATATATGTATATGTACACCCCCACCCCTACCACTTAGTTTTCTTCCTTTTAAAAATCTTTAGTCTTCCCTGAGATGGCAAAAGAAAATACAAACTATGATGGCAAAGTTAAAATTAATGAGATTTGTAGTACTATTTTTACTTTCTTCTAACTCAGGAACCTGCATACAATATCTCTTCCTTTCAAAGGAATATTGCTTTTGTTATTAATTTAGTTTGAAAAACCTGTTGCTCAACTATAAAGCTCATGCTCTTAAAAAAAAAAAAAGATACATCCAAATGTAAGAGAATGAAGTTGTCCTGCGATGCTGAAGCTGCCAGGCTTTTTGTTACTCAGTCTGAAAGTCAGTGTGGGCTGTCTCTGGAAAGACTGCTATTTCAGCACTTCCAAATGAATTTCAAGTCTATGCTCTATTTTATCTTTTGTAAGTTTAATGTATTCAGCAATAGTGAACTGACAATTTAAATAACTACATTTAAAAACAAACGATGCATTGATGTTAATGTGTGAAAATGGTCCCAACCCCTGGGAGTCTTGGTTCCCACCATTGTTTACTCTGACAACAGGATATAATTGCTTACTTACTTGGCAGCAAATTTTACCATCTGCTTGCTTGCATGGTCTCCCACAGCCACAAGAGCCTGGACATTAAACTGCTGCTGACGTAGTACTAAGAAACACTGCTTCCCTGAATAAAGAAATAGAAACAATGCAGGTATGTTAGGATAAATCACTTCATTATTATTATTATTTTTTTACAAAGATGGAAAATGTTTCTCCATTTTAAAATAAGGCTAAAATTCCACAACCAAATGATTCTAGTTTTCTCATATGCATGTGGAAACAGCTTTTCGCTATTAAAAAAAAGCCTCTCATCCAGTTATCTGCCATTAATAAGTAATTTAAAATATTTATGGAAGTCGTAGAACTCAAATCAGAACATGGCAAAAACACAACCTTTAATAAAATATACACAGTCTTTAAGGAAAAATGCTTTTTTTCTTGCATTATGAATTAAATTAGTATTAAAGTTAACTTCAAGTCACTTCTATAAAGAGCAACACAGTAAATAGTAAATAGTTCATGTTCTTGGTTTCATTCACTTTTCCATCTAAAATTACCCAATCTTTTCCCATTTATAGTAGTACTATTATTTTCTGTCACAAATTTTCTAGGTACCCCTCTGAACTTTTTTCTTTAAAAGATTTTTCTCTTCACACTTCTCAAGTCTTGCTTCTTTCCTATTAAATTCAAAATCATACACTTTTACAGACAGAAGGGACCACAGATATGGAGCTGGAAGGCCCTCAGAACTCATTTAGTTCCATCTACTCATTTTCCAGATGAAAAAACAGTCACAGGGCAGTTAAGGTTACATCATAGTATGCTTTGGAGGCAGAATTTGAAACCAGGACCTCTGACTCCAATGCCTCCAAAACCATGCCACAATGCATCCCATCACTAACTCATCTACTACCCTCATTTTACAGGTAAGAAAACAGATTGAAAAGTTTAATGACTAGTTCAAAATTAAGAGCAGCAACTAGAATCCAGGTCTCCTACATTACAATTTGTTTTTTTCCCCCCACTCCTCTTTTCCATTTTATATAAATGGAAATATTTATATAAAATGTCATCCCCTTGAAGAACAATGGAATTGGAATTAGAAGTCATAGGATCATAGACCTACAGCTGGGAGATACTTCAAAAATGTCACCTAGTCTCTCTACATAAACATAGACTTGCCCAAGGTCACACAGGTAGTCTTAGGTTTGACTCCAGGCTCTGTCATTTACCAAGTATTATAAACTCTAGAATGTAATTTAACCTCTCTTGACCTGTTTCCTAATCTGTGAAATGAGGAAGATACCACCCCTTACTCTTCCAAGGCAGACTCTGGAGGAGCCCCCAAATCAAACTTCGGGAATAAGTTTCCTTATATGACATTTAAATCTAATTCAAGATTTATAATTGCTGTTCTCATTATCACACATACCTAGAGCTTTAAAAAAGAAAAGAAAATCTAAGAATATTTCTTGATAAAAAAGAGAGTAGATGTTCTCCCCAGCTGCCAATGCTCTCCCTCCCAAAACTACCTTGTACTTACTCTGAATGTTTTACACAAGTTTAAATATATACATTTTCTTCCCCAAAAGAATGTAAGGCTCCTTGGGGGCATGGATTATATAATTTTTTATCTCTATATCCCCATTACCTGGCACACAGTAGGGTCTAAATAGACGCTTAGTTGATTATATTTAGCATATCAAAATGTTATTTGTTGAGTCTTCCAAAAAGACATCAATCTCCAGTTAAACATAAAAGGCTACAAAGAGTCTCAATTATAGACATAATCTACTTAAATAGTTGACAGCATCTGGTTAACTGTAATATTTGTACCATTTCTTTAGCCCAAAGCCACAATTCTATGTTTTCTAATCCATAAGTTAAAATAATTTAAAAAAATCATACAATGGGAAAACACTTTGCGTCATGGCCCCAAGATGGTAGTAATTTATTGAGAAACTCTAGATACATAAAAACAACAATGTCCACCTTTAAGAGTTGCCTTGAACTAACTCCAGATTGTTTAAAAAAAAAAGAAAGGAAAAACAAAGAAAGAAAGGAAAAGAAAAGGGTATGACAGAAGAAGGTACATTTACCATAACCTAACTCTAATGACTTGCACTGGATCTGGAGACCAGCCTTCTAGAATTTTCAACTGTCAGTGAATTGCAATCCCAAACTCCAAGGCTCTGGCAACAAAATAGGACTGAGCAACGAGTCACAATGAAAACTTCCCAGAAAAACTAAGGGTTATCCCCATTGTGTGGTTTCTTGTCACACTGCTGATCAGAGGGAAAGGACCATCTGGACTGGCCAGAAGTTTCTCTAGAAAGCTGAGATGCATGGGAGAAGTAACATGAGAAAGAAGAGATAAAAAAGAAAAGCAACAAGAATAGAATGACAGAGATTAGAATTCGGAGCAGCTGGAGTAAGTACTGGGAACAACAGACACTGATATCAATATAGAAGTGGAAAAAAAAAAGCCAGAGAAGGTAGAACAGTGCTATCATCTGTGGTGGGGAGGAGCAACATCTAGTATTTCTTCAAAATTTTAAAAAATCATTATTGATATCTTGTTTTCATATGAACTTCATTTCTGAAAATATCCCTCCCACCTCCTCTATTCAGCAAGCCATCTCTTGTAACAAAGATTTAAAAAGAGAAAAAAAGCTATTCAGCAAAACCAACACTATTTTGACAATATTTTGCACCCATAATCCCCTGGCCCCAGACCCCCCTCAAAGGATCCTCTTCTCTGGATCTTAGTTATTACAATTACACAGGGTTCAGTTGTGCCAACATTCAACTTAGTAGCCTTTGAAAATACAGTTCTAACCTGTGTTGAGAGAAAGGGAAGTATGAGGGAGGGAGACAGACAGACAGATAGCAACACACAGAGACTTGGAGTAAGAAGACCCACTTTGTCATTAACCAGCTTTGGGGAAGCCACTTGATCCCTCCAATTCTCAATCTTTTCACCTGTAAAGTGAAAATGTGGACTTCTAATTCCTTGAATATGACTCTGGGCCAATAAATACAATTCTGCAGTTTAGAACGTATTAAGTGTACAAAGGAGTGGCAAGATAAACTTACTGTTTTCCTGAATACAACCAACAGAACAAACCTATGTTATTATTTGGATTGTAAATTTCCTCTAGAGAAAAGAACAAAGCAGAACTTTAATAAAATTTTCCTAACATCAAAAGAGAAAATAATAATCTGCACATAACTTGAAAAGCGACAGCTCTAGAAAACACTGCTACCTGTATCATAGGGCACAGTAGAGCAGCCTGGCTCTTCCCCAATACCTGCTAGGGCTCTACTACCAGATAAAACATTAGTACTGCTGCTGATCAGTAAGTACAATATTGCTTCATAAGTCCATCAAAGTATCTACCATGTGCCAGGTACTGTAGAAGACCCTAATATAAAGCAGGTTGGTACAAAGGAAGGAAAGCTGGATATGGAGTCACCTGTGTGTCGTTAGGCAAGTCTCTCAGACTCTATGGGCACCTCAGGTGAAAAATGAGGAAGTGTGAGTTGATAGGTGCTCAGGCCTCTTCAGCTCTAAATCTATGGTCCCATGATATACGATCCTTTCATACAAAGACACAAATGAAACACTCTTTGCCCTTAAAGTATTTACATTCTATAGAGGGAAACACACATCCACATAAAATATGTAAAATAAGTACAATACAAATGAATATAGGGTAAAATTTTTTTAAGGAGTGGAAAGAAGTACTGGCAACTGTTGGCATCAGAAAAGACTCCAGGTAGGAGGAAGCATTTGGGTTGAATTTGAAAAGGAATAAGGTATTGTAAAAGGCAGAAATGCGGGGTGGTGGTGGGAGCCAGCAATGTTTATGGAGACCATGGCCAGTTGATAGTGACTGTCTTCCTAAGGCTGAATCCTTCTAGCATCTCTGGTCTAATCTAACTTGGTCATGATTAATACTTCTTGGATAAATTGCTCTAGTTTGATAAGATTTTGGTCTACAGACTAAGATCATTTCTGAGTATGAATTCAAAATTTTAAAATAAAATCCTATTAAATAGATGTTCACAGTATACCCTCATACTATGGGACTACAACATAAATACTGATTCTCCCCCAAACATCCTATGCACTCAGTTCCCTGTTAACTTCCCATGACTCCTCCACCCTGCCGTGGCCACACAACAAAGATAGCCAGACCCTCAATCTTGCAATCACATACAAATATATTTCCTTCATGTTCAAGAATTCCCAAATCCTCTTATCTGACCATAATCTACTGGGTTTTCACCTATCCCTCTGCTTTCTCTTACCAAACCCTACTCTTTGCCTTCATCATGACCTCCAATTCCTCAACCAATTTTCTCTCATCTCCCTTGCACTAGCCACTGTCTTCTCTTTTCCCCATCTTGACCCCTCGGTAAACCAATTCAACTCTACACTGTCCTTTTCTCTTGAATCCTAATTCCCTCATCATATTTGCAATTATGCCTAGTCAAGCCTCATTGGATCACTTCCACCATTTGTTGCCTTTGCTCCTATACACATGCTGCTGAATGAAGATGAAGAAAACCACACAATCAATTTCACTGGTTCCACTACAAATTTATATTATACAACCTCAACTGGGCTCTCCCTGTGCCAGGTAATCCTAATATGCCTCCCTTACCAACTCACTACCCTACTCTTCACAATGGCTCTTCCAAACCTTTTCATTCCTCCTCAAACCTCCCATGGTATCTCCCCCTCCCCAGCCTCCACCCTCCTCTGGACACTTTTTCAGCTAAAAACTGTGTATATTTTACTAAAAATATTGAGGCTATTTGCCGAGAGCTCTCTTTTCTCCTATCACTTAGATATTTTCTGCCACTATGTCCTTCTTCATCTCTGTCACAGATGGTGAGGTGGCCTTACTCCTTATCAAGGAGTATCTTCATCTTCTCTACTTGCTCAACCCATTCTAATCCATCCTGTCTTCTCCAACAGACTGCCTCATCTGTCACTCTTTATTTTCAATCTCTCCCTCTCTCTCATTCCCTATTGTTTGCAAACATGCTCATGTCTCTTTCACCCTAAAAACCCTTCCTTCATCTTCTATCTCTAACTCTCATCCTATATTTCTTCTGCCTTTTGTAGCTCAACTCCTCATGGCCTTCTACAACAAGCACCTCCAGTTCCTCTCACTCTTTTTAACCTTTTACAACCAGGCGTGACCTTATCATTCCACCCAAAATGCTCTCTCCAAAGATACCAATGGTCTTTTAGTTGTCAAATCCAATGGACTTTTTTCAGCCCTCATTCTCCTCTTCTCTCTCTGCAACCTTTGACACAGTTGATACTATCTTCTCTCTAGGTTTTCGGGACATAACTCTCTCCTGGTTTTCCTCTTCCCTCTCTAACTATTCAATCTCTTTTGCTACATGCTCATTCAGGTCACGTCCTCTAACCATAGGTGTCTCATAAGAATCTATACTGGGCCCTATTCTCTTTCTCCCTCTATGTCATTTGATGATTTTATCAGTTCTATAGATTTAATTACCATCTCTATGCTGACAATGGTAAAAATTAACATATCCTGCTCTACCCTCTCTGTTGAACTCTGATCTCAAACCTCCACCCATCTTCAGACACCTTGAACTGGACATCCATTAGTTATCTTTAACCAAACATGTTGAAAACGGAATTTCTTTTCCCTTAAACCTTCCCCACCTACCTTCCTTCCTTTTTACTGTAGAGGACAACACTATCTTGGTTATCCAGGTCCGCAATCTGAGTGCCATCTAATTGTCATCAATTCCTCACCATCTCTTACCCCCTTCTCCCCCAATCTTTTTTTTTCTAACTGTTGCAATATCTCATGAATACACCTCCTTCTCCCTTGACACTACCACCACCACTCTGCTGTAGGCCCTCACCTCATGCCTGGACTATTGTAATAGCTTGCTAATGGGTCTGCCTACCTGAAGTCTCTCCCTACTCCAATTCATCCTTCATTCAGTAGCCAAAGTGATTTTCCTAAAACACAGGTCTGATCATGTCACTCCCCATTAAATGAATTCCAATGGCTCCCTATTACCTTCAGGATCAAATAAAAAAAATACTGTTTGGCATTTAAAGTCCTTCAGAACCTACCCTCCCTTCTACCTTTCCAGTCTTCTTACATCTTAGTTCCTGCCATATGCTCTTTGATCCAGTGACATTGACCTCCTGGCTTTTCCATGAACAAGACATCCCATCTTTCAACTCTAGGCATTTTCTCTGGTTGTCTCTCATGCCTAAAATGCTTTCCTTCCTCATCTCTGCCTAAAGGCTTCCATTTTCTACATGAAGGCTTTCCCAATCCCTTCTTAATTTTAAGTGCTTTCCCTCTCTTATTTCCTATTTATTTTGTATCAGGAATACTTTAGTTCAAATACTACTTCAGATACTTACCTTCTACATGACCCTGGACAAGTCACAACTTCTTGGTCTCAATTTCTTCAACTGTAAAATGGGGACAATAATAAAACCTGTTCCACAATGGTGGTTGTGAGGCTCAAATGAGACAATATATGTAAAGCACTTTGAAAATGCTACCTATCATTAGTTATTCTAATGATACTATCTGGCTACAAATCATGAAATGTCACTATCTCTGAAAAATCAAGATTGTGTATGACTCAGGGCAACAGCGAGACATATGGTGGGTGTAATTATGCTGCAACTTATTATCAATGACAACTTACACTCAAGAATATATTACCCAAGAGGTGTATGATCAGAAAATTAGGTAGACTGGTAATGCAGTGAGAATGAAAGATAACAGAGGGACAGCTTGTGTGTTGCACTGGGACATATGTAATGTTAAAAAAAAATTGGGGGAAGGACCTACCTCCCCCTCCCCCCACTCCCTCCCCCTGCCCAGGTATGTTAGGTGGACTCCTATGGAGAATTTTTTCAAGGACACTGATAAAAAGTACATGTGATGAAACTATGTAGATGGAGTGACATCAGTAACTTTGTGAAGAGGTTCTAACATTGATGATATCACAAATTCAGTAAAAATACTAAATAACAGAAGCTTAGAAAAGTAGCACAATATACTAGACAGAGGTTTGGCTTCATAGTCAGGAATACCTGGGTTCAATCTACCTCTGACAGATAACTGGTTTTACCTGTGTGACCCTGGGTAAGTCACTTATCTGCTCAGTACCCAAGTCACTCATTAAGACTACAAGGTTGATGTTTTCTTAGAGGGAGTTCCCCACACTGCTAAGGTTTAGTCCAAAGGAAAAAAGCCAGCAGCTTAAAGCACTTTATGATTATAAGGTTCTTTCATATACATTACCAGATTTGATTTTTACAACAACCTATTATAAAACAATAACTTTAGCCTGAAAAATGTTTTACGTTGCAAGTTACATTTGCTACTTTATTTGCTGCCTACAACAACTCTTTTGAAGTAATGAGGGCATCTGTTACTCTTTGTTTTTCACAATGGAAGCTCTGAGAAGTCACAGAGCTTTTAAGAGCCAGGGTTGGATTTATTTTGATCATACGAAATTGCTGAATACTGAAATCTTATTGATTTCTCTCTTATTCCCTGACTCTGTCAACATAGGTGACCACTGAGCAACAACTTCTCTGCATGCCACTTATTTGAGATTTGGAAAATTGAGCAAGCAATCATGTCTGAATGAATGACTGAGAAATGTCAACGAACCCTGTCTGAGCTTTAGGATGGGAAAGCCAGGAACGCACAGATACCTCTTGGTGAACTCAAGTGATCCTGTTCACACCTTTTTTCGACACCTTTTTCGGATTCCTAAGCAACTTCCTGAACCAATTCACTTTATATAATGTGTATATTTCACTCCCCAATTTTAGTAAAGTATTCTCATTCATCTGTCTTTAAGTTAACATTCAGATCTTAGAAGAGATTTCTCTGTTCTGTGTACAAAAGAGGACTAGGAAAAATGTACTTTTAAAAGACCAAATCTAATAGCTGAGATATGCCAATCTGTGGAAAATTATTGGAGGACTCAGTGCCTTGCAGATACATATATCAAAAGAACTCAGAGAACTACAAGTTTAGCACAACTGAGCAAATTCAGAAGATATTACTCATTTCGGAAATACAGACAGGAAAAGCTACCAATATAATTCTAAAGTGACACATTTCTATTTGTCATTTTCCCCGAAATTGCCTTCTTTATTTGAATGGTGCAGACTTTAGTTGTATTCTAACTTTCAGTATAAGAGTACTAAATTATTTGCCTATGTATATAAAGAAAAGTTACCCGGAGGAATGCGAAGAGAAGGTAAGCAGAAAAAAAGCAATCTCAGGGGCAAACTGTTTTACCATCTTGAACAGAAGCTGAGAAGTTCATACTCTATCCTTGGACAATGGTAAACCACTGGACATTTTTGAGGTGATAAAAGCAGTGCTTAGTAAGAATAATCTAGTGTGATTGCACAGGAAATTTCTGCAGCATGAAAAACCATTAGGAGACTATGGATATAGGTTAGCAAGGAGTTGATCTAGGAAATGGACTTATAATTTAACTGGTACAAGAACTCCCTGATGAGGAAATTCCTGCCATTAACAAAGGTTGGCACCTTTCATTTAACTTAGAATTTGAGAAAACAATGATAACACATAACATTTAAATGGTGCTTGCTATGTGTCAGGCACTGTGCTAAGTGATGTGCAATTATTATCTCTTTTAATCCTCACAGCAATATCTAGAAGTAGGGTCTTTTGTTATCCCCACTGAGCAGATGAGTAAACTGACACAAACAGAGGGTACATGACTTGCCCAGGGTCACATAGCTAGTAAGTGTCTGAGGCTGGATTTGAACTTAGGTCCTCCTTGACTCCAAGTACAAGGCTTCATCCAATGTGCCACCAACTGCCTACAACGAGGGGTTAACTGATTTGCTCAAGATCATGTCATCAGTATGTGTCAGATGTCACACTTGAACCCAAGTCTCTCCAACACCAATTGCAGCTCTCTATCCACTACTTTCTGCTTCTCAGGAATGAAGAAAAGGATCTAAACTGGAGTGAAGAGACAGGCAGACAAAGAAAAGGAGTGAAAGATCTAATTACGAAGGAAAAATCACTCATATTTAGTGACTAGGAGAACAATGGTCATGTGAAAAAAACCAGAAGATCAGAAGAAAGAATTTGTTCTAGGAAATGGATAGATTCAGTTTTAGACAGTTTGCTATCCAATAACCCTTAAATTGTTTACTTTCTATCAGAGCAGAGGTTCTTAACAGTTTTTGTCTCATGGATTCCCTTTGGCAATTTGGTAAAGACTTTTCAATAGAAGATTCCTCATTCATGGACCCCCTCTCAAAATGTTTGTTTCCTGTATTCATAATTGCAGATTAGTTAAAATAAAGATAAATAATTTTTCCTATCCAAGTTCAGGTGCCCTGAAATTTTCTCATGGACTTCAAGTTAAGAACCTCTATTTTGGAGGGATTAGAAATTTAGGAATAGTTCTAAAGCAGCAGTGGAATCATTTAAATAATAATTTTTTATTTTCCACTTTCTACCCCAGAAATGTATGGCATTCATGCTGTCAATGACTGAATCTATGATTAGGTAGTGAGCTTTGCAAATAGATACGTCATTCCTACATGACAGCATTGTGTACATGTACGATACAGGGTATAGGACGCTCAATTAAATATTAATTTAATTCCAGCATCACCCCAAATAAATGAAAGTCACAAAGTGCAATGGAAAATTAGTGTGTCTTTCATTAGCTACATAGAAAAAGGAAACTGCAAATTAATAGAGCTTTGCAATTTTAATATATCTCAAGAATCTCTACAAATTTTGAAACATCCTCCACCTATAAAACACTGAGGTCTGTTGAAAGACATGTTATTCAAGAGAATTTCTATCATTACTTTTAAAGTAATTACTTATTTTGAAGATAGTTTATAAGTAGTGCATTAAGAATATTTCTGTCTAGAAACTTTCTATTACTGATGTTTCAAATCCTCCTACAACTTTTTTGGGCCCATTCTGGGTCAGGGGAGGGGGAGGAAGAAGAAAGGAACAAATGCTACTATTTTTTTCACTTGAAGAGAACTCTGGCAGTTCAGAAAACCTCCAGTTTCCTAGGCCTAAACCTTCTGACACTGCTCTGCCTCTTCTGGAATCTATTGGGAACCTACTTCCTTGGAAACTTCCAAATTCATAACTAATTGGCATCAAAGTGTCTACTGCACCAAGGGTAGGAAACTAAGCTGACATAACTGAATGAGACTCCACCTCTATAAAGACTCTTGGCTATCTTCTGCATTGAAGAACAACTCTGTCCTGTGGGACAGCCTAGGTATCCTATCAAAGAAATGATATAACCTCAGAGGCAAGGGTAGAATGGCACCTCTCACCTAGAACTTTGACCTCCTCCTCCTGCTGAGTCTAAAGATCACTATATCCAAGGAGGGGATACTATGTGTAATGTCCCTTCTAGAGATCCTGGTTGGATCTTTGTGATCCTGATATAGCCTCCTCCTCTCTTCCTTGTCCCTCTCTCATCCTCTCCCATCCAGGCATTTCAAATTAAAAAACTTCTTTCCTGTGAAAATAAACTTGGACATAATAAGGGGCTTATTTCTTTTTGTAGGATTGATTTTGTTTCTTCTTTGGAAATCTATTAATGTACTCGGACATATCTGTGCATGCTTCATGAGAATGGGGATTGTTTTATTCTTTTACTTGTACTCCCAGGATTTGGCATACAGTAGGCTTGTTGACTGTTATTCATTCCAGTAATGCAAATTTTGACCCATCCTGAGTAGCTCTTTTCTCCCTAACATCTTCCCCTAATTTCTCTTCACACATCTTGAAACTGTGGAATTCTTGGACTATTTACCTATCATCCCAGGCCATCTTTTCCTACTATATATTTCCCATAAATCGACCCTTGATTTTCTTCAAAGTTCCTTACTGGTCAGAGGATATGGCCTACTCATACACCTTTTCATTTGCCCTCTTGTAACAGTTATTTTCAATTCTTCGGAAACTGTTGTGGTACACACTGGACAGCTATATATCAACACCAGTACAGTATTAGAAAGGAGAAGACTGAAGTCATTAAAGAACTTTGCAATTTTCTATAATTAATTCAATCTCCTCTCCTCTTCCTGTTAGAATACTGCTCCTGCAGAACACCACTTCCAAAAAAAGTCTGCCTAACTTTTTGTGCTGGCAAAGAATTGGAAACTGAGATGATGCTCTTCAATTGGGGACAATTTGTGGTACAATTTGTGTGAACGAGTTGTGGTATATGATTGTGATGGAATACTACTGTGCCATAATGACAAACAGGATGCTTCTCAGAAAAACCTAGTCTTACATGAACTGATACAAAGTAAAGTAAACAGAACCAGGAGATCATTGTACACAGCAACAGCGATATTGTACAATGATCAGCTGTAAATGACTTAGCTATTCTTAGCAATACAATGATTTAAGACAATTCCAAAGGTCTCATGATGATATTCACCTTCAGAGAAAGAACTGATGGAGTCTGACCTCAGACATTTATTAGCTGGGTGAGTCAGGCACTCAACTCTGCTTGCCTCAGTTCCTCATCTGGAAGAGGAAACAGCAAACCACTCTAGTAACTTTGCCACGAAAACCCCAAATGGGGTCAGAAAAAGTAGGATGTGATTGAACAATAACAAAAATCAAGACTTGATTTACTGTTTTATTGACTGTCTAGATATAAGAAAGTGGTGGAGAAAATGTTTATAATGCAGATTTAGGGGCAGCTAGGTGGCACAGTAAATAGAGTGCGAGGCCTGGTATCAGGAAGACTCATCTTTCTGAGTTCAAATCTGACCTCGGTTAATTACTAGCTGTGTGACTTTGGGCAAGTCACTTTACTTCTGCCTTAATCCACTACAGAAGGAAATGGCAAACCACTCCAGTATCTTTAGAAAGAAAATCCCTTCATGGGGTCATGAAGAGTGAGACACAACTGAACAACCAACATCTACATAAAAGTACTATAATGAAAATCTCCAAGTTCCAAAAATGCAATTGCATCAGAATGGGAAAGAGACAGATGCAAGAGGTATAGAGGTACTGTGGAAGCAGATTTAGAAGACATGGCAACAAATCAGAAGAATTAATCACAACTTAGATTTTAAATTACTAAGAAGATGGTGGTACCATTTAAAAAAAATTATGAATGGGGGAAAATCTGGTTTTGTGGAGAAAAAATAGCTGGATATTATATATACTGTAAATAATCAATGTTATCTGGAAAAAAGAATACATCAACTAGGAAATAAAAGAGTAAAATAGCTTAAAAATAGCATGAAAAACAAAATTGCCTATGTATGTATCATTACTAGATTTCAAAAGTATTTTGTAGATTATAAAGGTCAAAAAGTGGCATTAAACACTGTTAACAGACTTTTCAAAGTTTTCACAATCCTACATACTAGCAAGAAAAGGTGTTATCATTGGGGCAACAATGAGTAAGTTTTCTGCCACCACTCAGCAACCTCTCCTCCTCTGAAGTTCACTTGATTAAACTTTTTGTGAGGGCATCCTCCCCATCCTTCTCCAAACAGATCAGCACCAAGCTGATCATCTTCCTTTCCTTGACCCTATCCATTCCCTTCCCATCTTTTCTATTATACTGCCCACCTTAATTACTTCCTTCCATCTTCATCCTCTCCTTATCTACCGTTTCTTTTCTTAGTCTCTTCAAAAATGCCCAAGTCTCCCTCACCATTAAAAAGCCTTCACTAGACCCTACCATTCTTTTTCTCACTCCCTCCTCAGCCCTTTGCCTTTCAGCCTCATCACAATGTGAAATCGCTCTCTCTAAAGTTACTGAAAATCTCTTAACAGCCAAGTTATATGGTCTCAGCCCTCATTCTTTTTCATGTTTGCTGTTTTTGGCCCTGTTGACCACTCTCCTCTTGGATGCTCTCTCCTCTTTGGGTTTTCGTGACTACTCTTTACTGGTTCTCCTCCTACTTCTCTAATGGCTCCTTTTCTTCTAAGGGCTATGTTTGGCTCTCTTTTCTCCCCACACCAAGGGTTCTTAAGTCTTTTGTGCATTATGGACTCCTTTGGAAACCTATGGACCCCTTCTCAGAATAATGTTTTTAAATTCATAAAATACATAGTATTAAAATGGAAACTAATTATATTGAAATACAATTACCAAAATTTTTTTCAAAGTGGACCAATATATAAAAAACAACAAGTGGACCTCAGGTTAAGAAGCCCTGCTCCATACAGACACTCTCTGGTTGACATCATCAGCTCCCATGTAATGCATTATCAGTAAGATCCTCCCCCTCCCCCAATCCCAAATTGATATGGTTTTATCCATGGGAATGGCATTAAAGAAGCAGCGTTACCATCTGTTTTGTCACTGGCCCCTAAAGACCATAGCACCTTCCCGTTTGCCTTGTAGCCAAAATCTTCCATATATATTAGCTCTCCTATTAGAATTGAGGGCTGAGTCTGTCTTCCTTTTCTTCTTTTTAAAAAATTGATTAATTTATTTTTAGCTTTTAGCACTCACTTCCATGAGAATATGAGTTCTAAATCTTCTTCTTCTCCTTCCCCCTCCCCAAGACAGTGTGCAATCTGATATAGGCTCTACACATACATTCATATTAAACATTTGCACATTAGTTGTGTTATCAGTACGATTCTTGAGAGTAGGAATTGTATCATTTGTTTTTGTATCCTTAACATCTACCAAAGAGCTTGGCATAGCAGGCACTTAACAAATTCTAGACTGACCAATGTCTATGTAGATGACAGATATATCTACATATTCAGTCCCCAGTCTCTCCCTTGAGCTTCAGTGTAACATCACTAATAGACACTGCAAATCAGATATCCCAGAGAATATTGCAAACTCAACCTATCCAAACAGAACTCAATTATCTTTTCCCCTCACACCCAGTCCTGCTCCAAACTTACTGATCTCTGTTGAAGGCATTACTAATTTTCCAGTCTCCCAGACTGGTAACTATGGTGTTATCCTTGACTCTGCCCTCTGTCTCACACTACATATCTAATTTACTGTCAAATTATCCTATTTCTACCTCTGTAATATCTCCTGCCTCGGACCCCTTCTTTCTACACACACAGCAGTCACCTTAGTTCAGGACCTCATCACTTCTCCCCTAGATTATTCTAACAGTCTCCTAATTGATCTTGCTATCTCAAGCCTCTCATCAATCCAGTGTATCCTATATTGGTGCCAAGGTGACTTTCCTCAAATGCAAATCTGACCATAACACTCCTCTCCTTAATTAACTCCAGTGGCTCCCTATTGCCCTTAGGACAAAATATAGGCTCCTGTGTTTAGCTTTTAAATTTCTTCACAATGTGACAGCAACCTATTTTTCTAATCTCAATATACAATACTCTTCCTGCCAGCATTTTGCAACGTAATGGCCTTCTCTCTGTTCCTTTCACATGACACTCCATCTCCAATCTCCAAGCCTTTGTACTGGCTGTCCCTGCTGACTAGAACATGCTCTCACCTCACCTCTGCCTCATGGAATCCCTTTCTTCCTTCAAGATGTTGCTCAAATGCCACCCTACAGATAAAACATTTCCTGATTCTCCAGCTAGTAGTGCCCTGTCTAACTACCTTGTTAAAAAGTACTTGTTATCTCCCCTAATAGAATGTACCTCCTTTAAGGAGGATTGTTTCATTTTTGTATTAATATCCTCAGTGCCTGGCAAGCTTATTGTTGTAGTTGTCATTATTATAGGGATCAATAAATATGCACAAGGAACTTTCTGATAAACTCAAATTTTAAAAAATCACACATAAAAGATGGTAGCAAGTATAAACATGAAAGAATAAAACAATCTTGTAAGAATAGCATCTGGAACACTAAGAGTTAGGTGTATATGGAGAAAATTCTTTTCAACAAATTTAGGGCCCAAGGGAAGATCAAATTAAGGATTAGACTGATACTTGGGCTCGGCGGACAAGACAGCAGACCACAGAGAGAAGGTCAAACTAACCAACTCTTACTTTACTTATTTTTCTTGCAAAGGAGAATGACCATTCAATTAGGAAGGAAAAAACAGAGAGTGGAAATATGAATAATAAAGGAGATGAAAAGAGCACTTAGCCACCCTCACTGAGTGCCAAGTCACACGCCTGGGCAAAAAAATACCCTAGGATACTGGAAAAACTGGCAGTGACTACTGGATCTGTCAGTGATTCTGGAGGCACACTGAAATAACTGGACCAGCAAGTATTTATTAATACGCTGCTTCTCTTTCAAGATGTAGCTCAACACTCACCCTTTAAATGCAGCCTTTGCTGACCCCCAACTGCTAATGCACTTCCTCCCTAACCCTAATTACCTTATAGCTATTCCACATATATTTCTATATGCACCTGCTGTCTCCCTCTTTAGACCATAAGCAACTTGGGGCTATTTCATTCTCTGTATTTCTACTTCCAGCACCTAGCACAGTGTCTGACACATTGTAGGCATTTAATAAATGACTCACTGGTTAAGTTTTCACTATGTGCTAGGCACTGTATAAAATTAAGTATATACCAATATATAAAATGAATAAAAGTAGTTTTGGCAAGAGATGCACTAGCAGCTGAGTGACTAAGAAAGACTTCATATAGAAGGTGAAGTCAGCTTCATGTGAAACTAAGTCTTGAAGGAAATTCCTTTAGAAGGAATTCCAAAAGGCAGGGATGAGGAGGGAATGCCTTCAAACAGGCAGAGATGGAAGATGGAGTATTGTTTGTGTTAAACAATTCGTAGAGGACAGTTGGATTGTACAGAATGAGAGAGAGTAAAGGAGGAAGGGGCCGGGATGTGAAAAATATTTCAGTGTCAAAAATAATTTTATAGAGCAAGAGGGCACATGCACGTGCATTCGAGCATGTGTGTGTGATATGATCAGATCTGCATTTTAGGAAAATCAACTTAGCTGCTGTATGGAGAAGGATTAGAATGTGGAGAAGCTTGAGGCAGGGAGATCAAATTGGAGGATTATTGTAGCAGTCCAAGCAAAAAGCAATGAGACCCCTGAACTAAAGTGATGACTATGCAAATGAAGAGGGGAAAAACGACAGTACAGGTTAAAAAAAAAGGGGGGGGGGTGGCAAAGTTTCCAACTATAGGCTAGCGAGAGTGACTTCAGTTTGACAAAATTTAAGAAAACGTTACATTAAAAGTTTAAGTTATGTGGTATTTATGTAGAGAAATAGTCAATAAGCAACTAGCATGATTTCAGTAAGACTAATGATTCTATGACATCACGGGGAGTGCATTCCAGGCATGGGGAATGATCAATGCAAAGGTACAAAGACAGGAGGCGGTGGAATATCTATGTGAGATACAGAGAGAAGACTAGACTGGCTGGATCATAGCCTGTCAGGCTGTCAGAGCTGATATGTTAGGGGCAGGCTGTGAAGGGCTTTAAAAACAAACAAGAGGAGTTTATATTTTATTTCAGTCATTTTTCAATTGTGTCTGACTCTTGTGACCCCATTTCTTGGCAAAGATACTCAAGTGGTTCGCCATTTCCTTCTTCACCTCATTTTACACATGAGTAAACTAAGGCATACAGGGTTAAGTGACTTGCCCAGGGTCATATAGCTAGTGTCTGAAGCCAGATTTGAACTCAGGAAGAGAAATCTTCCTGAACCTTGGCCCAGCACGCTATCCACTGCACCATCTAGCTGCTTTTATATTTTATGCTAGAGGCAATAGGAAGCCACCAGAGTTAGCTGAATATAATATGGTCACATCTGTGTTTGAGGAAAGTTATTTGGCAGTATATCGAATAGATTGCAACTTAATAGACTTAAGGTAGGAAGAAAAATTAGGAGGCTGTTGCAATGATCTAGGAAAGAAGTAATGGGGGTCTGAACTGGGGTGGCAGCTGTGGAAGGGACCAGAAGGAATTAGACAGGAAATGCAAAGCAGAAATGGCAAGATCTGTCAACTGGTTGGAGATAAATCTGCAAACTGAGTGAAGTTGAGAGTTAAAGGTAACGAATCAGATGATTGGCCAGGTTACGACAAGATGTCAACAAGTTAGAATGATAGATGAAATCAAATAGGGTAAAATTTCACTTCTACACTTTGTTTCCTGCCCCTTCTGCCTGCCCCCCCCCCCCCAACTTTATAAGCTAGAGAAAGATTGGCCAAATAATAATTTGGTGGAAAAACATCTATTGGACCAAAGCTCCAAACAAGTGTGAAACATGGTAGCCAAAAACACATCACTGCTATCCCCTACTACAGGGTCAGTGTCCACAGAAAGAAGAACGCTGATAATTCTATTATATGGTCAGGTGACATCTAGAGTAATGTATTCAGTTCTAGTCACTGTATTTTAGGAAGGAAACTGACAAGCTGGTCAGAAGAATGCAACCAGAAACCATACTATTAGAGGACTGGCTAAGAGAATCACAAAAAACTAATTTAAGGAAATGATTTGAAGAGGACATTGTAACTTCAAGTATCTTAAAATATGCCATATGAAAGACAGATAGATGCATTCTACATATGGCAGAACTAAGAGCAATGAGTAGAAATTTCCGAGAAGCAGATTTGGGCTTAGTGTAGGGAAAAGCTTTCTGATAACTAGGGCTACTCTAAAGTGGAAGGGCTTGTTTTGAGACACAGTAGACAAGAAAATGTAAAAATTTAAGGCACTGGGGACAGCTAGGTGGTGCAGTGAGTAGAGCACCGGCTGTGGAGTCAGGAGGACTTGAGTTCAAATCCAGACTCAGACACTTGACACATGTACTAGTTGTGTGACCTCGGGCAAGTCACTTAACCCCAATTACCCTGCCCCCCCCCCCAAAAGGCAAAAAAAATTTAAGGCATTGTTTGATAACAAGAAGTCTGAATAACCAAGGCAGGCCAAATTAGGCTTCATGATTTAGCTTCTTTTTTTAAAAATTTTATTTTAGACTCAAACACCAGAACACAAATACAGAATAGAAAAAAGAAACAAAAATATATCATAAACTTAAATATTGGAACTTAAACACAAAGTAAGAGAAAAAAAGTATGCCATGCGCATAGCAGATCAGAGAGGATTCAAAATATTTAACAATAAATTTTCATTTCAAGAAAGCCTGTATGATAAATACATGCTGTGTTGAGAACTGTCCATCTTTTCTTTGCCTCCTTGTAAATTTTCTATTGTTCTCTGCTGTGCATTTTTTCACTTTGTTCTTTTCTTTCCCCTCCCCCCACAAGGCTACAATTAAATTTGGATATGTTTCTCTATAGCTATAGATATACAGATACATACATATGTATGTAGACAAAATACTTTTCTAAACACATTCTACTCCTGATCTTTGTTTTGGTTTGTGCATATCTCTTTTTCCTATTCTTCCTGCTTCCTCTACTTTACTTCTACCTGCTACCTTTCCCTCTTATTACTTGCCTACCCCGCTCCAAGGATCCCTCCCCTATCCTCCCATTGCCATAAATCTAAACACCCTTCAAAACCCTCGTTTTACCTATTCCCTGACCCTCCCCTCTAAAGATACCTCCTTCGTCTTCTCCTCCCCCCATTCCCCTACCATTTTATTTCTTCCGAATTTGGACAACTTTTATACTCTTCTAAATATATATGTATTGTTCCTCTTAAAACCATTCCCAACAAAAGTACCAATCCTTCTCCCCCATATAATTCCTGTGTCAATTCCTCCTTTTGTACCTCATTTCAATAAAATACTTTTTAGCTGTTCCTAAATGGCTTTACTTTTTAAATTCATATCATACTCAGGTTTACCCCAAACTTTCTTATGAGCTACCCAATTATTAATAAGAATCTTAGACATACATTTTACATATACATAAAGTAAATGGCCTATCCTTATTGAATCCCTTATAGTCAGTCTTTGGTATGTAACTTCTACTTCTCTTGGCTCTTTTATGTCAATTCTTCTATTAAGTTTAGGTTTTTTTTTTTAACAAAGTCTTGAAAGTCTGATAGTTGATAATGTCCATTTTGTTTTCATTCAGGATTTTGCTTAATTTTCCTGGGTATGATATTTTCAGCTGGAGCCCCAGTTCTTTTGCTCTTTGATGTACAGTGTTCCAAGATGCAGTCTTTTAAGGTCTCTGCTGCCAGGTCTTGTGTAATTCTAATTGTGGCACCATCATATTTAAATTCTTTTATTCTTGTTGCTCTTAATACTTTACCCTTGAGCTAGGGGTTTCAGAATTTGACTATGATATTCCTCGTAGGGTTTCTTTTAAGTGGTGATTGATGGATTTTTTTCTATTTCTACTTTCCTCCCTTGTTCTAATACTTCAGGACAATTTTCTTTATTTCTTCTATTAGCGTATCAAGATTCTTTTGTTATCATAACTTCCAGTTAGTCCAATTATTTTCATGTTTTCTCTTCTTGATCTGTTCTCCAAATCTGTTGTTTTTCTTTCTCTTCTATTTTTTCATTATTCATATTTTGTTTAATTATTTCTTGATCTCTTTTTGGGATCTTTCAATTTCTATTTTACCCTCTGGCTCTAGAGTATCAGGGCAGTTCTCCTTGATAACTTCTTGAAAGATGATGTGTAGGCTCTTTTTTTGATCATGGCTTTCAGGTAGTCCAATAATTTTAAAATTCTCTCTCCTGGATCTATTCTCCAGGTCAATGGTTTTTCCAATGAGACAGTTCACATTGTCTTCCATTTTTTCATTCTTTTAGTTCTGCTTTATAATTTCTTGATTTCTCATTAAGTCACTAGCTTGCACTTGCTCCATTCTAATCTTTAAGACAGTATTTTCTTCAGTGGTCTTTTTGGACCTCCTTTTCCATTTGGCTAATTCTGCCTTTTAAGGCATTCTTCTCTTCATTGGCTTTTTGAAGCTCTTTTGCCATTTGGGTTAATCTATTTCTCAAGGTGTTATTATCTTTGGTATTTTTGGGGGTCTCCTTTAGCAAGTCATTGACTTGGTTTTCATGATTTTCTTATATCACTCTCATTTCTCTTCCCAATTTTTCCTCTACTTCCCTCACTTGCTTTTCCAAATCCTTTTTGAGGTCTTCCATGGCCTGAGACCAATTCTTATTTTTCTTGGAGGCTTTTGATGTAGGCTCTTTGACTTTGTTGACTTCTTCCAGCTGTATGTTTTGATCTTCTTTGTCACCAAAGAAAGATGCTATAGGCTGAGTTCTTTTATGCTGCCCGCTCTTTACTCAGCCAATTACTTGACTTTTGAGCTCTTCGTCAGGGTATGACTGCTTCCAGAGTGGAGACTGCTTTGTCCCAAGCTTCAGGGGTTTTGTGCTGCTGTTTTCAGAGCTACTTCTATTCTGAGGTGGTATGATACTCTTACGCTCTGGTGTATCAGTGCCAGCACTGCTTTCTGCTGTGTAACTACCAGGAGGACTCCCTCTCCGCAGTTACTGCAAGCTCTGTTACACCAGCACTTCTCCTCCCCTAAAAACCCCCAACCAGCACTGCGACCAAGATCCAAGCAGTGCAAAGCAGGAGATCCCTGCTATCCTGTTCTGATCAGCTGCCTGATTCCCCTAACTGTCTGTGGGATTGCAGCTTCCGAAGCAGCTGCCTGGAGCCACAGTTGCATCTCCACCACCCAGGGGCTGGGGCCAGACCGTGCACTTCTCTTACCCAGGTCCCACTGACCTGCTCCATGGTCTTTGGCATTTGTGGGTTGAGAAGTTTGGAAACTGCTACAGCTCAGTGATTCAGGGCTGAGGCTGGCTCCACCCTGGCCTACTCAGGCTTGGTCTCTTTCAGCATGGCCCAAGCTGCACTTCCAGCACAGTGTGATAGACCACTCCCACAGACCTTCCAGGCTATCTTGGACTGGACACTTATTTCACTGTGTCATTTCATGGGTTCTGTAGCTCTAGAATTTGTTTAATTTTTTTACAGGTATTTGAGGGAGAGCTCAAGTGAGTCCCTGTTTTCAAGCGGCCATCTTTGCTCTGCCCCACCTTCTTATAATGTTGCTGGCTTTACCTTATCCAATTCTAATTTTCAAGGTGTCATTTTCTTCTTTAAGATTCTGGACCTCCTTTTCTGATTGGCTGACTTTCCTTTCATAACCTTGTTTTTCTTGGATTATTCCTTTTTGTTTTTTAGTTTTTCCTCCATCTCTGTCATTTGATTTCTACTTTTTAAAGATCTTTTATGAATTCTTTTTGGGCAGGTGACCATTTGATGTTACTCTTTCGGGGGTTTCTTTACCTCAATATCCTCCTCTAAAGATGAACGCTAGTCTTCTCTATTCCTGTATCATTCTGTTGTTGGATTCTTTATCCTTTGCCCGTGCATTTTTGGTGGTAATAGCTTAATTTCTGTAATCACCTCAAGCCCTGGAGTATGGTGCCTCTTGCCCCAGATCTTCAGTTCTCCCCTCTAGCCTAGAACAAAGTCAAACCTCCAACCTCCTGTAAGTGCCCAGAGCCAGGGGCTTTCTGCCCCACTGCTTCTGCACTCTCCAGGGATGTACTGGTTCCTTCTCCCCCTGCCACTCTTCACAATACAGCTAGGTCTGGTGTTTCTTCTTAGCAGAGGTTCCCTTGATCTTCCCCAGGCTCAGATGCCCAACTCCCTTCACTACCCCTGGGGTAAAAGTTCCTGTGGCTGGGGCTAAGGCAGCCTCTCAAACCAACTAACCCCATGGCTTGCCTCTTGTGGTTAAATCAGACCCCAACCTAGAGGAATCACTTTTCAAAAGGACCAAATCTCATCCTGGGAGTTTTCTTCTGATCTTCTTAAACTGTCCCAGGAAGACCCCCGTTGTGCCCCATTCTTATTTCATTTTACCTGTACTTCGTTCACTGCCCTAAGGTACTATTTTATCTCTTTTGGGGGAAAAAATCTTGAGAGCTTGGAATTTTCTGACCTACTCCACCAGCTTCCCAGAATCCTTTCCCTTCATGATTTAACTTCTAAGGGATGCTAGTAAAGCACCGAATTTTTAAAAGGTTCTCAGTAGTGTCTTAAAGTTAGAATGCAAGTTCCTTGAGAGCAGGGATTGTTTCATTCCTTATATTTGTATCCTCACCACCTCGAACAGTGTAGAGAACCATTAATAAATATTTGACTGATTAAGGGCTAGTCTGTAGATTACTGTCCTTTGGAACAAGGCAAAATGTCTTATGCAATTAGTCATGGGCAAATATTTTAAATTAAATACCACAAGTAAAATGTTCATCAATTTTTATATGAGAAACTAGAGCAATAAATTCAAATACAGTTTTCATAAATAACTAAAAACACAACAATATCTTACCTTTAGCTCTGCTTGTATGAATTCTGGCACGAACCCAAACTACTTCATCAGCTTTTTGTACTGTCAGGTCTTTAACTCGAACCAAAATTCGATCTGCATGAAACAAGTTAAGCAAGTTAACAAGTTTGAACAAGTAAATCTAAAGTCCAAACCAAGTCAATCTAAACCCCCCACCCCTCACCCCCAATCCTATTTCACTGTAACTATTAGCTTCAGTAATTGGCATACAACTAGGTGAATAGTTTTATCCTATCATCTCTTGATAGCTCCTGGGATTTCCTGTTTCTTATATCTTTATTCTACCAAAACCCAAGTATAACAAGATTTCAATGAGAGCAACAAGGGGAAAATGATTGTGGTTTTTTTTTTCCTACTTAAAAATGTTGAAAGTCTACAGTTGAAATTAGGAGAGAACTACAGGGAAATGTACAAAGTAATAATTAAGGGTGAGGTTGGGTATGATGAGGAGCACAAATGATTACCAAGAGAAGAGACTGGTTTATTTTATATGCTGAAAAATAAAAAGTTTGGCTAGTGACTTGCATTTAAGATAGTGACCAAAGTAGAGGTTCTTAACCTGGGATCTGTGAATCTGTTTTGTAAAATATTTTATGCTAAAACTACCTTAAATAATCTGGATGCTTCTTTAACCTCTTAAATTTCAAATAAAAAAATTATTTCAATTTATGTATGAAGTGTACCTGATCAAAAAAGAATCTAAATGCTCAAAGGGAGCTGAGTTAATGGGAATTTGGAAAAGTATTTTTATAAATTAAAAATACTTATGGAAAGCAACAAGAGGATCCTGACTTGTCTTTTTTTGGAGGGGCTTGGAGGAGAGCTCAGGGGAACTCTGCCTTTACTCTGCCATCTTGGCTCTGCCCTGACTTGTATTTTTTGGCAAGGTAACCTTTGCCTATCATTTTTTCAAAATCAGGCCCAACTATACACCCATACTCACAACCACCCACCAATGCCACTACATTTTCAGTTTTTATATAGTTTCTTTTTCCAGCTGTTTGCAGAGAAAACCAAGTACATTAATCTAGAAGAGAAAACAAAAGCAGGAAGACAGGGATAATATCCTTTGACTCAGGAAGCGGACCCAAGATAGCAGCTGAAAAGCAGGGACTAGCGTGAGCTCCCCGCCGAGTCCCTCCAAAAACCTATAAAAAATGGCTCTGAACCAATTCTAGAACTGCAGAACCCACAAAAGAACAGAGGGAAGCAGGGCTCCAGCCCAGAACAGCCTGGTCTATCCAGTGAGGTCTATCCTGCACGGAGCTGGGAGCGGAGCAGAGCAGAGCCCCGTGTGGGCAGCGTAGACCAACCAGACCTGGAGCCGGGCAGAGCGGGCCCTAGCACCCTGAATCAGTGAGCGGTAGCAGTTACCAGACTTCTCAACCCAAAGAGAACAGAGAAGGTTAGTGGGAAAAGCTGCAAGAGTGGAAGGAGTTTGGGTTCGGCTACCGCCCCCTGGGGGGGGGGGGTGCGGTGCAGCGGAGGTGGGGCAGCTACAGAAGGACAGCTGCAGTTGCTTCCGGCCCCAGGCCCACCTGGTGGGAGGAATTAAGGGGTGGATCAGAGCAGGAGTGCACAGCCTGCTGAAGATCTTATCCCAGTCCGGGTTGGGGGTTCTTGGGGAAGGAGCAGTGCTGGTGTGGCAGAGCTGGCGCATCCCCCCCAAACATGGAACATAGAACTCTTTAGTCTACAAGCAGTCATACCCCACTGAAAAACTCAAGGGTCAAGTTAGTTGGTTGGGAATATGGCCAGGCAGCAAAAACACACCCAGATCCAGTCTCAGACTTTGGAATCCTTCTTTGGTGACAAAGAAGACCAAAACAGACAGCCAGAAGAAGTCAACAAAGTCAAAGAGCCTACAACAAAAGCCTCCAAGAAAAACATGAACTGGTCTCAGGCCATGGAAGAGCTCAAAAAGGAGTTGGAAAAGCAAGTTAGAGAAGTAGAGAAAAAATTGTGAAGAGAAATGAGAAGGATGTGAGAAAACCATGAAAAACATGTCAATGACTTGCTAAAGGAGACCCAAAAAAATGCTGAAAAATACACTGAAGAAAACAACACCTTAAAAAATAGACTAACTGAAATGGCAAAAGAGCTCCAAAAAGCCAATGAGGAGAAGAATGCCTTGAAAGGCAGAATTCGCCAAATGGAAAAGGAGGTCCAAAAGACCACTGAAGAAAATACTACCTTAAAAATTAGATTGGAGCAAGTGTAAGCTAGTGACTTTATGAGAAATCAAGGTATTATAAAACAGAACCAATGGAATGAAAAAATGGAAGACAATGTGAAATATCTCATTGGAAAAACCACTGACCTGGAAAATAGATCCAGGAGAGATCATTTAAAAATTATTGGACTACCTGAAAGCCATGATCAAAAAATGAGCCTAGACATCATCTTTCAAGAAATTATCAAGGAGAACTGCCCTGATATTCTAGAGCCACAGGGCAAAATAGAAATTGAAAGAATCCACAGATCGCCTCCTCAAATAGATCCCAAAAAGAAATCTCCTAGGAATATTGTCACCAAATTCCAGAGCTCCCAAGTCAAGGAGAAAATACTGCAAGCAGCCAGAAAGAAACAATTTGAGTATTGTGGAAACACAGTCAGAATAACCCAAGATCTAGCAGCTTCTACATTAAGAGATCAAAGGGCTTGGAATACAATATTCCGGAGGTCAATGGAGCTAGGATTAAAACCAAGAATCACCTACCCAGCAAAACTGAGTATCACGCTCCAAGGCAAAATATGGATTTTCAATAAAATAGAGGACTTTCAAGCTTTCTCAGTGAAAAGACCAGAGCTGAATAGAAAATCTGACTTTCAAACACAAGAATCAAGAAAAAGTAATCAAAAAAAAAGAAACTGCAAGGAACTTACTAAAGTTGAACTGTTTTGTTTACATTCCTACATGGAAAGATGACGTGTATGATTCATGAGACCTCAGTATTAGGGTAGCTGAAGGGAATATTCATATATATATATATATATATACACACACACACACACCCCTATATATGTATATACATATATACGTATATATGTATATGTGAGTGTGTATGTATGTATATATGTATGTGTATATATATATATATATATAGAGAGAGAGAGAGAGAGAGAGAGAGATGGCACAGGGTGAGGTGAAGATGAAGGGAAGATATCTAAAAGAAATAAAATAAAATTAAGGGATGAGAGAGGAATATATTGAGAGGGAGATAGGGAGAGACAGAATGGGGTAAATTATCTCCCATAAAAGTGGCAAGAAAAAGCAGTTCTGTAGGAAGGGAAGAGAAGTCAGGTGAGGGGGAAGGAGTGAAATCTTGCTCTCATCAGATCTGACCTGAGGAGGGAATACCATACATACTCAATTGGGTAACTTACCCCACAGGAGAAAAGGAGGAAGAAGAAGATAAAAAAAAGGGGGGGATGATAGAAGGGAGGGCAGATGGGGGTGGAGGCAATCAAAAACAAACACTTTCGAAAGGGGGCAGGGTCAAGAGAGAAAATTCAATAAAGGGGGATAGGTTAGGAAGGAGCAAAATATAGTAAGTCTTTCACAACATGAGTATTGTGGAAGGGTTATACATAATGATACGCATGTGGCCTATGTTGAATTGCTTGACTTCTTAGGGAAGGTGGGTGGGAAGGGAAGAAGGGAGAGAATTTGGAACTCAAAGTTTTAAAAACAAAAAAAAAAGTTTTTGCATGCAACTAGAAAATAAGAGACACAGGCAATAGGGCGTAGAAATTTATCTTGCCCTACAAGAACAAAAGGGAAAAGGGGAGGCGAGTGGGGTGACAGAAGGTAGGGCTGACTGGGGAACAGGGCAATCAGAATATACGCCATGTTGGTGTGGGGGGAAGGTAGAAATGGGGAGAAAATTTGTAATTCAAACTCTTGTGAAAATCAATGCTGAAAACTAAATATAATAAATTAAAAAAAAATCATACTTATAATTGTGAAGAGGTTCCTTATTCCCAAAGGTTTATTATATTGCCTAAGAGAAGCAAAGCAGTCAATGTCATGTGCAACACTGAAACTGTAATTACAATACTCACTCTAACACAGAGTACATAAACACAAATCTCGTATTTTAGTGTAAATATGCTTCTTTACAATTTCTTTTCTCTTTTGAAAATCATAAAGAGCCCTGGATTTGGTATGACCACTATGGTCTCTGCCACTTAGTTCTTGTGACCCTGAACAAACCATTTAACCTTTCTAGGCCTCAGTTTCCTTATCTGCAAAATAAAGGTGTTGGGACTAGCTGGTCCTTAAGATCCCTTCAAGATATAAGTATAATACTATGATCCTCTTACAGAGAGTACATTCACACAAGCAAGAGACAAAAAAGAAAGAGGTAATTTCCTGAGAGCTGAATAGTTTTCACAGCCAAAAGTAAAAAAGAACAGACTGATGAATCAAAACTATATTTTTTTCAACTAGAGCTTCCCAGACTTGAGATCAAATCTACTGAAATCTATTTCCAACTGGATTAAATCATTATTTCTCCCTTGCATAGTTTCAGTCAATAGGAGACAAGAAAGGGAAGAAAGGCAAAACAGTATAACCTCTTACTAGAAAAATTTATGTAACTCAAAAGGAAAAAGTTACAAGAAGGCCAAGGTTGGAAGAGTAATGAGTAGGAAGTCAGAAATATGAAGTGTAAAGCCAAAGCAACATAGAATGAATTCACTAGGACAGAATTTTGAATAGTTGATTGTTTAGTTGACAGTTCTGGAGACTGAAAATTCCCAGGAGATTTTGGTGAGCTGTAGAGACAGGAGATATGACTCTTCCTTCTAAAATTCCACCTACATTCAGTATACAAATTTGGAAAAACAATAGTAGCAAGTATTATAAAATTACACCTGAGATGGCATTAAAAATTAAATCTGAATAAATGAACTCAGGTTCATTCCAAACCTAAGATCATATGATTACACAATTTTAGAAAATATAAAACTAGCATAGAGAATAATTTCATTAATTGGCTATATCAGGTACACTGTAGGATTAAGTAAATTTGGAATGTAAAGTGAATTTGTGATGAGGGAATAGAGTAAATTCAAAAGGATGTAAATAGAAGTATGAATGTACTATATCCTAAAAGTACAAAATTCTTGGGCAGTTCTCTTATTTGAAGCATTCATGTCTACACAATTAGTAGCAGTTTTAGCTTCACAAAAATATAAATTCATGTATCAGACAAAAAGTAACTAATAAAAACTCAAGTTATTAATAAAGAGGAATGAAAAGAATTTTTAAAAAATCAAGCTTTTTATTAGGCAAAAAGTTATAGAAAAAGTAGAATTCAAACGAGAAAAATCAGATTTCATAATCATGAATTAGGGTCAAATTTTAATGGCAAGCTAAAGACTAAAATAATGAAAAAAAACTCTCAACATATTATAGTTTTACAAAGGTTACCATGGTATACATTTAAACTACAATATCATCTCCAAATATCTTGAATTAAACAAAATGAGAATATGGGAAAGATTTAGTAAATTCAAAGCAGGCACAAATAATCATAATTGTATCTAAACAGATAAGTGCCTAGAGTAGGCAAAGCTTTGTAAAGAATCCAAAGTAAATGGATTTGAGGAAGTTAACCTTAAAACATCAACATTCCTAATAAGTATCAACTACTTCTCTTCCATTTAATAATGCTAAGTGCTCATTTGAAATACCAAATGTTTCTGCAAGTGGGGTCTTATTTTACTATCTTATTTTAAATCAAAGATCCTACAAAGATGGGATCATGAATATATTTGAATATCTTTTTAATAGCATATAACACAGTACGATTGACATTTTCCAATTAGGCCATTTAGTGCTCTTAGGATGATAGACTTGTACATCAACCACTAGAAGGAACCTTATGTGAGAGCACAGAGGTGTCATACCTACCACACTTCTGAGTGCTGTCCAAACCAGATTAAAATGTAACTGGGAAATATTTAACAAAATAAAGAAAAATACAACAAAACATATATGGTTTGCTAAGTCAGTATGTACCCAAAGGGATCTGTATACATGGTTTAGTAAGCTGGTTTCTATTTAACTTTAACAGTACTGACCTAGTCCAACTTCCTTTTCTCCTCCCTCTTAAAAGAAGATGAGGAATTGAGGCCCAGAGAAGGACACTGACTTTCCCAAGTCACATAACTAGTGGCAGAGCAAGGATCTGAACTTAGGTTTTGTGACTGTAAATTCAGCATTCTTTTCATTGTATCACAGAATTTAAAACATTTTTTCTTGGCATTAGGCAAGAAAAAAGTTTAATCTTTACAAAAAATAGTGACTAACCTGGTTTCTCTTGTGACTGTATCATTGAAGATATTCCATATCTTTCTTTAGCATAATCCTAAATTTAAAAAAAAAAGATTTTTATGTCTTCATGTTCAAAAAAACAGATCCTATAGCAAAAGTCAATATATTAAAAATGCATATGAAAATAGATTTAACATTTAGTACCACTTTGATTCTGAAATTCAGAATCCTAAGGGAACTGAGATGTATAATAAAAGGCTAAGCCTATATATGCCCTTTTTATAAAGAGACATGGCATGTCTTTTTACCAATAGAACCTAAATATCATCTAATACTAAACACATTTTATTAATAGCTAGTATTCACACACGTTTTAAAGTTTGCAGATCACTTTATATGGTTTTTTTGGGATGCTGACAACAATCCTGTGAGGCATATGTTACTCTTATTCTCATTTTACAAATGAGAAAATCAAGATTAAGAGAGTAAATGCCTCACCCAGAGCCACAGTTACTGTTTGAGGCAGGATTTGAAATCAAGTCTTCTTGACTCCAACTCCAATTCTTGATCTACTGTGCCAGGTGTAAACTTATGCACTTTAATGTTTTCTCCAAAATATGTCAGACTGTTTCAAAGTAGTGAAATAAATTCCTACATGCTAGGAGGAAGACAAATCTGGCTAGATTACATTATTAGCTTCTTCTTATCCCAGGAAAAAGTATTTAAAGACTTACAACCAATTTTGGAGGAAATTCTTTTGAGTTCCAGATTTCTATAGCAGCTTAAGATCTGACATATTTCACATAATACTTATACTTTTCCCTTTAAACGTCAAAAAATGTCCCACCTCCCAATTTTTTTTTAAATGGCCCTTTCACAGAAAACAAGTTATTGCATACTGTAAGATTCACGGTTTTTGTGTGTTACTGGACTTCATGACCTCAACCTTATACCTAGACTTGCTGTATTTGTAAAGCTGTATCATTAACTCAAAGATTCATCATCTCAAAAATCAAAAGGAAATTTTCCTTAGTTTTGTGACAGTGTAAATAGTAGGTATTTCTAATGTAATTTGTCCGCTTCTGTCTAGTCATTCTATTGCTGTTAGATAAAACATGGTTAAGAAAAGTCAATTCTCCCCTCCCCGCCATCTACACAGAACCTTGAATTTTAAGTCGAGAAATTAATCTGGACTATATGCATATATGCAACCACAATGCTTAAAATGATAATTCAAATCTTTCATTTTCACAAGCATCAAAACTACATTCATGTTGCAGTTGAATATGCATTAAGTAGCCACAGATCCCTCTATGCAATGGTAGGCCTCTGGCAATATATGTGAGCTGGATTAATATTCGATCAAGAAATTATCAGACAATAGCAACTCCCGTTTACATAAAGCTTATGTTGTAAATTTTAAAGCACTTTCTTCACACATATGTGAAATAGGTTGTGCAAATATTCATTTTATAGCTGAGGAAAGTGCAAAGAGATTAAATGACTTGGCTAGGGTTACCAAGCATCTTAGCCAAAGAACTGAAGTCCAGCTTTTTTCATGGGGTCTTCCTATGGTTGTAATACCTTCATATTTTAAGAACTCTATTCCACACACTGGTCAAGTTAGTAAGTATTTATTAAATGTCCACTATATGGCAGGCTTTGTGCAAGTGTTATACATATGGAACAATTATGGAATCTAAAAAGAGATTTAATAGTCCCACTTTGACTCAGATGTTCAGAATCCTAGGGGAACTGAGATGAACAATAAAGGAAAAAGCTAAGTCTACACAAATGCCCTGTTTTGAAAAGGACACGGCACATTTCTTTACCATCAGAACATAAATATCATCTAATACTATAAACGCACATTTATTAGTAATAGCTAGCATTTACATATGGGTTAAGGTATGCAAATCATTTTACATGTTACCTCTGATCCTGACAACCATCCTGTGAGGTGGAAAATTGAGGCTGAGAGATTAAATGCCTTGTGCAGAACCTCACAACTATTGTGCAGCTTTGTGAATGACAAAGGCACTTTATGCAATTTATTATCTATTCAGAACTCTTTATGAGAATAGGAGAAAAGAGTAAGATACTCTAATACTAGCACAAAAACGCACAAAGTGTTGCCAGTCTCCTTTAAATCTTTTCAGTTTTGCAAAAGGGGGGGTGGTGGCGTTCCTGCCACAGCCACCAACTTCAGGAAAAAAAACATTTAATCTCAGTTTCTAATGCTCGAAAAATGAAATTAACACCTCCGATAAGTCCTAGAGATATTGCAATTGTGGGTGTGAAAGTTAAATAATCGGGGATTTTTTTTTAAACAACCAAGAGTACTGAATACAGCTTGAAGGGCTGGCTTTCAAGTGCATTTTGGGAGTACAGAAGTTACCTCCTCCATAGTGAACACTTTTGAGGGTCAGGGGGTGTGGGTGGTGAGAGCAGACGCCCTAAGCATGAACCTAAGCCACAGGGGTATAAGTGGAGCTGAGGGTGCCTACTTTTTTTTATTATGAGGATATGGGTGTGTGTGGGGGTAAGGAGCCCCACCCCCGTGTGTGTGGGGTATGTAAGGACCCCCCGGTATGTTTGTTGAGGGATAGGTGAGGACCCCCGTATGTGTGTTTAGGGGGGTAGGTAGGGACTCCGGCACGTGTGTTGGGGGGGGGGTTAAGGACTCCCATTGTGTTTTGGGTGGGGGTTAAGAACCCCCATGGACGGGGGTCTGTAAAGGGCACACAAAGGCATACTGGGGCACACACACAGGCACGCAGGTTTGAGGCGGGTTCCTCCTGGTCCCAGACTCAGGAGGCCTAGTTGAGAGAAGGGGATCACTGAGACTACAGACAGCGAGCAGGCCCCAAGGCCTGGCCTGGGCTTCACGGTGACCCTCTAGGGCAGGGCCCGAGCTCACCCTTCTCCCCCACCCCTCAGAGCAGGTCCGCCCAGACGACCTAGTCCTCCCGGCCCCAGGGAAGAAGGAAACCCACTTCCGCCGCCTCCATGATCTCCCGCGGTTTCTCCTGACTCTGGCGGCTGGCGCTGGGCATCAGGAACGACTGGACTGTGGCGAAGCGGCCACGCTTGCTCGCCGGCTTCCGTAACTCGTGGACCAAGGACTTCTCGCCCCCCCAACCTGATCCTGTTCCCGCCCCCACGGCTCTGCAGACACGCAGCACACGCACTCACGTCGCCGCCGCCGCTGCGCGTGTCCGCCTGAAAAGCTCGCGAGACGGACGTCTCTTCCTCACTCTCTCGAGATCTCGAAGGGGCCAGGAACGAGAGGGAGGCGGGACCAAGACCTCTCGCTGCGACCCTTTAGCATAGGCTGCTGGGGGTGGAAAAGCGCGCGTGATCTGAGGGTTTTCTCGCGGGATTTCCTTGAAAAGGGGAATGGGGGAATAGAAGTTACGCTTGTATCTGGAATGTGTGAGTGTTTGGGTCTCTGGGTCTAAGAACATGAAATTGTTTTTACCACGTTGGTCTCCCCATTCATTCCTTACCAGCTAAAGCCGGTGATCTTCCTGAGTCCTCTTCCATCTTTATCTGCTGTTTTTGACGCTGCGGACAGATCCTTTCTAGGGATACGTTGGGAGATGGGGGTGGAAACACTCCTGTCCTTCCCCCCCCCTCCCCCCCCGCCAATTTTCCTCTTGCTGGATCCTGGCGCTCTCCCAACCTTCTAATCTTGGGTGTCTCTGTATGTTCTGTCTGGGATTGTACCTCTTCGTCCTCTCGTGGGGAGTCGTCTACTCCCAGGGCTTCAATCTTTATGTAGATGTGCTCTTCCAAATCCATATATCCAACCCTTACCTCTCCCTGAGCCTCATTTCTTTGTCGTTCAAACAACGAATATTGCAGAACATCTAGACTCTCAATCACAGTGACATCCTCCCCCTTTTCTCACTTCCTGTATGCAATCATTTGCCAAGCCTTGTGACTTTCACCTCCACCACACAATCAGACAGTAAGTTAAGTACCTACTATGTGCCAGACCCTGTGCTAAGTGCTGGGGATATAAAAAGTCACTTAAGTCCCTTTCTCTCCACTGGTGTAGCCACTGTTACTTCAGGCTCTCATCACTTTTTACTTGGATTATTTCAATAGTTTTCTAACTGGTTGCCTTGCCTCAAGTCTCTCCTCTAATTCATTTCCCAAAGGGCTATCAAAGTGATATTCCACAGGTATAACCATGTCACTCTCAAGAAATTCCAGAGGCTCTCTGTTGACTCCAGAATCAATTTCAAACTCCTGCGGTAAAGCCCTTCACAACCTGGTTCCAAATTATCTTTCCAAAGTTATTATAAAGTACTCCAATCCAATAAAAAAAATCTATTATATATATATATATGTATACTATATATATGTATATATATGTATACTATATATATGTATATATATATATGTATGTATACTATATATATGTATATATATGTATATAGTAGATAACTACTATATGCTAGAAAATGTGCTAAGCACTGGGGATACAGTTAATAGGGACAGCACAAGAGGCAGGAAAGTGGGAAGGGGAGGAGGATTTCAGGTAGTACCAGGCTGAGGAAGGGAACTTGTTCCATGGAGTTGAAAGCAGTACTCCCTTCCACATACTTTGTTGCTGGCTGACTGACGATTTCTCTCAACAAGCTATTTGCTCTCTTGTCTTCATGCCTTTGCAAGGGGAAGCTATCCCCCCTGTCTGATATGCACTTTCTCTTCATTTTGCTCTTTAGAATTCCTTGTTGTTCAGTCTGGTCCTACTCATCACCCCATTTCGGGTTTTCTTGGCAAAGATACTGGGATGCTTTGCCATTTTCTTCTCCAGCTCATTTTAGAGGTGAGGAAACTAAGGCAAACTGGGTTAAAGGGATTTGCCCAGGGTCACACGACTACTAAGTGTCTGAGTCCAGATTTGAACTCAGGAAGATGAGTCTTCCCTGACTCCTGCTCCAGCATTCTATTCACTGGGCCACCTAACTACCCATTCTTAGAATTCCTAGTTTCCTTCTGCATTAAGCTCAAATGCCATCAACTACTTTAGTTGTTGCTCTAGCTACTATGCCTTTTCTCTAAATTGCTTTGTATTTATTCTTAGTATACTTACTTATACATGTGAACAACATCTCTTCCACAGAATGTAAGTTGATGGCAGAGACTGTTTCATCTTTGTCTTTGCCTCTCCAGCCTCTAAATAGCGCTAGGCACAGCAAACACTTAAGAAGTGATTGTTAACTGATTCTTCACCATTATCTTCTGTTAGTGTTTTGTTTTCACATGCCTTGCATCATCATGTGAGAAGGCACTGGTGCTTATGCTATTTATAGTGTATTTGGATTTGTTTGGGAACCAAATATGAAGAGTTGGGTGAAAAAAAGGATAGGAATCCCAAGAAAGTCTTATAGAAGATTTATAAGTGTCATAAGCTAGTCTATGCTGTTATAACCCTGGTAAGCACTCGGGGGTTACTCATTTGTGTTAAATGGTGTATGAGAAGAGGGCTAGGCTAGATGTGTGAAGACCCAAGCTTCAGTAGTAACTCTGCCCCTTATTAGCCATATTATCATGTAAATTAACTTCTTTTAACTTGTTACCATGGGTTGCTGGACTTTAGGAGCGAACTTAATGAAAGTGTCTGGGACCTTGGTTTCCATGTAACACTATGCTGCCTGCAAAAACAGTTGAATGGTGTCAGGGGTGAGAAAAAGGAAGAAATTGAAGCCAAGTCACATGGCAGAATTGGTAAGGGTCCTGAGTCATGGAGCCAACCAGTAACAAAACCTTGGATGGCTGGTGAAACACTTACCTGACAAATTTAATTTTGATTGTTTTACTTCTTATCCTAGATATATTAATTTTGTTCATGCCAAAGCTTTTCAATCTTATGTAATCAAAATTACCTATTTTATCTTAGGCAATTGCCTTTATCCTTTATTTGATTAAGAGCTCACCCCACCCCCATCAGTAACTGAGAAAAATATTTGATCTGCTTATCTTCCAATTTTTTATAGAATGATTGTTAATATTCAGGTTCTTTATCTATTTTTTAATTTATTGTGGAATATGGTATAAGATGTTGGTCTAAACTTAATCTCTGTCAGTCTGCTTCCAGGATTCACAGTAGCATCTATCAAACAGGGAGTTCTTTGCTAGGTAATTTGTGTTTTCAAGTTTATTGAATACTGGGTATTGAACACTAGGATGATTAGAAATAGATAGTTTGAGGTCTGGAAGCACTATTTGGGGGCATCTTTCTAATAGTATTACCTCAAGTCCCCATTCTAGTGTGTTATTCACCAGTGGTGATACAGCAGGGACAGAAGGGTCTGGGGGCTTTGCCCACCTTCTATCACCCATTTCCAAATCATCTCTGCAGCTACTATGATGTTCTTCTTCCCAGGACTCAACATCACCGTACGATTGGTTCTGTCCCTTGTACCACCCCTAGCTCCGTGCCATGTGTCACCTTTTCTAGTCATTTTCATGCCTTCTGTGCTGACATAGAGAAGCAGTGTGATGTAGCAGTTGGAGCCAGAAAGACCTAGCATCAAATCTCCCCTCAGACATTGTCTGGCTAGGTCACTTAACCTCTCACTGCTTTAGGCAACACTCTTCCAGAGAAGATGTCTCGTCCTGCGTTGGTAGAAGGAATTTCCTTACCTAGGAGTTCACTATATTGATAAAATCACTACTCTAGCCCCTATACCTTTCCTGACAATGAAAGGAAGAAAGATCTTTCTTAAACATATCACATACTTCCTTCTAAAAATAGTTTTCAGGGTTGTAATTACAAACATTTATTATACTATTCAACATATGTCTTTAGTGCCTATTGCAGTGTGTAGGACTATTTGCCCCTACACTAAATGGCCCAAGATTGTTGTGGGTTGGGTTGGTTTTTTGGTTTTTTTTTTTGAGTTTTTCCTTTTCTTTTCTCTTCCTTTATGCTTAGTTACCAGTTCTCATATGGTAAAAGTCTTGTCTGTAGTCTCTCCTAATTTGTTGGTTCTTATCTGACTAGCACTTGGAAATCAAATAACCAAGTTTGTTAGCATCATGTACAAAATAAAAATAAATGGCCTTTGATTTGGGGCCTTAAGAAACTTCTGTAACTGAAATGCATGAACTTTGTGGCATCTGCTTTGGTGTCCTCACCTTTTTAGTGTGTCCTTACTTCTCAGTTCTCAACTATGTTTTTAATAGGTGAGATTGTTAATTAGCTTAATTGAACTATAATTACTCCTAAAACCTCTCAAACAAAAAAACTTTGCCAAAATGGAAAGTATGCTCTTTGCAGTTTTTACAAATAATATTTGTTACAGTTTTTGTTGTGGTTAGCCTTCACAGCACCTTTTACCTCATTCTCTGTTAAATTCTTGAACTATTTGGGACACAGAAGATTTTAATTATGATATATCTTTCTTTAGTATTTTGGGATTCAAAAAGTTCTTTCTTCACAATTCTCCCTGAGATAACTAATGCAAGCATTATTATTCCTTTTTTATAAATGAAGAAACTTAAGTAAGTCGCCCCAGATAGTTTGAGTAGGAATGTCTCCTGGCTGAAGGCTAATGTTTTTTTTTTTTCAACGCACTGTTGTTGCCTCTTGGTGATGAAGGAGCATTGGCTTGGAGACTTGTCTTTTGATTCTAGCTCTTCTGATGTTTGACTGTGGATGAGTCACTTAATCTCTCTGCAAAAAAAGCAAGAAAAAATGGAGTAAAAAATTATACTTCAACTTGCACTCAGAATTAAACCATCAAGACATAACAAAATTACTTCTAGATCTTATCTAATTTAACCCTGTCTCTGAACTCTGTTGATGACAAAGTTCAGAGGGGACACATATCACATCACCCCAGATTTTGTTTGTTTTGTTTATTTCCGAGGGGAAAGTCAGGGAAATTGGGGTTAAGTGACTTGCCCAAGGTCACACAGCTAGTAAGTGTGTCATGTGTCTGAGGTCACATTTGAACTCAGGTCCTTCTGACTCCCTCACTGCCCCACCTAGCTGCCCCACATCTCCCCAGTTTTGAATATAAACAGTTTATTCTTGTTTAGTCCTTTATCATTGTTTATTCACATCAACCTTTTTATATCTCTATTGATTCCTGTGTTTGTACTTCATAATTGCTCTGCTGCTCAGGTCTTTTCCTTGGGAGTACTTGGAAGTGCTCTATTTCATTAAAGGTCCATTTTTTCCTCTATAGCACTATACTCAGTTTTGCTTGATAAATTAGTTTTGGCTATAAGCCCATATCCTGGTTCTCTGCTCCTTTATAGTAGTAGCTCCTAAATCATATGTGATCCTGAGTGTGTCTCCTCAGTACTTAATTTCTTTCTTTCTGGCTACTTGTGGTATTTTTTCTTTGACCTGAAAGCTCTGGATTTTGGCTATGATGTTCCTGAGAGTTTCCATTTTGGGGTTTTTTAAAGAGGTGATCAGTGGATTTTTTTCTATTTCCATTTAATCTTCTGGTTCTAAGAGTTTTCTTTTAAGATTTTTTTGGAAATATTATGTCTAGTTTCTTTTTTTGGCCATTGTGTTTGGATATTACAATGATTCTTAAATTTTTTTTCCTCAATCTATTTTCTAGGTCAGTTTTTGCTATGAGATACCTTATATTTTCTTCTATTTTCTAGCCTTTTACTTTATTTTAACGTTTCTTATTGTCTCATAAAGTTATTAACTTTTCTTTGGCCCCATTCTAATATTCATGGAATGTGTTGCTTGGGCAAGGTTCTGTACGTCTTGTACCAAGCTGTTAATTTCCTTTCTAACTCTTTCTTTTTTCAACTTTTCCCCTCAAGTACGCTCATTTAATTTATAAGAATATTTTTACTCTTTTTAAAAACCTTTGCTTCATTTCTTCCAGGAATTCTATTTGTGCCCAATAGAATGTGCCCATTCTACTTGTGCCCAGGATGTTTTTCACCCCCCACTCCCCCGCCCCGCCCCATGAGGTACTACTTGTAGATGTTTTGGAGTCATTTCCTTTTGCATTTATGTCATGAACATCCCTGCTACTATAACAGCTCAGTACGTTGTGATTCTTTTTTTGTTTGCCCATTCTTCCAGCCCACTTTCTGATTTTGGACTTGATATCAGGGCTGGGCTCTGCCACACTTCTAGAAGGAAGGTCTGCATTGTTCCTGCTGCTGCTTTCTTGGGGTCACTGAGGGTTGAGTTATTTTAGGATCTTAGGGACAAACTGGGGACTTGCAAGTTTACAGTGCTCCTCAACTGTTCTGATCCAGTGAAAAGTCTGATTGTTGCCCCTCCTGGTCTGAGCCCTCTAAGTTCCCTCTGTAGCAGTAAGGCAGTAATAACAATGTAGATGATAATTGTCAAAATGCCTCTGTAGTTCTGTATTGCAAAGTATATGAGACTCTCCACATAGAAGGTAGAAGAAGTAAACCATCTATTCAGACACCAGAGAACCATATCCCACAAGCTATTTATCCAGTCAGTCCACTTCATCATAACAGCAAGGAACCCAAAACATTCAATACATCTACAGCCTCACGATCCCAAAACCTCTCTGACTCCCTGCTGGAGTCTTCTCCAAAACAAACTCACAGTACAGCTAAGTCAGCCTGTTCAGTTCTAACAATCACAAGGGTGGCCATTAGCAGCCATAACATTTGTCTCGCTCTCTCAGAACTTCCTGTGATATAACTTCCTTTTCCTGTCAGGAACCTCCTCCTACCATGTAACTTAGACCTCCTGTGATGTAAGCAGGTCACATGGCCTATTAATGGATGGGAAAGATCTTCAAATCTAAATTGCTACTACACCCTCCCAAACCCCACTCCCCGCATTAGACCTGAGCAAGAGTAGTCTGCTGCTGGGCTTGGTCATCTAGAAAGCTCTTGTCATTCCAAAGTGTCAGAAGTGTAAGCTGCCCTTTGGTCTGGGATTCCTGCTCTGATTATTTCTTTGCAGGCTGGACTAGGTGCCAGAAGCGAGACCCTGCTCTGAGCTTTGGGTATGATCCATACCACTGCTACTAGTACTGGTTTCTGAACTTCTTTCTTTTACCATACGCAGCTCAAGACCTCCATACACAGGATGCCATTCTCCTACGTAGGTCTCCTTCTCATTTCACCCCTGGAACTGGGTATTAAGTGATAAAGCTGCCAGTTGGTAACTGTCCCTGCTGTGGTGTCCCAGTATGTCTGGTGGAGCCCCGGTATGGTCTAGGACCTCTTCTTGCACAAGTCTGCAGCTCCTTCCAGGATGCTGCAGTGTACTATGTGCAGTGTGCTCCTAGCCTGACCTTTCCCCAGTGTCCAAAGACCTCTCTGTCTCTTTCCCTATGCTAGGCTGAGTTGGATAAATGGCTTATCATGACTTTTTCTTGATGTCTTCATCTTGATTCTGTTTGGCGCTTTTTCTAATCCTAGTCCTCTAGTTTGGAGGATTTTTTGGGGAAGCAATTCATAGCATTGCTTCTTAAAACTCCACCATTTTGGCACCTACCCATATTCTATGACTTTTACTAGGATGCCTCTTTTTGCTGTGATACTGCACTTTTCTCTCTATTCTTTTCTCATTAGATTCTTCTTTTTAAAATTGGGATAACTTCTTCTTGGCAGCTGATTAATCACTTAGAGCAAGCTTTTCTCTCAGAAAGCTTTCTATCCCAGCATTAAAGATAACTCATTTCTCATGCCTTTCCTGTCACCTAAATGGATGATGCCCTTTCCGCTGGCCTTCCAGCCATAGACTTTCCCATGGTTTTACAGTGTGCAGCTGCTACTAGATACCAACTACATTTCTGCTGAGTGAATTGCCTTCCCTTGTCTTGTTTCTGTATAGTTGATTGTCTTCAGTATTTTATGTGAGTTGTAAACATACTGGGTAGAAACTGTATTCAATGAATGACAAATAGTAAAATGAATAATAAAAATGTACTGCCTCATAAAGTAAAAATGAGTAGGGCTTCTATCTTAAAGAAAAGTAAGAAAAATATATCATATATTATGAAAATGACAACTGCTTCTTTTTCTTAAAATACTCCACTTTGAAACTCCAAAATCTTTGTCTTTTTTATCCTTCTTCCATTCTTTCCCATCAATATTCTGCTTTTCCCCTTACCAGCTTTCATAGTTTCTATAGAAAGTACAACTACTCTGTAGTTGAGAAGTGTAATCATGATGGAATGACTAGATCTTTTCTCTAGTGTGCTGAATTTAGATGGCTCTTACAGGACTTATATTTCTTTAGCAGCTTAGTTAGCAAGAATAATTAGTTAATAGCTATAGGGGCAGCGTAGTATTAGATAACCAGAGAATGCAGAAAGGAACCAGAGCTGAATGATGAGTCTGGATGAGTCTCCACCCCCTCCTCCCCGAAAACCCCAACCCTTTTAAAATTTTGATGGCCAGCTTTACAGTCGAGAATACCCAGGTTCAAGCCCTCCTTCTGACACATACTGTCAGTGTGACCATGGTTAAGTCACTTTATTAATGGTCCAAGAAACTCTCCAAGATAATTATAGGAAATTTCTTGATCTGCTTTGGTGGGGGGAGTCACCATGCCAAGAGTTGCCTTCAATAGTCTAATGGTCCAATGGATCTGTTATCTCATCATTGTTAACCCTCTAACAATGCAAATCATAACTCATCCATGCCTATTCATCTTGTGCCAGGATTGGATTACTAGATGCCTTCCTTGTATTCTGCATCTTTAAAGGAAATCTCCACATTGGGAGTCTCTCCCAGAGATGGAATTATAGGTTTGGCCTCCAAAAACGGAAAACTACCAGATGTCTGACTGGGGTGAGCTCTTCCCCTACCCCGTCCTTGTCTCTTCTATCTTAGTGGACTCCCAAACAGAGGCCAATATCTTGGAGTCTCTGTCTTCTTCCCTAGTGTGCCAATGGTGTCTGTATTCTTCCTATTCAACCTTTTTCAACTAAGATTGCCTTTTATGCTACAAGGGTCAAGTGAAGTTTGTGTTATCTGCCCAGGTATGAAAATTCCTAGTTAGATCTTTGCCTTAGTCATTCAAGTCAGGACTCTTGGAGTATCTTTGAGTTCTCACCTACTCTTTTTGCCACATTAAATTAGTTACTAAGGTCTACCATTTTTTCCTCCACAACTTTATTAGGATTTAACATTTTGTAGAAACTAGGTTTTTTTGCCATTGTGGGAAGGAAGCAAAAGACCATGCTGGGTTCGACTCAAGTGCTATGATCTTCCAGCAGAATTGTAAACTCCTTGAGAGGAGGCACTATTTTCATTTTATCTTTATTGCCTATGATGCTTTGCTTGGAGTAGGTGTTTCTAAACATTTGTAATTTGTGAATTTCCAACTTTTGTATAATGTAGTAGGTTCTTAGGTTCTCTTCTCCTTCATGAAAACTGTGAGGAAAAAGGTAAAACCTTTTTTCACCCACTGAGGGTAGTAAGATGGTATGTTATTGCCACTTACACAGAAACCATCCAGAATGGTTAAAATAAAAGGAATCTTGTTGCTTAAAGTGGTGAACTCACAGCAATCCAGAAAAATTGTAGAATCTTTATGTTTTAGAGGTGGTCTAGTTCAACCCCAATTGAAGTAAGAGCCTTTGCAGCTTCACCAACAAGTCATCTAGCTTCTGCTTGAAGACATTCAGTGATGGAGCATTTACTAAATCCAGAGGTACCTCATTCCATTTTTTAATAACTCATAATTGTTGGAAAGCATGAGAAATTAATTATTTCTTTCTTATATTTAATAACTAATTATTGTATTAGCACCAAGGTTTTTCCTCTTTTCTACTTCCTCATTCAGAAACCAACCAGTGTGGGAAATCTCTGTTAAAGACTTAGCCAGGCCAAGATCTAATCAGACAGTAGAAGAAATTCTAAGTTTGGGCTAATGGGTGTATTCCTGCTCATTGTGATTACTCAGACAGGTCTGGGGAAGTGTTGATTCTTCCTTTTGTCAAGACAAGTGATATGGAAATTGATGTCTCTTTGGGTGATCCAAGTCATGTACCCCAAGACCCTCATTTTAATAATATAGCCCACCTCCACATATGTTAACCAGTCAGAGTTGATGCCACCCCTCAGGAACACCTACTCTTTGAAGGGCATATAAACTGTGAGCACACAGGAGAGATGGCCAAATGACCTATTGATAATGTGATGGTCTTATTAATAAAATGATTAAATTACCCAGAAACTATGTCTCTTGGGATTTTTTAATCTTCAGAGAAGGTCTTCCTTATATTGAAGTGGAATCTGTCAAGCTCTAAGTTCTATTCATTCATCCTAGTTCTTCCTTCTTTGGAACAAACAGAACAAGACAATTTCTTTGACTTAAGAATCCAGAACAATTCATTTTCTGAGGTTCTCTATTGTTTGGGAATGAAAATAGTGTCTTTGTATTATTGCCCCAAGCACAGAGATTATTGGTCTTGAACTTGCTTTCCGTTCAATAAAAACCTTTCCTTTCATCATTATTTAAAGCCCTTTGTGCAGTACGCTTTCTCAGGTGATCAGATTTAACAAATGTCTCTTCGCATATGTCCAAGAAAGGCGTTAAAACCCATCACAAGTGAAATGTGTCATATCTTCTTGGAATTTAAGTTGCTAGATGATGAAGGTTATGTTTGTTTCCTGTATCCTGTCTGTCACCAGAAAAAGATTCATTAGATGTCCTCTGTTTTGGACAGCGATGGTTCTTTCTCTTTATGAGAGCTCAGTGCTAGGTGGTATAGTAGATGGCTAGATGGTGCCAGTGGATAAAGTTCTGGGCCTGGAGTTAGAAAGACTCGATTTCAAATCTGGTCTCAGAGGCTTACTGGCTGTGTGACCCTGGGCAAGTCTCTTTACCTCGGTACCTTTCCCTGTAAAATGAGGATAATAGTAGCATCTACCTTGCAGTGCTATTTTGAGGATTAGATGAGATAATTGTAAAACCTTAGGGCCTGACACATAGTAGGAGCTCTACAAATGCTAATTCTTCCCCCTTCTCCTTTGTGCCCTTCTTTTTAAATTTTTTTTTTTGGTAAGGCAACCAAGGTTAAGTGACTTGCCCAGGGTCACATAGCTAGTAAGTGTCAAGTGTCTGAGGCCAGACTGATTTGAACTTAAGTCCTCCTGACTCTAGGTCTATCCATTGTGCCACCTAGCTGCCCCTTTGTCATTCCTTAAAAAAAAATTAATACCATTTGTTTTTGCATTGTATTGCTTTCTGAGTCTATCCATTCCTCTTTCCTCTGCTTGGTAAGTCACTTCCTCATAACAAAGAATAAAAAAAGGAAGGAAAAAAAAGCAGTTCAGCAAAATCAACATATATATTAAAAAGCTGACATTATGTACAATAGCACATAACCATCAATTCCCCACCTCTGCAAAATCTAGGTAGACATCCTTTTCTCAAATTTTCTCTGGGTCCAAGCTTAGGCATTATAATTCCAAAGAGATAAGCTTGATTTCTTTTTGTTCTTCCCATTTACACCCTTATAATCATTGCCTCTAGTTTTCCTGGTTCTGTTCGCTTCACTCAGCCATAAGTTCATGTTCCTCCAAATTCTTAATATTCATCATTTCTTATGGTAGAGTAATATTCAATTACATCAGTGTACCACAATTTATTTAGCCCTGTTTATGAGTATCGACTTTGTTTCTAGCTCTTTGTTACTACAAAATGTGCTATGAATGTTTGATATATATGGGATGTTTGAGCTCTTGGCACGTATTTTGGCACTAGAATCTTTGGTTCAAAGGACATCAGGCCCTTAATTTTTTTTTCTTTTTTAGTGTCACATAGGCTACTAAATCCTATCTCTTTTTTATATAAGGTAATATATTTTGGAGTTATGTAGGCAGTTTAGATTAGAGGTAGCTAGATGGTGCAGTGGGTAGAGTACTGGGCCTGAATTCAGGAAGCCCTGAGTTCAAATGCTATGTCAGATACTTTCTAGCTGTGTGACACTGGGCAAGTCACTTAACTTCTGTCTGCTTTAGTTTTCTCAGCTGTATCATAGAGAAAAGGATAACCCCGCCCCCCCCCCCCCAGTTTTTGTGTGAGGATTAAATGAAATAATATCTGTGATTTTAGCACATTGCCCGGCACACAGAGGGCAGTTTAATAAATGCTTGTTCCATTCTCCTGCTTATGTACTACGACACTGACTGTTTAAGTATAAAAATATTATCTACATAAATCTAGAGATTTTTCCCTACCTTTCTTTTCTTTCTTTTTTTTTTTTTGAAGGGGGGAAGGCAGGGCAATTGGGGTTAAGGGACTTGCCCAAGGTCATAAGGCCTGCCTTTCTTTTCTAATTCCTTCTCACTTAAAGTAATTTGGAGAATCTTCCCTGAATTCTAATTTTTAAATTTTTTTCTAATTTGCTTTCTTCTAAGAAAGCAAACCTAGGTTTGAAAGGGGATGAAAATCGATTCTATTTTTTACCTGATGACTTTTCTTTTTTTCTCAGTGGGTGATTCAATAAGAGCAGAGAGGCTAGTTGTTCCCAATGGTTTACTATCTATGTGGGTAAAGAGCACTTTGACCTGCTCTAATTATAGTTAACAAACAAAAACTCAACTTCATTGCCCCTTCTGTTACAGAAAAGTCACTTATGGAGACAGATGTTTAATTGGCAATTGCTACCTGGAAAGATACTCAGAATGATGAATATCTGAAATGTGGGCCCTGGCATATACCTGGGGAAAAGCCACAAGAGAGAGCCACCATAAAGAGGATGATTAGTCTTTGTTCCTTCAGCAGGGACTAATGAATGAGGATGACATCACTGAGAAGCCTCCCGTGAGGCAGATGTTCAAGACCTACATTTTGCTCATGCAATGGGGCCTAATAGACTTCAGTGATGCTAAATAATTTATGCTTGGGGCATACAGTCAAGTATGGAGCAGAGAGGGGAAAGCTATGACCATGTCAGTATCTGGAGATTTAAAAGTGGCTTTTCCTATCCTTTAAAAAAGAAGTTGTGAAGGAAAATAGAATTCCACTCAAAAAAAAAAATAAACATGTGTATACTAGTGAAGTGCTTGGAAGTATAATTCTAGGGGGCAACTTTGAAAGAATTCATTTTGTATCTTTTCTTAATGGTTTGTAACATTTTTTTCTCCATGAGCAATGCTTATAATTATCCTTTATTCACTGACACTTGGCCTTATTTACATTTCTGTTGTTCATTAAGAGCTAAATTAAATCTATTTAAATAAATACATTTTTAAATCCATGTAAGAGAAATACATGTTTAAAGAAGTTATGAGTCCACCTGTTCCTAGTCATATCCCTGGAACATTTGAAATCATACACAGGATGAACGTATGTGACTGTCCGTGTAACAATAACAAAACAAAATTGTCATTTGGATTTGAGAAGTTTTCGGTGGGCAGGGAGCCAGAGTTTACAGGCCCATCCACACACTGTTATGTATTCTGATGCCCATTGACCAGGAAAGCAATTCTAAGGTTTTCAAATGACATTTTTTTCGTTCACAAAGCTGTTGTAAAATAAAATACAAATCCTTCCTGAATTTTCCCAGCTCTACTTCCTTTAGGAAGTTTTAAGTCAGTGGGAAACAAAGCCTTATTCAGAGGATTAAAGTCATAGTCATTCTCTTTGTTTTAAAACTTCAATAATATCATTTTCTTCCTACAAACAGAAATTTCAATTCATTAATCTTCTCGAAAACAGGAAATTTGGGAAAGCACGTGCTTATATGAAAACAAACAAGGGATATGTCACTTGCCACAAAAAGTTTACACGAATAAAAGATGCCTCCTTTGTCATTTAAGAAGGACATAGTCCATTTAATTTATGAATGAGTTTTAGAAAGATGATTCTTTAAAAGAGGACATCACATCTCATGGCCTGTAACAAAACGACATTAAATAGTGGTTTTGTTTTTTAAGGGTGAAATATTCATTATAATTGCATCCTGTTATGCCATCTTCTTCCTTTTGTGCCCTTAGCTCGTCCCTGGATCTCTACAATAATGACGATAGCATTTATATAGCACTTTAATGTTTGCAAAGCACTTTACATAGGCTATCACATTTGTTCCTTGCAATGACCCTATAAGGTAGGATCTATTATTATCCCCATTTTGTAGATTGGGAAATGAAAGATGAAAGAAGTTAAGCAATACAGTTAGGAAGTATCTGAGGCAAGATCCAAATTTAATCCAAGTCAATTTGAATTGATTCCAAGTCTCACATTCTGTTAAACCTGGCTTCTGTATCCTATCCCATCCCATCCCAACCTACTCCAGTCCTCATTCTTTGCCTGTGGGATGGGGAAGGGTGAGAGATTTATAGTGAGAGCACATAAAAAGGTGGCAGGAATCACCAGGAAATTGCCAGCAGTCATAGGGGAACACCAAGGTTGGCAAGGTTGTGGCAAGTTACCAGGGAGCCAGTATGTGAAAATGGGCAGGTGACAGAAGTGCTAGAGGTAACTATGTTAATTATATTGGTCTTGGGACCTCACAGGCACTGGCAATAAATTGTACTAGAGTAAATTCACTTTGGAAAATTAGCCAGGCTCTTTCTAGATTAAATGTTGGTGACATGAGGCAGTGTGCTGGAGTAGACAGAGCACTGATTTGGGAATTAGAAGACCTGGGTTCAAATCCCACCTCTGATGCTTACTACTTGTATGATCTTGGGCGAATGGATTAATATTCTGGACCTCATTTTTCTGAGGTTTCATAGATCTGTGATCCTATGATATTGCTCTTTAAATTTATTTCTTATTTTGATAGTGAGACTTTTGACAAATGTTATCTGTTTTAGTGCCAAACAAAAATAGCCCATCACAACCAGACTTCTATTATGTTAGTATTTCATGGTAGGAATTTCTCTTGACAACTATTCCCCATAATTATTTTCATTCCCTTTGGTTTTCACCCACATTCCTAGGGCTAGAGAAGCACCAGCATTGTCCTAAGCAGTGTTTTCCTGCTTGGCATTGCGTCCCAAGTTCCAGCTTCCTGGGTACAGTGCACAGTGACAAATGGGGCCCAGATTTGTTGTAGACCAGACTTCATGCCTTCAGAACACCTTTTATTGTCGCTGTTATATCGTCTTATTTGATTTTCAGAGAATAAGAAATGGCAGGTTAGATATTATCATTTCTATTTTCTAGAAAAGGAGACTGAACTTCAGAGAGATTAGGTGACTTGCCCAGAGTAACACAATAAGAAGAACTGTAATGAAAATCTGTGTCTTATGACTTATAACGTTACATTTTTAAAGATCACAGTAACTTCCTAATTTTACAGTTGAGGAAATGAAGCCTCATAGAGAAAGGACTTGCTCAAGGTCACACAGGCAGAGATGGGCTTTAAATCCAGTTTCTTGGCTTCCATACCTACTGTCCCACCTATATTGCTGACCAGTTGGAAAAAATATTTCTTCAGGAAATACTCACAGAGACACAGATTTAGATAGATAGGTGTAGTAGCAATTTTGATTTGAAGATCTTTCCCACCCATTAATAGGCCATGTGACCTGCTTATGTCACAGGAAGCCTAAGACACATGTGGTGGGAGGAGCTTCCTGACAGGAAAAGGAAGTTATGTCATAGGAAACGCTGAGAGAGAGAGAGCAGTAATGGTTGCTAATGGCCGCCCTCGTGATGGTTAGAACTGAACAGGCTGACTTAACTGTACTGTGAGTTTGTTTTTGGGAAGACCCCAGCAGGGAGTCAGAGAGGTTTTGGGATGGAGAGGCTCCATGTTGTGATATTGTGTATTGAATGTTTTGGGTTCCTTGCTGTTATGATGAAGTGGACTGACTAGATAAATGGCTTGTGGGATATGGTTCTCTGGTGTCTGAATAAATGGTTTACTTCTTCTACCTTCTTTATGGAGAGTCTCTCATACTTTGCGACACAGAACTACAGAGGCATATTCACGATTATCGGTGATGTTGTGTTTATTGCCTTATTGATACAATAGAAATGATTTTTAAGGAAAATAGATAAACTGAATATCTAATTATATAGCATCATAGGATTTAGAGTTGGAAAGGATCTGAAGGAACATCTAGTTCAACCCCTTCCTTCTTCATTGAAAGCATGAGGAAATGCCCCCTGCACAACCTCCCTCACAGGTTAAATGACTTGCCCAAGGTCACAGTGGTATTAAGTCTCAGAACTAGGATTTGATTCAAGCATAGACTTGTTCTCTAATATAAACCCAGTATTCTTTCCATTATAGCATACTGCCACCCCATTGCCTCCTGATCATCTTTGAAAGTAATCAAGTACTAAGAACAGGATTATAATAATGGCTAACATTTATATAATACTTACTATGGGCCAGACGTGGTGCTAAGCACTCTTCAATTATAACCTCATTTGGTCTTCACAACAATCCTGTGAGGTAGGTGCTGTTATTATCCCCATTTTAAAGATGAGGAAACTGAGGCAAACAGAAGTGACATGCCCAGGGTCACAGAGCTAGTAAGTGTTTGAGACTGGATTTGAATTCAGCTCTTCCTGACTGCAGGCTCAGTGCTCTATCTACCGAGCCACCTGTCTAAAGGATAATCTTCTGACCCTTCCTCCCTCTGTAGGTAGGCATAGGTGATGCTATGTTGAAAAAACCATCAGATTTGGTATCAGGAGATTTGTATCTGAATCCCAGTGTGTGGTAATAGTCAAGATAACTTCTTATGATTGTTTTTTCATCTGTAAAATTCAGATAATTCTTGCATCATCTACCTCACTGGATAGTTGTAAGGAAAATGTTTTATAAATGCATTTTTTTAGTAGACTTGTGATTTTATAGGTATAGGGAGTTCCTTTTATAGTAGCATCAAGACTTAAGATGCTTTGCAACTTAGTGTTAGAAAGTTGCCTGAGGCATTGAAAGGATTTGCTCTTATGTGTCAAAGGCAGTACTGAGAGACCATGCAGACTCTGAGGGCAGTTCTCCATCCACTGACTATCCATGATGCCTCTTGAGTTACTATTGCTCTTGGCAAAATTCTATGATGATGAATTCCAAGGAGCTGTTCTGAATTATTTTGTTGTTCTGAAATGAGTGGACCACTAGCTGAGCACTTAGAAATCTTTTTGTGTGATATACGGAAATTTTTGTTATTATCATTTTTGTTTAAATGGCATTTGATCTATAGGGTACTCTCCACAGTGCTTCACCTTCTGCCTGTGCCCACATGCCTACATGTCTGGCCCTGGTTAAACAGGAAGTTCTAGCTGGCAACCATTTTCAGAGTTAGCAGCTGCAGCTGCTTAAGCAATCACTACAACTTCTGTCACTAACAATTTACCTGGGTAGCCTGGAAAACACTGATTTTTTGAAATATTTCTCTAGATTCTTGCATTAAAAAACAACAACAGTGTATTCTGATCTGTTTTGGATAAATATTGAATTGTTGGCAGCCCTATCACCCAATATACAATTGTAGAATGACTCTGATTTATTGTTTCCCATATACTAACAGACAAATTGCTTGCAAGATTTTACTTTGGGGAAAAGAACCTGATTTTCAGAAGCACAACAAAGTCCTTTCAAATCTCTCTTTGTCTCTGTCTCCCTCTCCTTCTTCCTCCCCACATTGTTAAAGTGAGGAAATTGTGGAAGGAATTATAAGGGCACAGGAAGGTCTTTACCAGCCCTAAATCTATGATCCTATGATTCCTCCACAATTTCAGAAAAAAGTGAATGGCGTCTATGTGAAGTCTTTGTCTAGCCTCTTCTCATTCGAATTAAACTTTTACGGGCTCATGGATTTTTTAAGCGGAGTCAGGAGTCCTCGTAGAAATGCTGACTCAGCGTAGAGTACAAATGACAGGAACAGAGCTGCTCTGTTATTTGCAAAAACTGAGTTAGGAGTCTGCACCAAAGCCGATTCTTTAGTAACTTCCCTTTGTCCCCCAGGCAAAATTCAGCTAAATGATGATCTGTAACAAAAGACTTTAAACGTGTTTCTTAACTTTCTTCAGTAGAAAGCCTAAGACTTCTGTGTCAACAGAATCTGTTGCCGATTTCAGGACACCGGAGAGATGATTCAGATAGATATCTGTTGAATCAGCCTGCAGACGATCTTTACGTATGAAGGCTAAGTTTAGTGCGAGCGTATTGGGTGATTCCTGGAGGAAATAAACGTTAGCCTGAGAACAACAGCTGAACTAAAATCCCATAAGCCAGGAAAAACAGCTACACAATTACAGTAACAGGTGGCTGGTTTCAAAACAAATTTCAAGGTCTGACTGGTCTTTGCACCTGCTTTAGGCTGATTTCTTTTAAGGGGTTAGAGCTTGACAAGGACCATAGATAAAGAATTTAATTCTTTGTGACAGAGTCAAGTCATTTTTACTGTGCTATGAGGAAGATAAACTACCTTCATTTGTGGAGTAAGTTTTGCACTAGGCTACAGCTTGTCTCTCATCAAATGTTAAAGTCTTCTTTATGGAAGGTGGTCAAATGGGGAACCTCCTCCTTCCCTTCAAGAGGGAAAAATCTTGGCGATGTTTCAGGCAACAGTAGTAGAGTAGAAATAGCCCTACACTGGCTATTAGGAAATCTGAGTTCTAGTCCCAGGTCTGCCACTAATTAAACATGTAAAGATGGGCAAGTGAGGGGAAACCGCCTTTAAAAATTAGAAGAGCCTGCTTTCCTTACAGTTTCACTGCCGTGGGGCATAGGAAGGAGTTGTCCTGACTTTTTTAGGATGTAGGGCAAACATGTTTTTAAAGTTAAGTTATTGGTTTGATGATCCAACTACCTTTGATTCTATAGCTAGTGGAAATTGAGGTCAAAGGAGGACAAATCTTGTGCCGAAGCGATAATGATGACCACTTTTGCTTGGGCAGAAGGGCAGCATCGTGTAGTGGAGACAGCATGGGACTTTGGACAACTGGGTTGGATTCTTGCCAGCTCTGTGATTGTGAGCAAGTCAATCTCTCTGTGCCTCTGTTTACTCATGTATCATAGGATAATAGGGATAACAATACTTTACTACCTACCTCACAGAGTTTTTGTAAGGAAAGCACTGTGCAAACACAAAATACTCTATGAATTTATTATCCAATGCAGATAGCAAGTAGGATAGAACTATTGTACTAATATTGGGTGTGAGCTGTGGAAGCACATGGTTGTCTTCCTTAACTAGACCAAAGTTCTATTTGTGCGAATGCCCACCAAAATTAACATTGCCTTGTTTTAATCCCTGTTTAGGAAGTCATTCACTCTATCTCAGACTCACAAAGGAATAATGATGAAAATCTATGAACCCAAAAACTGTTTAATGCATCACAATCTCAAAACTTTTTATTTTAAATGTACTTGAAATTACTTTCTCTGAGAGCAAGAAATGTGGTTTAGCATACTCTATTTTTCAATCTTATCTTTATTGATATCTCTTGTTTTTACATCACTTTCGTTTCCAACTCCTCTACTCAGAGAACCATTTTGTAACAAAGATTTTTTTAAAAAGGGGAAAAAAATCACTTTAGCAAAAACAATTGTATAGGCAATATTCTACATCCACAGTGCCCCATTTCTGCAAAGAGGAAGGAAGGCATATTTTCTCAGCTCTTCTCTGGGACCAAACTTAGTCATTATAATTATATAGCCATTCAGGGTTTTAAAAAGCTCTTTTGAATTTACACTGTTGTAATTGTATCATAATCTTCTTTCACTAACAAGGTCATTTTGCAAACTATAAAAGCAAACTTTCATTTGATTCTTATTACTGCTTTATAGTTACTGTATGGTATTCTATATCCGTGAATGTTTTATATTCCTCCTGTTACATTGTGAGCTCCTTGAGGGCAGGCATCATTTTCAAATAGCTTTGTAACTCCTCTAGCACCTAGTAGAGTATTTCACATATATTAATATGTGAATATTAATAAGTAATTAATATAATACAATATAACACGATGCAATATAATACAACATATGTAACAATATGACATGACATAATATAATATATGATATAAGATAATACATAGTAACATAATATAATAATAAAATAATTAATAAAGTTGTTGAATGAATGAATAGCTTAATTCTTTCATTCCTTTACTCAATGACCATTTAATAAGCTCCTACAATATGCAAGGTAAATATTCCACACTGCTGAGTTAGTTCCTTCTTATCATTCCTGAAGAAGCACCAAAATCCTATTCTCGTATCACTATTGTTGGGAGGTGACCCTGGGTTCTTGAAGGCTATGCTGGCAATCCAAAATCTCCATCAGGTCCTATCACCTAGCAAAGGCTTCCAGTATCAGCTAGATAATGTTCTGTGTGTTGCAATCTGAGGATTAGCCTCGCTGGATTGGTAGGGGTTTATCAATTAAATTCACCACATCAATTCTTGAAGACCATTAAGCTATAAAGGAACTGCCATCTGTTACAGAAGGAATGATCCTCCTAACAAAATCATAGCTCCCTGAAGTGTTGAAGGGATACGAGACATTTGGGTAGCTATGAAGACGGAGGACATGGTCCCTATCCTTAAAGAGTTTGTAATCTATAGGAAAAAGAAGACATGCACTTACACAATTATTAATAGAAGTCAGAATGGAAACCATCTTCATCCAAAATAATGTGATCCAAACTCCTCCTATTTCCAACCCTCACTTAAAGCTCTGGGAACAATTGATAAAATCAACATTACTATCAATCCAATGGATAGAGTGCAGGGTTTGGAGTCAGGAAGACCTGAATTCAAATCTTGTCTCAGACAATTGCTATCTATGTGACCCTCTCTCAGCCTCAGTGCAAAATGAAAGTGTTTGACTCAATGGCCTGCAACTTACGGCAGCATGGAATGGTGGGAGGATAAGAGTCAGGAAGACCTCAATTCAAATTGTGCCTCAGACATAAGCTATGTGACCTTGGGCAAATCTGATGCTGTCCAATTCAGGTTTCCTCAGCTGTAAAATAGGGATAATAATAGGGCTGTTGCGATAATGTTTGTAAAGTCTTAGCACAGTGGCTGGCGCATAATAGGTTTTTGGTGAATGCTTCCTCCGTCCCTCGTTTTGCCTTGTATTCATTTTATATATAGCCTACAAAAAAATCATACATGTACATGTTGTCTCCCCAACAGAACAGGCTGTTGTGAGGATCAAATGAGATAATTTATGAAAAGTACTTTGTAAACCTTAATTAAAGTACTATGTAAGCGTTTGGTACTGATGACGATGATGATGAAGAAGAAACGTCAACTCCTTAAAGGGAGAGACTGTTTTATTTTTCCCTTTGTACATCTCCAGTCTAATACAGTGCTTGGCATGTAGTAGATTATTAATAAAAGTTTGTTGATTGACCGATGTCAGAGATCACATTTAATTCCTCCTTGTATCTTCCACAGAACTAGCAAAGCACTCAGAAGTACAATGATCAAAGAAGACTTCATGGAGGAGGGCCTTGGAGGATGGGATTTCAACAGGCAGAACGGAGGTAGTGATGTATAAATTTATACCCAACATACATTGAACAAGCACCTTCTCCTTCAAGGCGCTGTTCTAAGTACTCTGGCAGATGCAGAAATGAATGACGTTCCATCTGTTTCCAAAGCGCTTGTGGTATAGTAAAAGATACAAAATTTGTACATAAATATCTATAATACATGGCCGTGTGTGGCAAATGCTATGTGAGTGATATGCTTTAAGCTGAATTTTATAGGAAGGCAAGAGGGAGCCACTGATTCAGGTTGAGTCAGTTCTTTACTTGAGCATTACGTCATTTGCAGAGAATTATATCTTTCCAACACATTAAAAGCATCTCTTTGGTTTGAAGGGAATTGTTCATTTTTTGGTTCATTGAAGATGCTCCAAATAATTCACCGTGACTGGCTGGTATGTCTGATTGAACCATGGAGGTGATAAAATAGTAAATCAATAGTTAGTCAGCTGGTGAATATTTCTTTGCTAAGTATGCTATTAGGGTTTATTTTCAGACCCCCTGTGCCCGACAGAGGCAAACCTGCTAAAGGAGCACAAATGAGATGTAAATTATGTTGGGAAATACTTTAATCAGGCTTTTAAAATGCCTTGGATTTTTAACATTTTTTTTTTGTCAATAACCAAATTAATTCATTAATCAAAAATCCCATTAATTGCTTGCAAAAAATCAAATGGCAGTTAATTCCCTTTCTCATACTTTAGATGGGTCATTTATATACTAAATATACTACAGAAACACTTGGGGGTTCTGACAATTTCCTTTTGAAGAATGGGTTTTTAGCAAAGAAAGGGCCCTTATTATGATGTTATTTATGCATTATGGATTTGCATAATTTGTGTAAATTAATTTGGCTACAAATATTTTCCATGGATTTTGCTTTTATATTAGGCAGCATTTTACTGAAGAAAAAAGAAGGCACTAAGACTTTCCACTCTCCTTCCAAGGATAAATGACCCTAGCGTTCATGAAAGAGAGACATTCATATACACATATAAATGCACATCTGTACAGAAATATATATACATGTATATCTCCACACATGAAAATTACACATGTATCCCACACACATATGCATATGTATACATATACATATATAACTTAACCCCCCAAAGGAGGAATTATTAGTTTGTAAAAAACAGTCATGCATAACACTGGGCTATACAATGGAAGATAATGGTGCAATGAATTATCCTGTTGTCTATTTTCAGTAGCCTTCTATACCTAATCAAAATTAAGCAGAGGGTTGATCCAGTCAACAGGAAATTCAGGAAATCCATTCCCTGCCCCCTCTTAATTTGCTAGAATTTTCAGGGGATTATGCCTTAGAAGTCAGTATTCTTCCAATCTATTTTGGAACCCAAACTAGAATGAATTTGATGCATTATTCTTCACCCACTATATAATAGCTAGCCTCAACTCCAGAGATAATATGGCATCAAAATTCTAGTCACTCAGTGGATTAAACCTGAAACTAGACTGTAATTAGAGTGGAATTGTTTGGGAGGGCCATAGGATCTGTGGGGCACTCTCCCTATGTGGACATAGCCCTTTCTTTAGAATGTTTTTCATTTACCCTGACTAGGGTCAATGGCTTCTGTTAGGACAAAATTGTTGTTTGTTTGTTTTTTTTAATCTCTGTTCGTCATAGGCAAGGATGATTCTATGACCTTTGTGGAGCCCTAAACTGTATGTGCTGTTGGGGGTAGGAAGGGATTGTCAGTGGTCCTCAGAGGGGCAGGCTTGTGTTAGCAGAGTCGCTGGCAGGTCAGTAGTCTGTAACAAGGCTTGGCTCTAAGACTCTTGTCTGAGATAGAATGGTCTGAAGTCCTTTGAGAATGGGGGAGAGTAGAACAGGAAATAGCTGAGTGTTGAATGGATGGGGCATTATGGTATGAGGAAAAGAGCAATGGACTGGGAGTCAGGAAATCTGCTCTCAGTCCTAGCTTTGCCATTAACTGGCTGTGTGGCCTTGCTTGAGGAAGTCATTTAGCTTGACCGGGCCTCAGTTGGTAGTTATGTAAAATGAGGGAGACTAGATGATTGTTAAGGTTCCACTGACATCTGAAAGTTTATGACTTTTTTTTTACTTATAGAAAGTAAGCTTGACAAATGCTACCAGGCCTCTAAAAGGATTTTCTAGTGATGGCAGAACAATGCTGCTCCTGCTCTAGCAATGTAAAAGTACAGAAGAATTTTCAGGTTCATAATCCTCCAACTCTAGACCCCACTCATCATGACTCCCCTTACTCCCTACCTCCGAACTGACATACCATATATCTTGTTCTAAAGGGAGAGGCACTCAACTAGCTATCAATTTGGAAAGAGTAGATAAACTAGTTCATCCAATAAATTAATAGCCAATAGCTGGACCCTTCCAGAATTATTTTCATTTCTGCATCCCTTAACCCAAAAAGCAGAGATGATAATTGGGGCATGTTTTTTCCCTGCCCTCCCCTCAGCCCTGCTCTTTAAATCATACCACATAGGCAATAGCCTTTGATAGATAATTTATTAGGGGCTTACTATGTTTCAGGCATTGTGTAAGTGTTAGGGATGGAAATATAAGTCAGCACAACAGTTCCTTCTCTCAAAGAGCTTAAATTCTAATAATGAAAGATGACACAGAAAAGGTGAAGGGGGAAGCCTTTGTAAGATCTGACTTGAATTAAGCCATTAGTTCTATGCACATGGTACATAAATATCTTATATGAATGTTACTAGGATATATATCACTATTGTTAGTCTTTTCATTTTCATTTACTAACTGTCCTCATGACCTTAGGAAGGAAGTATAATCTATTTAGAAACTCCCATGCAGAGACTTGGATTTTATTTCTGGGTCCATTCTGGATGGTTAGGTAAATTTGATGTCTGTCTGTGTTTTGGTTTCTCTTCCTGTTATGTAAGGGTGTTATAATGCTTTCATTGATAGTCTAACATTTATAACATGCTTTAGTGTCCTTTGAAGAAAGTTGCTGCATAAACCCTATTTTAAATCATAATTGGATACCAAAATACAAGGTGTCCCTAAAGTCTGGACACATAGGACATCTCATTAACATCTCATTAACTGTTTCACTGAAGACTCTGTGTCGTTCAGCATCTTCTTTTCCTGGTGTATGCTAAAGGAGAAAGTGTACTCAATGAAAATCACAGATGCAACACACTTGATTGAATGCATAAACAAATAAAGAGTGAATGTGCTAAAATTGATGGCAATGTGGAGTTGTTGCATCGAGTTCACGTGAATCTTGCAAAGCGCATCAACCTTTGCATCGCAAATAATGGAAATCATATTGAAATGTTATTTGTTAATATTCCAATTAAATTAAAATGTTGTTGAAAATTTCATTCATTTCATTTCTTGAAAATATGCATTTTTGCCTATGTGTCCAGACTTTAGGAACACCCTGTACAGTTACTTTCTATCTCCCTTGCCATAAAAAGCAGTATTGTCTGTTTTCTGTATTTATTAGTGACCTATTTAAATAAGGTTAGCTATCGTCTAATTGGCACCTGATCTTCAAAATAAGGACAACTGGTTGTATTTTTTTTTCCTCAAAGGATAATCCTGCATTTAAATGATATACTATCTTAATGATAAAATAAGCAGGAATATATAGAAATACTTCATAGTCACCTTATGTGAAAAAAAAATAAATCGGTTTCTGACAAGGCATATGCTGTTGCAGGCAACAAAGATAAAAGTGGGTATATCTTAAGTGAACTAATAAAAATATTGTAATTTCTTTTTCCTAAATAATAACTTTTTGGCCTGAAATTGCCTCAACTCATCTTCAGTGTGAAGGAAAAAAAAGTGGAAGAAGCACAGACACAGCACATTGAAGCCTCAAGTTAAACATATGTGTGTATGTATATATATAAATGTTCTTTCAGTAAAATCACGTGGTAAAAAGTAATCCTGGTACAGCACTCTTTGCAAAGTTCTTTCCACCCCTTTGTTGTACCATTCGCCCTTGGGCATAACACTTGGTTTCACTCAGGTCTGTGAGTACTGCCCACTCTACTTCTCCAAAGTCTCTAGCTAGCACCTCATACCCCTGTGTACTGACACGGGTCATTTTAGTTCTCACCTCATTTCAGTGGTCTCTTAAATGGGCTTCGTGTCTCTGGTCTTTACCTCCATGCTTCTTCAATCCTATACACTACCACCAGTTTAATTTTTCTGCTGCATAGTACTAATCATGTCACTTCTCTGCCCAACAACCTTTAATGGGTTTCCAATGTCCACAGGTTAAAGTCCAGATTATTTTGTATGGCATTTAAAGTTCTCCATGGTCTGAACTGTATTGTTTACATTCCTACATGGAAAGATGATATTTGTAACTCATGAAACCTTTCTCAGTATTAGGGTAGGTGAAGGGAATATACATACATATACATATACATATACATATACATGTACATGTACATATACATATACATACACAGTACATATATGTGTGTATGTATATATACATATACGTATACATACATATATATATATACACACACATAGAGGGCACAGGGTGAGTTGAATATGAAGGGATGATAGCTACAAAAAATAAAACTAAGGGGTGAGAGAGGAATATATTGGGAGAAGGAGAAAGGGAGAGTTAGAATGGGGTAAATTATCTCACATAAAAGTGGCAAGAAAAAGCAGTTCTATTGGAAGGGAAGAAGGGGCAGGTGAAAAGGAATGAATGAATATTGCTGTCATCAGATTTGACTTAAGGAGGGAATAACATACACACTCAATTGGGTATCTTACCCTACAGGAATGTAGGGGGGAAGGAGATAAGGGGGCGGTGATGATAGAAGGGAGGCAGATCGGGGGAGGAGGTAATCAAAAGCAACACTTTTGAAAAGGGATAGGGTCAAGGGAGAAACTTGAATAAAGGGGGACAGGATAGGATGGAGGGAAATATAGTTTCACAACATGACTGTTATGGAAGTGTTTTGCATAATGATACATGTGTGGCCTATGTTGAATTGCTTGCCTTCTCAAGGAGGGTGGGTGGGGAGTGAAGAAGGGAAACAACTTGGAACTCAAAGTTCTAAAAACAAATGCTCAAAAAAAAGTTGTTTTTACATGCAACTGGGAAATAAGATATACAAGCAATGGGGAATAGAAATCTATCTTGCCCTACAAGAAAGTAAGGGGAAAGGAGATAAGGGGAGGGGGCAGAGTGGGGTGACAGAAGAGAGGGCAGACTGGGGAAAGGGGTAATCAGAATATATGCCATCTTGGGGTATGGGGGAGGGTAGAAATGGGGAGAAAATTTGTAACTCAAAATCTTGTGGAAATCAATGTTGAAAACTAAAAATATTAAATAATAAAACAATAAAAAATAAAGTTCTCAATGGTCATGTTTTCTATCTTTCTATGTTTATTTTCTACTATTGTCCTCCAGTCAAATTAGACTATTTATCATTCCCCAAAAGTACCAGTTTCTGCTTCTGTTCTCAGACTGTTCCCTTCACCTGGGATGCACTCCCCATAGTTGCTTCTACTGAAATACTGTCCATCCTTCCAGGTTCAGTTGAATTGGCACCTCCTTCATGAAACTTTCCTTGATCATATTTTATCCCCTATTGCAACCTTCCACTTAGATGGACATGAGTTCTCTTTTCTCTGAACTCCTAAAGGACTTCATATTCTCCATTGCAGAAGATTTACCTGGGATGTTATATTGGCTTTTCTCTTTTGTAAGGCTTGCTTGTTTCTTTGTTTTTGAAGTATGTTTGGGTGGGTGGGGCAGTGTTCCCAGGATACTAGTATACTAATTATGTTGTTCATTTGTTGTCTTTCACTTTTACTACGTGATCAATTTACTTCCTTTTTGGTTGTATATATCTTTTTTTTTTAAATTACATTTTTTCAATCAGCAAAAATACACCTTTTCCCCCTCTTACCATCTCCTCCCTGCAACTGAGAAAGAAAGAAAAATAGATATATAGTCAAGCAAAATAAATTTCTACATTGCTCCTATTCTACACACTCACACACTCACACACACACACACACCCTTCCCTCACTCCACAATATGTCATATTCTACTCCTTGAGGCCATCAATCAGGATGTGGGTAGTATGTTTCATATGAGTCCTCTGGAATCATGGCTACCTATTCCGCTGATCAGAGTTCCTAATTCTTTCACAGTTGCTCGTCTTTACAGTATTGTTGTCATCAGCCATTTTCCTACCTCATGTAAGACCACACAAGTTTCTCTGAAACCTTCCCCTTTGTTATTTCATCCAGCACAGTGATATTCCATCATATTTACATACCATAATTTGTTTGGCCATTTTTGAATTGACTGATGGGCATCTTTTCAGATTTCCATTCCTTGCTACCTCAAAAAGAGCTATAAAATTTTTTGTACATCCTTAGAGTTTGTTTTGCTTTGGACTAATCTCTCCTTTTATCTTCTCTCCCTCTAATTCTTCCTTTCTCCCCTTTCCCTCTTATTTCCCCATTGAGTGAAATTTATTTCTGTATCCAATCTGTATTCTCTATTTTTTCCCTCCTTTGACTGGTTCAAGTGAGAGTGAGGTTTAAATTCCAGTTGTTGCTCCACTTCTTTCTCCTTGTTTGTATAGACTTCTACTTGTAAACCTTGTTTGTGAGAAGTATTTTCCTTAACCTTCCTCTCCCGCCCCCCACAATTTTATTCCTCTTCTCCTCTCTTTCGATTCTTCTTTTAAGATCATCAAGACATAACTGAACCACTCCCAGGCTTTTGTCTAGTTAAACTCCTTCTATATCCCTTGATGATGATAGAGGTCAGAGAAGATACATGTATAATATCCCCATAGAATGTAAGCAGTTTATCCTTTTTTTTGTTGCCTATAATTATTCATTCATGTTTACTTCTTTATGTTTCACTTGATTCCTCTATTTGCACTTCAAAGTTTCTGTATAGCTCTGGTCTTTTCATCAGGAATGCTTGGAATCCTCTATGTCATTAAAGTCTAATTCCTTACCCTCATTATATCCCTTTCACCTCTAGGATTATACAGCATTTTGCTTGGTTAAGTTATTTTTGGCCGTAATCCTATGTCCTTTGCTTTCTGTAAGATTGTATCTCTACTGCTTCACAGTTATGGCTGCTAAATCTTGTATGATCCTGATTGTGGCTTGTTACAGGCCGAGTTAGAGCCGAGCCCTGCCCTCCTCGGACCTCCAGGCCCAGGGGCCTGCTGAGATAAACTCAGGCCTCTGAGATATGGGTGGAGCCAGGAGGAGGGGTCTTGCCTTTGTTGCCTCCCTAGCAATTCCAGGTCTTTGCCCGGACCTGCTTGAGCACATGGAACTTCCGGCTCTCTGTCTGGGCTTGCCAGAGCACATGGAACTTCCGGTTCTTTGCCTGGACTGCCTGCCCGCAGGGAGCTTCGGGTTAGCCGGGGAAGAGAAGGGGAGGAGAGTAGGTGGAGTCGGGGCGGTCCTAGTACCCAGGTGTCTTGATTTTTACTGTTCTTTTACCCACGTAACCAAAGAATGTACCTACGTCACTAAAGATATAAAAATGCTGCTTGCTGAAATAATAAACGGAGTCATTCACAACCTTTCTGCTCCCGCCCCATACGTTGTCCGCGAGATCAGGCCCTTTGCTAGGCAAAGGCCTGGGGCTTGGGGGATCCCGGAGTTGGTTGCAAGGTTGGGGACTCGCAGCAGTGGCTTCTCAGTACTTGAATTCTTTCTTTTCGGCAGTTTGCAGTATTTTTTCTTTGACTTATAAACTATGGAATTTGGCTGTGATGTTCCTGGGAGTGTTCATTTTTGGAGTTTCTTTTAGGAGGTGACTAGTGGATTGTATTGCCACATTGTGCTCCTGTTCTAAGAGATTTGGGTGGCTTGCTTTTGAGATTTCTTGAAATATATTGTCTAGGATCTTCAGGTAGTCCAATGAGCCTTAATTTTTTTTCTCTTTGATCTGTTTTCCAGGGAAGTTGTTTTTGCTATGAGACACCTTACATTTTCTTCTATTTTTTCAGTCTTTCAACTTTTTTTTTTTTTTTTTAGCATTTCTTGTCTCATGGAGTCATTAATTTCTATTTAATCCTTTTAATTTTCAGGGAGTTTGTTTCTTGAGCAAGATTTTATACTTCATGTGCCATGCTGTTGATTCCCTTTATGATTCTTTCTTCTGTAGCCCTCATTTTTTTATTTTTCCCTCTAGTTCTCTCATTTCTTTAATAAAAAACATTTTAATTAAAAAAAAAATTCTTTTATAACTTCCAGGAATTCTAGTTGAACTTGTGCCCAGACTGTATTTTTGTTTGAGGCTTTACTTGTAGATATTCTAGAGTCTTCTTGATTTGTGTCTTGAACATCTCTGTCACCATAATAGCTTCTTATGGTGATTTTCTTTTTTTGTTCATTCATTCTTCCAATCTACTTTCTGACCTTGGACTATACGTGGGAGCCAGACTCTCTGTACTTTTGGAGATCTGGATTGGTCCTGCTGCTGCTTTCTTGGGTGTATTGAGTATTGTATCATTCCAGGTTCTTAGGGACAGCTCAGGCTAGGGACCTGCAAACTTTCAGTGCTCCCAAAGTGGTCTGATCCAGGGCAAATTTTGATCACTTTCCGCCTGGTTTGAGTTCCACATGTTCTTGATCTGGGTTTGGGTCTGAGCAACAGTTCCATGGGCTTGTCCCATTTGGAATTTTAGTAGACTGCTGCTGGACTCAACTACTGTCAGCTAGCTGGAATACTCTTCTGGTTCAGAAAAACAGAATTGTAGATGCTCCTTTGGTCTGGAATTTAAACTTGGCTAGAAGCTAGCACTGAGACCCCACTCCTGGCATCTGAGCCATACTACTGCTGCTTGCTTCTGAACTTGTTCCTTGCTCAGGACCATTCTTCATCCTGGAATGCCATTTTTAGGCACAGTTCCCTCCCTCAGTCCACTCTGGATATGTGATCCCGAATTGGATAGTGAGCAACAGAGATTTACCTGTTCTTGTATCATACACAAATTTAGGTCCCTTTGTGATGGATCTGAGAACTCTTCTTGCCCTGATGCATAGTCCCTCACTACCCTGCAGTGTTCCAGTGAGTTCCTGGCCAGACCCCATCCCTACTGTTCATATATCTCTTTGCTTAGGACTTACTGCATTATTTCTTGCATTTTCTGACTAGATCTGGTGCATTTTCAAGATCTATTTTGATTTTAAGCTGAAGGACTGGCGGGGGGGGGGGGGCCAGGGAATCCTCCATACTTCTTGTATCACAGCCATCTTAACTCCACCTCTGTTGATATATATCTTTGGTGATGTTTTTTCCTCTACTTTGTAAATACAAGTTCTAGATCATAATACCCTGAAGCTTGTTTACACCTACCATCCTCTTTCCCTTGCTCCTATTTTTAATAATTTAAGTTCTTCTGATACCTTCTTATAGACACTTGATAAACATGGGATGAATGTTTAATGTATCTGGGAAACATACACTCTAACACCAAATGTGCTATTGTTAATTTCCACGTACATAGAAGGAGGATCATATGCGTTAAAAGTGCTCTTGGGACTATATTCCTCTTGTACAGAGACTTAGTGCTAAACGCTTTCATTTGAAATTGATGATCCTCATGCCTCCTTTCTTCATCTAAATTAGTCTAAATTTTAAGAACTCAAGAACTCAGTGTCTGATAAATGTGAAAATATAAATTATCTAGGAAAGAACGCTCTCTTTGATAAGAACTTCTGGGAAAACTGGAAAGCAATATGGCAAAAAATAGATTTAGACCAATATCTTGTACTGTATTCCACAATAAATTCAAAATGGATACATAACATGACTATTAAAGATTATAACAGAAAAAAATTAGGAGAAGCAATCAGATACCTTTTATAGCTGTAAGTAGGCTCTGAGTTTTTAATCAAACAAGGAGTAGAGGCAATTATGAGAGCTAAAAGATAATTTTGATTACATAAAATTGAAATGTTTTGCATGAACAAAATTAATGTATTTAAAATAAGGGTAGTATTTGACTAGGAAAAAAATCTTTGTACTGCTATCTCTAATAAGGATCCAATATCAAATATATAAGAGCAGCTAGGGAGCGCAATGGATAGAGTGCTGGGCCTTGAGTCAGGAAGATTCATCTTCCTGAGTTCAAATTTGGCTTCAGATACTATCTGTGTGATCCCAAGCAAGCCACTTAACCATATTTGCCTTAGTTCCTCATCTCTAAAACGAGCTGGAGAAGGAAATGGCAAACCACTCTCGTATCTTTACCAAGAAAACCCCAAATGGGGTCATAGAGTCAGACATGACTGAAATGACTGAACAACAACAAAATCAGACATATATAGAAAACCAAAAGATTATGTATATGCATATACACATATATACACAGATATACTTACATATACATACATACATGTGTGTATATACATGTCTGTGTGTATATATGTATATGTGTACACACACACACACACACACACACACCCCAAAAGCCATTCCCCAATACATAAACAAAGGATATAAACAAAAGGTTCTCAAGAGAATTACAAGGTGTTGCTTAGTTGTCATCAGAGAACAAAACTGGAACTGAAATAATGTAAGAAGTTTATTAAGTCATCTAGCCAAGGGGAGAACTGAAAGAGTGGTTTGATCTCCTAAGCCTCTAAGTTTTATATTATATAGAAGAATAAGGAAGCAGTAGCTGATTGACCAGCATGTAGGCAGTTTCCAGATAAGACATGAAGGTTACTTGAGATGTATAAGGGAAGGAAACTCCTTACATCAATCTTCAGATCTGGCTTCACTGAAAAGTTTTGGGGTCAACATAATCCAGAATCCTGAGTTAAGCATAAGACAAATCTGGTTTCTAAGCATCTGGTCTTCTCTCTCAGCTCACAGGGCTAGGTTCAAACAATGCAATAGAATTTTCCCATTAAGTCAAGTCAATAATCATTTATTATATGCTTACTATGTGCCAGGCACTGTGTTAAGCACTGGAAATACAAAGACAAGCCCAAAGAAAGACAGTCTCTCTCCTCAGGGAACTAACATTCAAATGGGGGCAAGAAAACACATAAAGGAAACTGGAAAGGGAGCAGGGAACAGAAATATATGGCAAGAGGGCACTATAGAGAAAGTCCAGGAGAAAAGTCAGGAGTATAACCTAGAAAGGAATGAAGACATTCATGATCTTGACATCCTCCTTAAAATGGAGGTTCTGAGAAGAAATCTCCAATCAGAGGAAGAGGCCACACTGGTGGAGGGTACTTCCAATGTGTGAAGTCCAGGGTTGGAATGAGCTTCCAGAGTGGAAAGTTCTCTCTGACATTGTAAAGGAAAACATTGCAGTTAATAACCAAATAAAAGAATTGCTCCAAATCACTAATAATAAGAGAAATCCAAATCAAAGCAGTTCTAAGGTTTCATCTCGCATATAGTAGTCAAAAATAAAAGATGAGGGGTTACAGAAATATAGCCATAAAATGTGTTATTGGTGGAGCTGTGAATCGTAAAGGAATGTAAAATAAAATGTGAAAAAGTAAAGGAAGGTAAAAGTAAAGGAATGGAGGCAGAATAGATGCCCATCAATTGGGAAATGGCCAAACTGTGGTATATGAATGCAATGTAATGTTACTATACTGTAAGAAATAACAAACATGATGAATACAGAAAAACATGCAGGCCTGAGCCCTTCTTCCCTGGCCATTCCCTCGTCACGTGTGAACGGATTTATGTGAACTTATACAAAGTTAGTAGAACTAGGAAAATAATATGCACTATGACTAATACAATGTAAATGGGAAGAATAAAAGCAACTTAACAATTGAAGCTGAATGTCGTGAAATTTTAATAATCAAATTCGGTCCCAAAGAAGAAATGTGTTAAGACACCTTTCTCCCTTCTTTGCAGAGGTAGGGGTCCATAGGTGTGGAACATCAGACTTTTTTGATGTGATTATTGGTTTTCCTGAATTTCTTCCTCTTCTTCCTCCCTTTCTTATTTTTTGTTGTACAGATGCTCTAGGAGGGGGCAAGAAGAGGGGTATAATGGGAAATATAAGATGATTTAAAGAAGAAGATAATGTCAAAAGAGAACATTAAATATCATTTTAAAAAACTCAATTTCAAGTCACTACCTCAGATTAGGACCTAATTAGCACTGTCTGAGGGAATATTTCACATTAAACAGAATAAATTCTTCTAACTTGTTATCAGTTCTCATAGCCATTTTATTCCTCAACAATATTAATTTTATTATATAGAAAGTTCAGATATTTGTAATACATCTATATAGGAGAAATGAAGACAAATGGAATTACCCAAATAATTCAGGCCAAAAAATCCTTTTAGTTATGAAAAAGAGCAATGATGCAGATTGATTATGGCCTCAGTTCACCCAATATTCCTGCAATCCATTTCATTTCGCTTATATGAATGCTGCTGAAATTTAAATGCTGCAAAGTTTCAGAAAAAGCTAATGCCACAAGTCAGGCTAACAGTTTTCCCTTATTACTTCAAGTTTGTTGAGCTATGCTGAAAAATATTTTTGACCTAACGAACATGTCTAAATGTTGGAAAGTCAATTTTCAATCCCAAAGAGCACAAATTTTAAGTTTTACCAAAGATCTACTCTGATCCTTCATTATGGAATGGAAGTGATACAAGATTCAGTTCTTTTTTATTTGAATTTATTATTTACTTATTTTAAACATTCTTTAAAGTTTTTATTTAGTATTTATTTATTTTAAACATTCTTTGAATTTACTATTTATTTATTTTAAACATTCTTAAAAAGTTTTTTTTAGTTCCAAATTCTTTCTCTCTCTCCAACCTCTCCCCCACCCATTGAGGAGGAAAGCAATATGATACCAATTATACATGTGAAATCATGCAAAATATATTTCCATATTAGCCATGTTGCAAAAAACCATGAAAAATAAAGTAAAAAAAATTATAATTAAATTTATACTCAGAGTTCATTAGTTTTTCTTTGGAGTTGAATAGCATTTTTCATCATGAATTCTTCAGAATTGTCTTGGATCATTGTATTGATCAGAGTAGTTAAGTCTTTCACAGTCTATCATCATTACAATATTGCTGTTGTTGTGTACAATGATCTCCTGGTTCTGCTCGCTTCACTCTACATCAGTTCATATAGGTCTTCCCAGGTTCTTTCTGAAACCATCCTGCATGTCATTTCTTATAGCACAATAGTATTTCAACACAATCACATACCACAGCTTGTTCAGCCATTCCCCAATTGATGGGCATCCCCTCAATTTCCTATTCTTTGCTAACACAAAAATAACTTTGTATATATAGGTTCCTTTCCTTTTCGTTTTTTATCTCTTTGGGGTACAGACCTAATAGTGGTATAGTTTTATAGCCCTTTGGGCATAGTTCTAAATTGTTCTCCCAAATGGTTGGAGCAGTTCACAACTCCACCAAAAGTGAATTAGTGTACCTATTTTTCTACATCCCAAAGAGATGCGCTCCCAGCTGTCCACATCCCACCAGGTATGTTGAGGAGGTGTGGGTTTCTGAGTTGATTTCATACTGTAGCACAATGAGTTTCTGGAGATAATGAAGTCCAGGAAAGGAACCAGGTGGGAAACAAATCTCCTTCTAGATTCTTTCTTCTCTCTGGATATTCATGACATTGTTCTCCATGATTCTTGGCCTACCTGTCTGACCTCTCCTGAGTCTCTTACAAATCACCATCCATAAAACCTGACTCTACCCTTGAATGTGCCCTAAAGCCTCTGTCTGAGATATTTCTTTTTTGTATATACCTTCTTTTCTGGTAATCTAATCATGTTCCTTGAATTCAATTATCATCTCTACATAGATGACACCCTCCCAGATGGATGTATCTAGCCCTACGTTTTCTCATAAGCTCTGGTGACATATCACCAACTTCCCATTGGATATGTTCAAATTAATATCTCATAGATCCTTTAACCTAAATACATTTAAAACAAAATGCAGTATCTTCCTACTGAAGCCCATCTCTTCAAATTTCCATACTTCTCTTGAAAGTAGCACCATCTTTTGAGTCATTCAGACTCATGAAATCAAAATCATCCTCAACTTTCGTCCCTTATATTCAGTCAGCTGCTAAGGTCTTATCAGTTCAACCTCCATGACACCTCTTGCATCTGTATCCTTCCCTTTTGTGCTATTGCTGTCACCCTTTTTAAGACCCTTAGTGTCTCTTGCCTGGACTTTTTCAATAGCCTTCTAATTGGATGCCTGGCATTAGGTGTCTTCCCTCTCCGATCCATCCTTCATACAGCTGCCAAAATAAATTTTTTTTTGTTTTTTTGGCAGGGCAGTTGGGGTTAAGTGACTTACCCAAGGTCACATAGCTAGTACATGTGTCAAGTGTCTGAGGCTGGTTTTGAACTCAGGTCCTCCTGACTCCAGGGCCGGTTCTCTATTCATTGTGCCTCCTAGCTGCCCTCAAAATAATTTTTCTAAGGCAGAAGTTTGGTTGTGTCAGTTCCATAATGAGGAACCTTCTATGTATGGCTCCCTATTGCTTATAAGACACAATGTAAATTCTTTGTCTTGGCATTTAAAACTTTTCATAGTCTGGATTCAACTTATCTTTAAAAGTCTCATGCAGATTTATCTCTTCGAATACTTTATTTTCCAGCCAAACTGGCTTACTTGTTATTCCCTGAAGTTCCCACCTCTGTGCCTTTGCTCAGGCTCTTTTCCACTCCTTCCTCCCCTCCTTTTCTTAGAATTCTTAGCTTCATCCAAGGCTCAACTCATGCTCCATCTCCTACTGGAAGGGCTTTATGATCCCCTCAGCTGGCAAAGCTGCTCAGAGGCAGCTGGTGACTCAGTGGGTAGAGTTCCAAGCCTGGAGTCAGGAAGACCTGAGTTCAAATGTGACTTCAGACACTTCTTAGCAGTGTGACCCTGGGCAAGTCACTTCACCTCTGTTTGCATCAGTTTCTTCAACTGTAAAAAGGGGACAATATAAGTACCTACCTCACAATTGTCGCTGTGAGGATCAGATGAGATAGTATTTGTAAAACACTTAGCATGGTGCCTGCCACATAGCAGGTACTGTGGACATGCTTATTCTCTTGCCTCTTAGCTATTAGTGTTTTCTCCCCAAATCAGCATGTAATACAAATTGTTTGGTGGGTAGAGACTGTTTCATTTTTGTCTTTATATCCCAGGGCCTATCACAGTGCATTTCACAAAGCAGGCAAATAGTTCTTGGTGGATTAGATTGAATAAGAAGCATTGAGGGATCAGTTTTCAAGATATGTGAAAGAGGGAATGATAACAAATAATTTAAACAAATCAGGAATGGAATTATTACCCAAAAATGTGATTGAGAAAACTTTTGACCCCTAGTCTTACTTTCACCTTTGTGTAAAATATTTATAAGATTGATAGACACACATTTTAAGGAGCCTTTGATGACAATATATGAAGGGAAGCAGTAGTCTTTCACAAGCAATTTTCTACAGTGGATTAAGTTTTCAAAGAATCATGAAATCTAAAAGTTGGAAGAGACCACAAAGACCTTACAAGCCATGCAAGGCCTAGCACAGTGCCTGGAATGGACAAGTATCCTCTTTATAATATACTTCAAAGTAATCATTCAGCCTTTTCTTAAAGACCTCTAGCAGAGGGGGCCTATTATCTCCCAAGACAATCCATTCCATTTTTGGATAGGTCTAATGATTAGAAAGGGTCAGCTAGGTGGTGCAGTGGATAGAGCAGGGGGTCTGGACTTATCTTCCCGAGTTCAAATCTAGCCTCAGACACTGCCTAGCTGTGTAATCCTGAGCGAGTCACTTAACCCTGTTTTCCTCAGTCTCCTCAGTTTTCTCATCTGTAAAATGAGCTGGAGAAGGAAATAGCAAACCACTGCAGTATCTTTGACTTCAAACAGGGTCAGGAAGACTCATATACAACTGAACAACAAAACAAGAGAAAAAGTTAGAAAGTTTTTCTGCACATTAAGTCTACATATGTTTCTGCAACTTCCCACTATTGCTTGTAATTCTGTCCTCTAGGACTAAGCAGAATAAATCTAATCCTGATTCTAAATGACATTTCAATACCTGATATGGATTTATGGTCTCATAACTGTGAGTATTCCCACTGGTGGTATAGAACAGAATCAAATTTGCTGCCCACTGGCCACAAATGCAGCAAAATTCCCACTGTCACCCAACCAGATTAAAATGTAATTGAGAAATATTCAACAGGATAAATAAAAATATAATACAAGACAGATAATGTTAATTTGTGGTCTTCTAAGTCAATATGCCTCTGTAGCCATCAGTTTTTATTTGAGTTTGACATCACTAGATTATAGCCTATCCATCTGTTATCTCTCACTCTGTCTACATGACTAGTCCACTTCCATTTCTGGCCATATGAAGGCAGTATCTTTTATGTTGATTTTGCTTTATATTTTTTGTTGATAATGTACTGCAGCCTATATATGCCCAACGTGCATTTCTTTATTACTCTTTCGGTGACATGTGATCTTAATTCTTTGGAATGTGGTATTCAATGATTAGGAATCATATACCTTCACCAGAAGAACAATGGTGGGGAGAAGCATGGGGGAATTAAAAGCACTGAAGATTTTCATAAAAAGCAACTGATGCTATTTTCTTCCTCTTATTTAATTCTTGGTCTAGTTAATTATTCATTTTCAGTGACCATCCAAGATATATGAACTGATGACCCAGCTCTACGGCACATCTATTCAGCTACATAGCATAGGATGGCAATACTTATTCTTCATTCATTTAGTTTTTTCATTCCGAATAGTTGGGCTACATTGTTTTGTATTACAATGGATCTCATATAGGACATTCTACATTGTAAGAGTGATATACCTAGCATGTTTCAGGGAATCCTGTATAATTATAAATATACATGGAGTCACCTCTTTGGAGGAGAGCCTGTAGTATGACATTAGCTCTACTGAAGATAGTGTTTTTTTAGTGGTTCCCAGCAATAACTGGAGTGGAGCATCGCATTCTCTATATCCTTTATTTAAATTATGTGACTGTAAAAATAGGTTCTAATATAGAATGTCATTTGTGAAATTTGGCCTAGTCCTTTCTCATGCCTTCAGCAAGGATGCTTTCAATACATACATAGACTATTTTCATTGATTCTCATAGACAAAGGTTTTATGACAGTGAGAAAGTTGTAATTGATATTTCCTTGGTAGTAATAACATCTTTGATTTGGTATCCTCCTTTTTTAAAAATATTTTGAGAATCAGTCCTGAATTACCTCAAAATTATGCCACCTCCAGTACAGACTCCCTCTGTATATACTTGATGTAGTATAACTACTCCTTCCATCTTTGTTTTTTTTTAAATGCCATTTCTTAAATATGGCACATCAGGGACTATGATGTTAGAATCCAGATTTAGTGTCTCCATTGTCATTATTGAAGAATATAGATTGTTATAGCTCTTCAGATACTTGAAGACAGCTGCCATGTCCATCCCCAAATTGTCCATCTACAAACTAAATATCTCAAGGTCCTCCAATTAGTCCTCACATGTGTTGTCTTAAGGCCCTTTACCAGCCTAGTCAACCTCTTTCGAATCTCCAGCTTATTGAGGTCCTTCCTAAAAATGGCGTCTATAACTGACCATAATATTCCAGATTTGGTGTGACCAGACAAGAGGTGGTCGGACTAGCACTTTCCTAGGCCTGGCCATTATGCTTCTCTTAATGCAATTTAAAGTCACATTAGTTTTTTTTTGCTGCCACATCACACTGACACAATTGATTAAAAGGGATTGAGAATAAAATGTTGATAATTTATTGACAATGTGAAAGAACATTTGACTCGGCAAAGGAAAATGTAGCCTTAAAGGCTCTCCTCCAATGAAGTACCTCCTATACACATGTTAAGAGCATACAGGATTTCCTGATAATCATAGGCACAGAAATAACTTTGTTTAACAATCCTCTGTTTTTTAAGCATCCATTAAACAGGTAGTCTAAATCGAAGACAGATTCCTTGTAGGCAGTGTGGTTTTCCAGATGCTCCTGTTTTGGGATGTCATTGTACTGATTACATCAAACCCTGGAATACCACAGGGATGGCTCCATAAGCCCTATAACCACTCAAAAAAGATGGTTAAAACACAAGGAAAAAAAAACAAATTAATGAAGGGTACTTCTTGTTTGCTATGACTTGCAGCTGGCTGAACAGATCATTGAGATAGTCCATCTATCACTACATATATCTTGGACAGTTCCTTCAAATGGACAGTGAGTTGGGTTCAGAATCGAATACTAGGAATTGAGTAGGCTGGATTGTGTTTGAGAAACTACGTAGGGCATTCAGTTATTCTAAGATGTCTACACACACACACACACACACACACACAATCTTTTAAACACCATTATTCTTCAGGTGATGCAAAATAACTTTACATAATGGCATATTCCAATCTCCAAGGAATCAAAAGTGTGAATAACCTAGAGGGCGATAGGGACAGGTGGTGGGTGTAAATAGGATGTAGTGTGTTGCTAAAGAGGACTTATGTGCAAGAAGTAGCATAAAAAGTGTCATCCAGGAAGTGTATGATTGTAAAACAAGGTGTGTGGGTTATGTAGCAAGAGTTTATAACAAATAGGCAGCATTAGGCTTTCACTTTCAACAGAATTTTAAAGGACCTAGATGAAAATCTCCAGAGCCTTCCATAGACCCTCTACGGAGGATGCGGATAAGAATTGCACAGGATGATAAGGCTGCATTCTGTACTTTTAGGAAATGCACCCACATGGTTACTGTAGACATATCCTCAAATGCTCTCTTGCTTCCCTTAATATGGATTTCTATGTTAAATACACCATTCATTAATTTAAGTGCATTCTAAAACTACTTATATTTTTAATCTCTTAAGATAATGAATTTTGTGTGCTTATTATCTTATGTAGAAATAGAACTTCTTATTAATTTTCCTAAATTTACTCTGTTATTATTGATAAAAATGAAAATCGTTTTCCAGAATTCTGGGAATTGGTCAACAATTCCATAGAAATTAATCAATAATTATTTATCAAGAATCTACTATACATAAAACATCAGTCAAAAAAGTTTTAAAATTAGTAGAATGTAAACTCCTTGAAGGCAAGAGCTGTCTCACTCTTGCATTTGTACCTCCAGTGTCTAGCACAATTCTTGGCATGTTGTCAATATAACAGCCTTCTGGTAAGATTTTGGTACAACTGACAGATATAATCCTCTTTCTCATGAACACCTGTGATTAATAATAATAATAATAATAAATGCTAATATTTATATGGTGCTTTAAGGTTTGTAAAGCACTTCATATGTGTTAACTCATTTGATCCTGTCCTAGAATTTCATCATATCTTATAAACTTAACTCAAATCTATATATGCAGACAGACAGCTCTGAGAGCCACACAGGAGAGAATGACTTTTTTCTAGTGTAGGCCTGGGATACCAACCCCCTAATCCGTTGTTAGAGTTTCCACTCTCTAAATTGGCACATAATCACAAGCCATTCATATATTTCAAAATTATGCTTCCAAGGCTAGAATAAACTGGAAGAATTTTAAAATCTGCCTCATAAAACATGGGTCTAATGTAGCAACTCCTAGGATTACGTAGGCACTTAATAAATGCTTGTTGATTTATTGAAAGAAGTATAAGATATAGTTCTTGCCCTCAAGGAGATTTCAGTCTTGTTAGGGAAATAAGATATATGCCTATAAAAGTAGCTAAGAATACAAGCCACTGTACAATAAAGTCTGAAGTGAGGGCCATAGAAAATAGCTGGGGTAGTCTTAATGGAAAAGGTGGATCTTGTTTGGATATTACTTTCCAATTAATTTTTAGTTTATTTTTCCATGGTCCTTTATTACAAATAATTTTTATTTCATCACGATCTGAAAAGGATGCATTGACTATTTCTGCTTTTCTGCACTGGATTGTGAGGTTTTCATGCCCTAGTACGTGATCAATTTTTGAGTATGTGTCATGTACCGCTGAGAAAAAAAGTATATTCCTTTTTATCCCCATTCAGTTTTTCTGCCTTTTCTAAAATTCTGTTCACCTCCTTAACTTCTTTCTTGTTTATTTTGAGGTTAGATTTATCAAGTTCAGAGAGGGGGAGGTTGAGGTCTGCCACTAGTATAGTTTTGCTGTCTATTTCTTCCTGTAACTGCCTTAACTTTTCCTCTAAGAATTTGCATGCTATAGTACGTGGTGCATATATGTTATATAATGATATTGCTTCATTGTCTCTGGTGCCTTTTAACAGGATATAGTTGGACATTACTTTCTTCATTGCTAGAATATGGGAGTTGGACCGGATCAGGATTAGGTAAACTATATAGCTTAAGGGCCAAATCCAACCCCCTCCCTGCTTTTTGTATGGCTTGAGAGCTAAGAATGGTTTTCACTTTTTTTTAAAAAAAAATACAATACAACTTCATTTAAAAAATGACCCACAGACTGTAGTTTGCTGACCTGGACTAAATCATCTCTAAATTTCACTTCCATCTAACATTCCATGATTCTATGAATTAGGTTTTGAAGGATGGGCAAGAATCAGATTTGAGGAATACTATAGAAACATTTTCCATTCCCAAAGATCACAACATTTAAGTAAGATTAAAAATAGCATTGCACCTGATGGGTATTTGAGGACCTTCAGGAAATGCCTCTACTTCCTGGTGAATTCACGAATACAGAACAAAACTTCCACCATAGCCGGCTTAAATGCATGCTTGGGAAGAACTTTGGTCCCTTTTCTTTGGGTCATTTTGCTACAGCTGTTCAAAGGGGATTGTTGTTGATCCCATGCTCATGAAAAACAAACCAGAAAATAATTTTCCTATGGAAAAATTAAAATTTAAAATGTTTTAAATGCTTTAGAGTGGTCAGATCACCAGAACATAAATCCTGCCAAAGTGAATAATCTCCCCAGTAAACAAAAACAAATACTGCTCTCCCCAAGGCAATGGCAAAAAGCAGGCAATTGTCAGCTGGGGCTGCCAAGAAGCAGTGATTTACTGACATATCATTTGAGTCAATGGGAAATGCTGTATTTCCAGACTCGGGTAATGAATGAATTGAAAGCCGAGGGCTTGAACTTCTTGAGGTTCCCACAGGCTGCATCCACGAAGCGGTGCTCTTGCTCTGAAAGGAAGGATTTGCCCTGCTTTGGAAGGAAGTGGAATAAATAGGAGTGGAAGTGGCAAGGTCACCTTTAATATCATTCGAACTACTTCTTAACAAGCTTTACAATTGCTTTGTTTCTTCCTCCCCTAGTGCTATAAACAGGCCCAGCCAAAAGAAAACTCCTCAAGTGCACATAACACCAGGAAGCTCCGAAAGCTGTTAGGGAGGGATGGGAGCAGGCCAAACTCATGAGTATCAGGCACGGCATAGTCCAACAATTCTATTATGATGTGTACAGGAGGGAAAAACGCTTGTTTTTAAAGGAAGGAGTTACATTGTCCTAAATTCCTGTGTTTAAAATATATGGAACAAACAAGTTACATTTGGATTATTTAAAAGATGGGCATGGATTAATTGCACTGACCACTTGCTTTTTCACTTGGATTCTTCAACTAACTTTAAATAAATAATACATACTTGTTGTGTAAACACAAAATATAAAATCCTTCACCCTGGCTGCCTGAATAATTTTTCCTTCAATGGTCTTATAAAAAATATTATAATTATAATACTTTTCCTCCTTGTTCCAAATTCTTCGCTGACTTGCTCCAAACTTATCTCAGAGACCTTATTTTTCTTCTCTCTTTTGGAACCCTTCTATCCATTCACCATGAACCTTTCTCATTTATTATTTTCCCCAACACTAAGACTATTCCTAAGCTTATGTCAAACAAGAGAATCTCTTAACACTTTGATTTTGTTTTCTACTTTGGTGTTTTGTTTTATCTTTTCTTTCCCTTTTTTTTGACCCCCCTTTGACTTCTACTTTTCTTATTTCTCCCTCTTTGTTTTCTCTTCTCTTATTCTATAGATTTTCCTCCCCATTTTTGCCAGGATGAGTTTAAAAACATAAAACAAACAATAACCTACACTATTTCCTCAAAAAGTCCTGTGAAAAAATTCTATTTAATTTTTCTAGATTTTTTTCCTTTCCATAGATTACATAGTCATGTAATTTTGAGTTCATATTAATGACTACTTAGGACTCAATTTTCATAGTCCTCAAGTTGTGCCTATCATTCAAAGTTCATTACTTTATGGGCATGTGAAAGGCTATTTATGGCCAGTGATACAACCATACATACTTGTATCTGGTAGTAAATAAACTATAGGGAGGTGGCCTGGAACAGTAGAAAGACTTTGAGATTAAAAATCAGAAGACCGGCTCTGCAATCATGGCAAAAATCAAGGCCAGGGATCTTCGTGGGAAGAAGAAGGAGGAGCTACTCAAATGGTTGGATGATTTAAAGGTTGGACTTTCCCAATTGAGAGCGGCCAAGGTCACTGGAGGAGCTTCATCCAAGTTATCTAAGATCTGAGGCATCTGAAAATCTATTGCCCAAGTCTTGACTGTCATCAACCAGACACAGAAAGAGAACCTCAGGAAATTCTATAAGGGCAAGAAACATAAGCCCCTGGACCTTAGGCCCAAGAAGACCTGTGCCATGTGCTGCAGGCTTAATAAGCACGAGGAAAGCCTGAAGACCAAAAAAAAAAAAACAGCAGAGGAAGAAATGCCTATACCCCCTTTGGAAATTTGCTGTTAAGGCATAATTTGTTAAGGTGCTCAATAAAAAGACAAATTCTTATAAAAAAAGTCAGAAGACCTAATTTTAGTCCCTGCTCTGCCACCTACTTAGTCACTATTGGCACATCACTCAACTACTCTGAAACTCAGTTTCCTCATCTATATATATAGAGAGGTTAGGCCAAGTGATCTTTATGATCCCTTCAAATGCTAATATTCTGGACCTTCCTGGCCACTCATAAAGCAAGGGTGGAGAGTCAATACATATTGAGTTAAAAACATTAGGGCTGGATGTTGCAAATATGTATAATAGTAGGAGCATGCTATCTCCTCACTGCTTCACTTGCCTTCCAGCAAATTCAGAGAGCTCCAGTATAGCCTGAAGTACAAAATGCTCAAGTGCTGCTCTCCATCTACCACTGCCTCCTGTATGCCCATGGCCTTTCCCCACCCTCTTCTTCATCCCCCCCCCAACCTCATCCTTTTCCAGGGTATGAATTCCAGGGTGCTGAATTCCTAACCATGATGGCATTACTCTAAATATACTATTGCTTAAGGTGCAAAAAATATGTACTCTAAAGGACACACAACAGAAACATGAATGCTAGAATGTAAGATACTGGGTTTTACCTTACGCAACGTGTTATTTTTAGCAACATGACATAAAGCATGCTACAAACAGTTTTGGACAATTGGATAGTTTCTCACCATTAAGAACAGTCTTAAGAAAACATTAAGTTTTCACTATTTTTCTAGTAAATCGTACTAAGGGATACTATTCCAGCAGACATCAAGAAGAATAGCTGTTTGTGAAATACCTCTCAGATATTCATTCATGTTAGTTTACTTCCAAAAAAGATGTACAAATGAAATAAAGAAATAAAAACTGGCAGTGAAGGGAAGTTAGCACAAAACTATCTGGCCTAGAAAATATTCTAATAGTAATTTTCAAAATGCCACTGTTGGTATAGCACAACATTGGTGTTTTTCTGTTAATACTATAAGCATGAAAGACAACATATTGAAGGTAGTAGGTCTTTCCACAGGGCTTCTGCACTGTCACTGTTCAAAACAAAGTTTCTTTCAACAATATGCCCACATCCGATGGCTGATGTTGAAATGCTAAATGAATTTGTAATTCCTAATAATAACTTCTTGTTAACTGTAGGTCTCTCCTCACCCCAAACCTCCACCAAGCCTTTTAATGGTCTATCATTAGAAAATGATGGATAGAACACAGCATAAAAAAATCAAATGAGATCTAAGAAAGGGGCTGGAATTGAAGAAGTGACTGTGATTAGAAGAGCCTGTGATTAAAACAAGAGATTTCTCTGATAAAGAAGTAAACTCACAGGGTACAAGTTGACCAGAACCCAGAGGTCAAGGACAAGGCTAATCCAGTCTTCAGTGGTTTCTTATTCCCTACCAAGTAAAGTTAAAAGTGTTTTGACCAGCATTCAAGACCTTACACAATCTGCTGGCAATTTACCATTCCAGGTTTACCTCATAATATTCCCCTCCATGGATCTATACTCACTCAGTCAAGTAATCAACATTCATTAAGTGCCTAGTAGATTCTAGAGCTGGGGATACAAAATGAGGCAAAAGACAGTGCCTGTCCTCACAAAACCCACAATCTAATGGGAGAAACAACTCTGTTAAATTTGGTCAACTTGCTGTCCCCTAAATGTACCTCATACTTTTCCTTCTCTTTGCTTTAGCTTGTGCTATCCCTTGCGCCAGAAATGTCTTCCCTTCCTCTCTTAAACTCTTGAATTCCAGCCTGTCCTAGGTGGCAGAGTGGATAGAGTGCCAGGCCTGGAGGCAGAAAGACTCATCTTCCTGACTTCAAATCTCACCTCAGACACTTACTAGTTATGTGACCCTGGGCAAGTCACTTAACCCTGTTTGCCTCAATTCCTCATCTGTAGAAAATGAGCTGGAGAAAGAAATGGCAAACCACTCTAGTATCTCTGCCAAGAAAACCCCAAATGGAATCAAAAAGAGTAGGACACGACTGAAACAACTCAACAACAACAAAATATAGACAACAGTAGCACCTATCTCCCAGGGCTGTTGTATCAACCGAGATAAAGCTTTGCAAACCTTAAAGCATTATATAAATGCTAGCTATTAAGATACGTTCTGGAGGTAAAGCTGATAAAGCTTGTTATCTGACTAGATATGGGGAATAAAGGAGAATGAAAAATCAAGGATTATGTTGAGATTATAAGCCTAGATATCTGGGAAGATGATACTTCTCTGAGCACAAATAGGGAATTGGAGAAGATAATATAATGGCATGTTGAATGTGAAATGCTTACAGGATATCCAGATATGGATGTCTAGCACGTAAGTGTCAAACTTGCAGCCTGTGTCCTGAAGCAATGGGGAATGTTTAATAAAATTAATAAAAATATAGTAAAGCACAGATAAGGTTAATTTGTAGTTTTCCAAGTCAATATACCACTTTCAGAGATCAGCTTCTATTTGAATTTGATACCACTGATCTGGCGGATAGTTGGTAATATGCAACTAGAGTTCGGGTGAGATTAAGGAAATATGTCTATATATATAAGGATAGATAGAGATATGAGAGCTGTCAGTAACATGAGTGGCTGTAAGGGTGATGATACTGTCAATAGGAATAGGAAAATTTGAAGAATGAATGGGTTTTCTGGAAAATATAATGAGTTCTATTTTTGATATATTGAATTTGAGATGCCTTTAGTACATCTATTTGTGTCAATCAGACAATTGTTACATGTTACATATATGTGTACGCATACAATTTTATCTTGGAATTATCTGTATAGAAATGATATATGACTGAAGATGATATATCACTGAGAGAGAAGGTATATAGAGAAGGTCCAGGCCTTCACCATGGGGATAGAGCTATAACTAGGAATCCTTTGGAGGGGGGCTGTGGTCTAAGCTACAACCACTTCTATGTATGATTGGGGTAGACTGGAGGCAAAGGTCATGGGAGCTGAGGAACTAAGCAGCCAGGGTGTTTGAAGGGGAAATGGGTTAGCGTAGAGAAGAAGACTCTGAACCATCACTAAACTTACTGGGGAGAAGGAGAATTCACTTGGAAGTCTATAGCTATCAGCAATAAGGATCTGGATAGGATGGAATGAAGTTTAAAAGAAGAAAGGTATTTGTTAAGTAATGGTCTAATGGAGGGTCTGAAAGTAGTAATTGGAAGTGGGGAGTGGTCCTATAAGTATAGGAGTATGAGAAAAGAAGCAGTGAGGCTTGGGGAGGGCGCCAAGAGATGTGATCCCTTCAGGAGAGCTGGATTTTGGGTGAATGCTGGAAAATTGAAGGAACGTCCAACGAAGCAATCTAGGATGAAAGAGATTATTAACAACAGAGGAGGAGAGAAAAGTGCAAAATTGCTCCAAATAATTAAAAATTAGAAAAATGCAAATTTAAAACAATTCTGAGATTGCATTCTACATGTATCACATTGGAATATATGACAAAAAAGGAAAGTGACTCCTGTGAGAGAGGTTGCACAAGCAGACACAGTGGTGAATTATTGTGGAGTTGTGAACTGATCCAGCTGTTCTGGAAAGCAATTTGCAACTTTGCTCCCAAATACCCCCAAAGTCACTATGAAACTGTGTATACCCTTTAACATAGGGATACCACCACTAGGCCTGTATTGCCAAAGATCAAAGAAGAAAAGGATTCATATGGACAAAAATATTTATAGTGGCCCTTTTTTGTAGCAAAAAACTGGAAAGAAAGGGACTGTCCATCATTTGGGGAATGACAGAACAAGTTATGGTATGTGACTATAATGGAATATTATTGTGCCATAAGAAAGGATGAAAGCGATGTTTTCAGAGAAACCTGGAAAGACTTGTATGAACTGACCCAGAGTGAAGCGAATAGAACCAAGAGAACAATTTACATGGTAACAACAACACCGAATAAAAACAACCTTGAAAGACTTAAAAACTTGGATCGATTCAGTGGCCAGCCATGACTACAGAGGAGTAATAAGGAAGTTAAGTTACCTTTTGATAGAGGGGTGATGGGATCAAGGTACGGAATGAGATATATTTTTGAGCATGGCAGATGTGTGGATCAGTTTTATTTGACTCTTCTTATTTGCCAGAAGGACTTCACTTTTCTTTCTGTCTTTGGCGGGGTCAGGTGGGGGAAAAGAGGGGAGCTAGCAGTATTGTTGACAAAAAAGGAAAGAGGTTGTGTTAAAACTGTATCTTGTTCTGGTCCCACTGACCTCATGCTCCCTCTCCACCCTTGCTCTAGTGAGTAAGTTAAGTTTATAAGTAACCAGTATAAAGCGGCAATAGCAGGAAAGTAAGATTGCCAAGGGAAACCTGAAAGTCACTACAAACTGTCCCAAAGACCAAAGGAGCAGAATTTACAGATTGTGTCATATGTTAATCAAAGTTCACATCCTGGTAATATGTGCTGAATGAGCAGCATCCATCTAGGCACTGCTGTCGCGTTCTTGGTCCTACGAAGCACAAAGTAAACCTCAGACAAGTTCCAGACATCTGGAGTAAGACAAGCAGAACACCAAAAGCTGCTGGTAATTTTGAAATGATGCGCACGTGTTAACTTTAAAGTTTTACTGATAGCTTTGAGATGATTTGGATATGTTAGTGATCTAACCCCAAGGTGGCACAGATAAGAACGAGTCTGCTCCCCAAAAAACTCCATAAAAATGAGACTCAAACTCCTGCCATAACTGAGCATCTCTGTGCCTAGTGCGCCCAATTCTAATGCATGGCTATGTGAGTGATACTTTCTGCCTCTCCCTCTCCCTCTTCTGTTCCCCATGCTACACGCCTCCCTTTGCCATCCCATCCTCCTGTCCTGGGCCATGTGTGCCTGTGCTCCTTTCTCCATTTGCCTTAGTACTCTCTGGACCATATTAAAGTGTGATTGCCTTTCCACTTCCCCCTGTCTTTGCGTTAACTGGTGAGTTCCCTAAGAACTGATAGGGCCTGTCCCCATTTCACAATTTCATAAATTATCATTTCAGAGGATCATTAAGGCATTTTTTAGGTGCACAAAAGAGAACAGGAAGAAGTTCAAAAGGAAACAAAGATGAGCAAGAGAGCTAAATTTGCTACATACTTTAGAGAAAAGCAAGCTAAAAATTCATGGTTTCACATATAATCCTCCTGTTCTGTTTTGTGTATTAAATATTTTTTTTCATGATTGTTAAGTTCAGAATAAAAAAGTAACAAAAATGTATTTGTTATAAGAAGGATGAGGATGGAGAAAAGGTGATCAGACTTAGAAACTCAGGGATCATCTATAACTTGAGAAAGAGCAGTTTCAGTTGGGTGGTGAATTCAGAAGCCAGACTAAAAGCCATTAAGAAGTGAGTGGAGAAGAGTAAGTGGATGTGACAGTGTAGGAGTCTTCTTCTAGGAGGTTGGCTATGAAAGGGAGGAGTGATATCACTTCAGAGGCTGGTAGGGTCAAGTGAATGTTTTTCAAGTTCCCATGGGCACTGAAAATAAAAGTCAGAAATGACCACTGAAAATTCCTGTTAAATGGTGTGATGTTAAATGTTAAATGGTGATCACACACACACACACACACACACACACACACACACACACACACGCATGCACAGAATAAGAATACAATAATCTTAACAGGCTAACATAGCTAGTGCCCAGCACAGTGTGTGGCATGTAATAGGTGATCAATAAATGCTTGTTGAATTAATGAACTAACAGTCCATTGCCAAGAAGATTGATGTTTTTTTCATAACTAATAAATTGTGACTAATTTCTGCCAAAAGCAGAATTCAAAGAGAATATGCAAAAATAGGTCTGAGCTTTATTGTTTCAAAAGAATGCCCTACTTCTCTGTCATGGGGAGAGAAATAGCACAATGTACACATATTGTACAGCTGAAGCATCTGGATGCCCATCCCATAGTCCCTCATGTAAAGGGAATGTTTCCCTACTGTTGTGCCAACTTTTAAAAAATGTGGCTCACTGATTACATTTCTTAAGAGATGGTTAAAGATTTGTTTAGAGTGTTCATATGTATGTGTGCCGGCACCCGTACACACACACACACACACACACACACACACGTGCACACACACATGTACACGCACACACACACACATACACACACACACATACACACACACAGGGCTTGAGAAGATTGTTTTTTATTACATACTTTTCTATTGCCTGACGGCAAATGAGCCTTTGTGTTCTGGGTGGTCAGTAAATATGTCTGTAACAAAGGATTCTGATGCCATCCTTTTTTCCATCCCACCTACAGTGTGTGAGAAAAATAATGGCTTTGTAGCTATAATGTATGCATCAAGGATTTAAGAGGACAAGCAAATAGAGCCCCTTCTGACCTATTACAGTTCAACATTTAAATAAAGCAATATCTGTTAAAGGGAGGAGAATTAGCTCAAATGGTAGGCTGCTTGCTGAGCATGCAAGAGGCATCAATGCCTGCTTTCTCCAAGTGTTTGGAGGCAGCTAGGTGGCTCAGTGGATAGAGCACTAGGCCTGGAGTCAAGAAAAACTGAGTTCAAATTCGGTCTCAAACATGTAGTAGTTGTGTGGCCTTAGGCGAGTCACTTAACCTCTGCCTTAAGCCATTGGAGAAGGAAACGACAAACCATTCCAGGATCTTTGCCAAGAAAACTCCATGGACAATATGGTCCATAGGGTCATGAAGAGTCCGACACAACTGAACAAGAACCATACCTGTTAAAATAGCAAGAGACTGAACCCCAACTTTGTCATCTAGACAGATCCCCTTGAGATCGGATGTCACTGGTGATCAAAATATTTGGTCAGAAAAATAGTTCTTCATCTAGAGATTTCTGTCTCATTACTTACAGTGCCAGAAATACATATTACAGTGAAACTGAGAAAAAGTGCTATATAAACAAGCTTCAGGTTGGCTAGGGACAGGTCCATAGGTTTCTCTGTCTTTACCTCTTTCGCTCTCTTCTTCTATATTCCTCAGACCAATTTTTTTTTCAGAGGGAAGTTCTCCCCCACCCCTCTCCTTTTCTGAAACCACAATGTAAAACAGCAATTCAATACCTTCAAGGAACTGACAAGAGTTTCTCTGAACATCTTAGGCGTAGATTTATTGTTACAGCAAAAAGGGATAAGTAAAGTTCCCTGGCATACCCGAGTGTCATGTTCTGCTAACTTCTCCGTTATTCTTATCCTTATCCCAGCTTAGCTGTTTACTCCCCAAGGCTCACTTCTTCCAGGCCAGCCTCCTTTGCCAATTTGCCCCCATTATCCTTTATAACCTCTTTTTACTTTGAACGAATTCTCCTTATACCCTCTTTTCCTCAAACCTGCCATCAACTTAACTAAAACCCAGTTTTTCCCTAATGACACCCCTTTCCTTGAAACATTTGCCAGTGGAAATCATGCCTTTTTTTCCATTCCTTTACAGGGCCGGAAGGAGGGATCAACCCACTTTTTACTCACCACTGGGGACTCCAGACCATTTTCCCACCTTTGTCACTTAAGAATCTCTCCACTTTTTAAATTCTTGCCTGCCACTTGTATCTCCCTCCTCCTATTCTTGGGAGGTATTTTCTACCGGTCTTTAATTTTTCATGTGGACTTCAACAATTCAGAGTCACCAAAGAGTGAGGCAGTTTGGTGGCTCAGGAGATAGAGCGCTGGACCTGGAGTCGGGAAGATCTGAGTGGAAATCCTGCCTCACACTTACCAGCTGTGTGACCCAAGTCACTTAATAGATGTCTGCCTCAATTTCCTCAGCTGTAAAATAAGGATAATAATGTTATAGTGAGGTTCCAACGAGATAATATTTGTAAAGCATTTAGCACAGTGACTGGTATATAGTAGACACTTAATAAATGCTCATTTCCTTCTTTTCTACCTTTGCCATTGCCCTTAATGACTTCATTATCCACATTAATGACACTTTCTAGCCCCTTGAACACCCTAGTTCTCTGTTTCACTGCAGCGACTTTTGCTCCTGCTGCAGAACAGGCTTGGAATATCTCTGCCTCTGAGACTGCTGACTCTGAAGTGCCTTTCTCTGACTATACCTGCATAGAATCGCAGGATTTAGAGCTGAAAGGGATTCTAGAGGTTGCCTAATTTAACCCTATTTGACAGATGAAGGAAATTGAGGCCTAGAAAACTTGTAAGAACTAAGTAACTTGTTTAAGCTCATAAAAGTAGGTAGTAGCAGACCTGGGATTTAAACCTAGCTCCTTAGATGCCAAATCTAAGGGTTTAATGACTATACTACTCTGCCTCCTAACTTTACCTTTCTCCCACTGCCTCACCTCCACTTGTCTTACTCTTCATCTTCATTGTGAACTCCAGATTCTTGACCCCTCCTTTGTCTCTTAGTTCATCAGCCTAACTCGGGTTTTAGTCTCCTCCCCAGTGCTCTTGGGCTCTATGTCCAGCCATCTCAACTACATTCTTATTAGTCCCTATAGAAGCCCTTATTCCCTTGACCTTCTGCTATGCTGGTTCTTCCAATTTCCACCCCATTCAATTTCTGTGTTTCTATTTCCAGGGTTCTTAGGATGCAAGAGAAAGCAGAGTCATGTCTTCGTGGCATGGCTTCATGTCAGATTTATGTTATCTGTGCTGCTTGGTATTCTATTCATCATTGACTCTATCACATTCTTTAGAGTGGCTTTTTCATACATTTTCTACCCTATTGAGACTCCCAATTCTGCTGCTCTTCCTCTCAATAAATGACCCTGCCTCCTACTTAATGAAAAGATTATCATCATTTGTTGTGAGTTTCCTCAATTACCCTTCACCGCACAATTTCTCTGTGATCTTTACCCATTCTTTCCTTTTTCCTCCTATCTCAGAAGAAGTTTCCTTTCTGTTTCCCCTTTCCTTGATTCCATCCCTTACCACCTCCTCTTTGTTTTTATTCCATCAGTTATCCCCTCACTTGCATCTTTGATCTCTCTCTCTACACTGGCTCTTTCCTCTTGGCCTACAATCATTTTCAAGTCTCCTATAGCCTAAAAAATTAACAACTCCAAAGCAAAATTCTTCCCCTAACTTTGCTGTTCCCTTTAACAGCTTATACTTGGTGTTTCCATTTTCTCAACATCTCATCTCCACTCCTGGCAATCATACTTTTGCCTTCTTTTCACTCTACTTAAACTATTTTCTCCAGTAACCTCTTAATCATCAAATTCATTGGCCTTTTCTCATTCTCTATTGTTCATCTCTCTTCAGCATTTGACCCTGTTGATCTTTGCCTTCTCCCAAAATCTCTCCTTTCTTCATTACTTTGACCCTAGATTCTCTAACCATTCCTCTGCCTCTGCTGATAGTTCATATTCTTCCTCACAAATATAGACATGCCACAAAATCCTTTTGGGAAGCCCTTTTCCTTCTACTACACTCCCTCCTTTGGCAAACACACTCATTCCCATGGACTCTGCAAATGGCTTCCAAATATGTGTGTCTACCTCCCATTGCTCTCCTGAGTTCTATATCTGCATTTCCAGGGGACAGTTTACCTGGTCATCTCACAAGTACCTTAAATCAGAGATGTCCAAATTGTGTCTGTCACTGACAGAACCATTGTCCCAGGCAACCCAGGCTTGAACTCTCATGCTAACTTTGTCTCTTACTTTCTTTGGGCAATCAATTGAAAAACATTTATTAAGCACATCTTTGTGCCCGGTGATATGCTAGGTGCTGGGGATGCAAAGACAAAACTGAAAGAGCTCTAACCTTTAAGAAGCTTATATATTATCAGAGGGGACATGTACTCACATAAGTATTTCCAGAATATTAACAAAATAAATACAAAGTGTTTTGGGGAGAGAAAGCCCTGGGAGCTTGGGGGAATCAGGAAAGGCTTCATGTAGAAGGTGGTGTTTAAGTTGAATCTTGAGGGAGGGAAGGGATTCAGAGAGAGAGACAGAGAGACAGAGAGAGAGAAGAAGAGGAGGAGGAGGAAGAGGACAAGGAGTGAGTGCATTCCATGGCACAGGGGACAGCCAGTACAAATGTATGGAGGTGGGAGATTGAAAGTCTTATGGGAAAATAGTAAGAAGGCCAGTTTGGTCTTCTGAATATGCTGCAGAGTATTCCTACTTCATGTATGTATTCATACTGCAGAATATGGAAAAAGAAGTCATATATTATAATACAGAAAAGGTAAGTTGAGGACAAGTTGTGAAGAGCTTAGAAGTTTATAGTTATCCTAGAGATAAGAGGGAGCCAACAGAGTTCACAAATGGGGGGGTCAGACCTGAACTTAAGGAAAATCACTGTGGAATTTGTGTGGAGAATGAATTGGAGAAGGTAGAGATGAAATAGGAAGATCAATTATAAAACTATTATAATAATGCAAGGGAAAGGTGATGAGGGCCTGAACTATGGTGGTGTCCATTTCAGTAGTAAGAAGGGGTCATGTGTAAGTGCTGTTGGAAAAGCAGAAATGACAATATTTGGCAACTAAATTGATATGTAGGGTGAGGGAGATTGAGGAGTCAAAGATAATGCTGAAGTTGGGAACTTTTAGTTGGGAACTTAAAGCACGAACAGAAATGGGGAAATTCAAAAGATGGGGAGGTTTGGGTTTGGAAGGTTTGGGGAAGGAAGATAGTGAGTTCTGTTTTGGACATTTTGAATTTGACATAATAATTAAACCCATGGGAACTGATGAGGTCTGAAGGTATGAAGCAAGAAGGTCTGTAGAGTCTTGGGGTACACCCATAGTTAGGGTGCATGATACAGATTATGAATCAATAAAAGAAACTGGCAGTGGTTAGACAGGTGGGGGAAGGCCAAGAGGACAGTGTTATGGATACTCAGAGAAGAGAGAATATCCAGAAGGAGAGGCTGGCCAGCAATGTCAACTGTTGTAAAGAGGCAAAATCAAGGACTGAGAAAAGGCCATCAGATGCCATCAGGTAGAAATTAAGAGATTATTGGTAATTTTGGAGAAAACTGTTTACATTGAGTGATGAGGTCAGAAGTCAGATTTCAAAGGTTTGAGAAGTGAGTGAAAGGAAATGAAGTGGAGGCAATGAATATAGACAGCTTTTTCTAGAAATTTGGCCAAAGGAGGCCAACTTGAAAGGATTGTAGATTCTAGTGAGTGTTTTTTTAAGGCTTAGAGAGACCTGAGCATGATTATAGGTTCTGTATTTATATATAGGCATCTATATTTATATCAATATCAATATATTGCCATCCAAATTAGTCAGCATGTTCTGCTAATTACTCCTTCCTGATTTCTTTCTCATTCTTTTATTTCTTCTCATTTCTAATGGTACCATTTTAATTTAGGTCCTCATTAGCCTGAGAAATTCTCTTCTTGCTTCCGATGTCTCCTCCTTCTAATCCGTTCCACACACTATTTCCAGGATAATCTTCCTAAAGCACAGATTAGACAATGCTACCAGAAAAGCTTTAGTGTCTCGCCAGCATCAAGTATAAACTCCTTAGTATAAGTTTCAAGGCTCTCTATGAGCTTGTCACAAATCTAGACTTTTACAGTCATCTCCTGCTGATTCTCTCAATTTACCCTACACCCCAGCTAAAATAGATTACTCACCATTTCTAGATGTGACATAAACTTCCCACTTACCTGTAAATGTTGTTCCCTTCACCTGGAATGCCCTCCTCCTGAATTCCTGCCTGTCGAAATCCTGCACCGGTCAAACCCAGTGTCAGCTTCTCAAGAACCCTTTCCTTATACTAGAAGTAATCTTTCTCTTTTTATACAACCATATCTCTTTGTACAGTTCTTTTAAGACATGTATCTCATTTTTTCTTTTTTTAAAAAAATTTTTTTGGTTTGTGGCAATTGGGGTTAAGTGACTTGCCTAGGGTCACACAGCTAGTAAGTATTTGAAGCTAGATTTTAACTCAGGTCCCCTTGATTACAGGGCCAGTGCGCTATCCACTATACTATCTAGCTGTCCCTCATTTCCTATTTTGTTTTAGTTTCTGTACTAGATTATAAAGTCTTTAAGTGAAGGAACCATGTAACATTCACTTTATATCTCCTACTTTGGCTACCATAATGCCCCATATATAACATGTCCTGGGTAAATGTTTGTTTAATTGAAATGAATTAGCTGAAAGGAGAAGCTACTGAGAATGTCAAGAGGAAGGTTGAAAGGAAAAAAAAAAAGGAAAAAAAGAAAGGGGGCGGGGGGAAGCGAAGCAAATCAGAACAGGACAATCTTGAATAACTTTGGAGTTGATACAAGGTTTTGTATTGTTACTTCTTAGATTTTATTCCTTTGAAAAGATTCCCATCTCTCTTAATACGATGACCAAGAAGATAACTAGAGATTGTTGTTTCTGAGACTTGAATTAAATCGTTTCTTTCTGTTGGGACTATAACTGGCTAACGAGACATTTTAAAAATTACATCACAGCGCGTCGTGTCTTCTAAATTCCAAGTTCCATTTAAATACTTTCAAGAGCTGAGATTGCATTTTTAAAAAATGTAATCTACTCACAAGAGTAATTTGTAAAGGACTGGAAAGGAAATGTGAATTCTGATAGTATCTCAGTTTGAAGCAGATGAAGCGGAACTAGAGGTCACTCACCTAACCTATCAGGAATTAGAGGAAGTGATTCCATTTGAAAGCCTCTAATGTGTGTCGGGAATAGTGAAGAAAGCAGCCCTTCTACAGTGAATTAGATGGTGGAAAAAAAGGAGGGGGTAGGGGGAGAGGTGTAAAAGAGGATAACCAGGAAGGAAAATAGCCATATGCATTGTACTTGGGTAAGTGATTATCCTGTGATGTACTAAATTCTCAATTCCAGTGTCATTAAGATCCTGTTTAAACTACCTCCGAAGCACACAGAGAGTGGAGTCTTCCTTTATGAATACAAATGAAGCCTTAGGAACAACGGTTTGACTTCTGCTCCCGACCTCAAAGTGCTGACTGATGTTTTACTGTCTTAAAGTAGGAATCTCTCTAACTTCTGAGGATGAGGATGACCGTGAGTGCCAAGTGAGGGTCAGACAGACGCAAGTTTTATCTCTGACCCATGGAGGAGATAGTAATAGAATGAGCTTTCACTGATTCATGGCCAGTAACAAGGACTTGGATTTATTCTGAGTGGTGCGGGGTAGGTGAAGGAGCCTAGAATGTGGGTTTGAGCCTTCTAGATGTGTGTAACCCTTATGTTCAAACACTCTTTTAGTACAAAGGATCTAGGAACTAGGTACCATTTGGGAAGACTTCCATACTTCTCTAGGGCAGTTAGGTGGTGCAGTGGATGGAATGCCGCACCTCTTTCTGATTTCGAATCTGGCCTTAGACACTTGCTAGCTGTGTGGTCCTGGTCAAGTCTCTTAACCCTGTTTGCTTCAGTTCCTCATCTATAAAATGAGCTGAAGAAGAAAATGGCAAAACCACTCCAGTATTTTTTGCCAAGAAACACCAAATGGGGTCATGAAAAGTCAGACATGACTCAAAATACTTCTTTTGGCTCAACCTACCTCCCAGAAACCTGGGTAAATCTTCCAGTGGAGTATATATCTACATCTACGTCTACATCTACATCTATATCTATATACACTCCTCCGCTGGAAGTAAATTAAGATACTTCCAAAGATAAAACAGTGATTGTACTGTCATGCCTTACTGTGGCCTCCTGAAGTTTTGACAGTAGCTCTAAATTGTCCTCTTCTCTAGGTTTTTGGCTACTCTTAGTGGGAATGGGACTTCTCAGTCATTCAGCAGGCAGGCACTCTGCAAAGGACTGAGAAAACAAATATAAATAGAAGAAAGACAGTTCCTGTCCTCAAGGAGTTTACATAAAAGGAAATTATAAAAGGGGTGGGGAGAGGAGAAAGAAAAATATCCAGCCAGTGGCAAGGTAGAAGTTGATGGTTGGAAATCTAGGGTGCATCCTCGACAGGAATGAGACATGGCTGGCCTAGAAGTCCTTTAATGGAGGGTCTGGGAGGAGCCATTCAATCGGAGAGAAAGTCTGGGTGGAAGAGAGGGCACTTGTAATGTGTCAAATTCCAGGGCTGGAGTGAGGCTTCAGTATGAAAAGCTGTGGCCTGGTAGAGGAGGTCTAGAGTACAGTCTGGAGAGGAATTAATTTAAGCCATTACAGCCCAGTTTTATTGGATAGATAAAAGAAACAGATCTGCAATATATTCAATGCTTTTCATATACATTCTGCTATTGCTATGCTTATTATATTCAAATATTCGGCTTGGTCAGTAGGAGAATCCCACACAGGCATTTCCCCATCTGCTCCCCTTGACTTGATTGGCAAGGATATATCTCTGGGAGTTCACTCAACTGTGTGAATGGCCTTGTTTTAATAAGGATTCATAGAGCAGCAGTGTTAAACTCAAATATAAATGGGGCCACTAATCCCTGCATAAGGATCCTTGCTGGCTGCATATTGACTTAATTTTAAAATGTAATGTCATCTATGTTTTATCATATTTTTAATTTATTTTGTTAAATATTTTCCAATTACATTTTAATCTGGTTCATCTGAGCTGGTGGCATCTGCTGGGGCAACATGTTTGATTCCCCTGCTCTGGGACATGGTCTGGAGACAGTGAACAAGTCAGTGAACCCAGACAGAAAATGCCTTATGGTAGAAAGAATGCTGGGTCTGGGGTCAAGAGGAGCTGGGTTTGAATCGATTCCACTGCTTACTCCCTTTGTGATTTTGAGCAAGGCACTCTGGGCCTCAATTTCCTCATCTGTAAAATGAGGCCATTGGTCTAGGCCTAGAGAAGTTAAATGACTTGTCCATGGTCACATACCTGATAAATATCTAAGATAGGATTCGAAACTATATTTTTCTGGCTTCGTCTTGCACTCAATCCACCATAGCATGTTGCTTCTTAAATCCAGAAACTTAGATGGTCACTACGTTTCGTTTCTCTGTTCCCCTGATCGCATGAAAGGACTAATGGCATATCGCCATGGCTTTCAGGTGGACTGGAAGAACTAAGCTCTCAATTTGACCAGTTAGGCCATCTGGCCAGTGTTCACTGGTCTGTGTAGTGCCTAGCCTTGAGTAAGTTCTACTGTTGTGGTTTACTGTACTTCCAGAGACAAGGCTGGGGTCTGGCATCAGATCTTGGGTTCCTTGAGTTTCCATTGGCTTCTCCCTGCCTCCACCAGCTTTCAGGCCACTTACTGGGGCTTGTGCTGGTTTCTGTGGCCCAAGCCCTCATCCCTGATTCTGATGTTTATCTGAGTTTACACTGGGGCTAACCTTTATTTCTGGTCACTGGCTTCTGGCCAGCCAATCCTGGACTGAATTAAGTGGCAGGGAGCTTATGGCTTCACCTCTGGTTTTCTCCATTATTGGTTTTTCTGGATCCTTCCATAGATATTTGCTGGGGTTTATATGGGAAAATTGGGTTTCTCTATGACCTCCCATATCACTATTTTAACCAGAAGTCCAAAAAGCTATTTACATTTATTGTCTCCCCTTCCTCATCTCCCATTCATTTCTCAGCACATGGCAGTCTGGGTCCTGATCTCACCACCTCTCTCCAGGGTCACTAATCATCTCTTTATTGCTATATGTGATGGCCTTTTCTTAGTCCTCATTCTTCTTGAACTTGCTACAGCACTTGACATAACTGACCACTCCTTCCTCCTTCATACTCTCTCCTCTTTGGGTTTTGATGGCATGGCTCTCTTCCTATCTGGTTGACCATTCTTTTTCAGACTCCTTTGAGTTTGTCCTGTTGGTAAGAGTGTATCTCTGGGCTCTGGGTAGGAGCACATCCTGGGAGCTCTTCTCTCTTCACATGGTCTGTTGATGATTTCTTCAGTTCCTATGGGTTCACTCATCATCACTCAATGCGAATGTCTCCCAAATCTTCAAATTCTTAACACTTCCCTCTCCTTTCCTGTATATCCAACCAGCCACTATGTCTTTTTGATTCTACCTTGATAAAATCTCTTGCATCTATATATCCTTCTATCTCTTCACATGACCCTCACTTTAGTTCAGGTCCTCATCATCTCTCACTTGGACTATTGCAACGGCCTTCTATTAATTTATTTATTTTTAGTTTTCAACATTGATTTCCACAAGATTTTGAGTTCCAAATTTTCTCCCCATCTCTCCCCTCCTCCCCCACCCCAAGATGGCATGCATTCTGATTACCCCTTCCTCTAGTCTGCCCTCCCCTCTATCACCTCCCCCATCCCCTTCCCCCTTACTTTCTTGTAGGGCAAGATAGATTTTTATACCCCGATGCAAAAGCCGTCTAAAGGGTCTCCCTGAATCCAGTCACTCTTCTTCCTCATACATCCTTCATAGAGCTGTGAAATTGCTATTCCAAAAGCACACGTCTGACTATGTCACTCCCCGATCAAAAAACTCTAGCACTCCCTTAGCAGCCTCTAGGATCAAATACTACCTCCTCACTTTGGCATTTCAGGTCCTTGCAGTCTGGTTTCAACCCATTTTTTCCAGATTAACTCCATAGTGCTCTCTCTCACATATGCCATATTCCAACCAGACTGGCCCATTTGCTGTTCCCCATATATAATTTTCCATCTTCCATCTCCATCCTTTGCACAGCCATTTCTCCTTTGCCTGGAATGTTCTTCATTCCAGCTTCCTGGAAAAACCTAGCTCCTGTCAAAGCTCAACTCAAGGACCACCATCTACAACAGGCCTTTCCCAACTCCAGTTGTAGGTGCTCTCCTCACTCCTTCATAATGAATTTTTTTGTATTTATTTTCTATATGCTATATTTACTAATCTTTGAATGCATTGTTTCACACTAGAATAATGGAAGCTCCTGGAGGGTAGAGACTTTTGTTTTTATCTTGGTATTTTGTGGTTGTTTAGTCATTCTTCAATTGCATCTGATCCTTTGTGACCCCTTTTGGGGTTTTCTTGGCAAAGATACTGGAGTGATTTTCCATTTCCTTCTCCAGCTCATTTTACTGATGAGGAAACTGAGGCAAACAGCATTAATTGAGTAACTTGCCCAGGGTTGTGCAGCTGCTAAGTGTCTGAGGCTAGATTTGAACTCAGGAAGAGTTCTCTATCCATTGGGCCACCTAGTTGCCCCTCCATATTAACTTAGAAAACCACAAATTAACATTACCTATATTTTATTGTATTTTATTTATTTTAAACATTTCCCAATAATATTTTAATCTGGTTTGCTTGGGCCAACAGCAATTTTGACATTTCTGGTCTACCTAGCAGTTTTTTCATCTGAATTTCCCTGTTAAAAAATAAAAACTTGGTCCTAGAGTGGGAAAGAGAGTCAGATATCTAGAGATGAAAAGGTTACGTGCAACCTTTTCATGTAAAATGCAAAAATGAGTATGAATAGATGTCAAATACCATTGCATAGACAGAGTGGGTCTTTAAGTATTCCAGTCTTGTACTGAAAATACACATAGGATCACAGATTTTAGGGAAGCTGAAGGGAGCCGAGAGGTCAACTAGTCCAACCTCTATATTTTACAGAGAAGGATACTGAAGCCCGAGAAGTTCATGTGACTTGCCCAAGGTGACACAGGTAAGTATCAAAGGCAGAATCTGAAGATCCTTTGGTTCCAGAGCTAGCCCATTAGACCAGGCTATAAACTTCTTGAGGCCTGGAATCAGAGACTTGTTATAAGCTCAGCACAATGCTTTATGTGTAGTAGGTGCTCAATAAGTATTTTTTGAATCAGTTCAATTCAATAAACATTTATTAAGTGTCTGCTGTATGCCAGGAGGTATAAAAAAGCCCTCAAGAAGCTTACAGTCTAATAGGGGAGAAAACATGCAAACAGTTATATACAAAGCAAGCTATATACAGGATAAATAGGAAATAATTAATAGAGGGAAGGAACTAGGATTAAGAGAGGTTGGGGAAGACTGTCTCTAGGAGGCAGGACTTTAGTTGGGACTTAAAGGAAGCCAGGGAGGTCAGTCGTTGGAGTGAATGAATTTGTAAAGGTATTTCATTTAACCAACATCTGTGACCTGATAATTATTAACGTTTACATAGTGCTTTTAACATGTCATCTCATTTTGGTCTCCCAACAATGCTGTGTTAGAAATACTGTGATTCCTATTTTACAGATAAGAAGATTGAGGCCTAGCAAAATGAAGACAGCTGGTGGTGCAGTGGATAGAGCACAGGGCCTGTAGTCAGGAAGACACGAGTTAAAAATCCAGACTTATCTGTGTGACCCTGTGCAAGTAACTTAACCTCTTCTTGCTTCAATTTCCTCAACTGTAAAAATGGAGGTGATAACAGTGGCTACTTCCTATAGTTATTATGAGGCTCAAATGAGATAATATTTGTAAAGCACTTAGCACCCTGACCGGCACATAGGAGGCACGATATACATGTGTATTCCCTTCCTTGCCCATGATCACACACCTAATAAGTGTGAGAAGCTGGAGTTGAGCTCAGGTCTTTATGTTGCTAAGTCCAGCTAGCACACTATCGATGAGATCAGGCTGCTTCTCTGAATCTGCTCAGTGGATTGTCCCATTGAGGTCAATGCCACAGCCATTATGGATCAATCCACTTTTCTCTGTTTTCATGGTCTCTCACTCTACCCCTAACCTCAGCTGCAACACTATGCTAATGGTGTGCTGACTGTAGGGTTGGTAGCATCAACCTCACATACAAAGGATAGCACAGTTCATTGTGTCTGTGTATCATAGGTGAGCCCTAAGTTTGATTGATACAGCCCATGGTGAATTTCCGGCAATGCACTTTCCCAGAAAAGAAATATTCCTTTTTAAAAGCGGTTATAGAACTTTTCAACATAAATATAATTGAAATGATGCTTGAGAAAATAATCTAGTATTAAAAAATACTGCAAATATTAAGCTGAAGTTTCAGTGGAAAAGCATGAAGCTGACTACATAGTTTTGACCATCATTACCATCTTTCCTAAATTATTTTGGGGACTCTGCTCACTATCGAAAGATGCAACTGACAAAGACAAGTCGTCCCCAGATGATGCTGTCTTTCAGCACCTTTGCCTTGTTATATATTTTCTGGGAAGGAAAGTATGGAGAATTCAGTGTCTTTTCATTACGTCTATGCAATTCATATGCAAAGCCCAAGGGGCTGAAGCTAATTCCTTGTTACACCACATAACATGCATCTGAAACATACAAAGTGTCTCATTTTATGGAGAGAATCATTTCCTCCTCTTCTAACTGCACCATATGTGGTAAAAAAATCTTTTGTCTTCTGTTTTTTATTTTTAGAAATAAAAGGAGACAGATTTTTTCCCCCTCCACTACCCAGAGAGCTCTATTCTCTTGCTAACATGTCTACATAGCTACCATTGATACTGATGCCAATCATGAGCATAGAGTTGCCAAAGGGACTATTCTCTGAGAAAAATTCCATGAGTACAAAATCATGGGAATCAAAGTCAATGGAAAAAAAGTCCATCCAAATCTATGCAAACCACCAGGGGGTTGTAGAACGTTATTCTCTGTCTCCTCCAAAGTGGTAGTCTCTGTGGAACAAATTATTTTCTATTTACTTACTTGAATGAAGAGGTGATTTTCTGCCTACATAAAGATGGATATTGTAGGGAAGGTACATGTAAAAATCTTGAGCTTAGAAGAACAGGAACTCCTTCCTTTCTTTCCTTCTCCTGGTTCCTATGAAGGCCCTCAGTGCCTTCATGCCATGCCTAGCCCCAACTGTGGCACCTTTGAAGGCTCCCCTCGCCCTTGTTTCTGACCAAGCCCACCCCCACCTCAGTATAAAAACATAACCGTCCTTAACCATATGTCCTTTGGACCTTGCTGGTGCTGATCCAAAAAACTGGTACATATTATGGTATTAGTGGCCGCTAATGCCCTATTCTGCTCTGCTTTTGATTGATATTTGCAGTTGAAAAGGAGACAACTGAAAACACAATATCTTACTTAAACCAAAATTTGGAGGGAGTAATATTTTGGTACCACCCCTCAAATCAAGTTCACTGTTTTATATGCAATCTTTTTTTTGAAATTCCTCTTTGTATGTTGAAATGTTTTTGTGTGGTTACTGTTAAGTTCATAACTAAGAAGAATTTTTTGTTGTTATTTTAAAAAACTGCATTTTTTGTTGATGTCCCTGGATTCTCATCCTGGTTCTGTCACTGGCTAGCTGAATGACCTTGTATTAGTTGCTTCACCTCTGAACTTCAGTTTTGTTATCTATAGAGTGGTGTTGCTTTGGGGAAAGTAACCTTGTAAATCTTAAAGTGCTCTTTTATTGTGAGTAGTTATTATCACTATTACTCATCCAACAGTAAGCCAGAATGGATCCCAATGCACTTCTACTAGGCTGAATATCTCTGTAGTTATCTATGGCTCTATATTTCCAGTCTCAGTGCCACACGTTACTTTTCTCTCAAAGGCTACTGATGAGCCCTTATTTGCTAAATCAGATGGCATTTGCTCAGTCCTTATCCCCCTTGACTTTTCTGTGTCATTTGACTGTTGATCACCGGTATTTCATTTCCTACTTCCATGCATTTGCACAGGTTGTTTCCCTGTTCAGAATGTACATCCTCTTCATTTCTATCTTTTGGAATCTTTTTTTAAAGGCTATCTCAGATACTACCTTCTCTGGCAAGCTTTCTCTAACATCATCCCTCCCTCCTTCGAGGTGTAAGTATTCTCTTCTCAGATTTTCCTAGAACATTTTGTTTGGAACTCTGCCACCATCATTCCTTACCTGGTTATCTGTGTACTTTTTGTAACCTCTTTAGTAGAATATAAGCTCCTTGAGGGCAGGGGCTCTGTCATTTTTATTTCTGTATCCTACTATTTTTGTATCCTATTTTTGCACCTTGCATACTGGAGGTGCTTAATAGATATTTGTTGAATTGACTTGGCTCCTTGATCTACCTGGAAGTCTTAGAATAATAAATTCACAGATTTAGCCCTGGAGGGGACCTTGGAACTCATGTAATTCAATCTCCTCATTTTATGGTGATGAAACTAAGCCCATTCGTGACAAACTTCCCAACTTCACACAGGTAGGAAGAAGCAGAGCCTGGATTTGAACTTAGGTCTTCTGATTTCAAACCCTATGCTCTTTCCACTATCATCACCTCAAACTAGACACGTCCAGAAGCAAAGTTATCATCTTATCCTGTGGCACCTATTATATACCTCAAGGATCTGAGGTTTCATCCATACTGGTACTCTCTCCATGAACACGGATTAAATCCCTCTCACATAGTAGATGTCTTTCAAGAGCTGTCATAGCTCCCACATTCATCACCCTGCATCTGACCTAGTGATTAACATCTCCAGACTCAGATGGTTTAGTCTTCTTATAGCAGTCATCCTCAGATCAGTTATCAAAGTCTTCTAAGCAAAATCTGACAGAGCTTTTACTTTGCTAAATTATTCTCCTATCCTTTGGGGCCCCTGGCATGGCCTTTGAGAAAATGTATCCCATTTGATGTCATAAGAAGGCATCAGAGCAGAACTTTCTATCATATACTGTCCATGTCTTATTTCTCCTTTTAGATTGTAAGCATAGTGAGGGCAGGAACTATTTTATTCATCTTTGAACCTCTAAAGCAAATCCGTCTTTGCAATTCATCTTTGCACCTCTGATTCAAAAGATACAAGATTCCTTCTGCTCTGGATATCTCCGACCTTGTTGTAGATCATAACCTCTTATGTTTTAGCACAAAATTTCTTTTTTATCATTAAGTTGACAATCATCAACAAACATGGACAATCATAATAATAAAATTACTATAAACAAGTTACAAAGAACAGAAAAAGAGACATGTAGACAATGCCATGAATCTCTATTATCTACAACTTGTTTTCAATATGTATTAATTTTAACATAGTGGTACCGACGCTACTCTGCTTGCCTGTGTCCTCTTCTGAACTTATTTCTGCCCTCTTCTGTGTATTCTAAATGTTTCATTTACTTTATTTTCTTCTTTTCATCATTACCTCCCCTAGCATTCCCCTCAGGGAAAAAAGGCTTTTTAGCAACATAATTTTGTGAGTTGCTGCAGGAAAAAAGGCCCCAAAACAACATTATCCAACGGCCCATTTCCTGGTGATGAGTATCTTTCACTTTAGCTGGGGCAGGCCCTGGACAATAACCTGTTACCAAGTCCATACTCTATAAGTTTTTTTAGGCAGGTTGGACCTGCCAGAGCTTATGCTTTGCTAGTAAGAATCCAGGGATGCCCCAGACAGTGCCATGACATGAATGAATAGGCGTAACTCTATTAAAACATTATCTTGACTCTGTTAGAGGATTCTCCTAATGGATGCTCTCTATAGACTATACTGAAAAAGAACTGAGAAGTGAGAAATTGGAGTACTTGACCCTAGAGCCAAATTACACAGTTTCTATTGGATTACCACGTTCTTCTAAGGACTTGAGGTCCACAAATGTAAGTTTTTTTTTAGTGTTTTGACACTTGCATTTCAATATCATTAGTTTCCTTTGTAATCCTATGCATTTTATTTTTTGCACTTAAAAACATTATTCCGAGGAGTCCATAGGCTTTACCAGGCTACCAAAGAGGTCTACGACACAAAAATCCCTCCTTTGTTCTCAACATAATTTTTTCCTCAAAATCATCATTTTTTCTCCCTTCAACAGATACTTATTTTCTATTTGTAACATTCCCTTCAACATAATACTTATTTTCTATTTGGGCAACCCCCTTCCCCGTACATAGCCCCCTGTTCCAGAAAACTACCCCAGGTTCAACTTAAAATCACAGTTTATAAGCCCCCACAGACATGTTTACTTTTACCAGGCAATTAGGTGGTACAGTGGTTAGAGCACTGGGCTTGGAATCAAGAAAACTCAAATTCTTGAGTTCAAATGTAGCCTTAGACACTTACTAGCTCTGTGATCCTAGCAAGTCACTTAGCCTCTGTGTGCCTCAGTCTCCTCAACTATAAAATGGGGACAATACACGTTCCTTCCAGGGTTATTGTAAGAATTAAATGAGATGATATTAAAGTACTTAATATAGTACCTGGCACATAGTAGGAACTACGTAAATGTTTATTGCTTTCCCTTCCCGCTAGTGGGCTAGAAGACACAACCGGTTCAAAGTGAAGGCATTTGATGAAACAGCGTAGTGAGAAAAATTCACATAACTTCACACTCAATGGGACATTCACATCACATGTAAAGGGCATATTAATAAGGAACACATTTGGTCAATGTTTAAAATATATATATGTATATATGTACATATATGCACACATATATGGAACATATATAATCAGGCTACATATGTGGAGGGACACACATATAAGAAATACATGTGACCAGGGCATACGTATAGAGGGGTGACTCATGCCTCTCACCTTGTAAGATCACCAATATCTTCTGATAATGTTGTCCTATAAGTCTCCCCTGAGCCCTCACCTAGGTATCACTCATTGTATCTCCACTGCTACCTTTTGGGTCTTCCCTTCCATCTCCACCACTTTGCAGCTAGAGGCCCCAGATGAGAGTCTATCTTTTCCCTGGAAGAGGTAGGAGCTCCGCCATCTCTCATATAAGCTCAGAGCTTAAGCTTCAGTTCTTATAGTAAGGAAAAACAGCTCCCAACACACTCATTCATCACATTCGGGAGAAATGACTTTATTCTCCATAAGAAGAGGAATCTGTCACTTAGTAGAGTCATAGCTTCCAGGGACTAAGCTCTCTTAGAACACAGAACAGCCAGCTAATTAAAACTTGCAGCTGTTTAGTCTGTCAGCTCCCTAAGTTCCTATCCCTAAATCCGTTATCCCAGATGACTACCTAATTTAGAAATTACTAATTTTCAAAGTTAGAAATTACAAATAACTCCCATTTAACCATTTATGGGACTTCTGTTTTCTCAGAAGCTCATTTTGGGGTAGACTTTGTTAAAGAAATTCCCCAAGAGTTGCACGAATCTGAGATGCCACGGTTTTCTTTCAGCCTCTGTGCCTTCTGTGCATGCAAATAGGTGTAGGAAAGCAAAACCAAAAGAGATGAGATGGGCTTCCTAGAAGGCTCTCTCTCACTTGGCACCTCAAATCCTTTGTTCTAAATTCCTTCTTTTTTATGTACGTGGTAATACGCCTCTCAACTTTTCTTTATTAAATATACTGCATTAAATGTTTGGCTTTCAACATGTCCATGATACTTATCCAAATTTATTCCTCGGCCCTCCCCAATAAACACCCTTTCTTTGTTCTAATGAAGAGGAAGGGAAAATGTTAGGCTCTTTCCTGACTCAGTGCTTCTGCTTTCATTGCCTCTCCTCTGCTTTATCCATCCAAGTCCTATCTAATCTCTCAAATCCTAGCTTCAGCCCCACTTCTCTGACAAAAATTTCTCCCCACCATTCTAGTCCCTATTGATAAATTTCTCCTCTGCTTCTGAACCCCTACAGCATTTGTCATCCCTAGCATATCATTTACCAATTATTGTAGCATCTTGTATTGTTCCCATGGTCTTATGTAAATTTTCTCTGGCCACTTAGATGGAGGGCAGACACCATGTTATCTATTTCTTTGTGTTCTCCAGAATCCCTATGAGAATGCTAGGCATATAGTTGGTGCTTAATAAATAATAGTTCATGAATTAGTTGACTGACTGATGGTGACATGTCACTCCCATCACAAACCAGGATGAGATGTGAGCTAGTGGCCCTGGGGATAAAGGCAAATAGACTTTTGTTGTTCCTGGCTCTCCTGATACCCCAGCCCTCACCATGCCCATTCATCACATTAGTGAGAAGAGACTTTATTCTCCAACCTCATATTATGTTCTCTGTGCCTCCTAAAATGATGCATCTTATGCCCCCACTCCTTATTCCACTGTCCTCAAGTTTGATCAAGAGAATGCTTGTGGCAAGAGGAAGGAAATGGGTGTAATATTTTTCTTTTCTGCATTTCCTACTTCTCAAGAGAAAGAGATGGGTGGGAGAAGTGGGAGAGACACAAAGAAACAGTAGGACTGCTGGTAGAATCAAGACACTTGGGTTTTTTTGCTTTGCCTGCCTACATACTGGGCTGCCTGGAGTGCCCTTTGAGACTCATTACTCAAAAGGATTGAACTATAGATTATAGGTTTCAAACGTGTGAGTCCTAAGTGAACCACTGGGCTTCCTCGAAATTAACTTTTCATGCCTTCAATCCCTGCTCTGTAAAGGGATGATGATAATGATAGTATGAAATGTTACAGGGTAGCATGAGGTTATAGTCATACACACCAGAAAAGCTGCCATGTAATGCCACCATTAGAAACTAGGAATTTATATTGAATCACTTCTGATTAGATTAGCAGATTTTTAATAGATTATCAGAAATTGAAAGGACTGTGACTATACATCCCTTACAGACCATCAGTACATATTCTTATGAGCAGACAGCACAGTATAAAAAAGCATTGACCTTAGAATCAGGTGATTTTGGTTTGAGTCCTAGTTTTACCACTGCATTGACCTTGACCGTATTTCTTAACTGTTCTGAGTCTCAATTACTTCATCTATGAAGTATGGCTTTATAAAGGCAAATAGACTTTTGTTGTTCCTGGCTCTCCTGATACCCCAACCTCATATTATGTTCTCTGTGCCTCCTAAAATGATGCATAAATATGAACTTTGAGCACATCTTATGCTCTTGCACCTTAGTCCACTGTCCTCAAGTTTGAACAAGAGAATGTTTATATTATCTACTTTTCATAAGTATTCAGAAAATGAATTATTATATGTATAGTGTATTACAAACTTTAAAGTCCTATCTAAATGTTAGTTGTTATTATCATCAGGAAAGATATGATCTGTAAACAGAAAACAATAACTAAATTTGAATCTAATGCTATTTAGCATTTTCGAATTCAGAGCACAAAAGGAAGGGAGGAGAAATTATCTAGCCCTGCTTTCTCATTTTAAAGGTGAGAAATTGAGACCCAGAGAGGGAGGAAATGGCAGAACTGCATCTGAGAACCTGGCCTAATGACCCCAGGTCATTGTTCATTACACTGCCTCTCATAACTCTCAATGTCCATTTATTGTTGGAATGTCTTACTCCTTCATCTGAAAATTTATTCATAACTTGGAATGTTTTCTTTTGAGTTCCCTTCCCCAGATTTTGCATGCAGTTGTGTGATTAAAAAAAAACTTAGTTGGCGACTCTTCCAACTTTATCTAGGGACTCCATGGAACCCAAACCCAGTAGGGATTTTTCTAGGGATTGGGGTGAGGGGGGTAGGGGAGGTGATTGGGGAAGGCACAAAGACTTTGCTCTATCTGATCTCCTCTGTGTTTATGGTTGGGGGAAGGGGTGGGAGCTTGGCTGACACACATGCAAGTTGTACTCACATGCTAGTAGAATTCTATGGCAACAACCCTAGAAAAAAAGAGTGGGAGGTAAGAAAAGAGTGACTGAAAAGGCCTGGGAATTTGCATGCAAAACTTGACTTGACAGTGAAGGGGAAAAATGCCCAGTAGAGTTAGATTCAGGAGAAGTCATAGAATTTTGGAGCTGGAAGGAACCTCAGAGATCAGTCCAGGCCAAGTCACTCTCAAACCAGAGGATAGGCCTGGCAGCCATCTGAGAAGAACAAAGTGCTTAGGTAGGTAGATGGAGAGGGGGACAATTCCCCAGTGCTTTTGAGGAGGTCTAGGCATGCCGTAACATGCTACAAGTCCTGGACTGGGTGGAAGACGCACCCAGTCCCACGAAATACTAGTTGGAAGGAATTATTTGTTTGTGTGGTATATAATTCAGTGCAGCCCCATGACCACACCGGAGTTGTAGCCTTTTGTGTTGGAGACAACAATAGAGGGGAAAAGGCGGTGGGAGTGGGGCGGGAATTGGGCCTTGGCCTCAGTGGAGCAGACTGGCGCAGTACGTATGTGTCTCTGCCCTGGCGGCAGCATGTGCTGCCTTTCAGGACGTTGCCAGGCAACCAAATGCTGCCTGCCACAGTAACTCTAGGAGCCCCATTGAAAGGGACTGGACAGCAGAGAGAAAGGGACAGCCTGACTGTTCACAGGCTATTGTGGCCACGATGAGGAGGCAGACAGAAAGGAAAAAGCAAGGGGAGAAAAACAAAGGAGCAGGGGGTGGTGTCAGGATCAGAGCTATTTATTGCTAAGGGAGGTCCTCTGTGTGGGTGCCCCTTTTCCTGAAGTTGGTCCTAACTGCCCCCTTTTTTCTTGTGCCTCTTGCCTCATCGCGGGGGACAGACCCTCAGGAGTAACTCCAGGTCTCCTCTGTCTTGAGGATCTGTGTTCTTGGTCCAGAAGCCTAATCAAATTATCTATCTATTGTCTGACACATGTAAACAGCCCAGACTCACAATAAAATCCTTTCATGATTCCTTTTTTTTCCAAGTGGCCAGCTGAAATAAATTTATGAAGTAAGAAAACCTCCCTCAGTGGGAACGGGTATCTTATGGGAAAATAGATGGGACCTCACAAAACCCATGCAGTTAAAAGCAAAACTTCTAGCAGGAATGTCAGGGAAGAGATTTCTCATGTGTGAGTAGGAGGAAGGCCTGGGAGGGAGGAATGGAAATTGTGCTTACGTGTGCTAGAGGAATAAGACAGTTCTTAGCTTTTTGTTTTTCCCACAACATACATTGCTAAGACCTCCCAAAATGTAATCCCTCTTCTCAGCACCACTATCCTCACAACTAAAGCCAATGATGTCAAACAGGCTGAGAGAGAAATAGCAAAGCAGTGACAAGGCTCTCCCTCTGACCCTGAGGGGTGTGAGCAGAGTACTGCCAACTCCCACTAAGCCAGGATGGGAGCCATCAGGCCTAAGACCCAAACCCAACCCTCTTCATAGGAGACTAAATATGACATTCTTGGCAAATTTATTTTTAACTCAGTTTTTATCTGACCAAGGATTGGCTTAGTGGTCTTACATTCTGGAAAGGGGGACAGTACTTCTCACCTCTCTTTGTTAATTTATTGCACCCGACTTCTTTTCCCCTATACATGCTCCCTAAATGGTAGTCTCCTGAGAACTCACTCCCACCCCTCTTTTAAATTCTGTGAGCTCCACTAAGGTGTTAATGGCTGATAAGAGACCTCAAGTATTATTAGCATCCTGGGCATATTTAAAAGGCATTTTAACTCTTGAACACACAAAGGAATGAATGTCTCACGATAGAATTACAGGGAGGAGGAGGAGGTGGACAGAGGAAAGGGGGAGAGGATTTTTGGGCAACTGTCCAATACTTGTGAAATTATACTAATACGTAGCTATCTGTGATAAAGGTCAGACCTGCTGCCAGAATCAGTATACAGCTTATCGGTAAAGGTTGGGTCCTGACTATCATATCTTTCTCTAGAAAGAGACCGAAAAATCCCCCATCCCTGCCACAGTCAAAAGGGCTGGAATCTACGTTACCTGGCTCTTTAAGACATTGCAAGGCCTCTAGGCAGAATTGTTGTGGGAGTGTTGCTGCATGATTTTCTGTTTGCAGATGATTGTGCACTCAATGCAGCCTCTGAAGCTGAGATGCAACAAAGTATGGATCACTTCTCTGCTACTTGTGCTAATTTTGGCCTAACGATTAACACCAAGAAAACACAGATGCTCCATCAGCCACCACCACACCATCCATCCATGGAACCATCAGTTACAGCAAATGGAGAAGTTTTGAATGCTGTGGATAAGTTCACTTACCTTGGCAGTGTACTTTCCAGGGATGTACACATTGATAATGAGATTGACGTATGCATTGCCAGAGCTAGCTCAGTGTTTGGGAGGAAAGTGGGGGTGAGGGTCTACAAACTGAGGGTCTACAGAACTGTGGTGCTGACCTCACTGCTGTATGCCTGTGAAACCTGGACAGTCTACCAGCGCCATGCCAGGAAACTGTATCGCTTCCATTTGAATTGTCTTAGGAAGATTCTGAAGATCACCTGGAAGGATAAAATACCAGACAGTGAGGTCCTTACTCAAACTAAACTGCCAAGCATTTAAACTTTGCTTCAGAGAATGCAACTGCGATGGGTTGGCCACGTTGTTCATATGCAAAATGTATGCTTGCCAAAATGACTACTTTATGGAGAACTCACACAGGACAAATGTTCACATGGTGGTCAGAAGAAGCGATACAAGAACATTCTCAAGGTTTCTCTCAAGAACTTTGGAATTGATTGTGTGAAATGGGAGACACTGGCACAGGATTGTTCAGTATGGCATTCACACATCAGAGAAGGTGCTGTGCTCTATGAGCAAAGCAGAATTGAAACAGTTTGAAAGAAATGCAGGCTGCGCAAATTTAGAATATCCACCCCAAACGTTCACATGGACTATTTGTGCCCAACCCATGGTAGAGCATTATGAGCTCATATTAGTCTCATCAACCACAGTCAGACACATTGAAATTTGACTCTAGCATAGTGATGTCATTTTGGTCCTCTTTGAGACCAATTGACAACAACCAGGCAGAACTGTATTAAAAAGCTTTCCAGACAAAATGCTGTCTACTCTTTTCTTTAAAATCCTTAGAGAAGGGATTTTATGTTCAAAGAGAATAGAGACACAGGAAGGTGTTACGAAAAGAGGATGCAGAGCTTCTTTCTCTGGAGATTTCTCTGGAGATCTTTAAGAAGTAGCAGACGCCTCTTTCTCTGATAGGATTTTTGCACTGGATATTCTGTATGTATTCCAGGCGGTGTTGTGGTGCAAATGTGAATATCTGTATTTCTTTGATTTCTTGGCAGTATACTGTTTCTTTTACTCCATTTCTGCTTTGCCATTTGGTAACTATATGACTGCTAGCAATTTACCTAACCTTTCTGGGCCTCAGTGTCCTCATCTGTAAAAATGGGCATACTAGGAACTACTCACTTCATAGGGTTATGCTAAGGAAAGTACTTTGTAAACTTAGCAGTATTATACGAATGCAAATATTTAGTTCACATTCCCATAGTTGTTTGCTGCAATAACTTAGAAGGTTGGAGTTTGTTTTGTTTTGTTTTGTTTTAAATTGGATTTCACTATTCTCCCTATCTCAAACTGTACCTTACCCTGTCTATTGGCTACTTCCCTCCTACCTACAAACATGCCCATCTCTTCTTTATCCTCATTTGATCCTTCCATCCCCTAATGCCCTATATCTCTTCTGCCCTTTTTGACTATACTCCTTCAAAAGGCTGACTGCAGTAAGTGTTTCCACTTCCTTTCCTCTCTCTTCTTAACCCCTTATAGTCTGACTTCTGACCTCGCCATGACACCAAAACTGCTCTCTTCACAGTTACCAGTGATCTTTTAGTTGCCAGATCCAAAGGCCTTCACTCAATCCTTATTCTCTTTGCCCTCTGCAGCTTTTGACACTGTTGATCACTCCTTATCACTTACTGTCTTCTCTCTAGGTTTTTGGGGCACCACTCACTCCTGGTTCTCCCCCTACCTATCTGACCATTTCTTCTCTGTCTCCTTTGTTGGATCCTCATCCAGATAACACTTTCTAACTGTACGTATCTCACGACATTATGTTCTGGACCCTCTTCTCTCCTCCTTCTCTACTCCTTCACTTGGTGATCTCATCAGCTCCCATGAACTTAATTACCACATCTATCCTGATGATTCTCAAGCTTACCTATGCTGCCCTAAACTCTCTTCTGACTTCTAATCTCAAATCTCCAAAGGCCTTTCAGACATTTCAAACTGGATGTCTCATAGACATCTTAAATTCAACATGTCCAAAACAGAACTCATTATCTTTTCCTTTTACCCCTCCCCTTCCCTCCTGACTTCCCTATTTCTGTAGAGGGCAACACCGTCCAACCCAAAGGCTCACATCCTGGGACTCCTCACTATTTCTCTCCCTTATGTCTAGTCTGTTGCTAAAGCTGGTTGATTTTACCTTTGCAACATCTTTCAAATAGTCTCCCTCCTCTCCTCTGATATTGCCACCAGTCTGATGCCGGCCCTCATCACTCTATGCCTGGATTGTTGCAATAGCCAGCTGGTGAGTCTTCCTGCCACAAGTCTCTCCCTACGTCCATAATAATAACGATAACAGCAACAGCAACAATAACCATAATAAAAAAATAATTAAAAAATTTGAAAATCTAGCCCCCAAAGCCTAAAATATCTTACAAAATATAAGCTCCCGGGCCATGACCAGTCATTTTGACTTTCGTCTTACCAACAGATTTCAATGACTCTGGAAGAGAAAGTGAGGCTGATGGCTTTTCAAAATTCTGCCTCACTTAAATCCAGTTCATGTGCAAGTCAAGACCTCACCCTAGTGATGTCACTGGTCTTCTAGAATGAAGAATGAACAACGACAACTTCAGTCCATCCTCCACTCAGCTGCCAAAGTCATTTTTCTAAAGACCAACGCCATGCCACCCCATCCTCAGTCGGGTCTACTAGCAACCTATTGCTCCCAAGACAAAATACGAACCCCTCTGTTTGGCATTCGAAGCCCTTCATAACCTACTTCCTCTACTTTTCCAATTTTCTTATACTTCAACCTCCCTGGCCCCTCGTATTTTTTGATCCAGTGGTTCCGTGGACAACACATTCCGTTTCTCAGCTCTGGGCATTTTCTCTGGCTCTCTCCCATTCCCAAAATGCTCTTCCTCTTCATCTTTCCTCCTGGCTTCCCAATCTTCTTTCAAGTCTCAACTAAAATTCTGACTTCTATAGAAGAATTTACTAATTCTTCTTAATTCTCATGTCTTCCCTCTGTAAATTATTTCCCATTTATCCTGTATATAGTTTGTACATTTTGTTTGCTTATTGTCTGTCACTTTAGATTGCAAGTTTCTCAAGGGCAAGGTCTTTTACCTCTTTCCTGTATCCCCCATGATTAGCACAGTGCCTGGCACATAGTAAGTACTTAATAAATGCTTAATACCTGACGGACTGACTTCATCCCACAATGCATCAGCACAGAAGTTTTGATCTGCTTCATTGCAGACCTGGGGATGTTCACCTTTCCTAGGTAGTCTGGTGGCCCTGTGTCCTGAGGGCTCATCATAATGATGCCAGCTTTAATGTGAAAATCCAATCGGCTTTAGTAGACTATAGCTCAGAACCCCTGAGTTCACCCATCTCATATCATACAAGGTAGGGTTTTGCTCAGAATAGGTTTGCAGCAGTAGACAGACTGTAATGCTAACTTTGTTCTTGTTACTGGGACCTGAAATAGGACTCAAACTAGTAAAAGCAAAGGGATCATGTTTTTTTTTTCTTTTTTTTTTCCCTTTATTTATTTTTAGTTTACCACACACGGTTCTACATAGTTTTGAGTTCCAGTTTTTCTCCCCTCCCTCCCCCCTCCCTCCCCAAGACGGCATGAAGTCTCATATAACTGTCATGTATAACTTCGCATTGAATTAATTTATGCTCTAGTCAAGTCGTGGAGAAGAATTTTGACCAATGGAATGAATCATGAGAAAGAAGAAACAGAACCAAAAAAAAAACAAAAAAAAAAACCCCAAAACCAAAAACAAAAGAGAAGCAGAAAAGGCGAGCATGTAGTGTGCCTCAGTCTGTATTCAAACTTCGCAGTTCTTTCTCTGAATGAAGATAGCATTCTCCATCGTGAGTCCCCTGGAGTTGTCCTTGCCCCTTTAGGTTGCTGAGAGAAGCGCAGTATGTCAGGGTTGGTCCTCACGGAATCCACAAATCTGTGGCTGTGCACAACGTTCTCCTGGCTCTGCTCCGCTCACTCAGCATTATGTCGTGTAGGTTTTTCCAGGTTGTTATGAAGTCTGCATCATCCCCATTTCTTATGGCACAATAGTATTCCATCACCTTCATATACCACAGCTTGTTCAGCCATTCCCCAATTGATGGGCAGCAAAGGGATCATGTTAAGGTTCAATCCCTGAAAGCAGTGCCACTCCACTCTGAAAGAGTGCCAATAGAATATTGCCTCTACCTGGAAGCTGAGGAAACTTTGTGCCTAATGGGGCTCATTCAGGTTTGATAAGGGTTGGCCAATTTCCTAGGATACTTGAATATAGAGAAACTATTTCTAGAATGGCACAGAACAGAGATCCCTAAGCAGAAGTATGCTGTGTTTTTGATATAATCCGTGGGACTGAAATATATCCCTCACCACCCATGTATCACTTAAAACTAAGACATGTGATGATCTTGTGAAATTACTGAAAGCTCAGTTCTCACCAGATTCAGAGATTTACATTTTATCACCAGAATCAACAGCCTGGAGAGGGCATTACTGCTTATCTTACAGAGCTGAACCATCTGTCTTATCACTGAGGATTTCTTAGATGATATATCGTGGGATTAGCTCGTGTGTAGATTTCACACTGAAGCCAGTCCTCCAATGATAACCTCTTGAGTGGATGAAATCTGACACTTTTAATATTCCAAGACAGGGACCTAATTGGTGATACTATATCACTAAAGTGAAGCAGCTCTTACTACACATACTATCATTAGGTAGGGAGTTTTTGCCAAAAAGATAAGTAAAACCTAGGAATTACCTTTTACTTACTTTTTTTTACTTACTTTTTTGCTTACTTACCTTTACTTACTCTTCTAGAAAGCAGAAATCATTTTATCATTCCTCCACCACATGTAACATATTCTCGAATCATTTCCATGAAAAGTGTAAAGATACAACACAGTTTTGGGTTGTTGCTTTCCTATCTAAAGATAGGTGGAGCCTTGGAAACCTAAGTTTCAAAAAAGAGCCTTTGGATCAATTAGCATGCCATCAATGAGGATCACAGAAGCAATTGTCCTTCTACAGAGGCAAATAGATGGACAAGGGAGGAGTCAGAAGGTGCTGTGAAGGACATGACTATTGCTGATCTTGTACGGTAGAGTAACCCCCTCCCACTACAAACATAAACCCTTTGGTGCTCCCTGTGACCAACACATTGAACAGATTGCGTCATAGCCTAGCACACAAGAGTACTTCCCTGGTGAGAAAACAACACAGAACAGAAAAACACATAGGAAAAGACAGTGAGAAACATTAAGTCCCCAGAGTCGCCCTGCTCTGGATCATCTGGTTCTTTCATTTTCTAGGTTTTCACATTTCACTAGGGGGATGCAACATTTCCATCATAAGTAAATATAAGATAGATTTTTAAAATGCATAGTAATTTGGGAGGAATACTAATTGAGGGCAAGAAGAAAGTCCTTTTGAAGAAGGTGGTCTTAAAGAGAGGTAGGGATACTAAGAGGCAAAGATGAAGAAAGTAAACATTCTAGGCATCGGGGACAGTATGGAAACTAGAGATGGAATGTCATGTACAGGGAACAGCAAGAAATTCAGTTTGGCTAGAGTATAAAGTACATGAGGGACAATAGTGTGTAATAAGTGGAAAGATAGACTTGAGCCAAATTGTGAAAGTGATCGAAGGGGGGAAAAAGATTCGTATCAAATTTATCTGATGCGGATATATTAACAATTAGCAAATGTATAAGACCAAAAAACATTCCCTTACAGATAAGGAGTCAAAGGATGTGAACAAACAATTCCCTAAAGAGGAATCAGAAACTATTAACAATTATATGAAAGAATATTCCAAATCATTGAGAAATTCAAAGCAAAACAACCCTGAGGTTTCACCTCATACCTTGGAAATTGACAAAGATAACAGAAAATGGGGCTAATCAATGTTGGAAGGATTGGGAGAAGATAGGCATAGTAAGGCATTGTTGGTGAAGCTATGAATCAGCACAACCATTCTGGAGAGCAACCTAGAATTATGCAAATAAAGTGACTAAAATATCCATGCCCTTTAACCCAGAGGTTCTACCACTAGTATTGGTACTCAAACAAGGCCATTGGTAAACAGAAAATCCCTATATGAACCAAAAATATTCATAGCAGCACTTTTTATGATAACAAAGAATTGGAAGCAAGGTAGATTCACATCAGTTGGAAAATAGCTAAAGAATGTAATGGGTGTAATGTATTACTGTGCCATAGGAAATGACAAATATGATGAATACAGAGAAGCACAGAAAAATCTATATGAACTGACACAAAGTGGAGTGAGGAGACACACATACACAGCGACTACAATGTAAATAGAAAGAGCAATCACAAAAAACCCAAAAGGGAATGTGACAAAATTGTAAAGAATATGAATGGCTCCATGGAAGAAGCATGAGAAGACACTCCACCCCACTCCTTTGAAGAGGCAGAAGGTCTACAAGTATAGCACATTGCACTTTTTTTTAACTTTATTCCATGTATTCATCAGTTACACTGATTTTTTTTCCTCTTTCATTGCTTTTATATCTAAAAACATCATTTGTCATATGAGATGGTTCTCTGGGGTAGGGAGAAGGGTACTAGGTAAAAATATGGCAATGTAAAACAAAGACAAAAAAACCTTATAGAAATTAAATGGGTGAGTAGAGCACTGGCCCTGGAGTCAGGAGGACTTGAGTTCAAATCTGGCCTCAGACACTTTGACACACTAGCTGTGTGACCTTGGGCAAGTCACTTAACCCCAATTACCCTGCCTTCCCCCCTCCAAAAAAAATCAAATAGAACATTTTGTAGTTTTTCCTAGAGGCAAAAGAGAGCCACTGGAACTTCTTGAACAGAGGTGGGACATGGTCAGATCTGTGCTTTATGGATATCAATTTTGCATCTGGGTGGAGAATGGATTGGAGAGGAGAGAAACTAGGAACATGGAGAACAATTAGAAAACTATTGTACAATTTAAGAGAAGAGGTGAAGAGGGCTTGAACCATATTGTGGTTGAGTAGAGAAAAAGGGATGAATGTTAGAGATGCTGAGAAGGTTGAATTAACAAGACTGGGCAACTGATTGGATATAGTGGAGCAAGTCAATAGTTGAGGATGAATCTTAGGTTTCAGATCTTAGTGATTGAAGGAATAGTGAAGCCTGCAATAGAAATAGGGAAGATAGAAGGAGAGATGAGTTTAAGGAGGAAAGACAGTAAGTTCTGTTTTGGACTGTTGAGCTTTGACATTCAGGTAGTAATGTCCAGCTTACAGTTGGAGATGTAGGAATGAAGTTCAGAAAAAAGAAGAAAGGAAGAAAACAAGCTTTTATTAAGCACCCACTATGTGCCAGGCACTGTGTTAAGTGTTTTACAAATATTATCTCATTTGATCCTCAGAAGGTAGGTGCTATGATTATCTCCATTTTTCTTTTTCTTTCTCTTTTTTTTAAAAATAAATTTATGTATTTATTTTTAGTTTTCAACATTCACTTCCATAATATTTTGAATTCCAAATTTTCTCCCCATCTCTCCACTCCCCCACCCCAAGATGGTGTGTAATTTGATATAGGCTCTACATGTACTCCATATTAAATCTATTTTCAAATTAGTCATGTTGTAAAGAAGAATTAGAACCAATGGGAGAAAGCACAAGAAGAAACAACAAAAAAAGAGAGAGCAAATAATGTGCTTCGATCTGCATTCAGACTCCATAGTTCTTTTTCAGGATGTGGATAGCATTTTCCATTGTGAGGTTTTTGGAGTTGTCTTAGGTCCTTGCATTGCTGAGAAGAGAGGTCTATCAAAGTTAGTCATTGTACTCACTTCACTCAGCATCAGTTCATTAAAGTCTTTCCAGGTTTTTCTGAAGTCTGCCTGTTCATCATTTCTTATAGCACAATAGTATTTCATTAAATTCATATACCACAACCTGTTCAGTCATTCCCCAACTGATGGGCAGCCTTTCAATTTCCAATTCTTGGCCATCAGGAAAAGAGCAGCTATAAAAATTTTTGTACACATGGGTCCTTTTCCCACTTGTATGATCTCTTTGAGATACATACCTAGAAGCAGTATTGCTGGGGCAAGAGGCATGCGCATTTTTATAGCCCTTTGGACATAGTTCCAAATTGTTCTCCAGAATGGTTGGATCAGTTCATAATTCCACCAACAATGCATTAGTGTTCCAATTTTCCTGCATTTTCTCCAGCATTTATCATTTTCCTGTTTTGTCATGTTAGCCAGTCTGTGTAATGTGGTACCTCAGAGTTGTCTTGATTTGCATTTCTCTAATCAATACTGATTTAGAGCATTTTTTCATGTGACTATAGATAGCTTTAATTTATTCCTCTGAAAACTGCTGTTCATATCCTTTGACCATTTCTCAATTGGGGAATGACTTGTAGTCTTATAAATTTGACTCAGTTCTCTATGTATTTTAGAAATGAGGCCTTTATCAGAGACACTGGTTGTAAAAATTCTTTCCCAGTTTTCTGCTTTCTTTTTAATCTTGGTTGCATTGGCTTTGTTTGTGCAAAAACTTTTCAATTTAATGTAATCAAAATTATCCATTTTTGTACTTCATAATGTTCTCTATCTCTTGTTTGGTCATAAATTCTTGCCTTATCCATAAATCTAACAGATAAACTATTCTTTGCTCTCCCAATTTGCTTATAGTATCAGCCTTTATATCTAAATCATGTACCCATTTTGACTTTATTTTGGTATACAGTGTAAGATGCTGGTCTGTGCCTACTGTCTCCCTTCCTATTTTCCAGTTTTCCCAGCAGTTTTTGTCAAATAATGAGTTCTTATCCCAGAAGCTAGAGTTGTTGGGTTTATCAAACAGTAGATTACTATAGTCATTGACTACTGTGTCTTGTGTATATTATCCCCATTTTACAGTTAAGGAAACTGAGGCATACAGATGTTTAGTGACTTGCCTAGGGTCACAGAGCTAATCAATGTCTAAAGCAATATTTGAACTCAGGAACGTGAGGCCAAGCCCAGTATTCTATTCATGTTGCCACCTGGCTATCTCTAAAAAGATGAGGGCTGGATAAATAGACTCAGAAATCTCCTGCAAAGAGACAGTTGTTGTTTTTGGTCTTTCGTTCTTAAAGAGGACCAATGACATCACAAGGGTGACATCTTGACTTGTGTGCAAATTGGATATAAGTAAGGCAGAGCTGTGCAAAGCTGTTAGCCTCTCTCTCCTGCAGAGGTGGTAGTTGAATCCATGGGAACTGAAGAGATAACCAAGAGAGAATATAGAGAAAAAGATGAGGACCTGGGACAGAGACCTAAGATACAGCTATGCATAGGGGCAACACTGAATAAAGAACCTGCAAAGGAGACCACTAAAAGTCACCAGTCTAATAAACTTTTCCAGGATCTTGGAATCAGTGATGGACACATAGCACTGAATATCATCACCCCACCTCTTTCCACCCCATTTTTGGCTGAACTTCAGCAGGTAGGACAGAGGTTACCAAATTATTTTTCCTTTGTAAAAGAGGAAAGACACAATGTTAGAACAATCTTGCGTTCAATTCCCACAGTATATTAATTTCTTCCAATTGTGGCCCCCTTATTTGGGAGGTGAAGAAATTGAGTCATTTCATTAAAGTTATGTGATTTAGTCAAAGTCAGATGTCTTATAGGCTCAAATGGCCAGTGGAAGTAGATTTACAGTGGATTCGCAGGTGATATATATGTATACACACATATATACATGTAATATCATATACACATATGTTGATATATTTCTTTCTATATATCCAAACATCTGCATAGTAGTCTTTATTTGCAATATTTTCCCTGGCCTGGTTATAGTAGATTCACAATTAATCAAGTTAGCAGTAGAAACAGGAAAGACAGTGCTTAACTTTTATCTTCTGGAGGAGAAAAGCATATTTTTTATGCCAAAGGAATCATTTTTTAAAAAAACTTGCAGAGGAGTCCACCAGTTTAGGTAAAAGCAGTAGGACAGATACTTCTATTCAAGCAAAGGGAGACAGGGACCTTGGGAGTAGCAGAAATAAAGAGAATAAAAGCATAAATTCCTTATACTGTCCACCTCAACCCCTATAAAATACCTCCACAAACATGAGAAAAAAAATCAGCAGGTCCAATCCCTTACCTCTTTCCAGAATCAAACAATATTAGAAGTGTTTATGCTAGCAATGGGAGGTCAGGATAGCACAGCAGGCTGCATATTTGAGGTTGTTAGCTTTTTAGGAGGATCAGGCTTAGATTGCCACGGAGCATGGAATCACCCCAAGAATGTGACAGTCACAGCTGTAACTTGTAGGACAGTTGAAAGAAGCAAATCCTTTAGGATTGAATATCCCGTCAGCTTAATATGTGACATTCATCAGTTTTCAGAAGTGGATTTAAAATTTTTTCCCCCTTTGAGGTTCCGTGTTGTTGCTGTCCTCAAGCATATCATTTCAATTTTTCACAGTTCATAGTAAGTTGCACCAAAAAAATTTTTCCCTCTCAAACTACAGTCATTTAGTCTAGGATCACTAACTTATCCATAAAAGTGAAATACACCTGAAGTTTAATCTCGTATTTGAGTTCATTAAAACACACAAGTCTGAGTTTTTTGACCCAGATTCTATTAGTCTTATGATGACTATATTAGTTTTTATGTTGGTACATACTTTTGTCGGAAATTCCCATGTTTCAAGGCTCCAAGGGTGTGTCATTGAACGGATTCTAGAGGAAATCCATATTGCCTTCCCCAAACTGTGTTAGGTCTTTCCTTTGCTCTTATCAGACTTGCCCTGCCCAATAATACAATAAGGCCTCAAACAATGTTAAAATAATGTTGCGATTGAGACAAAAAAGTCACAAAGGAAGGAAATTTTGAATTCCTGCTCTCCCTCAAGCTGTCATCCACCGGGACTGTTATCGAAGGGTCAGAGAATCACATTCTGCAGCCTACATCATGTATTCATTTACACATACATAGCATTGCTCATAACATACTTAAAATGTGTGCATTTACGGATAAATATTTTCGGGGGACTACCTGGGATGACTTGAAGATTCTGAAAATGAACTCAGGATGAGCATTATTTAAGCTCAATCGCATGAAATAAGAGTTTTAGGTTCATTAGGTATCTCTTTACCCAGTTTAATTGATTGAGATATAGGACCCCTCTATGAATTCCTATTCTGATGCTTCATGGGGGCATGGAAGTGCTCCTGGGCTCTTTTTTTTAATTAACTTTTTTTCCAATTAACAAAAATATCTTTTCTCTCCTTCTTTTCCCCCTAGTGAAAACAAAACAGAATAAATCCTTAAATAAATATGTGTAGTCAAGCAAAACGTATTCCATCATTGGTCAGCTCCAAAATACATATGTCTCAATTTGTACCCTGAGTTTATCATATCTCTGTCTAGAGATGAGTAGCATGTTTTATCATACAAATGGTACATTTGGAATCATGACTGGTCATTCTATTCATCAGAGCTTTCAAGTCTTTCAAAGCTGTTTGTATTTAAAATGTTGCTATTGTATAAATTATTTTTCTGGTTTTGCTTAGTTTCTCTCTGTGGCAATTCATATGAGTCTTCCTGGTTTCTCTAAAACACACATTTCATCATTTTTTAATAGCACAATAGTATTCCAATACATTTATATGCCATAATTTGTTTAGCTACTCACCAGTTGATAGGCACCCCCTTAGCTTTCAATTTTTGTACATATGGGAAAGGGAGAAGGACAGAGAATAATCACTTCTTAAGCACCTACTTGTGCCAGGCACTATGCTAAACGCTTTTACAAACATTACCTCATTTGTTCCTCACAACAACCCTGTGAGATAGGTGCCATTACATTTTACAGTTGAAGAAACTGAGGCAAACAAAAGGTCACACATCTAGGGTCCTTTTCTTCTTTCTTTGATCTCTGGGAATATAGGCCTAGTAGTGATATCACTGGTCTAAAGATAAGTACTGTTTAGTAACTGTTGAGGCTCAGTTCCAAATTGCTTTCTAGAATGGCCGAACCAAAGTACCCCTGGGTACTTGAAGGCTGTGTTCTTGAAGCACCTTCTACCAAGCTGGAAAGGCTTTGAGTATTGTCTTGGCACTCGGCTACGTCTGTCAGATGTAGTAGACACGTTTAAATATTCTGACAATCCTCCATTTTTGACTTGATCCCACAATAGATTTTTGCACTGACCTAGGTTAACATGGCTCTACGGATATCCAGTTGCTTCCATTTTGTCCAGTTCTGACATTAGTTATGTCTTCTTTTAGAATGCCGTTTTAAGTCTGTAGCTTTCATTTGGTTACATTCTGCTAGAAACTCCAGCTCTGTTCTGTTCTGGTGAGTGTAACTTTACACGATTGGGTTTACATTGACATGTTGAGACAGTCATAATAGAATTAGATTTTAAAATCTCCTGGAGAAAATCTGGGGGTTAAGTTTCCTTAACTCTTTTTATAGTGGCAGCCTAGCTAGAAAATTATATTTCAATTGAAAATTCTATAATGCTCTGAGGTATTGCAATAAATGAGTGTGAAAATGCTGAGCACATACTGTCCTGGCATTTCTTATTAGGCATATAACAGCCTTGAATGAAAGTAATATTGCAGACTAATTTGGTTATGAAGGCAATAATAGTGTGTCTTGTCCTGGTGACAAAGTTACCTTTTGTGTACAGTCTTTTTTGAGTTTAATAGATAATAATAGCAGCTCACATTTATAGATGTTACTACGACTGGTGCATAATAAAAATTTTCCCACTAGAATGAGTGCCTGCTTCATAGTACTGTCTCTTACTTGATTCTACTACCAGATCCGAGAGATCTGGGCCATATATTGGGTTCAGTAGGAAGTGATATTTTATGTAGACATTTTTATGAACCTGAATTTTTGTTTTTAAACCAAGATCAAAGGTCAAGAGCTACATCAGAATTAGAAGACCCTTTCATACTCACACAATTATTTATATTTACTCAACCTTAACATTCAGTTAAATTCAATTCTATCATTTCCTCATCTGTAAAATGCAAGTGGTGGACTTGAGACTCCCAAAGGTCCCTTACAACTCTTAAGTCTATATACTATGAATTCAATTCAACAAATATTTATTAACTGGTACTTACATGCAAGAGGCTAGCACCTACCTATGTGCCGGATGCTAGGGATATAGACACAGTAAGAAAACAACTGCTGTCCTCAAAGAACTTCTATTCTACTTGGGGGTGCGGTTTACATACAAATGTATAGAAATAAGTATAGTTCAAGGAAAATTAAGGAGAGAGAGCACTAATAAATGGTGAGATTAGGGATGGTTTTGTGCAGGAGGTGGCATGTGAATTGAACCTTGAATAAAAGGAAGGATTCTTAGAGGCAAAGATGAAGTGTATTCCACACATTAGCAATGGCTTGTTGGAATGCATGGAGGCAGGGGATAGATTGTTGCATTTAAAGAATGGTTAACAACCCAGACTGACTGAAATGTAAAATTTGGGAAGGGAAATAGAACGAAATAAGTTTGGGAAGATAGGCACGAGCCAGATTTATAGAGGGCCTTAAATATGAGGCTGAGTTTGGATCTTTGGGCAATGGAGAGATCACTGAAGATTTTGGAGCAAGCACATCACATGGTGAGATCAGCGCCTTAGGAAGATTATTTTGGTAACTGTACAAAGCACGGATCGGAGAGGGAAAAGACTGGCAAAAGGGAGAACAAGTAGGTTGTGATCACAGTAGTCCAGACAGGAGTTGATTGGACCTGAACTAGGGTAATGACTGAGAAAGCCTGAAAGATATTATGGAGGAAGATTTGACAAAACTAGTGGACTGATTGCATATGGGGGCTCATGGAGAAGAAAGAGCTGACTATGTTTGGACAGGTCTATTTTGATGTTGCATTTTGCTGTCTGGAATGGTATAAAGGCAATGCCTTTTCTCTTTAAAATGCATTTGGGCAAGAGAGCAGAATTCAATTTTTAACATTCAGTTTGAAGAATGTTCCTAAAGCTATGTAAGGGTTTTATGTATGCATTTTAATACCTCATGATGATCAAATTGAAACAAATGAGAAAGTTCACTGTTTATGCAATTGATTTACTTCTAGGATAAATGGTGTTTGGAATGTACTCAGACACATTCCTGATTGGTGTTTATTATTTGATTAAATCTGATTTTCAAAGGTCACATCTACACAAGAGTAGGATGTCATTTTATGCTGAAATACAGTTGCATTTATCCCCATCTGTTTCATTCTATCTCTGTATCCTTTGTTACCACAGGGGAAATAAAACACAGGCAAGGGCAAACACACGAATATATTATAGTAGTGCCTTGCCTTTGTCACTGGGCTTATTCAGGTCTTATGGATAATACTTAGTTTTTATTCTCTCCAAGGGCTGAGGATAAAAGAGAATAAAGGAATTAACATTTAAAGATTTTTAGTAATAAATGTTCACAGAGCATTGACACAGAACACGACAAAGATTATGGTAGTACCTTGACTGACCAATCAATCAAGCAGTAAATATTTATTGAGTGAACAATAGTAAGGTTACGGCAAGTGCCAAATGGGTGGTGCAAATATTAAGGGCTATTTATAAGAACTCACAAGAAGCTGAGATCTCTGTGGAATTGTAGTAATGACAGAAGGCTTCCTGGGGCAAGGGGGACTTGAGTTGGGCATTGAGAAGAATGGGTGAAAATGAAAACAAGAACTAGCACAAAACAAAAGAAAACAAATATCATAGAATTGCAAAGAACGAGCATGATCCCAAAGAAAGGTTATGAGAAGATGCCTCTGTCCGTTCCTTTGCAGAAGTTGGGGTGGGGAGGAGGGGAAGGGTATCACTAGCGTGGAACATTGCATATATTGGTAGGTTTTTTTCAATGTGTCGATCAATTTTGCAGACATTTTTTCCTCTTCCTCTTTTTTCTTAAAAAAATTCGTTGTGATAGGAGATGGCTCTCTAGGAGGAGAGAAGAGGGAGGGATGCAGGGGTTAATTTAACCTATATCAAAACAAAAGGTCACAATAAAGATTTATTTAAAGAAATTGAAAATAGGTGGAAACAGAGAGAAAGCCATGCCAGAAGAGATAAAAATGCTGTAAAACCTTGGGTTTTCAATATCAGGTCTTTCCAGAGTTGGGGAGGAGGGTATACATCGGGTGAAAAAGAGAGAACAGTGAGATGGGGAATGTGTTTGGTTCAGCATAGGAACCGAACCCCAAAAGGACAATGTGTGGTATGATACATATTAGCAGTGTTTCTTCTAGCTCTTCCTCCTCCTTGTTTCTCTCTTTGTGCCTGGACTATCCCAGCTCTTTTACAACTTTGTGAGGAATAGTTTCATTTCCCCAAACTAGTCAATATACTTGATCTTTCTACCTCTAGTCTTTTCCAATCCAATTCACCCTGTACCCCATTACCAGATCAGTCTTTCCAAATATTACAGTAATTAGGGTGGACTTTTTTTATACTGTTTTCTCTTTCAGAATGCTAAAGTAATCAAGTGCCTTTGATTAAGTCTTGCTAGGTGCAAAGCCCCAGGCCCACACCCTTTTGCTAACTAAGTGTGAAGCCCCAGGTCCACACCCTTTTGCTGATTAGGTATGAAGCCTTCAGGCCCTAAGAAGGGTATATATACTGGGAGGTTAGCATTTTGCTTTGGGGCTCTCACTCACTGTGATTTGACCAGACAGACTCTGGGTAGCCATTGTTAAGAGTCCCCCAGCTTTGAAAACCCAGATATTGGTGCCTCTCTCTCTGGTAACTATGTAATTCTTTGGTCAGACAGGTAGAGGCCTTTCTGTTGCTAACTGTGTGTGTTTGCTCTGTTTATATTGTCTCTGTTTGTAATTTCTGTTTGTATTTTGCTCTGAAGTTCAGGGTGCTGGCTTTCCCCCCTGAACTAAGTGAATGATATATGTATGTTTAGGTAAAGTAAGATTGTTAACTGCTTAAAGTTGCTTTCCTTAGAAGAGCAGATCAAAGAACATGTGCTAGCAGCCCTCCTGTGTGCTGGTGTTGTTGGTCTTTCACTCCCACAACAACTGCTAGGAACATTGTTGTTACACCAAAGCACAGGTTTCATCATGCCTGCTCAAGAAACCCCAGTGCTTCTCTACCGCCTATAGGACAACATCCAAATTCATTAATCTTTCCAAATAGACCCTACAACACAATCTGACCTCATCCCATTTATATATTAATCTTCTCATTACCCATAACATCTCCCTAAGTGGTATGTACACAGCAGGCACTCAGTGAAAATGCTTAAATATTGAAGACGAAGTACTCACTGTTCCTCGCTCAGTGCTATGCACTCAGGTGGTCAGTGAATCTTTATTACTGAACACCTTGAAGTACCACTTTCATCGTTCTATTCTATCCTCAGCCTCTGGAAAGAACAACTAGTTATTATTAGAACTAAGAGTTGAACCATTTCAGTGACTGTGACAGGAACATTATCATCGAAGTCAACATTTGTGGCAGGTCTAATATATTCAGTGCACTGTACTAGGCATCCTTGAGGTTAATAAGGAAAAAAAAGAGAGGCATAAGATGTGGTCCCTGTTCTCACAGAATTTGTACTATTTGAGGAGGCAGGAGATATACATAAAAGGATAACTAATAATACAATGCCATATATGCTATGACAAATGGAGATGGGGGCAGCTAGGTGGCACAGTGGATAGAGTTCCAGGCCTCAAGTCAGGAAGACTTATCTTTGTGAGTTCAAATCTGGCCTCAGATGCTGACTAGCTATGTGATCCAGGGCAAGTCATTTAACTCTGCCTCAGTTTCCTCATTTGTAAAATGAGCTGGAGGAGGAAATGGCAAACCATTCCAATATCTCTGCCAAGAAAAACCAAAATGGGGTCACAAAGAGTAGGACACAACTGAAAAATGACCAAACAACAACAAAAGGAGGGTACAGAAAATAAGCATTATTAAAGTTCAAAGGAGGGAGACACAGATGCCTAGAGGCAATGTTTCACACTAGAACAATTATAGACACACTTATTCTAACATTCTTAACTGGTAGTTCCTTAAAGATTTGATTCCACAGAGAGAAAGTTATAGGGAGAAATTATGAGAGATAGGCTCCTGGGTAAAAAATAGTCTGGGTGAAGAAGGTGCCAAATTAGAATGAGGTAGGTACTGAGACAGACCTGGAAAAGAGCTGAGCTGGCTGGAGTGGGGAGTATGCTGGGCAGTTCTCTGCATAGCTGGGGGTGCAGGGGGACATGAATTGTGAGGCCAAGCCCAGGGAAATAGATTTCCACATGGGATAGTCTCTAGAGATAGTCTCAGTGAAGCTGCAAATTGGCCTAAGGCAGCTGAATCTAACAGTCCAGGGGCTGAAATGAGCCAGCCTGGGCAAGGAGCACTCTCAGAAAATTAGCTGAGATAAACCTACTTTAGAGTGGAATTTGGTAATTACCCATTAATGATATTGTGAATAAGTTTGGTTGAAGCACCATTAGGAAGGCATGGTTATATTCCCCATTTTAAAGATACCAAATAGGAAAACTTTATGAAAGAAGGATGACTAGGAGTAGTTGGTTCATAAAATAATAAAAGAAAACAAACCACAATGTCGGGGGCTCCACCCCAACCACCGCCTTCCACTTACCCTGCCCTCGGGTCTTCGGACGTCTCCGGCTCCTCTCGGGGAATGCGAGAGGAGAATCACCAGGCAGTACACCGGAGTCAACAAGCAGCTTTATTGCATGGGTACCAGAAATCCCAGAAATCCCACTGACCCTCTCTGGGGCGCGCCTTATATAACCTATCGGGGTGTTCCGGGTTGGCTCCTCCCCAGTTCCTCCCCGAGGGTGGAGCTCCTCCAGTAAGAGCCGCCCCGGTACTGAGGTGGCGGAAGCCATACAGGCATTGCCACGTCAGCAGGTCCAGACTCCCTGGTGTCTCACTACCCTCTCGGGGGGGCCTAGGTCCAGAGCGCCCCTAACACCACAAACTTTTAGAATGTTCCTTATTAAGGAAAAGTTGTAGAAACGTTGCTCTAGATAATAGCTTCACTTACCTATTGTATGAGAGCTTCTGAATTTATTAAATGTCCCCGTCCCTCCTCATTGTAGAGCTGAATAAGCTTAAAATAAATTTAAGTTAGTGGTGCCCTAGAGTAAAAGACTAGAGCAAGTTAAATGATGAAGAGGCCAGCCAATGTATATTCAATTCAGTTCAATGAACATTTATTAGCATCCCTACTATGCCAAAGCACCATGCTTCCATAATACAAAATGGATATTTTTTTGTTAGATTTTAGGAAAAATCTCCAAAATTTCTCCAAATAATAAAATGGTTTAGATTTTTCAAATCTGTGCCTACAATAGTCGTATGGAAAACAGCTCAGTTAGCTGGTAGAAGAATTCTAAGAGGTATATTTTATACTCATCAAGTATCCTCTTCTTCCTTCCCCTCCTTTTCTCCCCCTCTACCTCCAAATGAAGGTAATTTAGTTCTGAAAAATAAAGCACGCTGCTGAGGTCACAGGTCTGGAGTATGTTTGATGAATAAAGGTGAATTACTATAAAGACTATATATTATCTACTTAATAATAACAAAAGAAGTCATTTTCCACAGCTGTTCAGAAGAGTGGACAGAATTGTTTTGTTCCACTAAGTGCTTTTCACACAGTAGGTGCTTAATAAGTACATGCTAATTTAAACTGAATTTGGAGTTAGAAGATATGAGCTCAAATCTCTCCTCTGCTACTTTCTGCCTCTATGACCCTGAAGCAGGCACTAAGCTCTTTGGATCTCAGTTTTCTCCTATGCAAAAAGAAGGGGTTGGACTGGATGATCCAACTTGTCAGCTGGAACCTTATGATTCTATTGCACTTTTGTGCCTGGGCATATGTTAATAAACATTTAAACACTTGTCTCTCTTCCAGGTGCCGTAAGTACCTGATACTTCCCAGTGGTGATAGAAGCTCACTCTTATAAACACTCAGGCCATCAAAAATAAAACTAATTTTACTTATAGTATGGTAAGAGACATGGAAAAGAGTGGTGTTAGAAACCATAACGAATGAAAACAGACTCTTTCTTCCTACTTGGTATGCCCCTGCACCCTCACCCTCAGGACCTGTAGTTCTTTTCATGTCCAACTCTTCATGACCCCATTTGGGGTTTTCTCAGCAAAGATACTGTTAGTGGTGTGCCATTTCCTTCTCCAGCTCGTTTTACAAAGGAGGAACTGCGACAAACAGGGTTAAGTGACTTGCCCAGGGTCACAAAACTGTTAAGTGTCAGAGGTCAGATTTGAATTCTTCCTCACTCCAGGACCGGCACTCTATCCGTGGTGCGGCCTAGCTGCATTAACATCTTTACTATCCTCCTATCCCACACTACTCCCCTAGGTGGAGGGAGTCCCAGTGATGTGCGAGGTCAGGGTTACGCTTCCCACTGTTAACTGAGGAAGTGATGCTCTCCTTAGACACTTACTACTGCAATCTGCCACAATCCCAGCCGGAGCAACAGCAATAGTTAATTATAATTATAGTAGCTAATGTTTATAAAATGCTTACACTTTGCTAGGCACCGTGCTAAGTGCTTTACGATTATCTCATTTGATCCTCGTAACAACCCTGGGAGTGAGGTATCAGTATTATCCCCCTTTTACAGATGAAGAAATGGAGGCAAATGGGGTCAAGAGACTTACCTAGGGTCACACGGAGGCCAGATTTGAACTCAGGTTGAATTCAAAGTTTGTTTTTAGAGAGGTGAGATGTAGCAGTTAGAGAGAAAGCCAGGAAGACCTGGGGTTTAAGGCCTACTTCCAACATGTAGTGATTGTGTCTTTGTATGAGCCATTCAACCTCTTGGTGCTCCAGGAAACTCTCTGAGACTATATAAATTTGCAGAAAAGCTGGCAATCTGCATTGATAGAGGAAAGTCCTTACCAGAGATTCTATGAAGTGATAAAATCACACGTTTGGTATATATTACCTGCTTCCTATAGAATGTAAGTTAACTAAAGACAGGGACTATTTCTGTCTTTGTAACCCCAGGATTTAGTGTAGTCACTTGCTGGTAGTAAATAGGCTACAGTTCTGATGACTGGATATTAAATGAATAAAAGATGATTGTGTGAGGTCCTTGAAGGCAGGGACCATGTTTTTGCTTTCTTGTGTGTGTCCCTATCAGTTAGCACTATGTTCCTGGAACACAGCAAGCATTTAATAAATGCTTGTTGACGATAAGAATGGGAGTAAAACAACCAGGTGGAGATGTCTTAAAGGCAACTGGAGATGCCAGTCTGGAGGTCCCAAGAGAGTTAAAGGCTAGAGTTAAAGGTATGGGACTCGGTGGCATAACACTAATAGACTTGTGAGAATGAAATGACCAAGGGAATGAGCAGAGAGAGAAAAGAGAAAACCAAAGCTTTAACCTGTGCGGCATCTATCCTTAGAAGCTTTGGTAAGTGTATGAAGAAGCAGCAAAATAAAAGGAATTAGAAGTGTAATAAACACATCTGATTGAAATTGGGTCTCAAATTAAAACTGGGAAAATTTAAGAGAACTCTTTCGACCCTCTGGGATGTCAGGATCCTTCAGATTACAAAGAATGCTAGGGAGGAGAAGATACAGAAACTAGGTTAAAAAAAGGTTCATTATCTTAATTAAGCCATGCTCCCCAAAAGCAGTCTTTAACAGGATGTCGTAAAGACTTCATTTTGGTTATTGGCCAGCTAGACTTTCCCCATCCTTCTGGCTCCAGCTGTCTGAGCTGCCAGAAAGCAAGCAGCTGTGTTGTCTGAAGCCCAGCCGGCCAATGCTGGCAAGATCTCAAGCAACTTAAAAGACCTTATCGACTCTACTCCCTTGCCTGGTTCCTCCTGCTTTTCCTGCTCCTGTCTATTGTCCCTATATATCTCTTGTTTTCCTCCTTTCCCTATCTCCCTCTGAGAGCCTTTAGTCCCATCTTAGGTGCAAGGCATGTCTGCTGGTAGACATTCCCATGACTTAACCCTTGAGCAGATCTAAGCCTCCACCAAAGATGGTCTAACTCAGGAGTGGGGAACCTGCAGCCTTGAGGCTGTATGTGACCTTCTGGGTCCTCCGGTGTGGCCTTTTGGCTGAGTCCAAGGATTTGTTCTGTGAAGTTTGGATTTTGTCAAAGGGCTACACTTGAGGACCTAGGGAGCCACATGTGGCCTCGAAGCTGCAGGTTCCCCACTCCTGATCTAACTTCTTCTCCTTCCCTATTCTCATTCATAGACATGAGTCAAATGGGAGAGAATCAGTTCCTGCCTCCCTCCCTCAGCCAACCTATAAGTTATTTTCCTTCTGTGGTATAATAGAAAGAATATCAACTTTGGAGTCAGAGGTCCTGGGTTCAAGTTGTGACTTTAATATTACCTGTCTGACCTCAGGCAAGTCATTCAACCTCCATAGCCTTAGTTTCTCCATCTGTCACAAAATGGAGTTGTACTAGATTATCTGTGAAGTCTGTTCTAGCTCAGGGACTCTTAACCTGGAGGCTATGAACTTGGTTTAAATTTTTTTTTTTGCTAACTATATGATTTCCTGGTTGACACTCTGAGTAGCCATATGTTCAGACCCCCGACTGCTCAGATGTAAAGGCTCTCTCCATCCAGTCGTGTATGTAAAGTGTATAGCAATATTGTTTTGGTTCAGGCAGTGAGAGCCCTGTCTGTTGGTCTTTATGCTAATTTCTCTGCTTGTATTTTCTCTACTCATATTTTCTCTGCCGTTCAGGGAGCTGACTTTTCTCCTGAACCAGTGAATATAGTTGAAGAAGATTGTTGACCCCTTTAAAGTTGCTTTCCTTTAAAAGCAGATTAAAGAACCTGTGATGGCAGTGATCCTGGGTGTGCCAGTGTGGTTGTTGTTATACATCCGTTGAAGGACCAAAACAAAAATACTGTTTAATTTTTCACAAAATAGTCCTTGTAGACAATTAATGTGTTAATTAAAAAGGATCAGTCAAGAGCATTTATTAAGTACCTACTATGTGCCAGGCAGTATACTAGCTGTTGCTATACTAGCTACAAGACAAAAGTGAAAACAGTCCCTGCCCTCAAGGAGCTTCTGTTCTGGGAAGAAAATGCATGCATACATACTTAAATACATACTTATATACACACATAAACAATACATTTTTAGGTATAAAATTATATACATGCATGTACATGTACATATTGTGTTTTGTATATATGCATTTACAAAATAGTTACAGGATTTTTTGGGGTGAGAAGGCATTAGCAACTGAAAGGATCAGAAAGAACTTCATGTAGAATGTAGTCCTCAAACAGAAGCCTTGAAGCAAACTAAGGATTCTGAGAGATAGACACGAGGAGGGAGTATATTCCAGGTATGGAGGACAGACAATGCAAAATCATAGAGATGGAAAAAGTAGTGTCCAATAGGAGGAATAATTTCCATCATTATGAAGTACCACTATCAGTTATTCACATGACATTATCATTAAATATTTATTGGTTGATGGCATTGTAAAAATTGCTATTTCCCAAAACTGTCATAATTTGCTATACCTAAAAACTACATTCTACTTTATAAATATGTTAACATCCCCAATTGGAATAGGAGCTCTTTGAAAGCATGGATTGTTACTCTTCTGTTTGTATTACCAAGGCTTGGGACAGTGCTAGAATTTGTGTCTTATGGTAATAGTAGCTAGGTATTTACATAGAACATACTATGTGCCAAGAACTGTGCAAAGTGCTTGATGGGTATTATTTCATTTTATCCTCACAACAACCTTGGAAAGTAGGTGCTAAAATTATCTCCATTTTATAGATAAGGAAACTGAGGCAGACAGATGTTAAACTACTTGCCCAAAGTCACAGTTAACAAACATGTGAGATTGGATTTGAACTGAGGCCTTCTGACCCAGCTCTATCTTCTCTGCTACCTGAGCTCCTCTAACCAAACAGACTTAAACTTGGCAATAGAGTTCTAATTTGAATGATATACACAATTTATAATTAATCTGGGTCTGAAAAATTATCATTTCTTGCATTCATAATATCACTGGTATGAGCTGCTTGAAGGGGGGCTTTTTCTCACTGATCAAGCCAATTGGATATATTACTGTCCCTCTTCTAGACCAACGGTGTCAAATTCAAATAGAAATGGGGGTCACTGATCCATAGTGACTGTTTTAAAATGTATGGTAATGTATGGTTATTTATATTTAATTGTATTTTTGTTTACTTTGTTAAATATTTCCCAATTACTAGAGTTTTGCAGGCTGTGTGTGGAGGGGGAGCAGCTTGTTTGACACCTCTATAATTTAGATAGCCTCTTTGGAATATGACTGAATCCCAAAGGAAGTTGGATGAAATGTTAGACATCCCCTATGAAATTTACAAAATGGATTTATGTCTTGGATTTCACAAGTAGAGGTAACTCTGATAAAACCAAACAAAATTCACAGGATTCCAAGTCAAGACTTTTAATGGTTTTCCAAATTCTCTTCCCAAAATATTTGTTTATTTAGCTTCTTAAAACCTCCAGGTTCTTCAGTATTTTACTGTGATCTAGATTGGTACAAAGAATCAAGAATCTGAAATCCTTTCTCCTCCCCTATGCATACCTTGTTACTAACAGTCAAAGGAAGGCAAAGTAATTTTTATTTTTACCACTATAAATACCCCAGACTTTTTCTGATTCCATATAGAAATAGGAAAGGCCCTTCCCTTTATCTAAGTTCACCTTGAATGAGTAGCATACTAATGAATAAAAAGGGTGAACCCTGAAGGTACAATGATCGGAAACCCTTCTGGAACCTTTCTCTGCGTATATTTTTAAAGGTGGTCCTATTCTTTGAAGGCAAGGTGTAGAAGTAGTTCTTTCATTCATATGATGAACATAAACTTTTAAAAATACACCAACTTCTGGGATACATTATTTTATTGGATTAACCAAAAATATAATCAAAAAGGCTTTTGAAAATGTGTTTTTTTTTAAAAAATGTTTTAACTAGCTTTATCTCAATGTGTAAGCAGTCAATACAAATCAAAGTCCTGGCTGGGTTAGGGGCAATTAGTAAAGTAATGAGCTTTGATGTTAGACTTTTGATAACGCATGAGATTTTGGGTGGAGGAAGAGGCCATTTAGGATTTGCTTCTATTCGACTAGTCCCACAAACACATGCCACCCCCACCCTCACTGCCCCACCAAAAAAATGTCACAGCAGGCTGTTCTAAGTAATCTGTTCCAGGCTGACTATGTCCAGTAGCCACTTTAATGGCCAATCTTACGATTCAGGGAGATAGTCAACATCGGTGGAAAAACAAATCATAGGATGTTTGGTGAAGAAAGGCCAAACCAAAGAACAGAGCTTGGAAAGCCAAATGATAAGATTCTCTGGGAATAAAACTCATGGAAAGTTAGAGCAGAAAGAGACCTTGGGAATCGTCTAGTCTGAGTCCCTCATTTAACAGATGAGGAAATTAAGACCAGTAGAGATGAAACAACTTATCTACAGTTGCCTGGTAATGAAAAGCAAACTCAGAATCAGAGCCCTGATAAGGACCCAGGTTTTCTGACTTCCAATTCAATGTGCTTTTTACTATAGCATACTGCCTCCCTCTAATAAATTCTCACCTCTTTAAACCCTGTCTCCCTATGGTTCACTCCCACACACAAGAATTCCATCTCCACTCCCTAACCACTGCCTCCCCAGCTGCCAGCCAACACACATTATTCTGAATGTGTTGCTAATGGAAAACAAAAGAATGGAACAAAAATACAAAAAAGCAAAAAACAAAGCAGAGGTAAAAGACAAAATCAAGACTACAATCCGCATCAAATTGCAGAAGAGAATCAGAATCTGAATAGATCCAAAGAAATTTCATAACTAAATAGCTAATAGAAATTTCATTTAATATTATTTATTTTTTCCAATTAAAAAACTGTATCAACAATCCAGATAGCAGCTTCTGTGGGGTATAAGATCCACCAACAACCAGCACCCAGAAAGCTGCCAACACAGGTCCTTTTGATCTGCTTTACTTAAGGAAAGCAACGCTAAGGGGTTAACAATCTTACTTTAATCCAGCATACAAATATCATTTGCTTAGTTCAGGGTTAAAAACCAGCACCCTGAATTACAGACCAAATACAATTCAACATCTGAGTGTACAGCCGGGGAGCTCATTATAATGGTTGGCCCAGAGTCACGCGCCAGTCCTGCTGTGGCTCAGAGGTCCAAGGGAGAACACTAACCTCTGTGCTTATATATCCTGTTCAGGGCCCCCCAGGGGCCTGACCTCACCCAGGCTGGGCATGAAAAAGTTCGGCACCCCCAATATCATATCAGACACAAATCAATGGCTCCCAATTGTCTCAGTGCTAAGAAATACAAAAACAACCCACTTTATCTGCCCCATTCAAACAAAGGCCAGAGTCATTAAAGGTCAACAGCAAAAAGTCCCACCTTAATTACTATTACAAAAACACAATTAAAAAAATCCCACAACATAACATTGAAATATCTTTCACTTATTTGCTAGACCTATTTGCTCAATTTTGACTCAATTCTCAAAAAACAAAAACAATTAGTTTAGCAATGACTCATTTCAGAACAGCTTCATAAATTTGTATTCCCTCAACTTACTATCTCATTTCTATTGCCCTCTTTGGCTTCTAAAATGGATAATCAGTACCCCTTTTTCTACTTCATCACAATTAACTCTTTAAATCTCTTGAAGTCTGGTTTCTAGCCTCAAGACTTCCACGAATTTACTCTTTCTGAGGCTATCAATAGTCTTAGACAAATACAGTAGATTATTTTCAACAGCTTGACCTCTGCTGCATTTGGCATTGATGGCTACATTTTCTTTTTCTAACTTGAAAAAAATTCCTGTGGAGTTAGGATTAATATGATTCTATCCTATTCTCCAGGGGTACTTCCAAAACCTTTTCATCCCTCCCTTAAACATATCATGCTTCCCCCTGCCCCAACCTCCTCAGCTGAGAACCTTGCCCCATAGTATACTGAAAAAAATGAGCCTATTGTGTAGAGCTCCTTTTTCTCCTCTCTTCCCCGTTTCCTATTCAGATATTTTCTGCCACAATCTCCTCCTTCACCTCTGTCTCACATGAAGAAGTGGTCCTTCTCTTTGCCAAAATGCACCCCTCTACCTGCTGACTTTCAGTCTCGTATCTCCAAGTGCCTATCAGTTATCTTGAACTGGATGTCTAGTAGACATTTTAAGCTCAACACATCAGAAACTAAATTCATCATCTTTCTCCCATATCCTCTCTCCTTCTAAACCTGTTACTGTCAAAGGCTTACAACCTAGGTGCCACACTTGATTCTTCACTCTCTCTCATTCCTCATATCCAATCTGTTGCTAAGGTCTGTTTGATTTCACCTTTGATTTCCCTCAAATACTCCCCCTTCTCTCTTCTGATACACCCACCATTCTGTTGCAAGCCTTCATCTCCCCAGGACTAGAGTGCTGCCATGGCTTGCTCATTGGTCTCCATGCCTCATCTTTCTCTACTCTAGTCCAGTCCAGTCTTCCACTCTGTTCAGCTGTCATTTTTCCTAAAGAGCATGCCTGACCATGCCATCCTCATACTCAGTAAGCTGCAGTGGCTCCCTGATACCTCCAGGATCAAATAAAAAAAATCCTTTGTTTGATGTTAAAAGTCCTTTATAACGTACCCCTTACACCTTCCTGGGTACTCTTTGATACAGTCACATTGGCCTCCTTGTTGTCCCTCCATGCTTACAATGTTCTCCTTCCTGCCTCCTGGTTTCCTTCATTCCTTATTTTAGATTTATCTTGTCTATTGCTTATTTGTGGTCAAGGACTGCCTTTTGCCCATTCAAACTCTACTGCCAAGAGCACAACTACCATGGGCTGGCCAAATTGTTTGAATGACAAACATACACTTGCCAAAAGGACTATTTTATGGAGAGCTCACTCAGGGCAAGCACTCACGTGGTGGTCAGAAGAAGTGATTCAAGGACACTCTTAAGAACTTTGGAATTGATTGTGTAACATGGGAGATACTGGTACAGGACCACCCAGCATGACGTGCCCACATCAGAGAAGGTGCTGTGCTCTATGAACACAGAGAATTGAAGTAGCTCAAAAGAAACGTGAGATGTGCAAATTTAGAGAATCCACCCCAAATGTTCACATGGACTACTTGTGCTTGACCTGTGGTAGAGCATTCTGAGCTTACATTGGTCTGATCAGCCACAGTCTAATGCACTGTAACGACTCTAACATAGTGATGTCATTTTGGTCCTCTTCGAGAAGGAAGGCTTACTACAGTGCTTAGCACACTACTTAGCACATAGTAGGCACTTAATAATTGGTTATTGACTCACTGATTCATGCCAGTGATATCCTCCCCAGTTTCCCTTCCTGGATCTTCCCTCTCTCTACTCTGGATCTTTTCAAGATTGTATCACAACATATCCTCCTCTTTAAGCTTCTAGAAGGATTTGCCATGCACTGTTAGTCTTTATTAAGCCAGTGAGTCTTTGAAGAAGGCAGAGAGCTACTTAGGAGAGGCTTCGTCTACTTATGCATATTGTCTAGACCAGCAGTTCCCAACCTGTGGACTGTGCAGTAGTGTGGGGCGGGGGGCAGGGGTTGGAATTATTACAAGGGGTCCTTAAATGTATCTGTGAATCCATAAAAATCCCTACCTTCTGTAAATTGAATATGTCCCACATGTTAATATTTTAAAATATATAGATGCTGTTTGACTAATAAAATACAAATTAATCTAAAATTATTGCTGAATTTACAGTAGCTTTTTGTCATTTTATACATTTTCTCAATCCATGAATACCACAAGTATAATTACTATCATGTAGGTGTTTGTGAAATTTGTTGCCATCATTATCCTTAAAAAGGAGTATTCATGCACAAAAAGGTTGGCAACCTGTGTCTAGACCAGGGGTTCTTAATCTGGAGGCTAGTGGAAAGAATTCGGGGCGGGGGGTCGATCTGTGAACTTGAATGGAAAAAATATTATATTTTTATTTTCACTAACATCTAACTGATTTTCAGCCTTTCCTTCAATTATCTTAAAAATGTTTTTGAGATGGAGTTCATATGTTTTTGAAGGTAAGCTAGATGGCTAAGCAGATAGAACTCTGGGCCTCAAGTCAGGACCCTGCATTCAGATCTGGCTGCAGTCACTTACAGGCATTTCTCCTGTACATAGCTTCTTTGTACATAGTTGTTGACACGCAGCATGTCCATTAGACTGTGAGACCCTTGAGAGCAGGGACTCTCTTTTGCCTTTCTTTGTATCCTCAGTCCCTATTATAGTGCAGGGAACATGTAGTGAATGCTAAATAATGTTTATTGAGTGACTGACCCTTGTGTCAGAGGATCCCTCCATGTATGAAAAATACACCATAGGGATCTCTAATTTGTTGCTTCCTTCAGTTGGTAACCTGAGAATTTCAATAGCTGGCACTCTTACCAAGGGTAGCCTTCAGGCCTCCTTGCATCATACATGCAGGATTACAAGGTGTTAAATAGTAAAATGCTATGTATGCTCAAAGTGTTTGATACAGCAGTACCACCATGAGGTCTGTATCCCAAAGAAATCATGAAAAAGGGAAAGAGACCCACATGAACAAAAATATTTATAGCAGCTCTTTTTGTGGTGGCCAAGAATTAGAAATTGTGGGGATGTCCATCAATTGGGGAATAGCTAAACAAGTTGTGGTATATGACTATGATGGAATACTATTGTGCTATAAGAAATGATGAGCAGGAGGATTTCAGAAAAACCTGGGAAGACTTACATGAACTGATGCTGAGTGAAGTGAGCAGAACCAGGAGAACAGCAACATTGTAACAGCAACATTGTGTAATGGCCAACTATAATAAACTTAGTTCTTAGCAATACAATGATCCAAGACAATTCCAAAAGACTCATGAGGGAAAGTGCTGTTCACGTTCAGAGAAAGATCTGATTAAAGCTGAATGCACTTTCTTTGCTTTTTTCATGACTTTTTCCTTTTGTTCTGTTTCTTCTCTCATAACATGATTAATGTGGAAATATGTTTAACATGATCACACATGTATAACCTATGTCAGATTGCTTCCTATCCTGGGGGAGGGAAGAGGGGCAAGAGGAGAGAGAAAAAGTTTGGAACTCAAGATCTTATAAAAAATGAATGTTGGGGAAAAAAAAGCACAGGAGGAAATAAGTAAATAATAAAACACTCTTCTTGGCTTACATTTAGACTCTGGTCAAGGCCCCAGCAAGAGGGAAAGACTCAAATCTGAGTCTTTAGACTCAGCCTATCTGAGCCTATAAGATTTCTCCCTACCCCTATTCCTTTCCCCTTGGTGGACCAGCCTTCTCCCTTGCCAGGAACTCAAACAATTCTTATGTCTTATGGTACCACTCTGGGTCTGGCACTAGCAGGGACAAAGACCTAGGGTTCAATCCTCCATGTTAGTTCTTTGCCAGTGCATTGCTCTTTCCCCAACAGCTCCCCTTTTGTGTTCTAGTTCTCATGGTGCTCTTCTTCTGGCACCTCTCCTCTGTGTTGGCTTCTGTCCACAGTGTTCTATCATTGCTGCTCTCTATCTGTTGGTGAGAGTAGCTTCCAGGGGTCTAGCTTTGGAGCAGTCGGTCTATGGAATGGTTATTACATGTCAGTGTTGCAGCTCCTTCATTCTTTAGTGGCCGTAACGCTTCTTGGCTATTCATAATCTCTGATATTTAGCGCACAAGTCTTATGGTTCCACTCTCTAAATCACCTCCAGAGTTAGGTGGCTATGAAAAGAGCTTTCATCTGAATCTCTCCAAGGAGTCTCTATTTTCTACTCCTGGTCATATGATAGTGAGTTTGACCTGTATACTTTTTCCGTCCCCTAGTTTCTGGATAGGGTATCTTATTTGATCTGCATCTCCTAACGAGCCTTTTGGGGGGGGGGTGATTTGAAAAGACTCTCCTACTCCTTTTCATCTGCCTTTCTCCCTTCGGTACTCTTCTAGTAAAGCTGGGCTGATTATGTAAATACCCTAGACCACTACTCAGAACTCCCCAAAGCAAGGAGGAGTGAAAGAGAGGGAGATTTTTGCAGCTCCCAAAACACTAGCCATGGTCCACATTAGAGAATTCTTTCATGAACAGAAATCGTTGTAGGCCGATCTTGTCTCAGGCTGGTCCTGTGGCTCAGGATTAGAGTTAGAATGAAATAAGACTCTCATATACTTTACTATAGCTTGGAAAGGATAGTCAGCAAGTATTGATCCAATTGATTTCATTTTCTTGTGTCTTTGTTGGCCAGATTGGTGCCTAAGTCAAGCCTGAGAGAAGAGCTCCTGACTTCTCCTTTTGTACTCCTGAAGGTACAACAGTGGTTCCAGACTTTGCCCCCTGGATAACTTGTGCCTTAAGTATGAATCCAATACCTCTTAAGGGAGTACTAGACTGGCTTTTGTGGAGTAGGGCCTTAAGAAAAGCAATCCTAGCCTATGTGGCAGTTGTTATAGTAGATATTATTCCTACCATACAAGTGAATGCATGTTCAAATGATAATTCCCTGAAGCATCTTGGTGGAGCAAATTCTAATGCTAATAAAGTCCTGCCTGCCCTCCTGGCAGGCCCTGCCCTACCATGATCTGGTCCTTCCTGAAAGGTAATGTTGACATGGGTACAAAAGAATCAAGAGCAGTAGTAAAAAAAGAAAGAAAGGAAGGAAGGAAAGGAGGGAGAGTGGGAGGAAGGAAGGAAAATATGAGGAATTACAAGTTTTTGAGGGAAAACAATGGAACAGGTAAAACTTAAATGCAAAAAATCAACATGAGAGTGAATAAAAACAAAATAATTTTAAAAATCATCCTATTCTTGTCGTACTGAGACCCTCTCATCCAATCTCTTTAAATCTTCCTCTTCGATACCTCTTTACTCTTCATACTAATGTACTAGGTTACCTTGAACTTCATTATTTTTCAGAAGTTTTTTTTTCAGACTTATTCTGTATTTGCTTCATTTCCTTGAACAGTTGTAATTAGATTCTCCTTAGTCCTTCTTTGCATAGGAAGTGAAATGAAGTGAGTTAACTAGCATTTTCTAATTGCTTAGGCTCTGTGCTAAGTCCTGGAGAGCCAAAAAGATGCAAAAACCCGGCCCTGTTCTCAAGGAGCTCCCAGTCTAATGGGAAAGACAACATGCATATGATGATATTCGGACGAGCTGTATACAGGATCAGCTGGAGATAACTGACCTAGGGAAGTCACCAGAATTAAGAGGGATTGGGAAAGGTCTGTCACCTAAGGTGGGGTTTTAACTGAGCCTTGAAGCAAGCAAGGAAATTAGTAGCTAGGGATGAGGAGGGAGAGCATTCCAAGCATGGGAAACAGCCAGTGAAAACAATCAGAGTTGGGAGATGGAGTGTCCTGTGAGGAAGAGCAAGGAGGCAGGTGTCACTGGATTTCAGGATACTTGGAAGGGAATGAAGTATAAGAAGACTAGAAAGATAAGAAGGGGCCAGCTTAAGAAGGGCTTTAAAAGCCAAATAGAGGATTTTATATTTGATCCTGGAGGTAATAGGGAGCCACCGGAGTTTATTGAATTGGGGGTGAGGGGAGGATGATCAGTCCTGCATATTAAGAAGATTAATTTGACAGCTGAAGAAAGAATAGATTGGTACGGGGAGAGACTCGAGGCAAGGAGTCCAACCGAGCAAACTATTGCATAAGACAATGAGTGTCTACACCAGGGTGGTTTTAGTGTCAGAAGAGAGAAGTGGAAGAAGGAGAGATGTTTGGAAGTTAAAAACCACAAGACTTGACAACTGAAGAGTTATCCCTCAAAGTCACTGGCTGAAAGTGAATGATCTGAGCCATTCAAACCAGACAGACTCTCTTCAACTGTGTCTTTTTTTTTTCTTTTTCTCTTGCCTGAACATTTGGATAAATTGCTCTGGTTCTTCATTTTATTTTGCCCTTGTTGACACATCCTTTCTGGTCGCCAAGACGCCATGTGGTGAAGTGACAACTAATCTGAAAAACTCAGAACAAAAGCCTCACTTCTCCTTCCAGAACCACCCCTGTTTCTTTCTGAATTCCTTAGATAATTGCTTCAAACCTGCTTTGAGATGGTGATTTAAATCAATCCTAAGTCATCTGCCAAACTTCAGAGCATAAAGCAATATTCCTCAGAACAGAATTTAAATGTTGTCTTTCTATAATCCAAAAAAAAAAAGGGGTTTATGCCAAGTCTACGGAAAGTACCTGAACCATTTACATTCAGAATAGGCTTAGTACACTATGTGGAAAGTGAAATAACTCATCCTTTTCAAACTTGTACTAGACATCAAGTGAGCCAGCTACCTACTGGGTATTGTTCAAAAGCCAACTTTCAAAAAACAGCAAAAAAAAAAAAAAAAAACCAACAAGAAAAGAATGAAAGCAGAGGTTTCTGCAGAGCAAATGCTTACAAAAAAAATCTGTGGTTGTCATGGAGGAAAATCCCATTTTCATGGTCCTGTGCTAAGCTCTTTATTTTTATTTTTTAACATACTGAGTCAAAGTCTCTCAGGGCTCATTTTATTCCTTAGAGTGATGGTAAGCATTTTTGTAATTTTGGAGGACGAATTAACTTAGGTCACTATGATGTTAAGTATAATAGAACTTATTATGTACAGCACTAATGTTGGAAGACTAGGATTTCATTCACATCACAAGCTTTCTCTGTTCTACTTAGTGAGCCGTATTAAATGGGAAGCATGTTTTGCTCTGGAGTATAAATGAATCCATAACATAGTGAAGAGTTTTAGATACATAAGAATTTGATGGTAGTAGCCTGGTGGATAAGCTTTACTCATGCACCAAATTAAATAACACCAACTCCATGAAATCATTCCTGATTCCCATTGGCTCCAGACTGAGTGGGATGTTAGCCTGGGCCTTACCACACTCATTTCATTGCCCTGCTTTGTATCACTTGTTTGTTAATAAGCCAGGTCTATGTCATCGACACCTGTCTATTCCTGTCAAAGAGAAGAACTTTTTGTTCTTATTTTGTGGAAGAACCAGAGGCCTATCCGAATAATCTTGAGCTACTGGGAGCATTAAATCAGATGTTTGTATATAAAATACTTTCCAATAATAAAACTACATGAATATTAATTTTAAAAATATGTAGGAGATTTTTCCAATAGTAAAAGTAGAAATAAGCTAAGAGTGTCAATCGATTCAAATTTGGAGTGGGAGGAGCAAAGACCAGGGGTAAGAATATTTGTATGGGGGACCACCTTACCTCCTGTTTCAACAATCCAGCTAGGTTCTTTTGATTTGCTTTAGTAAGGAAAGCAACGTAAAGGGATTGACAAGATTACTTTAATTCAGCACACAAATATCATTCACTTAGTTCAGGGGAAAAGACTAGCACCCTGAACTTCAGAGCAAAATACAAACAAAGTACAAACATGGACAGACAGACCTCATCTGATTCAAATCCCGATACATAGTTACCAGAGTTTAACAAAGTCTCAGCATCCGGGTTACAAGCTGGAGGGCTCCGCTGCCCAGAGTCTCTACATCAGCACCACCGCAAGTGAGAGCCCTGCGCAAATGGCTCTGTCTTCTCTTCTTAAAGCATTTTGGATGTCATCAAACGGTCATCTGAATGACCAGAACTTAGGCTCCTGTGCTTGGCTCTGGAGTTAGCACCTCCCCTCAGTTAGCCCACCTTGGGCCCCACCTTAGTTACCAGTCCACACCCACATAGGTTTTACCACCTAATAGGGGTTTGGGCCTAGGGCTTAGCATCTAGTAAGACTCAATGAAATACACTGAATTACTCTAAGGAAACAAAAGCCAAACTCTTCAAGGGCACTTGGTTGAACTAAGTGCTAAGAGCCTGTTTTGCTTACCAACACACCTCCTTGTTTCTAATCCAGTATACCATTAACCTAGAAGCCTGGAAGCTCTATTTTATATGTAAGGGGCATGTAAGTAGAGTATAAATGGGATGGTTTATATTCATTTTTAGAATCTTATTTTTGAACTTTTAACCAATTCCTCTATGTTGAATTATAAATCAAATTATTACTAATAAGTCTTAGGATTTACTTCTACTCATTGTTCTTAACCAATAGCAATCGTCCTTTTATGACTTCAGTATCAACTTACTTTTAGCACCTTGAAGGCAGCACGTATATGTGGGTATGGAGCTGTTGTTATTAGACAGAGTCCCCTAAGATCGGACTTGGCCCATCATGTCAGATGTCAGGGTCTGACGCATGAGGTACATTTTGACTTTAACACTTTTCTCTAATAATAATTTCAGTGGTTTATGGGCTCTCCCAGAGTCTCCTTCCCAGAAACATCAGAATCTAGCTCCTGTCTTTAAAGAACTCTTAGCATTCCTCTAAGCATCAACGCTAGCAAAAAACATTAAACATAGGAAATTTTATTGAAGGCGTAATGAACACAGAAAAGAACTCACACCTGAACCCTTAACAAAGCAGTAGACCCTTCCATTAATCTCTGTTTTGCTGTCCAGCTCTTGATCTCCAAACATTTACTTAGTGAAATCTCTGACTCACAGGAGGAATTTCAGGTCCCAATGCTTCAGTGATGCAGCATCCCCATCTGGTGCTAGCTGCTTCTATGGGGGGTGGGGTGGGCCGGTGGGCAGGAAGAGTTAATATTGAGCCAGTGGTCTATAATGGTTGCCTTGCTTTAACATCCCCAGATCTCAGTGCAGTACTGGTAGTCAGTGTGGCTCCATTTCTCTGGTTTACAACTGACCTCACACCCAGACTCCACTGGGACAGCTCTCCATTTGTGTCTATGTGACTTGATGAGACTTTCTCCAGGCTGTCTGAGTGAACCTATGGGTCTTACTCAAAGAAGCTGGAACGGTCCTGAGCTACAGACATAAGAAGATAGATGACCATTCTTTTCTAAGGAAGTGGCCACATAGTAGCTCAGCAGAGAATCAGCAGGTGTCTGTAGGTCACGGAAGTATCAGGAGCTGCCTGCAGTGCAGCATAGACAGTGGTCTAGCCGATGACCTGAAGAGAGTAGCAAATGACATCAGCAGGTCTCCAGGGAAGTAACAGGCAGCAGTGTTAGAAGCAGAGAGAGGCTCCTGCTGAGATGCAACAGGAAGAGAATGAGTTGCCCTATGAGGGTAGCTTTCAGGATTTCTGGGCTGATCATGTATAACATCTTCCTTGGTCACTAATCCACTGTTATGCTCTTGATAAATCTCGATCACTTACAGTTTACATATCTTGTACAAGTTGCTAAATACAGTAACTTAAACAGAAATGGGGGCCACTGAATTGTTTTTCAGGATCCCCGTGGGCCGCGTATTGGCTTAGTTTTAAAATGTAATATTACCTATGTTTTATTGTATTTTTATTTATTTTATAAATGTTTGCCAATTAAATTTTAATCTGGTTCAGTCCACACTCAGGAGTGTTGTGGGCTGCATGTAGCCATCTCAAACCCGTGATAAAAGAAATCTATATGTAATACAAGAAAATTATATTGGCCAACCATTTCCAAAACCTGTTCTCTGAACAGTCACAGAATCATAGTAGTAGAGATGGAAAGGCTCTCTATAACCAGACACTCCAATTCACACACCCCAAATATTTCCCATGTTCACATACCAGATTGGAAGCCATATGGATTCTGTCTGAAGACATCTGGTGACAGAGAATCTAGAACCTTCTTAGGTAGCCCATCCCAATTTCAGATAAATGTAACTTTGAAGAAAAATTTTGCTTGAATCAGGCCTAACTTTCTCTAGTAGTTTTTCATCTTGATTAAAAACTGCCTTTGACAGTGGCACAAAGGGGACTTCTTTCTTTCCTTTCTTCTTTCTTTCCTTTCTTCCTTCTTTCTTTCTTTCTCCCTTCCTTCCTTCCTTCCTTCCTTCCTTCCTTCCTTCCTTCCTCCCTTCTCTCTTTCTTTCTTTCTTTCTTTCTTTCTTTCTTTCTTTCTTTTTCTCTTTCTTTCTTCCTTCCTTCCTTCCTTCTTTTCTTTCTTCCTTCCTTCCTTCTTTTCTTTCTTCCTTTCTTCCTTCCTTTTTTTAAACAAATTTTTATTGATGCCTTCAGTCTCTTACCACATCATAGTTATACTCAGTTATCCCTTCTCCTCCCCATCTTGGAAAGCCATCCATGTAACAAATAGAATTTTTTAGAAAGAAAAAAATAACATAACTGAGTGATACACTGAAAAAAAATCCAAAAATATGTGCAATCTGTAACACCTGTGAACCTCCTACCTCCACAAATGTGTGAGTTGGAGGAGTCTTCTCATGGCTCTTCATTTGAGTAATGCCTGGTCTTTATAATTTAATTACATTCACTTTCAATTTTTTGGTATGTGGTTGTCAAAGGGGATATTTTGTAGGAAAATCATAGCATAGTGGAAAGACTACTGGTTCTGAAGTCAGAGGGCTTGGGTTCTAATCCTGCCTCTGATGCTGGCTATTTTGGAGACTCTGGACAAGTCTCTAAACCTCAACTATAATATAAGGGGATTGGGCTAGACAGCCTCTGAAGTCCCTTCTAACTCCTAGTGATCATCCATAACTGTAGCCTCAAAATTATTAGAGGTATGCCTTGAATTTTGGTCACTTTTCCTTACTGTATTGTCCATTCATTTATCTAAATCCTTTTACAACCTAGTTGCATTTTTACCCATGTTATTCCGAGAGGTGAGATAATACATTTCTTTGATTCATTATCCAACTGGAAGTGAACCAAAGAGATTTAGGTTATCCTATTAAGTTAGATAATATATCTTTGGTTCTCTAATAATGGAGTACTTCATGTTTTTTGCCCATGATGGTCTCTTTACTTTCACTAGTACTTTCAATCATTAGAAAAGGAGACCAAGTCTTGATCTACTCAATGGAAAAAAAAAGTAGATGAAGAGGTAGTCAGCTGATCTAGCAGAAAAAGGATTTCTCATAGAATCTGGAGACTGGTTTAAATCTGGTTTCAAACACTTATTGGCTGTGTGACTCTGAGGAAGTCACTTAGGCCTAATTTCCTCATCTATAAAATAGGGATGATAATTGTTGCACTACCAACCTCACAGGGCTGTTGTGAAGAAAATACGTTCTAAACTTCAAAGTTCTAGACGAATGTGAAGGAAGTACGTGAAAAGATTTCTGGTTATCCGTAGGCCAACTATTTTAACTGATTTTCTCTCCACTAAACTGACCGAAGCAAGGTATAAGCCCAAAAGTCAAGAGATCTGGGTTGTGGTCCTAGTTTGGCTACTGGTTATTTCTGCGACTTTGGGTAAGAAATTTCATATCTGTGGGCCTCAGTTTCCTCAACTATTGAGACAGAGACTTAGGCCAGGCCATCTCTAGGATCACTTCCACTTCTAACATTGTCTTTCTCTGACTTTTAGAAATGTAAAATTGAATGAACCCAAGATTTTCTTGTTGTTGTGTAGTCACAGTCAGAAGTGTGCTTCCTCTGTTCTCTGGAAGAGGTGTTAATGAGTATTGAAAGCTGCCTAGTAGGAGGGAAAAGGCAGAGAAACAAGGGGCCAGAATAACTCACAAACTAGACAGTCACCCAGAGAACAGACAAGAAACAGCAACAGAGAAGGAACCCTGGGACTAAAATGGGTGAGACCACAAGTCTCTTCCTTCACTTCCTCATGTCCCCAATGCACAGAGTCCAGCTCTCACCACCATGAACAGACAAATTTTAATCATGGTACACCAGAACATTTCTGGTTCAGATCTGGTTTTAAAATACAGCTAAAGTTGTGATGTGAAGAAGTCATACTAGGACAATTTTTGTAAATCACCAAATGACTTTGGATTCCAGGAGTTGACAGCATTGTATAAAATCCAAGAAAATAGAATTGAAAAGGGACTGTGACAACACCTGTTAAGAGAAAATGTTTAAGCTGCCTACACAGTGAACTAGATGTTTTCACTTTGGAATTTCCAAACCAGGCCAAATCTGGCTCTTGGAGCCACAGAGATACCCCTGGCATCAATAGGGGCAGTGTCTGTCCATTTTGAAAACAGAATTTGTACCCAAGCATCTGTCACGGTTTTGATATGATTGAGTTGCTGTGTCTGATGACTTACTGTAAAAACATTCTAGCCCTAGGTACCATATCAACTAATAAACTCCTTTGTTTTTGGCACTTTTATTGTGATTTGCTTGATCTAGTTAGAATAATTCCACCATGGATGTTTGCTCAGCTTTTACATTTGAGGAATCAAAGTGATTTGGGCCATTTGTCTTTTGCTTATTGCTTCTGTTTTCAGTAATAAATCCAGTTCCCCATGTAGCTAGTAAGTAAATGGTGACTGAATCATGAGTGAAAACAAATTATATCGATAGCAAGCATCTTTTTATTATATATGTCATATTTATTTCTGTACTGAAAATATGGCTTCTTTTGAGCTTTTTTGCACTAGTCTTGCAAACACATAAAAGCTGATATATATATAAGTCCAAATTTACGTTGAGTAAAGTTAAGAAATGCACTTGATTTTGAAGCATCTTTTCTCCTTGAACAACTTAGACAACTTAATTAGATCCATCAGAATACAGCTGGCAATATATCCATTATTTTTTCCTTTCAAAAATTTTCTCCCCTCTGGAAATTTTTTCAAAGCAACAAATCCCTTGTAACATCAAAAGGATTTTGAGTAATTGCTTTTTCACCAAAATGTTTTTTGTGGGCAGTAGACTTCTAGAACAAGCTCTCACTGTATTCCTTCCATACTCATTGATTTTTTTAAAATAATGATGCATGTGGCTGTCTCTAATAAGAGTAACTTTCCAGTGTCCCATTGAAGTTAAGAATTCCTTTCTGGGCATGCTCTTGAAGCCAGGGAATTATAGATTTCGAGTTATAAAGGAACTCATATGTTATGGGGTCCAACCTTTGAGGAAACTGAAGAGTTAAATTACTTTCCTAAGGTAGAAAGTAGCAGAGCAAGTATTCAAAGACAAGTCTTCTAACTCTGGATGGTATCTCCTTTCCTCTAAATTACATTGCTTCTCTGAAAAAGTGTGTCCTGGTGTATTTATAAGGAAACCCAGGGTTTAAAAAACCACAAACATAATGTAAAAACACTACAGTTTTGATAGCCTATCATCAGCATAATAACTGTATGACTATGTGCTTTACAAAGGGCAAAAGAGGCTATACAAAGGGAGGAAATGTTTCCAACTTTTGTGTAGAAATGTTTACCCTCAAAAGGCATATGCCATAATAGATATTACAACCAACATAAAGTATAACTTCTTAAAAAATTCCTGTTCCCCTCCCCCCATATTCTTGCTTAGTCAATTTTGCAAAACCGATATATTTGTTTATTAAGGAGATCTGCTTTCCCCCCAACAAAAGATTTCCTGAAAAGTGGCAAAATCATTAAGCTGAAGGAGAAAGCATATTTTAGGCAGAAGCTGAACAATTAGGAGAGAGTGTAAGAATCTAAGCAAAAACTTAGCAAAAACTGTGAAACTTGTGCTTATTTTCCATCATTAGCAAGGCAGAAAGCAGGCATTTATTAAGCACCTACTGTGAGCCAGACTCTATGTTAAGTACTTGACAAATATCTTATTTGATACTATTACTGTAATAATATAATGCCTCTTTTATAGTTGAGGAAACCGAGGTTGACTTGCCCAGAGTCACAAAACTAGTAAGTATCCAAGAGTGGATCAGGACCACTGATCTATTCACTGTACCACCTACCTGCCCAGTGGTGTCATTAGAAACAATTCAGTATGTAGGCCCCCTGCATACCTTCCTAAATAGGAGTGGGAAGCATTAATGAATTTGTTAGAGATTTCTGCAGCAGCTTCCTCTTCTCCCTTCAAAAAATGTCATAAACTGGGGTTGTTGTTCAGTTGTGTCCAACTCTTTTTGACCCCATTTGGGTTTTTCTTGGCAAAGATACTATAGTAGTTTGCCATTTCCTTCTCTGGCTCATTTTACAGATGAGGAAACTGAGGCAAACAGGGTTAAGTGACTTGCCCAGGGTCACACAGCTAATAAGTGTCTGAGGACAGATTTGCACTCAAGAAGGTGAATCTTTCTGACTCCAGGCCTGGCACCCTGTCCACTGTGCCACCTAGCTGCCCCTAAACTACAGTAGTCTAGGGATATGGGTCACCCCATGGTTTGGGCTGCTAGGAACTCTGTGATATCATTTCTCTTGTGTAAACAGAGTACCCTGGTATACCCACAGCAAATGGACTCAATCAGTCCATCAACTACTTAGTGAAGATCTGCTATGTGTCTACCTACTGGGTCTACAGGTAAAGTCTTGGTGTAAGGCATTGTCTCTGCCCTGCTTAGGGTCCGGCTGGGCAGATAAAATGAAAATACTGGACACAATTGGAGGACAACTTCTCACTAGCCTCAGAGCTGACTATAAGCTCTGCAGAAGTTTCTAGAAGGAAAAGGGGCTGCAGACGCCAGGGAGAGCTCCAAGCTCCAAGCCACAAGGGTTAAGTTGGGCACTAAATTATGGTTAGGAGTTAGAGACTGAAATAAGTGGGAGAGCATTCTATGTTGCAAGTTGGAAAGTTTTGTGGGGAGTGGGGGTGAAGGGCACAGGATGTTTGAGGATAAAGATGGGAGGGGTTACTTTTCCTGTTTTCCCAGTTGCTGTGTATAATCTTTTACTTCTAATATTCCATTGCCTAGAGAAGTGAGTCTGTAAGGCTGCCCTGTTCCCCTATGGGCTCAGGAGGATTCATAGCCAGCCTGTGTATAAAGGGGAGAGCTGGCCCACTGAGAGATGTCTTGTTCTATTGTGTTCTACAAGAAGAATCACAGTCTTCAAAGAAAGCCAGGGAGGTAGCTGTAATACCAGCAGGCCCTGCCACAGTCACTGAATGGATCTAAGCCTCAGGCTCTTAGAGGGCCAGTAATTACATGGCTCAAGAATAAGAGATTAGACCAGTTTAGTCTTTGCACAACCACTGCTGATAGTCACGTTGCTCCACTGCGGAGCTTTTACACAGTATGGTAACCATTGCTGTCTGCATAAAAGAGAAAGCCCTCTGTTCATTAAAAGAAGAACAGGCTAGGCTTTGGAAACAGATGCAGATTCAGCCCCAGAACCCAAAATACAGAGACTACTTGGGTGCTAAAAATTGAAGGATGTAAAATTCAGAGACTGATGTGTTAAAGTGGGGAGGCGTAGCCAAAGCGAGTCAGGGGGACCAAGAGAGAGGAGGAGGGGGAGCAAGAGAGGGAAACAGTCAGCATTTATTAAGCACCTACTATGTTCCAGGCACTGTGCTAAGAAAAAAAAGGCAAAAGACAATTCATTGTCTCAGGGAGCTCACAGTCTAATGGACTGTAACATGTAAACAACTATATACCCAAGAAGCTATAATATAGGATAAATTGTAGATGATCAGCAAAGGGAAGGCACTAGAATCAAGGGTTTTTAGAAACAAAGATGGGATTTTGGCTGGGGTTTGAGGGGAACCAGGGAAGCCAAGGAGATGGAAATGAGGAGGGAGAACATTCCAGGAATAGGTGACAACCAGTAAAAATGTCTGGATTTGGGAGATGTACTGTCTTGTTGAGGAACAGCAAGGAGGTTGAATGTAACCGGATTGCAAACTATATGGAGGGATATAAGACATAAGAAGAGTGGAAAGATAAAGGCGGGGGGACCACGTTTTGAAGAGCTCTGAACACCAAACAGAGGATTTTATGTTTCATCATAGAAGTTATAGGAAGCCACAGAATTTATTACAGGGTGGGGGTGACATGGTCAGATCCGTCCTTTAGGAAGATCACTTTGACAGCTGAGGGTGGACCAGAGTGGGGAAAGATTTGCGGCAGGGAAACCAGCCTTCAGGTTATTGCCCTAGTACAGGAGTGAGGTGGTAGGGACCAGAGCAGGCTGGTAGCAGTGTCAGAGGAAAGAAGAATCATGTGTGAGATACGTTACAGAGGTAAAACTGACAGGCCTCTACAGCAGATTGGATATGAGAGTGAGAGAGGGTGAAGAATACAGGGTGACACCTGCGTTACTAGCCTAGGTGACTGGGAGGATGGTGGTGCCCTTAACAGTAATAAAAAAATAAGAAAGAGGGGAGAGTTGGGAGAAAAATAATGAGTTCAATTTTGGACATGTTGAATTTAATATGTTTACAGAACATCCAGTTTAAGAAGTCTAATAGGCAGCTGGAGATGAAAAACTGGAGGTCAGCAGAGAGGTTAGGACAGGATAAGTGGGTTTGAGAATTATCAGGATGGAGATGATAACTGAATCCATGGGCACTTCCCTTTCAAGGTATTATGGGTAATATCTGAGCTAAAAGAATCACAATGTTCAGTTTTCCAGTCTGTAAAATAGATGATATAATCTACAGCCACACAAAGGTGTCATATGAATTAAATTTGGATTATTAAAGTACAAAAGTGTATCTAATTAGCAGCTGCTTTGACCTCTACCATTCTGAATAAACTAGCATGACATTAAAGAGGTTTGACAACAAGAGCTCACAAAGAATGACCCTGGAGCAGTAGATCTTAGGATGAGAGGGATTGGGTCCAATGGCAAAACTCTTCCATAGCTGTTGAATTTCTTCACTGATTTCTTTTCTTATTTTTACTGGTCTCTTTTGTTTTTACATTGCCTTCATTTCCAGAATATATCCCTTCTTGCTCCATTATGCCATTTTTGTTACAAAGTTTTGAAAAAAAAGAGAAAAAAAAATCATTTTATTAAAATAAACTAATATAGCAACTATGGCTGATGATATGTGCAATATTCTGCACCCCTAGACTCATACATCTGCAAAAAGGGGAAAGAGATCCATTTTCTCAACTTTTCTGAAGGCCAAGCTTGGTCATGACAGCTCACTTTGTTGTTGCTGTTGGTTGGTTTTTGTTCTATTTACACTGTGTTATTCAATGTATAGATTGTTTTCCTGAAGCTGCTTACTTTACTTTGCCTCAATTCATATGAGTCATACAATTCCCTTGCTTTTCTGAATTGTTTGTTATTTACTTATGGAACAGTAATATTCCATTATATTTTTTTCTTTTTGGAGGGGGGAAGGCAGGGCAATCAGGGTTAAGTGACTTGTCCAAGGTCACACAGCTAGTAAGTGTGTCAAGTGTCTGAGGTCAGATTTGAACTCAGGTCCTCCTGACTCCATGGCCGGTGCTCTACTCACTGCACCACCTAACTGCCCCCCCATTATATTTATATATACCAATTTATGTGACCATTCACAAAGTGGTGGGCATCTATTTTGTTTCCAATTCTTTGCTATCACAAAAAAATGCTGCTATGAATTTTTTAATGGATATGAAATTTTTCCTTCTGCTTTTAACATCTCCTTGGGGTATATGCCTAACAGTGTTATTTCTGGATCAAAAAGTATGGATACTGCAATTTCTTTTTTTTTTTTTTTTTTTTTTTTTTTTTTTGCAGAGGAAGGCATTTTATGCTCCCCGGGAGAGCGGGTGCAGTGCTCGCGGGAACACTCACACTGATACAGCTGCAGGAGCAGGGGTAACCATTCCCTCCACTCCTGCTAGAGTCATGGTTAGTTTACAATCTTTGTTTTTTACATAGTTTTCCTAGGTTATACAGTTTATATAAATAGGATAATAAGGATACAGAAGCAAAAGTGAAGTTAATTAGATTTTCCTTGTCTTAGTTTAGGATTAAACTATATTCTTTTACTTCCCCTACTTTCCCTCTTTAACATATGCAAATGATGCAAATCAGTAGGCCTGGATTCTTGACCAAGACCAGACCCTAGATAAGCTTGAACAGGTTCAAGTGGGTTTGGCCTCTCTAATTCCCCAGACTGCCTTCTCAAAAAGTATGCACATGCGTACAAGCCTCTGACCTCTCACCTGACCGACCTTGAGGCCTGGTCTCTGCTAAAGCTGGGGTGGGGGAGGGCAGGGAAGCACACCTTTAGTTCTGTGGAAACAAAACTCCTCCTCCCATTTCTTACAATTTCCCCCTCTTCTTTTATTCAAATTTTTGTTTCCACATTTTTAATATTCCCTTACTCCCTTTCTCATCTGAATTTTTCTCCTTAATCATCACCCCCTTAAATATGGGAAGGATTGATCGACGCATTGAAAAATCAAAGGGGGCAGTCCCCTTTGTAAATACAGATACAGAGACCCAAAAGAAAACGATAATGCAATTGTCCCTTTAAGATTCAAAAGTCTCTTCCCATAAAGCTGTCTGGCAGGGAACATCAGTGAAGTCTTCTGGTCCTTGGTATTTGTTCCAGCCATCTCCAGCATCTTCTTCTTGCCTTCTTGTAGGAACCAGCTTTCTTTCCATTCTCCTACAAAAGTCACCTTGGCACAATTTTCTAATCCTTATACCCTGATCATTTTTACCAATTCAAAATTGGAACTTTGGCCAATTGCCATGTTTAAGAAATTTTACATCAGAACCCAGTTCCTCATACTTTACATTAACTCCCTACATACTTTACTCAACATACTTTACATTAACATTTCCTCACCAGGAGGATAATATTTCACTAAGGAATTAACAGCAGACTCCAGCACCTACCTAAATACATTAGATAACCAATTCTTAACACAGTACATATATAAAACTTTTAGTCATGCCATGTTTCTTTGATGGCATGTACGAAATAAACCACAAGCCATTCTTCTTTTAACATTACTAACTGTAATAAAGCTTTAGACAAGCATGATATTAACCAAATAACAAAATATTCTCACAAGCCCTTGACCTAATTGTCTCCATACCATTTCCAAGAAAAAAAACAACCTAACTTAACACTAGTCCCAGTCCTAGAGTAATCTAAGATGTTCCATAATCAATTATTTTAATAGATTTATAAAACCTTCTGATTATAGAAATCTGCCACCAAGAGAGTAGGGACTTAGAGTAAGGGGACCATATTTTCCCCAGCTTCCTGTCAACTCCAGGCAGAGGCTGTGTCAAACTGCAAGCTGCATTGAGCCAGGCTTAGTCTGCCAGGTTTCGGTTGAGGCATCAGGTCAAGACGGTCCCACCTCAGCACATGCTGAACAGTTGCCCCCTCAACTTTGCCAAGAAATCATGCAATTTCTTTTAAAACCCCCAACCATTGTAATTCCAAACTGCTTTCCAGAATGGTCAGACCAGCTAACAGCTCCACTTACAGTTTAGTATTATAGCCAATACATGCTTTCCCTTTTGATCTTAGATACAATGATTTTGTGTGTGCAAAAGTTTTGAAATTTCATGTAATTGATCTGCTATTGTGAAAAAAAAATGATCCGTTAGTGATTTTTCTCTAAAAATGTTCTAATTAGGTGGGTCAAAGAGGGCCTGGGGAACCCATGGCCTCGAGGCCGCATGTAGCCTTCTAGTCCTTGGGTGCAGCTTTTTATTAAAAGGGTTTGTTCTGTGAGGTTTGGATTTAGTCAAAGGACTGCACTTGAGGACCTAGAGGGCCACATGTGGCTTCGAGGCTTCAGGTTCCCCACCCCTGTCGTCTTTGCCAGGGTGAAGAAAAGGCCTGGCCAGGACTAAGTACCAGAGGTGGCTTTCAGGGCTTATACTCCCAGAAAGTCAGACCAGAGGGTTGCAGTTAGAACTTAGCTGCCAGCTCCCTTCTTTCTTCCTATCTTTGTAGTACTTTGAACAATGTATGTGTGTGGGGAAGCGGGGCAGGTCAGTGTATGAGGGGACACTAATAAAAACAGAGTCTGGCTCACCAGAAGAGCAACACCTTGTTGGCTGGGCAATACCCAGAACACTGTCCGCATTCAATAAGTGTCAGTTTGAAGCAGTCTCCCAGCGGATACCAAAAATAGCTGTGGGGCTCCCCAAGAGAAAAGAATACAGGTTGTGCTGAAAAAACTGTTATCTTTGTGTATTGCCTTTTATCTCGAAGTCTTTGATAATAGAGATTTCTCTAAACTTCCATATACAAAAGAGCTGATTAAAGGACCGCTTTCACCACTTTGCAATCTTGATGCTAGCTGGTTTAAATTTCCCTCTTCTAAATGTTTGTTTCTAGGGTTTGTAATCATATATGCTTAATAGCTTGTTTGAAACTTGAAAAAGAGTTTCTACCAAATTTCTGCTTTACTAGAGGGAATGTGATGGGCATATCAGTTGTGGATAAAGTGTGTAGTTTCTGCTTCACTGACCTGTAGAGTCTGTGTCAGAGGCCCTTTCCACCTAAATGAGAAAGTTCTTCCTTCTGCTATCTCTAACCTCTTATTCAACATTATAGTGTAGTAATATTATTCTGTGGTAATTCTGTGGTTGTGACTTCAGAACACAGTTATCTCCTATGCCAGGGGTGGGGAACCTGTGGCCTTAAGGCCACGTGTGACCTTAAGGTCGAAGGTTCCCCACCCTTGTCCTATACTCTGCCTCATAGAAGCCTATTTTAGGCTCATCGTCTCTGGTACAAATAAACTGGAGTGACATCCCATCTATCCACAATGCAGCTATCTACCTGCCTTATGGAGGTGAAACCCAGTTAAGCACCAAAAAGTAAGCACCCTTCTCCCATACCCTCAATGAACCTGAATAGACAAAGTACTTGTGTCAAAGATCCTACACCTAACTCACAGGGGAGCTTTTCAAACCCTCACCCAAAACTCATCCTTATTGCCCTCATGGTTAAACAAGCCTGGCCCCAAAGCAGATCAGAAAACAGCAAGTCAGAAGAGGAAAGAGACTGGACAAACCACCATTGTGATGAAATAGAAAGAATACTATATTTGGAGTCAGGGACCCTGGGCAAGTAACTTAACCTGCTTCAGTCTCAGTTTCCTCATTTGTTAAATGAAGGTGTCAGATTTAATCCCTTCCTTTTACATGTCAGAAAATAGTCTCAGAGAAGTGAAATACCTTACTTGGAGTCAAAGAGCTAGTGTAGTAAGGAAGAACCTTAAGGAGAAATTCGGAGTATCCATTCCCATTCCCATGTTCTTTCCATCTTACCATATATCCAATCTCATCAGCTCACTTATGGGGCACAGTCTGCAGACAGCATCCTGATGGTCATAGGCATCTCTTTGGACTAATTCTTTAAATATCCTCTTCCTCTCCCTCTGGGTGCGGTGTAGGCTCAGTCTGTACAACTCTATGTCAATGGCAGTGGGAGCTCCCACTTGTCTAAATCTAATAATCAATCAATAAACATTTATTAAATGCCTACTATGTGCCAGACACTGTGCTAAGCATAGGGACGCAAAAAGAGGCAAAAGAAGTCTGTCCTCAAGGTACTTACAATCTAACGGGAAAGGCAACATGCAAAGAAATATACACATAGAGAGAGCAAACTATGCATAAGATAAATAGGAAGAAATTAACAGAGGGATGGCACTAGAATTAAGGGAGGCTGAGGAAAAAGTTAAAAGGAAGGATTTTAGTTGGGACTCAAAAGAAGCTAAGGTGATCAGTAGGCAGAGCTGTGGAGCCAGGAGACAGCGTCTTGTTTGAGGAATGGCCAGGAGACTGTCTAGTACCAAGTAAGTCTTGATATCGTGCAGGTGCACCAAACACAAAGTGCAATAAGAAGGTGGCTTTTCATCATTACTGTGATAAATTTATTTTTTTAAGTTCTGCCTGCAGACAAATCTAGACCTTCCTTTAGATGCAAAATATTTCTCATTTGTGGCATTGGAGACCCTATTGTCTATAAATTCTCAGGAATCCACCATGATTATATCTTCTATGATTCTCCAGAATAATAAATCTTTTTGCAGTCTAAATTTGCTTAGTTCAAATATCCTTGCTTCTTTTTCTTGCTCCCTGTCTTTGAGACAGTTCATCTTAGAATTTCCTTACCATATTGTAAGATCTTTCAGGCAAGAAACTATATTTTATTTAGCCTTAAATTTTAAAGTGCCTTGAACAAAGTTGGCACCAAATAAATACTGGTTGAGTGAATGAATTACTAAAGTGTATTCTTTTAACCCATGTCAGTTTTATGAATTTGCATTTTCTGTTAACTGTTGGATTTCGCTCCCCTATGGTGCTCCTGACCTTACTGCTCAAAAATTCACAATACCTAAGCCAAACGATTCTCTGACTGCTGGTATTATGACCACCTTCTGTAACCTCAATATCTTCCCCCATCATGTTACCAAATAAGATTTCCCCATCAGATTACTTCTTTAAATTGTTGTATGATAGATGTTAGGTAAGAGCTATGTAATGCTATTCTTATCAGCATGAAACATTTTACCTGTATGATGAGTGATGGGTAAAAAAAAAAAATCTAAAAATGAAATGGATTCTAGAGCTTGCCTTTACTTATGCTGGTTTTTTTTGAGCTTCCAAGCATATTGATTTATTAAGCTCGTACCAATTGCATAACAAATTAGGATCAGACCTCCTCAGCTTTGGCACTGGGCCCTGAATACAGAGGGAGACATCTCCCTGCTATTATGCACTAAAAATAATTAATTAAATAAGACCAATCAATTAAAAGAAAGTAACAGTATACAAAATTAGGGTAATCTGATTTCCAGTTGGAGGGAAGAGTAGAGACTTTCCGTGTTGCAAGGGGGAGAATGAAAATGTGCAATTCCCTGAAATCAGAAAAACAGTTGTTCCCATTCCTCCTCCCCCACCACCGCCCCCGCCCATCCCCAAGTGTCTGTATTCAATCAAAGGAGCATGGAAACAATAAGTTATTGACCTGTATTGGGCCAGTTTTCAAATAAGACATATGGTTTATTTGAGATGGATAATTGTGAGGGAACTCTATGCATCAGTCTTTGGATCAGACCAGGTTTCTGGGCTGCATATCATTGGTCCGTAGTTAAGGATCTCTAAATTGGTTTTTTTTTTTTTTTGTGGAGCCCTGGAATCAGAGAAGGGTGTGGATATATCACTCATCCAAGTGATGAAAATGAAGCGAATAGTTCACTATGTGTTTAAAGAAGCACCCTGAGCAGATTTTCATCCCATGGCCTCAATAATCCATAATGAGTCAGATATGCAGCCCAGCCCCGGGTTGGGGTGTGTGGAATTAGCGGGGCAGGGTAGGTCTTCTCTCACTGGGCCCTCCTTAGAGAGTAGGTGTAGCCCGGGGAAGTCACACTGTTTACTCCAGTCTGGAACAAGTTTTTGGGAATCAGATCTTTTGGGATTGCTAAGAGAAGCCACTAAACTGTTTTATGAATGAATCTGTAATGAGGGTATTGTCCAATGAGGGCTCAGGCCTTAGAATCAGCAAACTATGATTGAGGGCCACATCCTGACTCCTGTTTTTGTAAGCCCTGCAAGCTAAGAATGGTTTTTATGTTTTTAAATTAAGTAATACTTTACCTAAAAATGTACAAGCCGTTCTTAGTTTGTAGGTATACAGTCAGGTGGCTGGGCTAGACTTGTCAGTACCCCTGCCTTAGAGCATTCCCAATACAATAGGCCTTGCTTGATTTCAATCCACACAGAGGATTGGGGGAGCCTCCTTCCCAGTGTGCATAATGGAAGTGCTCCAGCACCACCCCCCCCAACCCACTTTAGAGCACAGCAGGTATTGTGTTTCCTGTTAGAAAGCCTCTGTAACAGCTAAAGTCCTTTTAATTGGCTGCTGAGCTGGGACAGAGTGTGCATTACAAAAGGCTCCAGCGGATAATCTCTTGCTCTCTTCTCTGGCAACTTTGGAGGGGGAAGAACTGTGGTTAGCCTTCAGGCTGGGGGATGGGGTGACTACCTGGCTGCCAAGTCTCCCCACCCAAATCCAGGTGTCCCTGAATACAAGGTACTTCTGTCCTTGGTGTGTTTCTTTCTTCTCGATTCTAGGTGACTGAGTATTGTGAGATGGGACCCCTAAGGTAACTAGTGAAATTGGAATACTGACCAAGAGGAGCATTGAGGCAGTTGGTGAGACTGGGAGACACAGCCAAACCATCCAGGATCCCACTAACTGGAGTCCTGGAACTGGTGTTAACAGTTGTTGTTTATCCTTCATATTCGAAGACGTTGGGGTCAAGGAACAGTGTATCTGACTGTGGCTGATCAGTTCAATACGAGCTCTGCTGTAGGTTAGGCACAAACAATCCGTTTGAACTTTTAGGATGGAGATGTTTCTAGGTTTGTGTATTTCCTTTGTGCTACTGTGATTCTGATTTGCTCATAGAGCACAGCACCTTCTTTGATGCAGGCACCCCATGCTGGGATATCCTTTGCCCGTGCCTCCCAAGTCTCACAATGGATTCCAAAGTTCCTCAGAAAGACCTCGAATGTCCTTGTACTGCTTCTTCTGACGTCTGTGTGAATTCTCCATAAAACTGTCTTTTAGGTTAGTGTACGTTTGAGATTGGGACTACATGGTCCGCCCATCAGAATCGTGCTCTCTGCAGTAGAGTTCGAATGCTTGGCAGTTCAGCTCGAGAGAGAACCTCAGTGTCCAGTCCCTTGTCTTGCCAGGTGATCTTTATAATCTTCCTAAGATAATTCAGGTGGTTCAATTTTCTGGCGTGGTGCTAGTAGACTGTCCAGATTTCACAGGCATCTAACAATGAAGTCAGCACAATGGCCCCTAGTCCTTCAGTTTGGTAGGTGGCCTAATACCTCTTCTCTCCCACACTTTCTTTTGGAGCCTCCCAAACTCTGAGCTGGCTCTAGCAATGCCTGCTCAACTTCATCATTTATGTGGATATCCCTGGGAAGTCCACTGTTTAGGTAAGCGACCCTCTGGAGAAGTGCATCGGTTTCACTGAGATATGCTTGCACGGGTTCTGGATAAAGGACTATGCTCTCACGCTTTCCCAGTCACCAATGGAGTGAAGCAGGGTTGTGTGCTTGCTCCCACGCTTTTTAGCATGGCGTTTTCAGCGATGTTATCAGACACCTTCAAACAGCATCAGCTGGCAGTACATTATTTCATTTGAAAAGGCCAAAAGCCAAGACTACAGTGGAGGGAGAGTCAGTGCATGGCTATTTGCTCACAAATGATTGAGCACTCTATTCAGCCTGGGAGGCTGACATGCAACAGAGTATGGATTGATTCTCTGAGCTTGTGCTAATTTTGGCCTGACAATAAACACCAAGGTGTTAGTAGTAGCCAAGTCTGGTGAGAAGACCATGCATTAGCCCTGAGGAGCACCCTGGGGAGGAATATTTTGCAATGACCAGTTAGTTTGAAGTAGATTCAAATCTACTACAATCTACTCTCTCCAGTGTCTGAGTGGATGTGCAGAGGGGAGAATACACTTCCCAGTGTGGAGGAATATGGCTGTAAAATATCCCTTTGTAAAAGCTAATCAATGATAATTGGTTAATTGACAATAGGGAGATGATGACTCCACTGGTTGGTTGAGGAGAGAGAAGGGGCTAGGGTTTAGGAGTGGCAGTTTCTGGAGCCATAATCCCTCAGGATAGCCCTATAGCCAGAAGGGGAAGTGGCCTACTGCCCCTCTGAGTACCTTACCCCCAAGTGCAAATAGAGATTGAGAGTTTGAGTTTAGACCTTGCTACACATTAATGGAAAAATGGATGTATTAAGTGCTTACTATGTGCTAAATATTGTGCCAAGTCCTGGGGATACAAGTAGAAATTGGAGATAGTTCTGCTCTCAAAGACCTCATGTTCTAATAAGAGAAAGCATCATACACAGGAGGGTTCAGCTGTAGGCCAGATGGCTAAACCCTGGAGGCCTTAGAGCATATTGGTGGGTCAAATGGCAATGCCTAGGTGGCCTGGAGGGATATCAGCAGAGCAGATGGGTAAGGCCTGGTGGACCACTGCCTTCCTGGAAGGGTTGTAGTTAGAGACTCCTTGCTTATCCAAGCAGAGTGAATGACCATGTCCTCCACCCATGTCTGTTGGAAAAGGGCAGTAAACCCATAGGTTAGAGTTGAGCAAGAGCTCAAGGTTACTACTGGAGGGGTGGGAATGGAGAGAGTCAGAGTCCATCTGGGAGGGGACATCCAGCAGTTGGAGCTGAGGCTCTGAAATGTGCTCCTGCTAGATTCTCAGAAAAATGTACTACTTGAAAAGGAGGTCAATGTCTGATAGCAACAGATAAACGACAGTGTTCCAAGAGAGGACCTGGATAAGAGTCTCAGGAAGAGAAAGTATGGATGAGGGCAATCCTGTATGGCTGCAGGGAATATCCCTCCCATGGATGGAATCACAGATCCATCAAAGTATCTTGAAGTCCACTCCAAAGCAGGCAGCAGCGCTAGTTGAGTTCTGGCTTTGTCTCGCTGATTGGGATGTTAAAGGCTAATTGTATGAGCCTTAAGCCTTTTCTTAGAACCAGTTGGGAGCTACTTCCTTCCCCCATGGGGTTGCCTCCCTGAATCACAACCCAACTGCCTGGTTCTGATGTTCCCTTCAAACCTAGGACTAGAGCAATTGTTTCCTTCTAAAGATGGAGACTGGAATTGTCATTTTATTGGTATCAGTGTAACCTGACTTTTGAGCATGCCTAGTTTGCCTAACAGAGAACCTGCCATACTGCATGGGTGGGACAGCCTTTTTGGCTTGGCTGCTTGCCTCTTTAAAACTGGTGAGAACAGCCTGGTTGCTTTGTTGGTGCCATCCGTCAGCTGTGCTTTTAGCTGCTGTACCCATCCATGAACTGAACCAGTGAGAAGGGAGGGACTCACCTTCCCCTGCTTGGCTCTGAGAAATAGGAATGAAAGGTTCTGTGTTGTTTGTCCTCTATTTCAGGTACTGGAGGTGTTCCCATGGGACCTGGGAATTCAAGCCATGGTGACCTTGGAGCCAGGATTACAAGTGGGATGGTGTAGTAAGCCAGCCTGGCATGGAAGCCCTGAGAAACTGGGGTGTTCAGGACTTGAGCCCTGGGACTATGCTCTATGGGAACTGAGTTAAACTATGAACCTATTCCTCTTCCCATCCTCAGAGACTGCGTTGGGGGGCAGGGGGAAAGGGAGACTATGGCTCCCATGTATAGGGGGGATTCTGATTATCTTTTGAAGTAAATATTCTTTTTTGTAAAAGCTCCACTGTATTACATAGGTAACTCCCAAATGAGGAAACTCTCTACCAATGCAATTCATCACTTTTTCTGCAATTTATGGTCTTAGGGAGTTGGTCAGAGCACTGAGAGATTAAGTGATTTGCTCAGGGTCACACAGCAGTTATGTGTCAGAGCTGAACAACCTGAACCCAGGTCTTGCAGGCTTTAACCCTGGCTCTCTATGCCATGCTACTTCATCATCCTGGTCCCTGGAGAGAGTAGACTGAAAAGCAAAGTGGTTACCAGCAAATATTTCCCCCCTCCCAAAGTTTGATTCTGGGTGTGGCATAGTTGATGGACAAGTTGATCCCTGCTGGGTCAAGCAAATGGCTTCCAAGGACTAGCTCCTTACAGGGCTCAGTTGCTATAGCTACTGGCAAACTCTGCTGAACATCTGGTGGTTCTTGTTATCTTTAAAAGGTCACAGGGTTGTAACCTTGTCCATTCTGTCTCTGGTACTCATCCACCTAAGATCAGGGAAGAAGCAGAAAAGTAGCAGTATCATGGGCTCATGGCCACATGGTGACCAGGTAGGGAGTTAAGGGATCCGGGATCAGGGAGCAGAATTCTGCCTCCTGACACTGCTACCTCTCTCTCCCTACCCAGAGGCTGACAGCTATCCTTGCCTTGATCACCACAAGGAAAAAGAAAGAAATCCTGCCCTTCTGAGCCATTTTTAGATATAGGTTCTAGCTCAGCAACTAATCAAAAGACTTTCCATCACAGGGCAGTAAATGAACAGGAAACAATAGCATTGGGCCAGGAAAGGACCCCTCTATCATCTACTTCTGGAAGGAGACTGGCCAACCCTCCATGTGGATTGAGACCAAGCAGAGCATATGCATATTCTCTAAGGTAGGAGTCTTCATTGGTCAGTCTTCCTGTTTCTAATAAAATCGCATTTTAAGAAGGAATTGAGCCCAGGAGTTTGGGAGAGCGGGTTAGCATAAAAGCGCTTTGCCCTGAGGAGTCTTTATGTGCTATATCTCTCTCTAAGAATCAGCTTGAGTGGGCCTTCGGTATACTAATGTGGTCCTGGAAAATAGAGTGTCAAGTAATGACTGAGTATCTACAGGATGCATAGTATACTAGGAATTAGGATATGCTTTATGGTGTATCGGCACCATAGATGTGACTGCTTTACTCCTGCTGCATAGGGAGAGAGCGACACATTCTTGGTATTAAAGCGTTACGCCTCTCTCCATCAGTCCCTCTATCTGAGTACATTTTGAGTACAACTGTCTGGAAAGTATAAAGCAGGTTCAAGAACTAAGTGAACTTGTGCATCCTTTACAACACGAAAATAATCTAGCATTAATGTGCTCCAGGACAGAGTTATAATGGTTTTTAAAATCACAAAACAATTTATCTAATATCTTCAAGTAAGTCCCTACACTTCTGTGAAGTCTTCCCTTGATTACTCAAGTCCTCTATGAAGTCTTCCTTGATGACTTAATAGCACTGGCTCTGGAGTCAGAGGAGGTAGGTTCAGATCCTGCCTCTGACATTTACTACCTGTGTGACCTTGGGAAAGTCAATTAATCTCCCTATGCCTCACTTTCCTTACCTATAAAATGGAACTCTCTTCCCCTGAGCCTTTTTAAAAATAATATTTTATTGTTTCCCTAATTACATGTAAAAACAAATTTTGACATTTAAAAAAATTGATTTCCAAATTCTCTTCTTCCCTTCTCTCTCCCCTTCCTGAGGCTTCTGAGGTCCCTTGCTGCTCTAAATATATGATCCTTCTTAAGTGCCTATTGATTTTTTGCTTTTATAAACTCTTAGTAAACTTTTAGTCAGTACCACACACCCTAGCACTTAGTTTCATTCTATATTACTTTTGTCACAAATTGTCACATTTAGTTGTATTTTATAATTGTAGATACATTTGTCTCTACATCTACATAGTATAAATGTCCCCATGGACCAGTTAAGTAGCAACCTGGTGTAATATATAAGTGGCAAGTGAATGACTCAGATAATAAATACCCTTCAGTTCAATACAACAAATATTTATTGAGCACTTACTGAGGCTGTTATTATCTGGGTACAGTAGGAGTAGGTTGGTGAAGACGTCATGGATTGTGGAGCTGGGGTTTGAGCTAACTCATGGATAGGAATTGGAAGTGGGAAGAAAGGAAGAGAGATATATTCTACGTTATTGAGAGGAAAAGGGGTGGAATCAGGAAAATAGCTCCAGCCAAGTTTCAGAGTTGAGAAGGAACATAATGGGCTCATGAGGGAGAAACAAATGAGACCAGGTAGAACAAAATCTTTCTTTGATCTGTGGGAGATAAGGCTGTCCAGGAATTTGGAGGCTAGACCAGAGGAGAGAAAGACATTTTGATTGTCAAAGGCCCAAATTGTTAAGGATACTTGATAACTTGAAAGAATAACATTATTATCACCATCATCACCAGCACCAGCACCAGCACCAGCACCACCACCACCACCATCATCATCATCATCCCCCTTATAGCTGAATAGCATTTCATTAGTTCTTACACTGAACTGAACTTAGGCTTAGGAAACAGCCTCTGTAGTCAGTGGGAATGTTGAGTTCTACTGTCCACTGTCAGACTTCTGTGTCCCAGGGGCATTGTGGACAATAACAATTTGCCTCAGTTTCAAAGGCAGTTAGTTGCTGAATCCCCTGTTGATCTTCGGGCAGCTCTAAAACAGAATGCCCTGCTCTGCCACTGTTCATCATGATGCCAACACCGCAGAAAGAAGGGATGAACAGAGGCCCCATAGGAGTCTCTTATTTCTTGAGATCTTTACTTCCTGGTTTGGCATAGCCAATCCAATGGAATCCAATGAGCACTTAAGTGCCTAATGTGTACAAGGCAGCTAGGTGGCTCAAGGGATAGAGTGCAGGGTCTGGAGCAGGCCTGCACAACCCATGCCCTGCCCATGTAGAGGGAAACATCTTTTGTATGTAGACGAAATCTTTCGATTTGCTGCAAGCTACCCGTGGACCGTAAGTGGCAGGTTGTACAGGCTTGGTCTGGAGTCAGAAATGCCTAAGTTCAAATGTTGCTTTGGACACTGGCTGTGTGACCCTGGGCAAGTCACTTAACCTCTGTTTGTCTTAAGCCACCATAGAAGGAAAGGGCAAATCCCTATAGTATCTTTGCCAAGAAAACCCCTAATGGGATTTTCTGAACAACTTCCAAAGCATTTTGCAGAACCTCAGGGAATACAAAGACCAAATGAAGAACACTCTTGCCCTTTAAAGAAATTACATTCTACTGAAGGGATATATAAATAGTCAAGCATATAGATGATGCTTTGAGGGTTTGTGGGCCCTTTGGGATATCCAAGTCCAGTTTCTTGGTTGCTTCTTTTTTGAAGTGAGTCTCAGTTTAAACCAGTCAAAATCAGGGAGCATGCTGGAATTTTAGCATCATTCACAAGAAGTGTGTGTGTGTGTGTGTGTGTGTGTGTAAATCCAAGTATACACCACAAATCTTAATGTTCTCTAATGGTGTGCATCTATTCTTTCATCCTTTTTCTTATCTTACCAATTCTTTCAGTTTCCCTTTATTTCCTTCTCCCCTCCTCCTTTGTACCCATATTTTAAATTACTTCTGACCCCGTCACTACCCCCTTCTGAGGGCTTGATTAACTTAGGCAAACCTTCTAACCCATCCAGATGCTGATTTCAGATGGAGAGGACGAAGAGAGATAACAAACTGTCAGGAGTGAGAATGGACAAGCAGCGATAAATGGGGGCATCTGCAATTTGGTCAGGCCTGGCCTGCAAGATGCCTGGCTTATAATTAGAGGCATCTGAAATGTGGGTTCCCCCACCCTTTCTTTTATTCTGATCCTTTTTCTTTTTGAAATGTCTGAATTCCGTCTGTAGTCTGGTGTTGTACCATCTCGTTGGCAGCTTCACAATAGTCCCCAACTTAGGGTACTGTCTAGAGAATCCAGTTAAGCCTGCCAGAAAAAAAAATGCATTCCGAACCTGACATCTGGGTCTTGCAGCTGGAGAGAAGGGAGACAAAAAGGAAACAGGGCTGAGTGTCATCAAAGGGAGCTGATGGTGCCAAGTTAGTATGGAAATTATATACAGTGCAGATGTCATTTTCAACATCAGACAAATAATGGGGCTATTTAGGAGACACAAAGATGTGCTTAGAAATTTATCACCGGTGAACATGTAAAGATTTTTGTAGCTTCCAGAGGGTGAGAACAGTGCTTTGCATGCTTATTTTTGAAACAATCACATTCTTTTCTAAAGGTAATTTTGAAAAAGAGGCATCAAAATAGTGGGTTTTTTGCTTTTATGTAAAAAGAAAGAAGTAACTTTCCAAACTGGATTTTGGGAACACTTTGAGGATGGATGCATTTCAAGTTTTTTATTTTTATTTTGGCCTTCGATCTTGGTAGCGCTCGCAGTTGTACACTATGGTAGCTGGGGGATTTGAAAGAAAAAACATACTCAGTTATTTAAAAGCCATGATCAATCAAAAAGAATTAGTTCATTGTGCTAAGATTTGAGGGAAGTGAAGTCATGGTGAAAAGGAAATTGGAAGTGCTAATTGGCATAAAGTCACCTTGCCCTCTCACTTTTTTTCTCTCCTTTTGAGTCAAAGCTGCTTGAGATGACTGACTGGATCCAGTGGTCTTTCATCCAGTGATTTTTAAGTTTCAACACTGAGATGCAGCAAATTTACTTTGCTATGTTCAGGGGGAAAAAGAGGAAGAAACAGTGGTATAAATATAAATCGAGAGTGAATAGTGAAAAACAAACATAAACTAAGAGGCCTCTTACCTTTTGTTCTGCAAAATAAATGATCCCTTCTACTAGGTCAGTTCTTTCTATGAGTCTCCCCACAATAAGGGTGCTTGATAACTATTTATGCTTATTGGGGAAGGGGGGGATAGAGGTAAGATTCCTTAAATCAAAATGGAGGCCTAAAATTATTTTGTTGGAATACTCCCTGTGCTATAAATTTAGGAACTAGTCCTTTTAAAGCAAGGCACCATTCCCACCAAAAGGTGTGCTATGTGTGTTGGTGTCCTCCATAGGGAAATCATAGCTCAGCAGTCTTAAGTGGTTTCCGGGAACTAATAATGGTATGAATTCTGATACCACTCTCTCCGTGGCTATTTTAGATGACTGGCAAGTCATTCAAGAATTTGGTCCTCCAATGTCCTCAGAGGAGCATTTCCATTAATAATGAATGAAAACATACTGATAAACAAGGCCAGACCAAGGTGGGAGTGGAGTGGGGGAGGGGAGGCATGTAGTAGAAAGCTAACTGGATTAGGAAGTAGGAAATCTAGTTCTTACTCACTAATGTGCCATAATAGAACTTTTCAATGTTTGGCAAATGATTTTCCTTCCCTGTGTCTCACTTTCCCCCTCTGTAAAATTAGGATATCTTTCCTATATACCATCTGTCATATATGTATATATATATATATATATACACACACACACACACACACACACACATACATAATTTGCTATGTGATATATCACATGTGATATTTTACATACGGCACCTATCTATAATGTGATGTATAACATAGTATGTATGTATATATAGTATGTATAACATAGTGCATATATTGCATATCATATAATGTATTACACACATTACATATCTATAAAATGACATATAATACATCACACATCTATCATATATATTGCATATATCTATAATATGATATATAATGCATGTGACATGTAATGTATAATGCCATAGAATTGTTATGAATATTATCAGGTACTAGAATCTGTGGTTTGGAAAGTTAGAAATGCTCTATGAGTATAAAGTATTATTATTAATAAAAAGAAAAGTGGCTTTGCTACTCATATTCCTGGTAACTTCCCAGAAGTTATTTTATCCTCCATCAACATTTATTAGATGCTTACAAAATAGAGGCCACTGTGCTAGGCCTGAGCACATAAAGCAGTAGAGGGTCACTCTTTAGGGGGAACAGCCTCCAGTTGGATGAGATGAGACATTGATCCAAACATATTAATAACACCAGGGACCAGAGCTACCAGAGAGAACCATGACATAAGGGAAGGGGCATTGGATATGGAGTCAGAAGGTCTTAGTTCCAGTCCTTGCTTTGCCATTTGCTTCCCGTGTGATGTGGGGCAAGTCACAACCTCTCTGTGCTTCAGTTTCCTCTGTAAAAAGAGGGGACTAGGCTAGATGGTCACTCTGGTTCCTTTCCACTGTGAATTCTATGATGCCAAGTGCTCTATGTTTTCAGAGGAGGGTGTGATAATCCCCAGCATGGGCACTGAAGGACAATTTGCACTTTGGGGAGCATGTTTATATTAGGGCAGGAGGAAGCCAATCTCTTTAGCCCAGCACATCACTACCACATGAATAGTCCTAAAACTCTGCTTTCATCATATTTTTCCACTGAGCAAGAACCTATAGTTTCCCTACTGTCTTAACATGTGTAAACTTCTCTGCCGTGGCTTTCAAGGCCATAAATACTTCGTCTCTGTCCTACCTAACTGCTAGCAAGATCTAGCATTATATAGCTCTTGAAGGTTTGTGAAAGGATTTGCAAACATCTCATTTGACAGTCATAATAATCCTGGGAGGTAGATGCTATTATTATCATTCCCAATTCATAGATGAGGCAGACAGAGGTTTAAGTGATCTGTCCTGGGTCACAGAGCTAGTAAATATATGAGGCTAGATTTGAACCCAGGTTTGCCTTACTCCAGGTCCAGGGTTCTGTCCACTGTATTGCCTAGTTCCCCATCCAGTCTGATCTATTGTTTCCTAGACAGTACTGTCCTTTCCAGTTAGACTGACCTCGTCAGTAACCCATGCACGTACTGGATTCGGTCCCATTACCTTAATCTTTCTCCTTTCCTTCTTCCTGCATGGAACGATCTCTTCCTATCTGCCTCTTCAAAGCCTGGCCATTCTTTAAGTTCCTCCTTCAAAAAGAACTTCAAAGGCTTCCTGGACCCTTCAATCTACATTGTCCTCCCCCTCCTGTGAACTCCAATACAATTAGTCTGTGGTCTACAACTGTAATCCTTAATTATGTTACATACTACACTGGACTATTTGCTAACTGTCTCGATCAATTCAAGTCATTAATTTACTGAGTGCCTACTTTGTACTATACATTTATTGAGTGCCTACTATGTACCAAGAACTGTATTAGGCACAGGGAGAGCCAAAGACAAAATGAACGTAATGTTCGCCTTCATGAAGGTTGCATTCTACTTGGGTCCCCTGGGTTAGCCTTATCTATACAGCTAGACTATAATAGCCATGAGGTCAGGGTTATGTCAGAATTCTTTTATATTTCTCTTAGTGTCCAGCCTGGTGCTCAGTGAATACGTGCTGATTGAATTTGGGGTTTGACCCTGCACACACACATACACACACACACACCCATGCACACCCCTTATCCTAGTATTAAATGAGATAATTATTAAGACTTATTATACAACAGCCTTTAAAACTCTATACCTGTTCAGAGTCTTTAAGTAGTTGACAATATTATGCTAGACTGGCTGAACCTCCTCAAATGTGAAGGCAATTTTGCTTGAAAAAAGAGAGGAATGAGCCCTATTTTGAGATTGTCTGACACTTCTATCTCAATTTACCCCTGTAAGCCTTTCCCAGCAGCACGCCTGAGGCCTCCAGTCTGGTAGTCTTCCCCTGGGAAAGAGGTGGAGAGAAGGGAAGAAATATGAGGTGGTATAGAGGTAGAGAGAAAAACAGGATTTGGGCCAGAGGCCTAAGTATGAATCATGGCTCTGATACTTGTGTGACTTTGGGTAAATCCCTCCAACTGTGTCCACCCTGGTTTCATCATCTGTAAAAATGAAAGCCACGTATGGCCCTGTAGGTGGAGTGAGGCTCTTTGACTGAACCCAAAACTTCTGTCAGAGGGCTGCACTTGAGGACCTAGAGGGCCGCGTGCAGCCTCGAGGCCACAGGTTCCCCACTGCTGGCCTAGATTGTCAGGGAACTGTCTGTCACAGTCTCCCCTCCCCACCCCAGGGCGCTCTTTTCCTCAAAACCAAGCAGGAAGAACTAAAAATCCCCAGTTCAGAGAAATTGCATGAGACAAAGTCTGTCATCACTCATTTTTAGAATGGCTGCATGGATGAGGGGCACTCTGGCCCAGTCACCATCTTACTGCCTGGACAGACTGCCTCAGATAAGGCTAACATGCAGACCTGATGTTCTCCATTTCCACATTTGCCCTGGAAGTAACAACCCATTCACTTGTTCATTCACCCGTATAACACCTAATCAAACTTGTCTCACTCTGTCCAGACCACTTCAATCACTGTTCCACTTCTCTGTCAATATAGCCCCTGAAATCCGCACTCCCTGAGCTGAATTTGATGAATCTTAGAGTTGAGCAGGACCTCAGAGGTCACCTGGTCCAACCTGCACTCAAAGCAAGAATTTGCTCTTGGAGCCTGTGGAAGACTGAACAGACAACTGGTTTGGAGTGAGAGGATTTGAGTTCAAATCTTACCTTTGACAATTAATGCCATTTCCTGTTTGCCTTCGGGTAAGTGAATTCATTTCTCTAACCCTTAGTTGCCTCATAGGTGTGAAAAAAAAATCAGTAGTTTGGACTAGGAGACTTTTCTTGGGCTTTAGGTATATGAGCCTTGGCTTGAAGACTTCTGTCTGGGGGAGCGCTCAGTCTCCTGAGATTAGCTTTTTGCATTTTGTTCTAGCTCCCATTACTTAGGAAGCTTCTTCTTACATTAAACTTAAATCTTTCTCTCTCTAACACCCAGGCAACTACGTGGCACAGTGGATAGAGTGCTGGGCCTCGTGTCGGGCAGACTCATCCTCCTGATTTTAAATCCAGCCTCAGACACTTACTAACTGTGTGACCCTGGGCAAGTCACTTAACCCTGTTTGCCTCAGTTGTAAAATCCTCATCTGTAAAATGAGTCAGAGGAGGAAAGGGCAAACCACTCCAGTATCTTTGCCAAGAAAACCCCACATGGGAGTGGTGGAGAGTCAGACACAACTGAAATGACTAAACAGCAACAACTTTGCATTTTCCACTCTGGGTGAACTTCCCTCCTCAGCGTTAAGTGCTTACAGAAGGACTATTGCTCACTCACTCGCTCCTTTTTGCTTTCCTGAGCACAGCACCTCCACCACCACCCTTTCTGCTCCCCCAACCCCCTCAGGAGCCCTGTGGGTCCTCCTAAAAGCTCACTCCCCCACAGCGGGAGAATTGGGTCCATTGTTTCTCTTAGGCTTTCCTTTAGGCTAATCTGTAGAGTGTGAAAGAACCCTATTTACAAGAATCGGGTGAATCAGGACAAAATAAAGATCAAACTAGACACAGTCAAAAGCTGTTTGTTCACATGCAACATGCTCTTCAAAGCATTTATCAGGAGTAAGAGGAGTCTTATCTTGCAACTCTCTGTGTGGAGAAAGTGGGTGGATTTGTGGCATACACTTTCAACTCTAAAGATGACCAGTATCCTTGGCAGCCAGTCTCTGGACTCTCTGGAGGTCTCCTGGGCTAAAGTGGGCAGCCTTGATAGATAAGGGTTTCAGCCCTGGCCAAATAACAGATATAGTATAGTATTCTCGTACTCTCATTTTGCTACTCTCAGTGACAAAAAGTAGATTCATTTCTATTTATTTTCCCAGGGCTCCCCTCTCCCCTCATCCCCATCTTGGAAAATGGAATTATGTCCTGGGAGCTAGTAATACTTACTTTTAATAACTCACATTTACATAATGCCATGTAGTTTACCAAGAGCTTTTACACGTATAGTCTCTTTCATCGTCATGAGGGCAAATATTATTTTCCCAATTTTATATATGAGGAAACTAAGACTTAATCAATCAACAAATAATTCTTAAGCACCTATTCTGTGCCAGGCACTGTGCTAGGCTCTGGGGATTCAAGTACAAAGAATTCAACAATCTGTGCTCCATAAGCTTTCATTCTAATGGGGAGACAAGGCCTTAACCCTGTTTGCCTCAGTTTCCTCATCTATAAAAGGGAGCTGGAGAGGAAATGGTGAACCACTCCAGTGTCTTGGCCAAGAAAATGACAAATGAGGTCACAACTGAAAAATGACTAAGCAACTTCTTGATTTAAAGACCTACCCTCTGTCCTATATACCATGATGAAAATATCTCAGGATTAGAGAGTAAATATTACTTGACTGACAGTCAGCGAACAGAGGCAGAATTTCAAAGGAATAGAAGAGCTCTGACAAAGCATCGTATCCTGCGGGTGAGCTGAGGTACCAGGTGTGTGACTCTGGGCAAAGAGTTCTATGAAACTGAAACGACGGAACAATAGCAACAAGGTGGGCTGAGGAGAAGGGAGGGATGAGTTGTAACGCAAATGATTCCATGTTGCAGCAGGTCTGGAGGCCTTTTTGGTCACGTTTCTTAGGCTTTGCAAACTGTTGGATCTTTTGCCTGGGTGTCTTTGGCAAGGGGTAGATAGAGAGGAGTGGTAGGGGATGAGGTAACACAGTGCAGTAGAAAGGTACCTGGAATCAGAGGGTCTGGGTTCAAATCCCAGCTCTGCCGCTTAATACCTGTGTGTCTTAACAGTTAAGTCTCAACCTTTCTGGGACTTTTTAAAAAGAAAGGGGTGCTTAGAATCCAAGGTTATTTCTAGCTCATCTATGACCTTAATTTAAGCAAGCAACAAAACTTGGGCAGCTTGTTCATTGAATTTGTCCCTTGGAAGAATGGGTGCTAAAAGGAACTATGTAAAAGCCCAGAGTTAACGATTAACAGAAGCATGAGTCCAGTAGGCCTCGAAGCCCGGGGCTGCCTATGGGACAATCCTCTTGTGTCTGAGAGGTAGCCAGACTCCTTCCTTCCTCCCTCAGGGCCCAGTAGCTATTTTGTTGTGTGCTCAAAGGAAATGACAGCATAATAGCTAATAGAGGGGCAAAATTCTACCCTGAGGGAGACCCCCTTATCTTCTACGTTGCACTAACTATTTACAGGGCCTCCTTTAATTAGGTTTGATGCTAGAGGACATTTGCAAATTGTCTTTTTTAGGTGTTATGGAGTTTGGGTGGTCTGGGACTCTCTCATTCAGATATCAACAAGCATGGGAACTTTTTGGAATAAGGCTGTATCACTTAGTGGTGAAATCAGGAGTAAGAAGACCTGAGTTCAAATCTCAGCTCAGCCCTCCCTGTGACCTTGGACAAATTGCTTAATCTCTCTGGGCCTTCACTACTCATCTTTAAAATGAGGGTGTTTGAACTCTGTGACCTTCCAACTATTAATCCATGATTGCTTGTTGGTGTTCAGTTTTTAGCTTTGCAGGGAGGTTTTTAGTTCATGTGGGGAGATGTCATTGTTGTTGTCAGGGGTCATCTTTCATTAGTTGTAGCCTCCAGGCCTGGGAAGAATGATTACACAGCAAAGGAAATAACCAAAGATGCTGCCCACCTCAGATTAATTGCAGTGACCCATCTTGGTCTTAAACAGAAGGAAACAGATCTCCTTTCTCTCAGTAGAGAGATGGGACACTACAGGTGTGGAACGACGCTCATACTGTCAGACTTTGGGATTTGGATTTTGCTCAGATAGTTCTTTGTTATGCGAGAGGATACAATGAAGGGCTATATTAGTAAGTGATACCGATTTTTAATTTTTAAATTTGTTTTTGATTAGACTTCTAGTTTCATTGATATAAGGAGTATCCTTCTCAGGGGGGCAGATCTGTAACTGCTCCACAAATTATAATCTTAGCTACCTGGCAAGGGCATGTGGGAGCCAGCACAGTCTAGCTAGAGCCCACTGTTAAATTTTCAGTGTGAGCACTTACACCTCAGCAATTGCTACAAAACAGGGCTTGGTTTATTGTTTTGTTGATTGTCCGGACTTAAAGTGGTGGAGAAAATTTTAATAATGCAACTTAAACTTAAAAGTGTGTCATACAGTATGTTTTTCAGAAAGCTGGTTGTTAAACATTTAGGGCCCACCACTATGCCTGGGGCACCAGGAGTTTGAGTGATTTGATCAGTTGTACAGCCAGATGTGAGAGTCAGGATTTAAACCCAGGATTTTCGAATGAGGAGTCCAGATCACTATTCACTCTGCCAGGCTTCCTTTCTTTTTGAATTTTTTTAAAAAGATGTAAATAAAAGTTATTAATTGGGGGTGGGAAGAAGAATGATTATTTAATATATTTCAGAGAAAGAGCTAAAGAATCAAATCAGATGTTATCCGCTCGAAGAGACCTTTTTGGCCTGTTTGGTCCTTTAATATCTAGCCAGAAAGTTATTGCTCACCTAAGAAGGCAGTGACACTGGAGGAATTATTTGTTGTGGAAACAGACTGTCTTCTTATTATTCAATTCAGAGTCTTTGATGATTTCTCTACTGTTGCTGTGCTCTCAGCACGCACACACAGACATAAATGGTTATTTCCCCAGTGGGGTGGAGGCTGGGGTGCCAGAGTGGATAGATCTTTGGATTATTTATTATGGGTTTTTTCCCATACAGCAGATGAAATCCACAGAAGGCACTCTCTTCATTTTCTTGCCATGGGAACTTTATTCCCTCATGTTTTACTGGCCTCCCCTACTCAGCCTATCCAGCATCTTTTGATGAAGGTTTTGGCTTCTTAAAAACCAGTATCCTAAAAGAGTTCTGGTGTAGCAAGAGAAATTAAAATTGTAAGGGAATTTTAAAAGGATCTTTCTTCTAAGTCACAACTTTGCACTCTACCAAAGTTATTAGCATCGACTAACAATCGTTTATTAATTGCCTACTATGTGCCAGGCACTGTGCTAGGCATGCAAATAGACAAATCAAACACTTCATGCCCTGGAGACACACTACCATCACTGTTGGAAGAGCCTAGCTCTGAGTTTTGTTAGATATTATAAACAAACTTAGCCTAGACCCCTCTCTGAGGCAGGGAATATAAAATATAAAGACACAGTGTGGATATAACCTGGATCTGGGAGTACTATAGACTACAAGCTCAAAACAAATCACATGATGGACAAAAAACACTATCTTAGGCTGTGTGGAAAGGGAAGCACAGTATCAGGACTTGGGAGGTGATGATAGAATCCATGTGTTCCGTTTGCCCGTATCAGACTGCACCTGAAGCATTGTATTAAATTCTAGCATCTCATTTTACAAAGCATATCCAGGAGAGGAAGGCAACCAGTCAGCGAGTCAATAAGCATTTATTAATGACTGTGTGACAGGCACTGTGCTAAACACTGAGATACCAAGAAAAGCAAAAAAAAAAAAAAATCCCTTGCCTTCAAGGAGCTTACATTCTAATGGTGGTGATGGGAGCAACATGCCAACTACATACATATGTAGGGTGTCAGCCAGTTGACAAACATTTGACCTTACTCTGTGGTGCACTATGCTAAGTGCTAAAAGCAGAAACAGAGTCTCTGCCTTCAAGGATCTTACATTCTAATGGGAAAGATGATACCTAAAAGGAAGCTGAAAAGATGAGGAAGTAGAAAGTACCTGGTACAGGGGGATGATGGAGATGTCCAGAGGAGTGCAACCAGGTAGGAAATGAAGAAATGGCTGGCCCAGGTGTCCTCCTTAAATGGAGGTACTAGAAGGAGCCTACTATTCAGAGAGAGGGAGGCTCCAGGGGTAGAGGCTTCTTACGAGGTCTGAGCACTTCCAAGGTGTGAGTGCTGTGTGTGTGTGGTACCATATGGTTTACATGTATGTCCCAAGGAAGTATGAATAGACATTTTAGGATCTCATATACCCTTCGCCAAGGGAGACTTCTGATTCTGACCTAGAAAGGAAAAGGAGATTGGGGTCATAAGCCTTGCCTGCTGCGCTCTCCTCAGAGAGGGGATACTGGACTAAAATTATATTTATCTGCACCCTCCCCCCCCATATTGTTAGTCTAGGTGAAAGGACTATTAATTTATTACTACTTTCTTGATCATTGTTCTTTAATGGGGAAGGACTTCTCCAAGCTGTATTTGAAAGTTTGACTTTCTTCCCCACTAAAAGCCAGTTATACGAAGACCATCACAATAGCGAATAGGAAATAAGTACATTTATTTAAGCCGTAGCAAACAGAAATCAGAGAAGTTACACAGATTAGAATAAACTAGACTAGACAGTACATTTCAGCTCAACTAAGAAAGTCCACTATCTCACTCAAAGTGAAATTCATTTAAGTCTGCAGTATGGCATGATGGAAGTCAAGGGCATATTTGAGGTACTGGCTCCTCTAAATTTTAGCTTCTTCCCAAGGGTTTTCTCCCTCTCCAGGTATGGCTACCTGAAGACAGACTGAAACTGTAAGGGCCTGTCTCTCACATCCAGAAGCTACAGAAGGTAGAAATCTCCCAAGCTCTTAAAAACTCGGCCCCTCACACAGAAAAGCACAGGTCACTGTGTAATTATTTTCTCCACCAAAGAGGAGAGTCTTATGCAAATGCCCAGATCTGAACTCCAATTATACATTCAAATTGTACAAAGTAGAGGGAAGGAAGGTAATCTTAGAGGAGAAGGGAAAGGGGTGGAGGAGAGGGAAGAAGAGCCTCCAGCAGAAAGTGGGATTTAATGTAAATCTTGAAAGAAGCCAAGAAGTAAAAGTGAGGGAGGAGAGCATTTCAGGCATGGGGGGACGTTAGGAGTGCCTTGTGTGAGGAAGAGCAAGAAGGCAGGTATTACTGGATCAGAAAGTACATGATGGGGAATAAAATCTGAGAAGACCAGAAATGTAGGAAGGGTCAGATTGTGAAGGGCTTTAAAAGTCAAACTGAAGGTTTGATTTTTGATCCTGGAGGTAATAGAGGGCCACTGGAGTTTTTTGAATAGGGGGGAAGGTGATATGGTCAGATCTGTTCTTTAGGAAGATCATGTTGGTAACTAAGGCAGCAGGGAGAAACTTGAGGCAGGCTACTGCAATAAACCAGCCATGAGGTGATGGGGGCCTGCACCAGGATGGCGGGTATGTGAACGGAGAGAAGGATGTATAAAAAAGAAGATGAGAAGACAGAAGACCATGCTACCTATAAGAGGATTTATTGGAGAAAGTTGGGATATTTAGACTGGTGAAGAAGAGTGAGGGCATTACGGCTTTTAAGGACCTTCATGTGGAACAGGGATTGGACTTGTTTTTCTTAGACTCAGACAACAAAACTAGAAGTAAATGGGTAAAAATTTGGGAGAGAGAGGCTTAGGTTCTATGCAAGTATAACCTGAGCCCCAAAGACCATTGATATGGAGCTCTCTCCCCATTGATAAAGCTGAGGAGAGGAAGATAGGAAGAATAGAAAGGACAGAGACAGAGGGAGACAGAGTGAGAGAGTCCCAAAACACTGAAAGCAACTGAATTGAACATTTTAAAAAGCCTACTGTGTGCAAGGTATCATATTAGATGCTGGAAGTCACAAAGAATGCCTGACCTACCTCTGTCCTCAAGGAACTTAAGGGTATGGTTGGGAAAAGGAGATGCACTAATTAGCATTTAATAAGTATATATAAATGTACATTGTACAAGGAGAAGTCCATGGGTGAAAAATTACTTCCACCTAGGGGGATCCATGGAATATTTCTTGGAGTAGGTTGTTGCCTTCAAGTGTTGGCAGGATTTTAATAGGCAGAAATGTACAGGTTAGGTCAAAATTTTTGCTCACAGGCAAGAAAAATCACAGCATCTTATTTTTCTCAAAACTCTCCTGAGGTAAGACTAGAGCAAATGTTATCAATCTTAACTTTCCAGAAGGGAAAAAAATGGAAATATAGGGCATTAAAGAACTCATTTAGATTTATAGTTCGCCCTTCTGCTAGGCCTTGCCAAATTTCTTTTCAGATTTTCTTGGCCATACTGAAGATGCTTCTTGTCTTTGGCAAATTTCAAGCCTGTTGTGTCTCCCAGATGGCTGCCTGCCGGCAGTGTTGCAAAGACTCCACATTTGGGGACAGTGTTTCTGGGATTTGACATCTGGAAAGTAGATGGCTGGAAAACACTGGCAAAAACTCCCAGCCCTTCTGTTTCACCGCATGTTAGATGGGTAGTCTTTTGTCCGGGGAGAGCTACAGGAGTGGTGTTCACCTTTTGAACAGATAATTACAGTTTGGAGGAGCCAGATGAAAGGAGATGAACAAATGGGTCGGAGACTCTAGAGAACACACTACCCTGAATGAAGGCAGAGTTTGAGGAGGGCCAATGTTCCCATTGCACAATAAGATCTCTCCATAGGAAAGAGACCAAGAATGGCTTAGCTACAATCCAGTGGTGGTAATTGGTTCTCTTCACAATAGGGAGTGTTAATGGTTTCTTTTTGAACAGACTGCCTGACCTGAAAGTCACCTTGGATGGTTCCAGGTGCTGAATGCTAGGGACTGAAGCCAGCATTAACTTGACACCAGGTAAATATTCCTTCTATGGGCCTATTCTCTTGGAGCAGTTCCTTAGCTCCCGTTTTCTCCATCTGCAGCACCCCATCTGGCTACCTTCCCCCCAGACAATGCTATTTTGGTGTTGCCAACCAGAGTAGATTTCTTACTACTTCTTACTGTGAGGCAGGCTAATTAAGTGGCCTGGGCCTTCAGTGAAGTCCAGGGTCTGTAATGAGTGACCGGAGCCGGACACAATCATCGCAGCACCCTTGCAGCTCTAGCTTTTATTGCTTTTTAGGGGCTATCTTTTTAAAGACCATCCCTAGAGCTCAGCAGGTGAGAACAAAAGACTCTGGGTTTCTGCAATGATTGTTCTTACTCTCCTGCTCTTTCCTTCCCGGCTTCAGATACCCTGCTGAGGGATTTTCTTAATTGTATTTGGTTGGGGTAGGAAAGGCATCAGTTTGTTTGGACTTTTCCCCTAAAACAAAACAAAAACAGAAACAAAAACTTTGTTTTTGAGACTTCCTTTCTTGTTTTTCCCCTGCCCTTGCCTTACTCATTTATCTTAGGCCTTTGGTATTTATTTCCACAATTTCCTTTATTTACTTCTATTTGTGTTTGAGGACTTCACTTTCTATGCTGGACCTAGTAGATGGAAGAGATTCTACAATAACGAGAGTCTGCCTCCATATCTGGATTACATCTATTCACCTGCTGGCTCATAGGAACCTGGGATGCCAGACCTTTTTGCTAAATGACTGGAGCTGGGTAAAGTACCCTCCACCTTTCCCGTAGCCATTCAGCCCCTCTAGGGTAATAGGATTTTCTCTGGACTTTGTGAGGAATTAAATATGTCTTTAATATTTTATGACAGAAGGGAAATAAGATGGACTGAGGCTGAAGTCTTCACTCAGAGTTATAAGACAGATAGATGATAATCCAATTTCCTCCCTGTTCAGAGCTTGGACATACATCTCAGCAGGTCAAATACAGACAGAATTTGTGCTAGCCAGTGCTAGTCCTCCTTGTTGAGGGATAAAGAGCCTTTAGCATCTCAAAGAATGAAGGGTGGAATTTTGGGCGTCAGGGCAAGATGATGGGAGGGGGCCTCTTAAATTACATCATGTAGGCAACCACCTACTTGGTCTACTTCTGTTTGCACCTGTCCATATGTAATCCAAAGATACTGCTTTCAGAATGCCTAACCCTGAGTCAATGTGAGCCATCAAAGTCTTCGGCCAAGTTCATAGAAATCTAAGAGTAGGAGCTAGAAGAGAGGCCAGAGACCTCTTATCCAAGTAACTTATTTTACAGATCGGGAAACTGAGACATACCGAGAGAGTAATTTACTTGTCCGATGTTCCACAGGTAGTAAGGAACAGTCAGGATTTGAACACAGATCCTCGGACTCCAAAGCTGTTTCTCTTTCCAATTTGTCTTTCTTTTTATATCACCCTCACTTCTAAAAATAGCCCTCCTCTTGTACCCAGCATACTTACAGCTAAACCACCCAGCGTATCAACATAGTGTTTGATAGCTTACTCCATGCTCCCCACCCACGCACACACAGTCCCATACCTTCATAAAATAAAGGAGGCAGGAAATAATCCCTTGATTCTTAAAAGATAGTGTATACTGAGTTTGTTAGAAAATTGAAGTTCATTTAGAATATTTCCTTTGACTCTATTCAGAAAAAAGATTTTCTTTCTTTGGAGGATTCCAGGTAAAAGACAGCCCTTAGAAATATTTTCTGTGACCTCTGAATACATCCTTTAGACATTATCACATTAGGGCCCTGACTAGGGGTTTAAAAAGAGAGAAAAGCCTCTCAGAAGTCCACCAAAAGCTACTGCTTTTTTTTTTAAACACTGCCATCAAAGAAGATTTATTAGACACCAACTTGTACTTAATCTGCCCTGGAATTTAAATTCTTTTTTTTGAGGCCTCACAGACCATGTTGGACACTCAAGCATTTAGGATTAATTCAGAGAAAAACCTTAATGGGAATTCAAGTGTTTGAAGATGCTGTTCCATTTATTTTTCCCATGCTTTTATTCAATTAGGACCTATTATTATGACTTTGTAAATTGGGCACATTAGACTTGCACTTATTGAGTAAATTTATATATAGACTTTTTTCTGGAAAGACAATGTGGGGAGCATTTTAAAGCAATTCTCTCTCCCTCTCGCTCTCTCTCTCTCTCTCTCTCTCTCTCTCTCTCAACATCCCTGGTCTCTGTTTAATATTTCCTTCCATCATAGCTCTTGCATTTTGCACAAAGTAACAATCTACAGAACCCATGGGGTCTGATGATAAAAATCAAGAAACAGGAATGGCTTATAGCTCAGTCACAGGATATTAGCAGGAATTAGAACATCTCCTGACTACAGATAATTATCTATTTCTTTTGTTCTGAATCTTGAATAAATCCCCTTGCTAGATATTGCCATATTCTCGATCAGCTGAGAGCATCTGGATAGTGCTGCTGTGATAGCCAAATTAGCCATTCCAATTAGGGGAAGTGGTAAGCTGCCTCAGTGCTTGGACTCACAATAACTTGATTTAAAAGGGCTTGATGGTGCCATTGCTAGAAGGACGAGGCATTAGCTGTGACATGACCTCTTAAACATCTGAAGAAATGACTGGCTCAGGAAGGGCATGGAAAAATTATTTCATACTACATCGACAGCATTTAAAAAAATTATTTTCACTGGTCTTATGCTGGATTAATTCTACCTTTTCTTTTCTTTTTTTTTTTTCAAATAAAAAGGCATGGATGGCAGCTGAGGTCCTTCTTAGGGCCTTTATGGTTTGGGATTAAAATGCTTAAGTGCCTGAAGAACTCATTAGTATGTGCACCCTAGCCACTTGTGGTCTGTTGCAAAACCTGGTGGGTGAAGAAAAAGGAATTGCTGGGCATGGGGGTAGGGTAAGAGGATCGGGCAGGTGGAGAGGGGGAAGGGAAAGAAAGAAGAAAAGAAAAACAGATTTTCCACAAACCAATATTTTGTGCGCGGAATCAACTGGAGGTCTCTCTTTAGAGTGGAGAAACCATTATGACCAATATGTGGCTTCAATTTGACCTGGGCACTTAGAATTTTAAAGGAACTCAAGCCTTTGCATTTTTACAATTTGGGAAACAAGTAAACAAATGACATCAATTGAGTCCATAGTTGAGTCTAGTAATCAATCAATACAATGACTGATTGTTTGTTAAGGCCACTACCTAAACCATCTCAGAAAGATGAACTGTATCAAAATGGTAAGGATTTCTGGAAAAGGAGATTCATTGACCTTTGGCAACTACTCTGTTGTTTAATAAGCCTTAGTGTTAGGAATTTCTTTGGAGAGTAGTTTGGTGTTGTTCAAGGGGCACTGAACTTGGAATTAAGAGAAGCCAGATTTGGAATTCTATTTCTGACACTTAACTAGTTGTGGTATCACTGGGTAACTCATTTAATCTCTCTGTGCCTCAGTTTCCTTCATCTAGAAAATGAAGATGTCAATATCTGTGGTATTAACACTATAGGGTTGTTGGGAGGATTTAATGAGGATAAAAACCACTCTGTAAATCTTAAAGCAATATATAAATGACAGTTATTTTTACTGCAATCTAATCTACATCCATTCCACTATAATATTACCTGTCTCCAATAGCACTAAAAATACTTTAATGATTAAATAAATTAATATATATTCTATATCACAATATATCACAATATCTATCTATCTATTCCACTAAATTCCTCATGATTCATCAAGGTATGTGGGATCCTTGTATATACAAAAATTCTGTTTCCTTAGAGCCAGAGAATCACATTTTCAGAGTTGGAAGGGATCTCAGTGGCCAGCTAATCCAACCCATACTGGAGAAAAAAATCTCCACCACAAAACACCTCCAAAGTGGTCATTCGGACTAAGCTTGGAGACATTGAATGAGGGAGAATCCACTATCCTCCTGAACCAATCAATTCCATGTTTGGAGAGCTGTAATTTTTAGCAAGTTTTCCCCCCATACTTCAAGCCTAAATCCTTCTCTCCTCAACCCCCACCCACTGTTCCTAATTTTCCCCCTGAGGCCCAGAAGAGTAAATCTAATCTCTCTTCTACATAAAGGCCATGCAAATACTTGAGGACAGTTATTATGTCTTGCCCCAAGTCTTCTCTTCCACAAGCTAGATATCCCCAAATTAATTAATAGCTGTTTGGTTGCCCTTCTCTAAACATTCTTATCAATTTCCTTAGTGAAATGTGGTACCTGACCGCTACTCTAGACATGCTCTGTTAGAACAATGGCAAAATATCACCACTTTATTCCTGGAACTTTTATCCTCTGAGATTGCTTTAGCCATATTACGCTGTTAACTCATATTGAGTTTGCAGTCTACTAAGACCCCCAGATCTTTTTTTTCCCCAGACAACCTGCTAACTGAGCCTTTCTCACTTTGTACCTGTGATTCTTTTTTACTCAAATATAAAACTTTACTTTTATCCCTGTGTGATTTGGCCCAATGTCCTAGACTGTCAGGAACTTTTTGGACCTGATCTTTCATTCTCTGTTATCTACCCCTCCCAGCTTGTGTCACCTGCAAAGGATGCCATCTGTCCAAATCATTGATAAAAATGTTAAACAACACCGGGAAAAGCAAATGTCTCTAGGGTACTTCACTAGAAAAATCTTTCCAAGTTGATTGAACCATTAATGATTCCTCTTTGTGCCAGACCATTCAACCAATTCCAGATTCATTCAATTGTACTCTCATCTAGCCTACATCCTATAGGAGGCCTCCACTGATTAACAACCCATCATTTTCAGGTTTTTATTCCATGGCTGATCAGTTCTATTATATTAGTGTGTGTCCACTAATGCTGATTTATAAATGTTGTCTGTCATTCAATTTAATTAATCGATTACCTTCAAATAGATGACATTAATGCTTTAAGTTTGCTAAATGCGTTACTCATTTAGCTCATTTGAGCCTCACAACTTTGTGTGGTGGTTGCCACGGGCATTATTTTCTCTATTTTACAGATGAGGAATATGACTTAGCCTCTGTGATTTATCAATGGTCACATAGGCAATAAGCATTGGAAGCAGAATTTGAACCTAGGTTTTCCTGATTCCAAATCCACCACTGTATCCACTATACCCTGTTTTCTCCTTTCTATGTTCTCCTGCATAGCATCTAACATAGTACTAGTGACTGTGATGGGGTATGGGCTCTGGGCCCCTCCTGTGCTTTGAACTTTCAATCCAGCCCCTGAACTTTTCCACATGGCCAAGCCTCTGGCTTTAGCCTGAGGCATTGGCCCATCCCAGTAATCCTTTTAACTGCCCTTTCATTGTGGCCCACCTAGACTACCATTCCTCAATTCCACCTAGATCTCTTCTCTGTTCACCCCAAAGCTACTGGTCATTCCTTGATCACATCCAGATCTTCCCACAGTCTTTCTGTATATAAGGTCCATCTTGCTCCCCCGCTAACCCCCCATTAAATCTCTCAGATTCAATCTGGCCTTTGAGGCAGGACCTGAGTCATTTGCCCTTGAATTTCAGGGTTCCTAACACACCTAGACCTCAACAACTGGGCTCTGCATCAGCGTGTCTCAATGTGAATGAAGTCTAAGAAGGTGCTGCTGAAGCTATGGGAGGTAGTTCCATTTCTTCTATTTTCTCAAGTTGATTTCTACTGCACCATTTATGCAGGCTAATCACATTTTAAAGAGAGGACCAATGACTGAGGGGAAGAAAGGATTTTCTCTTCTCCAGTTTTATTTTTTCTTCCTAGAATTGCACCGACATCCAATAGCATTCATGTATTCACGTTAATCTGACACTGACTGGGTGTCGTGGGCATATCATTTAGTCTACCTGATCCTTAATTTCTTCAGCTACAAATTAGGGACAAGAAGGCTTGTGGGACTAATCTCCTGGGTTGTTGTGAAGCCTACATGAGATAATGTCAAGGACTTTGCAAACTTTAAGCTCAGCTATTATTATAAGGCATGGTTTCTTCCCTCAGGGAACCTAGACTATGGTTAAAGACACAGAAATTAGTACACATGATAAGAGAGAGGACAATTAAATTCTAAACCACATGACCTTAACCACAAGTGCACTAGGAATTCAGAGGAGGTGGGAGATATAGACCTGGAGTAATTAGAGAAGACTCACTAGAAGGAAGTGGGACTTTGTAGGCACCTTCTTTCCCTTTTAAAATTCTATTCAATTCACCAGACATTTAGTAAGAGCCTTTTAAGGGTTAAGTACTGGCACTGGGGATATAAAGAGTTGCACATAGGTCTTTCTCCTCTTTATAAGTATTGCCATTCATGATTTCAGAGGACTCATGTTGAAACATGTTATCCTATACAGAGAGGTCATGGATTTAGGGTGCAAAATGAGAAAAACATTTTTGAATACAGCCATTGAAGGAATTTGTTTTGCTTGACTATGAATATTTTGTTACAAGGATTTTTTCCTTTCTTTCTTTTCCAGTGGAGTGGGAGAGAAAATAGGTATTTGTTAATTTTTTTAAATAGGGAAGTAGTGCTACAGATGTGAAATATGAACTTTCAGATCTATTGTTAATTTTACTTAACTGTTTTACCTTGTTAAGTAGGAGTAACCTATAAATGTTTGTAATGTAAAAACAAAACATATCAATAAAACTTAAAAAAGGAAATATCATTAGTAAAAAAGAAAGAAGGAAAATGATTCCTATCCTTAAAAAGTTTAAGTAAATATGTACATACAGAACAAATGCAAAAATTGGGGAGGGGATTAGAAAGATCCTTGAAAAGGAAGGCTACCCAGAAACATATTGTTGTTGGTGGTGGTGGTCCTTACTTTTCAAAGAAGACCAATGGACATCATGGTGATGATATCAGTTGGGATAGAGTAGCAAATAAGATTGGACAGGCAAGGCGAAGCCAAATTCTAGAGCAGCACTTCTCAAACTGTGTATCTCCACAGTTTGAGAAGTGCTGAAGGGGTCAAGAGTGAAAAAAGTTTAAGAAGCCCTGTTCTAGAGGGCTTTTTAGTTTTATTGTATGTACAATAAAGTATGTGATCACAGCATACTAAAATCTCTGTCTCTATCAACCGAGAGAGTGGAAGCCACTGTGGAATGGGAGCTCTGAGCTATATATTGACAGAAAATTTTACATTTTAATATTTGAAGCAATATTCCATTTAATTCTCTAGATTTATTTGGGACCTAGTCTGTGAGGACAGGCTTAATCAGGGCTACTTTAGTTATACTTCTTAATAGGCTACAGATGGTGGTCTATGTAGGCAAAAGCCTTAAATTTGCTCACCTGGCAGGCAATTCACATATTGCATTTAGTCAATTAAACTCCTTTTCTATAGAACTTAGTGACATTCTGTTTTAAGGAAATCAGCACTAAAGCCGCACAACCATAGAGACCCATACTGGGACCTCTATCACATTCAGGATCTCATCCTGGGGAAAATGCATTTCTTTTTTATATTTCTGTATTTTGGACTGAATTATATTTCCTTTCCAGCTATGTCTCCCCCCCCCCCAAAAAAAAAACAAAATCCCTTTTCATTTTAATTTTTAAGATGCTTTCCTTTTTTTTTTTTACTAAAATTTTTTTGTCTAGATTTTTATTTCCCCTCTCTACCCTACCTTCTCAGACAGACTTTTATCTCTCATGATTGATCCACTGTTTCCCACAGGATACCAAGTGCATTTTGTATTTGTGAATACTATTGATTATTAATGCATTATGCCTATTGTCTCCAGTAGCATAGTGCTGCTGGTAATCAACACTGCTTGGAAATTACATGCTATTGATAACATTGTTGCTTATTTGCATGTAGCATTGAATTCATTGATATTGCTTGTCTTTTCATATGCTAATAAGCCTGCTGAATAGAATTGAATTAATGGAAGCAGTGTTTTAGGAACATAAGTTCGGTAGAGATATGTAGGCTGGACTATAGTGGGCATGAGGGGGAGAGGAGGAGAGCCTGGAAGCAGTGAGAATAACTTTAAGGCTCTTGTGTAATCCAGGCATGAGGTAATTAATTAGGGTACAGACCAGGATAATGGCCGTGGAAACAGAAAGCAAATCCAAGAGACATTTAGAAGGAAAATGAGATATTTTCTAAAATCATAGAATGTTAAAGCTGGAAGATTGTATAATCCAACCCCATCATTTTCACAGCTGAGGAAATTGAGGCCCAATTAGAGAACAAAAGTTGGCACATTGTATGTATCGAGTGCTAAATTCAGACCATGAGGAGGCCAGAGGGAAGAGAGGGGTTTGATGCAGATCAGGAAGCTTTCCTGGAAGAAGTAAAACTTGAACTAGGTAGGATCTGGATAAATTCACTTTATTAAAAACAACAATGACAAGTTAGCTATGTTTGTTCTTGTAAAACCATGAGAAGTATTTTGTTGTCATTGCCACGTCCAATTTTTTATGACCCCATTTGGGGTTTTCTTGGCAAAGATATTGGAGTGGTTTGCCATTTCTGTCTCCAGCTAATTTTACCTATGAGGAAATTTAGATAAAAACAGGGTTAAGTGACTTGCCCAGGGTCACACAGCTACTAAATGTCTGAGGCCAGATTTGAACTCAGGAAGATGAATCTTTCTGACTCTAGCCAGGTCCAGCACTCTATTATCCACTGTGCCACCTAGCTTCCCCATGAGAAACATAAAGAATGACATTTTGGTGCCATGGAAGAAGCACTAGATTTGGAGTCTGAAGATCAGAGTTTAAATGCCAGCTCTAAAGGCAGAGAGATGGTACAGTGGATAGGGTGTGTAGAACTTCGGAGTCAGGAAGACTTGAGTTCAAATCCAGCCTTAGACCCTTACTAGCTATGTATCCCTGGGTAAGTCATTTAACTACTTTTTGCCTCAGTTCCCTTATCTATAAAATGGGGATAACAGCAGCATTTACTTCCCAGGATTGTTGTGATGATCAAATGAGAAAATATAAAATTTGTAAAGTACTTGGCAAACTTTAAAGTGCTATAAAAAACGCCAGCTAGTTATTCTACTTACTACCCTCAGTAGTAATCACTTAATCTTTTTGGGCCTCAGTTTCCTCATTAGTACAGTGACCCTTTAAGGTCATTTCCAATTCTAAATCTTTGATTTTATGATCACATTAATCAATCAACTAAAGATCTTCTGGGTGGTGATCAGAGGTAAGATACTTTCTCTAGAGGACAAGTGCAAAAGGCAGCAGGCTACAACTGAAATACCATTGGATTGAGAATCAGGAGACCTGGGTTTTAGTCTGGATTCTGCCAATAAGTAACTGTGTGGTTTTATGGCTGACAAAGATGCGAAGGACAGGGGTGAGTCAGAGATGCCTCCAAAGTTTCTAACTTGGAAAACATGGTGGTGTTATGAACAGAAATGTGATTGTTGAAAATGATAGTTTAATTTGGGAACGATGGAGAAGTGGGCAGGAAAGTATACCTTTTATTTTGTTGTTTTTAAAGGATTAAGTCTTTTTATGTCCCTTTCTAGTTTGGAACTAGGATTTGAACCTAGGACTTTATTGTCTCTAAGCCCAAAGGTCTCTCCAAAATCCTTTTAAATCCCCTCAAAGAGTGCCCAGTACAGAGCTTATACAGTATGTGTTCAAAGATGTTGGTACTTGACTGACTAACAGAGGGCAAAATTTTAAATCTTTAAGTCTTTATTGGACTCTAGATCCCCCTTATAATACAAAGTTTCATCCAGTTCTAAGGCTGCTCCCTGTAGAAGACACTTTTCAAATGATGGCTGGAAAATACTTTTTAGTTTGGATTTTAATTTCAAACCATCTTTCTAATAGTTACTACAATGTTTGTGAATTCATTCATCAGTGTAGGGAGATACTAACAAATCTCTGTAACTTTTAGTCCTAGTGGCTGTGAGGCACTGAGAGGTTAGCTAATTTTCCATGGCCATACAACTAGCATGTGTCAGAGGTAAGATTTGAACTTAGGTCTCTTGGACTCCAAGGCCAATCCTCTATCCATGACTATACCCTCCTGCCATGTTATAGAGGGTAAAAGTATAGATGATGGGAGCATTAGTAATAAACATGGCATCAGATGTCAAAGAAACACTTTTTTACTAAGGAATTAAAATTTTTGTAATGGTTGTACATGAGGGAAGTAGCTCCATTGTGTGATTTTAAAGAGTATGCTCAATCTGCACAACCTTCTTTCAAAAATGTTTCTGGAAGATCTAAGTATGAATCAGATTATGTTTATAACCTGATTATAATATAAATTATAATATAAATATTAATTATATTGCCCTTCAGAGGTTTTCTAGCAATATGACAAAATTAAAATTTTATGTGGTCTTCATTATTATTTCCAATTTCATTTTGAGGTGCTCAGTGTTAAATGGGAAATCTCCCAAATGGGGAGAAATTTTGGGTAGGCTGGTGTAGTGGGTAGCTAACTTTAGAGTCAAGAAGACTTGGATTTGAATGACTTGGATTTTGCCTCTGACACTCGCTTGCTGTGGGACCACGGGCATGTTGTTTCACCGCTATACCCCTCAGTTTCCCCATCTCTACAATGGTAATAATATCTCCTATTTCAGAGAGCTTTTGTGAGCCTCAAATGGGGAAACATATGTAAAGCTATTTCCAGAACAAAGTGTTTTGTAAATGCCAGTTACAGTCTCAGAAATCCCATTTGCTTGTCATGATGATAAGTAACACTTGGGATCAATCCTACACTACTGTGTATATAAGCTACTTATTAATAATGATAAATTAGTTTCCTAGGAGAAGTACTTTAACTCTTTGAAGGCCATTGGGAATAGGCAGCTGAAAAAATTCTATAATTACTCAGATGACACATTTATGATGCACAGGTCTCACATTCTTAAAAAACAACTTTACGTGACCCTGACATTCTTTTAAGATACTATTATGTATCTTTCCTCTCCCATCCTATAGCTCCTTCTAGGCGTTTGGCTATAAAAGGGCCATCTAGACTTGGTGCCTGTATTTCCTCACTCACTACTCGCATCTTGATATCTTGCACTTCCGTCTCCACCACTCAACTGAAACCACTCTGATCAATGTTCTCTTAACTGTTCGTCAATTTTTGTCAACCTCTCTGCAGCTTTTGACACTATTGATCATACCGTCCTCCTCTCTTAATTGTTATGACCTAGCTCTCTTTCAATTCTCCTCCGGATTCTTCAGTGTCCTTTATTGGAGAAACCTTTTCCCATGCAGTGAGCATGGATATGTCCCCTAGGTTATTCTGGGTCCTCTTCTCTATATCCTCTTCCTTGGTTGATCTCTATAAACATAGAGATGACAATCCACATAGCCAGCCCTAATCTCTCTTTTGAAGTAAAATCCCACAACTGAATGAATGACATAGCATTTATTTGGTGCTTACTATGTGCCAAGCACTGTGCTAAGCTCTGGGGATACAAATAGAAAAGTCAAGACAGTCTCTGCTCCTAAGGAGCTCTCTCCCTATTTGAAAGAGACAAAGCATAAAAGAACATTGGACTGCAGGGTAGATAGTCCCCAGATTCCACAGTAGCCAAGATGGCAAGGACCAGAGGTTCTTAGTTTTCGTAAGTAGTTAAGATGACAGTGCTGAGGGGCTTTAGGGAATAGAGGGAAGGCAGATGGTAAGGCCTGTGGGATCTTAGGATCTGGCTGTTTTTTGTGCCTAGAATTTTCTCCCTTCTCATCTCTGCCGCCTGGATTCTTTCAAGTCCTAGCTAAAACCCTACCTTCTATAAAAAAGCTTTTCCCAATCCCTTTTAGTGCTGGTGCCTTTCCTTTGTTGATTTTCTTCAATTTATCTGATCTATATCTTGTTTGCACGTAGTTGTTTTTATGTTATCTCCCCAGTTAGACTCTGGGCTCCTTGACAGCAGGGAATTTTTTCTTTTCTTTGCCTTTTTTTGTATCCCCAGTGGCTAGCACAGAGCCAGGCATGCAGTAGGTGCTTAATAAATGCTTGTTAATTTGACATAGGAGGCAGTTATAAGGCAGTTCTCCATCTCATTTGAAGGATTGGAATTGTTGAACTCCCATCTCATCTAAACCCTGTGAGAAGTCAAGAAGCCTGGGCAAAGGGTGAAGGCAAGATTGTAGGGTAACTCCTGTGGTGGATCTCTGCCTAGACATCCCACAGGCATCTCCAGCTCGGAATAGAACTCATTATATGCCTGTCACCACCACCACCACCTGTACCTAAAGTCATCCCTCCTTTAAATTCCCCATGTCTGTTGCTGGTGCTACCATCCTTCAAGCTGCCTCCCATTTGCAGTTTTGGAGTCATCCTTGACATTTCTCTGTCTCTCAAATGCCCCCTGGGCAGCTAGGTGGCACAGTAGATAGAGTGCTGGGCTTGGAGTCAGGAAGACTCATCTTCCCAAGTTCAAATATGGCCTCAGACACTTACTAGCTGTATAAACCCTGTTTGCCTCAGTTTCCTCATCTGTAAAATGAGCTGGAGAAGGGAACAGCAAACCACTCCAGTATCTTTGCCAAGAAAACTCCAAAATGGGGTCCCAAAGAGTCTGACACAACTGACAACGACTGAACAACAACAACAAAACCCCCACCTAGTCAGTTGTTAAGATTTGTAATCCTGCTTCCATAGTCACTTTTGCATCTGTTTTCTTCTTTCAGTTCACATAGCCTCTACTCTAATTCTGGACTTAGCCACCTTTTGTCAAGATCATTTCACTAGTCTTCTTGGTCTCCCTCGTTTCAGTCTGTTCCCTGCCCAATCCATCTTCCACAAAGCTGCCAAATTGGCACTGCTCAAACACAGACTTGACCATGTCAGCCATTTTTAATGATACCCCATTGCTTCTAGGATACGGTCCAAATCCCCTAGTCTGGCGTTTAAAACCCTCAACAATCTGACTCCTACTTTTTTTTCTAGGCTTATTTATATTACTCCCCTTCATGCACTTGAAGTTCTATTGATGGATATTGTGGATATTCCATCTCCCATGTCTTTGCACAAATGGTCCTCCAAGTCTGGAATGCGTCCCCTTTTCACCCCTACTCACTAGAATCTCTAGCTTCCTGCAAAGCACAAATCAAGTGCTACCTTCTACAGGCTGCCTTTCTTGATATTCCCAATTGTTAACACTACCTCCCTGTGGTGGATTGACTTGAGTTCAAATCCTGCCTCTGATATTAATTACCATGAAATATTTACTGTTTGTATAACAAGTCACTTAACATTTGAGCCTTAGTTTCCTCATTTGTAAAATAAGAAAAATTCTGAGGTCCGTTCCAGTTCTAAATATGTGATCCTTTGATCCCTCTCAGAACTATTTTTCACCACTTTGCATAGGATTAACAGGTTTAGAGAAGGAAGGTACCTTTGAAGTCACACTTTGTATTACTTGTATTTCTATTGTGTTTTCTCCCCACCCCTACTCCCCATGCAAACTTCTTGAAGACTGAGACTCTTTCTTTTTTCTTTGTATTCCCAGTTCGTGGCATAATTCTATGCCCTAGTGTGAACTTAATATGTTTTTGTTAAAGCTATTTAGAACTATATGAAAGATTGCATCAAAGAACCCAGGTTTCATTTTACCTCATATCCAGAAAACTGACAAAGATGGCAAAAGATTGGAATAAATGTTGGAGGGCATATGGAAAGATAGGGAACCCAATATTGATACTTTAATTTTTAAAGTATAGACATATCCAAAGAAGCTTGATATTCATGGGAGCACAGTTAATTTATCTAGAGCAAAGATTTTATATTATGAAGATGGCTATTTTAAAAAAAGTAATAAAAAACAATTTTATAAAACACCCAGATTATTTGTATTTTAATCTCAGGAAAATTAACTTCCCCCCTGCCCCTTTACCTGACTTCTGTCCAGAGTCTTTCCTCCACCATCAAAGTTATCAACAGTAATTGATTACTATCCTTTCCCCAAAAGCAAATGGGTTCTTAGCGGGGGGTGGTGGTACTATTTTCCCCACTTTTGACATTTTGTCATATGTGCAATTGTTATGGGACTTACAGGCTTAGCTAAATGAAGGAAGTGCTTCCCCAACACACCATTTCCTATCTAAGACAATGCAAAAATGGTCACTTAAATGGAATATCTAGAGTTGGCCATTTGTGCATTGTCTGATTGTAGGTCTTACAACGTCATAACTCAATCTCCCAGTGTTTCTGTGAATGGCATAGCTTCTTCAGAGATTTCCTTTATGCCTTTGAGTGTATTTACTTTCCTGTGTATTTCAAAAGACTCAACAACTGGAGGACGATATCTATGAAGGACCCCACGCCTTATATCGCTTCTCCAGTATACTCTAACAGATGTGGCCAGTGGCAAATAGTTACTGGGAATGCTAGCTCTTGGTCCTTCTCTACACAGCATCCTAACTCCAGGACTGGATCATTCCAGTCATATAGTCCAATTTTTTATACTCTATAGGGTAGACTAAGGAGAAGAGGTGTTAAACATGGGCTGCTATAGGTACTAAATTAAAATGTGACTGGGAAATATTTAATGAAATAAAAAACAATAAAATATAGATAATATTACATTTTAAATTGAAGTCAATACTTAGCCTGAAGATATTAGTGTTCCCCCATTTCTATTTGAGTTTGATATGACTGCTCTAAAATCTCAAGGCACTGATCCATGAGGAATTCTTCTATGATGTGTACCCAGCCCCATATCCCCTTGTAATGTTAATGAACTAGGAAGGTATTCCCCATCCATTATAAGGCCTATGTGACCTGCTTTTCAGCTCTGGCCCAGCTCACAGCTTTGATACATCCTGAGTCAGAGACCATTGGGGGAGGAAAGTTTGCTTTGCTTGTGGGAAGGCTTTCTCACCTTTTGCTTATTTCTAATTAGGCACTGAATCACAGGGGTTGTGATGCCTTCTGGCTCTGAGAAGTATATATATATATATAAATATATAAATTTGCTTTGGGGGCTCACTTATGAGAAGGACTTTGTGATTCCCCGGTAGAGACTCTGAATAGCCATATATGTTCAGACCCCACTGACTGCTCAGATGTATAGGCTCTCTCGATCCAGTGGCGTATGTCAAGTGTATAGCAATATTGCTTTGGTTCAGGAAGTTAAGAGCCCCGCCTGTTGGTCTTTATGCTAATTTCTCTGCTTATATTTTCTCTGACATTCAGGGTGCTGACTTTTCCCCTGAACTAGTGAATGTAATTAAAAGTAGGATTGTGAACTCCTTTTTGAGCAGCCATTCCTAGAAGAGCAAATCAAAGAACCCATGCTAGCAGGCCATCCTGGGTGCTTGCTGCTACACGCCTTTCTAAGGTTCCACTAGGAACATTATCCTAGACACACATGGCTACCTTCCTCTCTACTCGCATTGTGCCTACCCTCTCTAATTTATTCTGGTGGTGTTTTTGACTGGTCAGGCTTTTTATGCGGGATTCCCCCCTTCCTGAGAAAGGATACCTTTCCAGAAGTATTAACTCACTTTCTATAGTACTTAGACGTTTACAAGATATTTTTCTGACAGCAATTCTGGGGAGTAAGCAGGGCAAAATACTATTATTTCCATCTTCCTGAAGAGGAAACCGAGGTTCGAAGAAGAAACTAGCCCGGTGTCACACAGCTAGAGTACGAGAGGGCACTTGACTCCAGTTCTTCTGCCTCGGAGGGTCATAGATTGAGTTAGAACACTTCTTTGAGATGTTTCAGTCCATCTCCCTCATTATATATGAGGAAACTGAGGCCCAGAGAGCTTATGTGACTTACACGTGCAGTAAGAAGCAGAGCCAGGGCTTAAACTCAGGGACTTCTGACTCCAAACCCAGTGCTGTTTCCATTATGGTGCAATGACTTCAAATCCAATGCTCTTTTCACTAAAGCCTATTGCTGGCAGGTTCAGTTAGGTACCAGATGAATAGAAAAAACCCTCTTAACCTCTCTTTCTCCCTGCCTCAATTCTTAGGGTCTGGGCTCCTCACTGGAAGAAGAATGTTCTGACGTTTAGTGAAACACACTTTGAGAGATCTCAATAAAAGGTGGGTCGCTAGCACAGTCTTTGGAAATAATTCAAGCCTTCGGAAGCAGGGGGCCTGCAGATTGAAAGCAAACAAAGAAGTTATAACTATTCTACAGAAAGGTACATTGTTCTGTCCCTGCAAGCTTGGGGCTGGCCCAAATCCCTTCTGCCTCCTTTGTTTGGCTTATGCCTTTGAGGGTGACACAGTGTGTGGCTGTGAAGCACTATTCATTGTAAAGGGTTATGATTTTTTTTTCTTTTGTCCTACTTATTGACTCTTTCTGGGGGACTGTTGCCAAAAGTTGTGACTGGTGATTATTGCCACGGAGGGGCCAGGCATATGCTGCTGAAGTCCAAGGGGTATTAGTCAACACTCAGCCAACAACTTTTATTCATGGGTAGAGCCCAGTACTAGCTGCTAGAGGGTTTTATAAAAGAAGGAAGAGATATACAGTCCCTGCTCCCCAGGAACCAGCAGCAGGGGAGAAACAGAGCAAAAATAGGTAAAAAAATGAAATACTCTCTCCTCATTCTCGCTTCTAAAATAGCAAACACAATAGAGCAACAGAAACATATCAATGTGAACAATATCTCTGTTTATAATAAGTGCTTAATAAATGTTTATTGATTGTTGAAGTGAATGGAAGAACCATGAGTAGCTCCTGAGAGCCATGTTCTCTGTGTTACTGCTTTCAAGAGAATCTAATATCTTTGTCGTCAGGCTCAACCCAGATACCCTTTCATCTTTCAAGATTTCCCTGACTGCTTCCATTTGCAAGTGATGCCTCTCCATCCCAGAAGATAAAATGGATAAAAAAATTTTGATTTTACAGGGTATCCCAAAAGTCTTAGTGAAGTTTTAAGCCCTAATAGTGTACAAAATTAAAAAGGTTTTTGCATAGACAAAAACCAATGCAGGTAAAATGAGAAGGGAAACAGGTAATTCAAAAAATATTTGTAGTGTTTATTTGATAAAGTTTTCATATCCAAGACTTACAGGGAGCTGTTTCAAATAAGACTAAGAGCTATTCCCTAACAGATAAATGGTCAAAGAATATGAACAAGCAGATTTCAAAGGAAGAAATCCAAGCTAGCAACAGTCATATTACACATATACACATATCCCCAAATCACTAATTATTAGAGAAATTAAAGCAGCTTTGAAGTTCTTCTCATTTCTATCAGAATTACAAAGATGACAGAGGAGGAAAATGGTGAATGTTGGAGGGGCTGTGGGAAAGCAGGCACACTAATGGACTATTGGTGAAGTTGTGAATCAGTACAGATATTCTGGAAAGCAATTTGAAATTATGCAGAAGTTACTAAACTGCACACTTGCCCCTTAGCCCAGAGATAACACTAAATGACCCTAAACTGAGCAAAGAAAGAGGAAAGGACATATATGTACAAAAGTCTTAAACAACCTTTTTTAAAATAATAGTAAAAAAAACCAGAAACTAAGGGTGTACCCACCTATTGGAGAATGGCAAAACAAATTATGATATATAAATCTAATGCTAGGTAAAGATTTAAGCTTTTGGAATAAGAACATACTATTTGGTAAAAAATTGTTGAGAAAATGGTAAAGCAGTCTGGCAGAAATAAGGTATAGATTCATAACTTACACCATTTATCAAGATGGAGACATGACCTAAATATAAAGGGAGATATGAGAAAACTAGAACATAGAACATGATACCTATCAAACTTATGGATAGAAGAAGGATTTATGAATAAACAAGCGATAGAGAGCTTTGAGATATCATCTCACATCTATCTATCAGATTGGCTAAAATGATAGAAAGGGAAAATGACAAATGTTGGAGGGGATGTAGAAAAATTAGAACATTGATACACTGATGTATGGAACTATGAACTGCTTCAGCCATTTTGGAGAGCAATCTGGAATTATGCTCAAAGAGTTGTAAAACTGTATGCACTCTTTGACCCAGCAATACCACTATTAAGTCTGTTTCCCAAGGTGATCAGAGAAAAAGGAAAAGAACTTATGTGTTCTAAAATATTTATAATAGCAGCTCTCTTTGTGGTGGCAAAGAACTAGAAATTGAAGGGGTGCCTATCAGCTGGGGAATGGCTAAACAAGGTGTGGTACATGATTGTGATGGAAAACTACTATGCTATAAGAATGGATGAGCTGGTTGATTTTTAGAAAAATATGGAAAGACTTGCATGAACTAATGAAAAGTGAAATGAGCAGAAGCAGGAGAATGCTGTATGCAGTAACAGCAGTATTATCTGAAGAATAGTTGTGAACAACCAAGTTATTCTGAGTACTATAAACACTCAAATCAACTATAAAGGATGTATGAAGGAAGATGCTATGTACCTCCAGAGAAAGAACCGACAAGTAGAAGTACACATAGCATGGTTTTTCGTATATTTATACATATGTGTCAAATAGTGGCCTTTTCTAGTGTAAGGTGGTGTAACAACAATGCTGCTTGCAGCTGCTGTGGAGGTATAAGGGCAATAACACAGGAGGGCTGCTAGCACAGGTTCTTTGATCAGATTTTCTAAGGAAAGCAACTTTAAAGGGTTTACAATCTTACTTTAATTAAACATAAATATATACATATATATGCACATATATATGTATATCATCCACTTAGTTCAGGGGAAAAAGTCAGCACCCTGAACTTTAGAGAAAACACAAATAGAAATTACAAGCAGAAATTATATAAACAGAGCAAATAACACAAATCAGCAGACAGGGCTTCTAACTGTCTGTCCATAGCAATACATATTTAGTTACCAGAGAGAGAAGCACCAACATCTGGGTTTTCAAAGCTGGGGGGGGGGGGGAGGCGCAGTGCTCCTTAACAGCTACTCAGAGTCTCGTCTGGCCAAATCACATGAACACTCTTGCAATAAGTGAGCCCCCAAGCAAAATGCTAACCTCAGAGTATATATACACTTCTTCAGGATCAGCCCACAGAGGCATCACAGTCATGTGACTGAAACTCATGTGACTTAGGCTTTCTTGTGACTGAAGCAGGTCATCAAAGACTCTTGATTCAAACAAAGGCAAGGCTCAATCAAAGGCACTTAATTACCTTAGTTCTGAGAAGCACTCCAAAAGAAAAAACAGCAAAAAGTCCCACTTTGCCATTACAGGTGGGGAGGGAGAGAGGGAAACTGTTTGGAACTTAGAATGTAACAAAAAAATAAATAAAGGGAAAAAAGTTTTAATTGATTTGAACCTATAAAAATCCAGCCATAGCTATTACTGATCCAGGGTAAGTCACCAGTGATCTGTCTCTTTTTTATACCCCTGTTTATTCCAGTACTGAGAGAAACCCTCTTGCCCTTGATTCTTCTACTTTGAAAATAAGATCTGAAGTGATAATATTTTGATGCAGTGAAATGCACTTAGAGAGATTTTAATAACAGATAGGTAGTGTGGGAGGTAGGGCAGCTAGGTGGTACAGTGGATAGAGTGCCAGGCCTGAAGTAAATAAAACACCATACCCTTTGACCCAGCAATACCACTTCTAGGGCTGTATCCCAAAGAGATCAAAGAAGTTGGAAAGGGACCCGTATGTACAAAAATATTTATAGCAGCATTTTTGTGGTGGCAAAGAATTGGAAATCAAGGGGATGCCCATCAATTGGAAAATGGCTAAACAAACTGTGGCATATGAATGTAATGGAATACTATTGTGCTATAAAATGAAGAACAGATGGACTTCATTACAACCTGGAAAGACCTATGTGATCTGATGCTGAGTGAGGGGAGCAGAACCAGGAGAACATTGTACACAATTACAGACACACAGTATCTGTGATGACTGACTTTGGTAGACGTGGCTCTTCTCAGCAATACTAGGTTCAAAGAGAGCTCCAAAAGACTCATCATGGAAAAAGCTATCCACATCCAGAGAAAGCATTATGGAATCTGAATGAAGCAGATTGAAGCAAACTATTTGCTCTCTTTTTTTTTCTTTTCTTTTTTTTTCTTCTCTTTTGGTTTTGTTCTCTCTCACTATTCATTTCATTTGTAATAATTCTTCTTTACAACTTGACTGTTGTGAAAATAAGTTTAATGCAAAGGTATATGTAGAACCTATATAGGATTATATGCCATCTTGGCAGGGAGAGGAGAAGGAGGGAGAGAAAATTTGAAACTCAAAAACTTGTGGAACTGAGTGTTGTAAACTAAAAATAAAAAATAAATTAAAAAAACACTCATCTTCCTGAGTTCAAATCTGGCCTCAGACAGTAGCTATGTGACCCTGAGTAAGTCACTGTTTGCCTTAGTTTCTTCATCTGTAAAATGAGCTGGAAAAGGAAATGGCAAACTACTTTAGTATCTTTGCCAAGAAAATCCCAGATGGAGTCACAATGAGTAGGACAAAACTGAAATGATTAAACAGTGTAGAATGCAAATTTTTAAAAGTTATCTTTGCAATGGCAAATGTTATATATAATATAAACATATGGGCAGTATGTCATCTATATATGTATATGGAATCTATATTATAGTTTGTATATCAGTGTTCATGTGTTATAAACCCTACTCTATTTCAAGCTCTTTGAGGGCATGTTTTATTTATTTATGTGTCCTTCCTAGTTACTAGCATTGTGAATTCAATAAATGGGCTTTTTCTTTGAGTACATGTTGAATGAATTTGCATTTTCTGTCTGACACATCAAAGGCACTGGTCGAGTCCTTGTTGATTAGTCTAGTGAACTATTTTGTCTATTTTGTGTGCCTTGCTTGCACTGTGGCTGCCATAGAAAACATGGAAAAATTAGAAGGTATAGCTCCAGCCCAAAGAGCTAAACCAGGGGAACCTGTGGCCTCAAGGTCATATGTAACCTTCTAGGTCCTTGAGTGTGGCTTTTTGACTGAGTCCAAATTTTACAAAACAAATCCTTTTATTAAGGGGATTTGTTGTGTGAAGTTTGGATTCAGTCAAAGGCCTGCACTCAAGGACCTAGAGGGCCACATGTGGACTTGATGTCACCCAATCAGTTAAGAAGTAATATTTATAAGTGTGAAACAATCAGAAAATAATAAAAGGCAAAATAATAATAAATGGTAGTAATAATACCTTACTATAATACTTCAAACTCTTCACAACTTTCATATCTATTATCTAATATTATTTATAACTCAGTTTTAATTGCATGATAGAGAATACAGTTGCTATAGGAGTTAATGGAAGGTTAAGTTTTTATGGGATAAGTAGTCAGAGAGAGCTCTGTGGAGGAATTAGGACTGGCTGGTAGCAAAATGATGGGCTTAATTCTCTTCTATGAACCTGACAAAATGTTTTCTAGTGGTCAGAAGGCAGAAAATCTGCCTCCTGCCCTTTTCTCTGTATCCTTTGTTGTGGTCCAGTTTCCACTGTCATTCAACCTTCTGGTGATAGTCATGCTTGACCTATTGCAAATGGCGGCAGAGTGGGAGGGAAGCTTCCTCTGCTGTTTGGATAGACTTATAACAGACTCTTCTCCATTAATTTGATAAATCAATGAGATGAGAACTTGGTGTATATTTTAAAAGAAGGTGAAAATGAAAATGAAACAACTGTTCTTGTGTTTAGATGGTTTGATTTTTCTTGACTCACAGGTGGGAAGTTAGTTATAGCCCTTATGTAGCATCTAGCAAAAACACCATTCGTGGTAATTTGCTTTAACACCTGCCTAGATACTCATAACTTTCCATTTCTGTGGTTTCTGCCCAGAATTTTTCACTCTAAGAGTGGAACCAGAGAGCTGACAAGAAGCTACCAGGACTAAAAAAGTCCTTCACTCTTTGAGATGTTGGCTGTGGACGTGAGGAATGTTGCCATAAGAAAGCATTCACCTGATTATAGATACTGAATAGGCTTGAGAAGGGAGGAAGAAGTGCGGGCCTTGCTACATGTATGCTTCTTTTGGGAAGAGGAAATTTGTGAACTGAAGCCATGGTGGTGTCAATCAGTCAAAAAAACATTTATTAAATGCCCACTATGTGCCATGCACTAAACTGCTGGGGATGCATTAAAAAAAAGGTGAAAGCCAGTTCCTGCCTTCAAGGAGCTCACATTCTAATGGGAGTTGTTTGGTCATATCTGACTCTTTGTGACCCCATTTTGGGGTTTTATTGGCAAAGATACTGGAGTCATTTGCCATTTTCTTTTTCCAGCTCATTTTACATATGAGTAAACTGAGGCAAACAGGGTTAAGTGACTTGCCCAGGGTCACACAGCTAGTAAATGTCTGAAGCTGGGATTTGAACTCAGGTCTTCCTGATTCCAGGCCCAGCACTGGTTAGAATGGATACTGAGCTACCTAGCTGCCCTATGGGAGAAGATAATACATAAAAAGAAGTTTAAAAAGAGGTGGGGAATGATGAAATCAAGAGGAGTATAGCTGAGCGGGAACTGAAGAGCTAGCTGCCCTGGACACACTCCTTAAATGGAGAATCTGGGAGGATCTCTTCAATGTCCACTCTCTACCCTCTCTAATCAGAGGGAGGGAGGAACCCCAAGGGCAAAAGGTACTGACTTGGTATGAGTTTCTGGGTTGGGTTGATGTGATCTTGAAGAGGTTCCTGGTTGCATGATGAAGTCCCTAGGAGTGCAGCCAGGTGGGAAATAAATGGGTCTGGTGGTTTAGGGGCTGTTGAGGAGATAGCCAATTCTTTCACCTGAGCAGCTATTTGGAGAGTCTCAATACTATGTTTTATTATCTACTTTATGTAAATGTCTCTAACCTAAATGGTGAATGTATATTGCTTTTGACTGACAGAGATGGCAATCTTAATGCCAAATGATAGATCATCATCATTATTATCATCATTAGCATTTGAGTCACAGCTTTCCAGCAAGTGGCAGGGAAGGGGGGAGTATTAAGTTATGAATTAAAGTAGTGAATAAATATATGAAATATTTCATGTGGATAATTCTTTTACAGTTAAAACCCCCAGACCTAACCTGAAACAGGGGTTCTTGAACTGGAGTCTGTGAACTTTAAAAAAAACAAAAAACTATTTCAACATAATTGGCTTCTTTTGTTATTCTATGTATTTTATTTTATGCATTTAAAAACATTATTGAGGAGTCCATAGGTTTCACCACGCTACCAAAGTGGGTCCATGATACAAAAAGATTAAGAGCCTCTGACTGAAAGGAACCTGGGCCAAGGTATTTGCTGCAGTTAGGATAACTTCCTAACAACTCTGCCAAACAGCAAATTTTCTACTTCCTCTACCTAACTTAAAGTGATGAGAATACAATTTCTCATTTGATAGGGCACCCTACATCTTCAGTACTACCTAGGAAATGTCCACCACTTTTAACTTAGACTAAAGTAAAACTGTGATCCACCAGAATGTTTAAGAAATAGATGATTCTTATGAAGTGATTGCTGTGAATAGAGAGCTGGTTATCAGAGAGGCAACGAGGCATTAGCTGAGAGAGCATTAAATTTGGAGTCAGAAGACCTGGCCTCTCATTTTGGCTCCAGTTCTTACTAGCCAGGTGACCATAGCCGAGTCACTTAATGTCTCTGACATTTGATTTTCTCCTTAGTAAAACAAGGACAATAATGAAACCAAATGAGATGATGGATGTATAATGCCTTGCACGCTTTGAAGTGCTACCTGTATAACGCCAACCCTTCATCCTGTTTCTCCACCATAGAGACTGAAAATCTTTCTACAACGCCTGGGTTTATTTGCTTGTCTTAGGAATTAATATGTTGAATCTCAAACTTAAAATCTTTGGGGAGTGCAGGGTCCTTGTTCTGAACACTGATAATTGCTGTACACAACTAGAGATGGGAGATGTGAAAAGTAGGAAGTTGGGCTAAATATGCAGAAACTCTAGAAGGTGAATCACAGAATTGCAAGGGCAAATTTGGTTCCCAAAGGAGAGAACACAGAAAGATAAGAGGGACAAGGACAGAATATGCCAACAGTAAAAAGCAAGAAGAAAAAAGAACCAGGGCAGCTAAGTGGACACATGTCCTAGCTGTGTGATCTTGGGCAAGTCACTTAACCCCAATTGCCCTGCCAAAAACCAAACAATCCTCCCCTCCCCCACCAAAAGAAAGAAGAAAAAAGAGTAAAGAAAGGACATGGAAAGGAAGAGAGGAAACTCAGGAAACAGCAGTGAAATAGAAATGAAGTGGGGGTATAGAGGAGGTACAGAGGCAATAGTCCAATCTGTACACTTCTCTCCCATTGCTTAGTAAGTGTATAGTGCCTGTTCTGACTCAACCCTCACATATTTTAATATGAAATATTTTTTTCCTTTAAATGAGGAGTTCTTAACCTGCAGTCCATGAATTCATTCAAAAATATTTTGATAACTGTATTTCAATATAATTGATTTTTTTGTAAGTCTGTATATTCTAATTTATGCATATAAAGAAATGATTCTGAGAAGGGGTCTCTAGTTTTTCCTGACTACCCAAGGGGTCCCCGACACAAAAAAGTTAAGAACCTCTGCCTTAAATATTTTTTCCCAATTTTAGATTATAGATATTCTCTGGCCTGCCCAAAAGCTTGGGTTTTCAGTTTTAGGAAGGATTTCCAGCAGATTTTAATGTTGGAAGCAATGGGACTGACTTTAATTAATTCAGACATTTTCTAGCTGAACAATAGCTGGTAGCTAATCATTCCCCTTTCTAAAAGAAAAAAACAAAAAAACCCGATTACACACATAGACATACACAATACAACCAAACAAAAGCCTGAAGAAAATGGGAAGTGATCCAAATTGAGTCATGACTGATGGTGAGTATTAAGTGAGTAAACATCAATGTCTTTAGAGACAGCCTGGGCTTTGTGGAAAACTTTAGAATTTTCAGCTGTTTTAGAATTTTCATAATGCTTCTAAGCATTTCATCTTCTGTTCTTTTTTTTCCTTTGTTGTTTGTTCACAACATGTTAGTTAACAAGCATTCGCTGAGTGTCTACTGTGTGGTGGCTGTGTTGGGGCTGTCAGGGGACATGGGAAAACATAAAAGACAGGCTCCCTGTCCTCAGGGGCCTTACAGTTTGTTTGAGGGATACAGGACTTGAGGACCCCTAGAAAGTTATGCCTCAGCAAATGCCAAATGCTATAGAGGAAATTGAAGTTATGAATAATAATAAAAATAAAAACAGCAACAATAAGGATAGGGCTAGGGGAATAAACTTGTGAGTTTACTACAGCAGAGAAGTCCTGGGTGAGGAAGCTTCCTCTACAACTGTCTTAGAGAATTGTCTGGGGTTCTGAGGAGTTAAGAGTCTGGAAAAGTAGATTGGAATCAAGTTGTGAAATCAGTCAGTCAGATAACAAGCATTTATTAAGTGCTTACTAAATGCCAGGCCCTACGAAGGGCTTTAAATACTAAACAGAGGAGTTTGTATTTGATCCTAGAGGTAATAGACAGTCATGGAAGTTTGTTGAGCAGGGGAGTAACATGGTCAATTCTAAGCCTTAAGAAATATCACTATTGGCAGCCATTTGGAGGATGGATTGGAGAGGAGAAAGATTTGAGGCCAGGAAACCAATTAGGAAGTTATTACAAGCCTCTAGGCAAGTTAATGATGGCTATGGGAATAACGAGGAGAGAAATGAGAGATGTGGAGGCAGACATCCACAAGGCTTGCCAAATAATTAGACGTATGGGCTGAAAGAGAGAAAATTTAAGACCCTTTACAACTTACCTCCAACCTCCTTTTGATTCTTTGCAAATTCTGTATTCCGCTGCTGCTGCTTTCAACCTACCCCTGACTCTGTGACAGGAATGTGTTCCTTTTCCTTCCTCTCCCTTTCCCTACTTAGGGAAGGCTTTCTCGGTCTTCAAGGACCAGTTCAGATGGCATCTCCTTCATGCAGGAAGTCCTCCCTGATGCCTACAGATAAAAGGCCTCTACCCTCCTCACCTCCAGAATCGATGTTTTGACTTTTTCCTAACCACCTATTTTCTGACAATGATTTATATGTTTCTTATCCCCTACAGATTATAGACTCCTTGGATAGGGGTACTGTTTTTCCCCATCTTGTTATATCTAAGACCTTTTCCATAGTAGGCATTTAATGAATTAAGTGTTTGAAATTATTGATCATTTTAATGTTTTTGGTATAAATAAACTTGGTCATAGTGATTCTTTTGAATATGTGGTAAACTTTTTTAACTAGGACTTTAAAACTTTTGAATCAATATTCATTGATTCTCGTCTATAGTTTTCTTTCTTTGCATTGTCAAACCCTGGTTTAGGTATTAGGACTAGATTTGTCTCAAAAGGAGTTTGATGGAGCATTTGTCCCAATTTTTGAGACTAATTTATTCATAGTCATGTTCTTTAAATGCTTGATTGAATTCACCCATGTTTAACTAACTTCTAAAAAGTTTTTGGCCACTGTTAATGTTGCCTTAACTTTGCTCCTCCAAAAGTGGAAGTTATCTCATTGTCCCCTGGAAGAAGGTCGGGATTGTTTGCCAGGGCCAAATGACATAGGGACAATTTTTTTTCCGTAGTATCCCAGCTCCTTTCTCAGTGCCTGACACATTGCAGGTGCTTAATGTTTTGGGTGTTCATTTTATTCCCTATCTAAGCGAAGAGGTTGGAATTTTGAATTACAACATTCTTTGTAGTTCTGTTAACAGGTCATATAAGGCAGTGTGCTTGGAAGTAGTATATCAAACTTGTACTCACTCCTAAAAAAGGAAGACTTGTGAAAGGTACACCTGAATTGTTCATGCAGCCACAGAAAAAGGCAGTTGGGAATCCAACATTTTAAAAGAAGTTGATAGGTTAGAGGAGCATTTTAATTCAGTAGTCTTTTACAATATGAAAATTTAAAGCACACCCTCCCCCCTCCCAAATTAGTTTATGTAGAGTTTGTGTTGTTAGTATTCACTAGTCGGATGACATATTTATGCCATCTCTGGCAGCAGACTTAAGATGCAAATATTTAGCTCACATTATACAATTGGAGCTCCATTACTGACCTCCAAGGACCCCATTCATAATGGAATTTAGCTAGACAGGAGGAGAGGAACAATCAGCCACTTCAGTGCATAGCAAACAGGCTATGGATTTCCCCGAATTGTGAGGTTACCAAGACATACCAGGATGTTGGCAGCTTTTATACAGACACTGCATAGACATGGCAATGTTTGGAGGCACTGTGATGAGTTGGAATGATAAAGGAGGTCAGGAAGAGACCCAATACTTTTTTCAAAGAAAGACTACACCACCCTTGTCCCAAAATTGAATGAAATACCCATTAAAAGGAGGAGGGTCCCTTTCGATTCGGTTCAATTGCTTTTTGTTGTGACTCCATAGTGCAGGGAAAAGAATTTGGGGCAGGGGTTTTTAAACAGATAGGAAGGAAAAAGCATTCCTTCAGAGAACTTCTATTGTCTCAAACAGAATAAATATTTATAGAAAAGGTTCAAGTGAACCCATCTGTAATCTCCTGCTGAAGAGGTATTTGGGAGATTTAAATGTAAAACTATGCCTAAGTGCATGCTTATCAGATTATTTTTCCCAGGGAAAACCAAGAAACCTAAAGTATATATAATCTCTAATTGTATTCTCAAATAAAATTGAATACCACTTTAAATTATTCTACATTTACACACCACAGTGAGATATACAATGCATTGGATTCCATTCTGTTTTCCTTGCAAAGAAGCTATAATTTGCCTTGAACAAATGTGATTTCACAAAGGAAAGACATTAGAATTTCCCCCCCAAAATGGATTGTGTCAGAAATAATTACTAATGTCCAAATATTGTCTTAATTATTTCATAGTTCTTAACTTGGAGGAAATTGTCTAGAGCAACCTGTTTTATCTGTAAGGGGAGGTGATAGAAGTGTTTGTTGCCACTTGGAAATCGTGTAAATCTTTAAAATGGAAACTGCAGCTGAAATTTGCTCAAGATCCTGAAGGCTTACACAATCTAATGTAATTAAGACACTGTTACATTACACAACTCATCTTGTGCAAAAATCAGAAAATATGGGCCCTGCTTTAAGTTTATCCTTAAGCTCTGACATCATCACTGTCAAATCTCAAACTGTTTCACTGATTCTCCCTGGGAGGAAAATGGTACTTCCTAAGGACAAAATCATATTAGCTCAACACAGGAGAACTCAAAAAGGAAAGGCCTTTAGACAGGCTAAATGGTATGTTATGATTCTAAGCTTAGATACCCTTTAAAAAAATCTAATTGACTCGATGCCTAAACATACTAGTGATCACAGCTTTTCCATAGAGTCCAAAAGTAAGGAAATTTGTACTCAATTTCATGTTGCCTAACTCCCCTCCCCCACTCCCCCCAAGACTATGGCCTAGAAGGATCAGAAGGATTATCTTTCATACACATTGGCTCCAGCCTAAAAAGCTTTTAACTAGCACCAGAAAGTCTAAACAAAGTCAACCACAGAGATACAAATGGAACACCAAATAGTTTTCCTTTTATTAACAGCTTAACACAGACTGTATGCTGCAGGTTTTTAAACTAACCCAATACTGAAAAACCACCATCTAACACTTGACTCAAGGGTTTTGGTTATAAGTGCCAACGTCTACATCAGAATTACACTAGTGTAAACCATACAATTTTAAAGGAATAGGGGAAAAATAATTGAAACTTGAATGGAAAGATCACTTATGTACAAACAGCTGAGCAGAGTTTTTCTAGCTTTAAGTCATTCACCACACACTCTAAAAGAGGTTTAAGTTCACATTTTCTACAGCTATACAGTCAGACAAATATTAACAGTTGCAAACCAAGCATTGGCCACAGGTCCTGCCTAGACACTTATCAACACAGAACATGAACAAATTTATATAAATAAATCAATTAAACGTAACAAGAACATCCCTAAAGTAAAAAAAAAACAAACAAATTCCAACAGTAAATAATAAGCTGTACATTATGGTCAGTCTTTTGTATCTCAAAAAAAAAAGCATAGCTTTTCAAAAAAAGTTCTTTTATTATAAAAAAAATTCTTTAGATCTTGAAAGACGGTGTTAGCTGGAGTGGAAACTTGAGGATTCTGACTCAGTAGAAACAGATGAGTGTCCTCCCCTCTTGCCCTTTGAAAGAATCTTAAGGCTTGAGCCTCTGCTAACTGACGTCAGTGCATTCTGCGCAGAGGTTTTAAATTTGGCACCAAGGAAGGCGTAAAGGATGGGATTCAGGCAGCAATGAAAAAAAGCCACTGCCTCTGTGATGGAGATCCATTTGTGCACGGCGCTGTCAAAGTCACAGTCCTGCTTGATCACCCCCAGGAGAACAAATGTGTCTATGCTGATCCCAATGTAATAAGGCAGCCAGCAGGCAAAAAAAGCCAGGATGAGGATGACTGTTGTCTTCAGGGCTTTTCGTTTCTGGTGACCCTTTGAATGCGACAGCTTGGAAATGATAATGCAGTAACAGGTCAGGATAATTAGGCCAGGTAAAACAAGGCCAACTAAGATATGCTGAAACCGGAAAGAAATCAGCCAGTTGTCATGAGGGTACACCCGGTCACAAAAGTACCTTCCGTTGGCTTCACCGGTGCTGGCGAAAATGATGTCAGGAACCGTGAGCAGGACAGCGGGCAGCCACACACCTAAATACACCACCTTTTCTGCCAACAGCTTTCTTGGTCTCTGACTATTGGTCGCATGAACGATGGCCAGGTATCGATCTAAACTAATAAAAGCCAGGATCAGGACACTTCCATAGAGGTTGACTGTATAAATGACATGCACTGCCTTGCACAGAAATTTTCCAAAGTACCAGCTTGCAGCTGCATCCACGGCCCAAAAAGGCAGAGTGAGAACAAACAGGAGATCAGCTACTGATAGGTGCAACCGGTACTTGTCAGTCATGCTTCTCAACTTCTTCTGATAACCCATGACAATGATAACCAAGCCATTGCCCACAATGCCGGTCAAAAAGATGAAGGAGTACACCGTAGGTAGGAAGATGCGGTTGAAATCCTCGTTTTCATGCGGGAAACACGGTTCTTTGCCATCGTAATCACCTGAGCCCAAACCATCTGTACTGCTGTTATCATGAAGCTCAATGATGAAGCCTGTATAGGACTGCAAGGAAACAGAAGAAATGTAAATGACAGGAAATTACAAGCTCAGTACTCATCTATCAAGTTATAGGAATCAAGATCCTTCTTAATTTTTTTTTTAAACAAAAGCAATCTAACTCTCCCATCTTCTCCCCAATAAAAATGCTTCCAAGGGGAAACAACTTTGCCAGGGAAGGGTGGAGCACCCTTACGATGGCATTATTTCTTTTAAATTCCCATTCCTTTCCTCATCTACAACTCCTAAAGCAATATAGTAACTTAGATTTTTCTGTTAATTTCAAAATCTCACGGAATCTCTAAGCCAAGTCCAACAAAAGAACTTGAAGAGACATTCTTCCGGGCATTGACAGGATGGGGATTCGATCCATCGTAGCAGGGTCCAAGCATATTAGCAAGAAAAACAGAAGACGGAGAAAGGACAGCTTAAGCACATCAAGACTGTTCTCTATTGGGTCAACATTTTTTCTTCTAAAGCACAAACTATTGTATCCTTGGAGCCACATGGTCAGTATAGGGATATCTGCCAAAACAGTATGCCTGAGGTGTGTCTGGCAAACGTTGAAAACCGTGCTCGTTAATACGTACTCCCCCCAACTCCGTCCCCAAGTGTTTATTCCTTCAGGTTATTCTTGCAATGTGCTGAGCGGATCTTCGCTTCCCTGGGTGGAGAAGGAGCTGTTGTTTGGGTCACGCGTTCTGGACTCTACCTCCTTGCCCCAAGTTTCATTTCCTCCCTCTCACTTGTTCCAACATCAACCACGGTCTAATAGTAATGTTCCCCCCTCCTCACTTCCCTCCCACCCACCCACTCCCCCCACCCCTACCCCACCCCGACACTAGCCCGGCTAATGGGATCTAAAGGGCAGCAGCTGGAACTCGCGCACAGGGAGGCGATCAGCCTGCTGTCCAGTGTGAACATAAAATGTTCACCATCCTCAAGGCACTCTCTTCTCTACACACCTTCCCCCCGCTCCCAAATCCCCCAACCTTACCCCTCCCCACGCAACCAGGTTAGCTGGAGCTCTCAAAGCACCCTCCACAACCCTGTACCCCTCCCTTGAAGACTCGACCTGGGCGTGCTGCTGCGCATTTTACAGAGCCTGGTGGCTCCACCCTGGTTGCCTTTGAATCGCGCGCCACAGTGGGAGGAAGCGAAAACTAGGGGGTGGGGGGGGTTCAAAAAGCAAGTGGAAACCGCCAACAGTTAAACAGCAGCATTTGAACCAAACCGATTCGTACATTTGCACCCACCCTCCAACGCCTACCCCCTGGATGCAATTCAGCACAAGAGGATTGCGTGCTGTCTCGGGTAAAGACGTCCCCAACCTCGCGCGCCTCCTAGTCTAGCTCCCCAAATTAACCCGGACGCATAGCCCGAAGGCAAAACCAACCGCACACTGCCTGGAGACGCCCGACGCCAAAGCAGAAATCCCGGGGTGCCCGAGCTTCTTGACCTACCATAAACGCACAGGGTCTGCAAATCTCAATTCCAAAGAAAGAGCAATGCTACCCTACACCATAGGCTTTTAAGACTTAATAAGAGACTTAGTCTCCAGAGAGAGTTTCTGAATTACTCCCAAGTCCGACCTTCCATTCTCTCTGCCAGTCCGCCCCCACAAAAGAACCTAGTTCATCTTCAGGCATGGAACAGATCGCTTCATGTGGGGTGGGAAGCAGAAGAGAGAATAAGTAATGTTTTCTTTGCCCCTTCCTTTTCCAGGTTGCACCTGGGAACCATGAACAGCTTCGAGTGAGGTGCACACGCACCTACTGGACAGAAAATCGGGCGCATCTTTTATAAAAGTCACCCAGGAGTTCACTTTTCCTCTTTCCCTGGTCCGCTAGTGCGGCCGTCTGCCTTCTCTTCCTCGGGGCTCCCAGCAGCCAGTTCCTTCCCAAGCTCTCCCCACATCTGCACTGAATGCACCTTTTTGTTTGCAAACAACGCGCTAGAAACCAAGCCAGTGCATGGTCCTACCCAGTTACTAGCGCTCAGCTCAGCAGCAAAAGTCAAATCTCAAGGAAAAAGAGGGGAGCTGCAAGCCCTATTTCTATTTCATCCTGCCACCCCTAGAAATAACTACTGCCAGTTGCCCCTTTGAAAGCTGTGAGCCCTGCAAACGAGCATCCTCTAAAAGTTAGGCAATCGGGCAGCTGCAGTCTCTGTTTGCCAAGGGAAAGAGCTTGCTCTAAGAGCCAGCAGAGAAATAAAGAGATCAAAACTGAACTTACATCCAGATCATCTCCACTGTTCGAACTCATGCTTGCAGCAGCAGGCAGCAAGCAGCAGTAGCAGCAGCAGCAGCCTCCGCCCAAACACAACACTCTCCAAATCACTTTACAATCCTTAGCCACAACCAACAAACTCTGAAGTTTCTCGGAGAACGGACTTTTATAAATCACGCTCGGAGGCGGAAGGGCGCATGCGTCCTACCCAATGGAACGGGGAGCGGTGGACGCTTGCTTTGAGTACTTTGAATACACGGGGCGGGGGGTGGGGGAGGAGCGGAGAGGTTGGGGAGACAAGGGGCGGGAGAAGGGTGCCGCGGTTAGTCTGGCTGAGTCTGTTAGGGAAGCCCCGGTGCAATGCACGCAATGAACTTCGTCACGTAGTGTTGTTTTTTGGCGGGGAGGGTGGGGAAAGAACTGAGGAGGAACATAGAATTGGCCCCTATTTAGGTCCTCCTCTGTATGAAAAAGGACTCTCCTAGAATCCTTTTGAATGTAGGATGATACAGCTTGAAGGCAACGTCTTGTCCTACCCTAACTGAGGACCAGAAGAGACTTGCCTAAGGTCATAGAGCTAAGTTTCTCTAGCAGAGCCTGCAGTTTCTAGTCTCAATTAGGGCAGTTTGCTCTACTGCAAGTCAAAACCTTTTTTGATTTTTTTTCTTTAAAGAGGGATTCAGTAAGGGAACATCTATTTGGGACCTTTTCACCTAATGAGTAACAAGGGAAAGTGGGGCTAGGAGCGGAGGATAAGAATCAATCAAAAATCACCTACTGAAAGATTTAAATGCTAAAGGGGTGGGGATGAGAGCGAAGAGGCAGACAACAAAACCCTTAAGAGTCAGGGACTTTACCTTCAACTTGTCTGGCAAGTTGAGGGTGAAGTAATTCGAGAAAAAAAATCACAGAATACCTATATGTCCTGGCCAATAATCTTCATATAAGAGTTCGAATTACTTAACTGCAGAAAAGAATGGTACCTTTCTGCAGCAGGTGGGGTTTGAACCTAATTTAGTTCTCTCAGGAAAAGAAAGGTGGTTTCAATCAACAAGCGTTTATTAAGGTGTTTCTCGAGACAGTTGAGGACACAGGGACAAAAGTTCGACAGTGGGATACAGTTTTTGGAAGGGCGGTGAAAAAGGAAACAAATCTTGCGTTAGCTTGAGGAGAAAGGAGCCTGGACAGCGGAGGCTGGGGAGATGGGGACTCCGAGCACGATTTGGATGCTAGGCTAAAGAGCTGTAGGCTATATGCAACAGAAAGCCAACCTCATCTGTCCCCTTTCTTCTTTCTTCGGCTGCCTCTCAGCCTTCTGTCACCAGGATGGGCGTTATATCTGTATAAGGCAGGGGGAGCTGTGCAATCTAAGAAGAGTGGGGAGGCGGGACCAAGAGAGGACGTGCCAAGCTGCAGCAGGTTGGGCATTTTTCTTGACCCCATCCTACCATCGTCTCTGTAGGAATATAGAAACCAAACTAGACACTTCACCCCAACCTCAGAGCCTCTAATAGAAGTTTGAGGCTCAGCTTCTTCAGAGGATGGAAATCCATTTTTCCTGCCAAGTGGAGAGTCCACCGGCCACATCTGATTTCCCTCTCTGTCTGCTGATTAAGTTCCTTGTCTCCCCCCCATCTCCTTCCCATTTAGCGCTCTTTTGTACATCACCCTGAAAACATAACTGGAGAGGTGGAATTTAGCAAACTGTCTCAGAGGCTGACATTTTAGAGAGGTGCAGTTTGCTAGAGTTACAAAGGGCAGTGTTGGTGAATGGATGGAGGGGCTGGCTTGGGCTTCCCACAGACATGGGTTCAATTTCTGGCTGGATACAAACTAGCTGTATGAGTTGGGCCAATCAATTAACCTCTAAGTGCCTCCTAGAAATCTCTTAAGAATTAATTATTGTTACTTGTTGCATGTATGGACACGTGGAGTTCCCTACTCAGATAAAAGCACAGTCCAGAAAAAAAATAAAGTGAAACACCACCACACTATACTTCTCTCTTGCAATTGCCTAAAACCATTCTAAGGAGTCTTCACATTTTTTGTCTCATTTGATCCTTCCTGCAGTCCCATAAAGTAGATAGGGTGGGCAGTATACTCATTTTACAGATGAGGGAAATGACTTAAGGGCACATGGCTTTGTAGTGGCAGAGTTGGGAGAGGAAGTTCTTTTAAGTCCCAGCTCTGTCTTCCTTCTGTGCTAGACCATGCCCTATCAGCATTAGGCATATTTCTTACAGTGTCTCTTTCTTGTTTTCTTCTTACGGCTCCAATTTTTTTTCCCTCTAGGGTCATTGCTCATTTGATCTCAGAACTTCAGTAGAAGCTGAAACTCAAAGAAGTGAGATCTTCCCACTCAGTGCTCCCCACTCAGATGGGGAAAATAAAGGAAGGGGGGTGATTTAAAACAATGAATATTTGTTGATTGAGTTCACACATGAAGTACGGCTCCTTTAAGTATGTAAGACAAGAAAGCATGGGAGGGGGGCCGAGAAAAAGCACTGGACTTGGAAACAGCAGATCTGGCTCTTCGGAGGCAGTTAATAAGTGGCAAAACTTGGACTTTCCCTATTAACTCTCTATTCAACATATGATGAGTCACTTCATCTTTTTGGGTTTCAAGGTCCTTTATAAACTATGATGGCTAGATTAGGTGATTTCTAAAGGTCTTTTTTAGCTTTACCTTTGAGTCTATGCAGTCCTTTTAGGCAGCTCTGAACAAGTACTGTCAATACAGAATATAGATGCTTTAGCTGTTCACCTTTATGCCATACTCACCCAGCATTTTACCCTTTTGTCCATACTCAAGTTCCAACTTGGGTCATGGCTTCTGCAAGAAGCCCTACTTGACTATTCAAGCTCATAGTATTCCTCAGTGCCTGACACATAGTAAACACTTAATAAATGCTTTTCTCTGTCTGTCTGTCTATCTATCTGTCCACTCAAAGCATCATAAGCTTTAGAATTGAAAGAGACCTTAGAAATCATCTCTTCTCTGGACTAACTGTACTACTCATTTGGCATTTGATAATATGCTTCCTTTCAAGAGCTTTTCTATTATTAACTTTTTCTCTGTGTATATTTTATCTCCTCAAAGATTGTAAATTTTTTCGGGGGGGGGGGGGCTAGCCATTCTCTACCCAAACCTAATTCATTGCTGAGCAAATGGCAGGCATTCAATAAATATTTGTTGGTAGATTGAATGAATATCCTGTGTGGTTCTTGTAACAGATCTAGAGTTAATGCTGCTTTGGCCGGGTTTCTAAATTCTCAAGCTGTCTCTAACCCAGAGAATGGCTGGGTTTTGGTCACAGCATGGAGAGGATGCTTAAAAATTCAGAGACATGGTGGCAAGCATCCTGCCACCTCCTGTTGCTCCTTCTGCAGCTGGGTGATTTGTGTGTATATGTGTGAGGATGATAGAAAGCTGTACTCCTTTCCAACATTTCCCGTCCCCCTCCCTTCTCCCACCCTAGCATTGTTGGCTTGGAAGTCAGACTTGGGGAAAGTTTTAGAAGAGGCTCCCTGGTGGAGTGAAATGTCTGGTGTGAAAGGGATGGAGGGCACAGTATTCTCTCGGCCCTCTCCTGTTCTTTAAAAGAAAAATGGCCACTTTTGTCCCTCAAAGAAGAAAAATCAAAACTTCCTTGGTTGGAATAGTGGGTACTCAAAGGGACAAAGTTAATGTTTTTCCAAGTGATAAAAAAGAGAGGCTGTTTCCGTAGAAGCATGTAATTCTAGGAGAGGGCTACAAATCTTAAAGAGACAATGCTATCGAATGACAACCATTTCCAAATGGGTGTGATGGGGGTGAAATGTCAACCCATTCCCCTCCAACAAAATGACTTTGGAAAATAGACCTATGCCCTTTCTTTAGCCAGCCATGTAAAAACTCCCAAAAGATCCAGGTCTTATGAGGACCCCTAAATCTCTGGATCGCGTCCTGTTGCTAACATGTCCTAGTTTGTTAAAATTACACGAATGTTCAGGCTTTAACATTCACTAGTTATAGGATCCTGGACAAATCACAACCTTAGTTTCCTTATGAAATGGGAATAACAGTAGCAAACTACTTCTCTTGCAATGTTATGTTATGTTCAAGAATTTTTCAACGTAATATAGATATGATAATGAAACAGCCAAGTGGCATAGTGCATAGAGCATCAGAAGTGGAGCCAGGATGATCTGAGTTCAAGTCCTGTCCCAGACACTTACTAGGTAGTTCTACTCTAGGAAAGTCACATAATCTCTCTCGCGCTGGTTCCTTCTTTGAAAATAATGGGTATAATCATAACACCTACCTTACTGAGCTGTTGTAAGAAGCAAACTTTAAAGCCCTATAAAATTCTGGCTCTTACTATGTTGAGCCTATACAAATTTCAAAAGTAAAACCTAAAACAGAAATCAAGAAAACTGCTCCAAAAAGTTCCAACAAATACAGAGAAGGGTGTGTGTGGGGTGGGGGGGTGGGGGTGGGGAGAACTGGATTAGCAAACAACTGTAGTTAATTTAGTGTTCCCTGTTGAGCCACAGTAACAAAGCAGCCACTTAATTAACAATATAATCATCATTACTTGACTAATTCCATTGCTAGGAGGATGAATTGCACTGAAAGTTTGCTCTGCTAACGTGACAGGTGTTCCCAGCTTTACCATGTGAAATGCACGGAGCTGCTATTGGTGTTGTCTAAAATCAGAATATCTTGCTGGGAGAAGGGCATGACTTTAGGAAACAATCAAGTGAAAAAATCCTGTTCTCCATGGAAAACGCTTGTCATTGTTTTCCCTATGCCTGTAATTTATTAGCACTGACCTCAGTAAACTATATAACAAGTACTCTCCGGTGGATACATAGCTGCTTTCTGAAGAGAACAGAGCATCCCGAGCAGAAACACATTGCATTAGGTTCAGAAACCCGCTGCAGCAAGAGGACAAACAAATATGTTCTGAAATCTGCTCTGGCTCACTAGCCACGGTTCAGCATTATCCCGAGGAACAAAGGAGGATGCTTTCAGCCGCTTGCAATCTGCTACGATGCTGTCCCCTCCCCCTCCCTGCCCCTTCAGGCTTGAGGCTCTACGGGAGGGCTGGCGGGCAACTCGGAGAGAGGCGATGCCCCTGGGGGTCACTGGCAGGCCCTAGGTACTGGCTGCCTGGAATGGAAGAAAGGGAAAAGAAAAAGAAAAGGGACCATATGTCAGGGCAATGGTGGAGTGTCAACGACATTTGCCTCCTGTGATGCTCAGGGGCATTCATTGCATAGTTTGCCTGTCCCTCGATGGAGAGAGATTAGTCTTGCAAATGTAGGCTCCTGTAGCGGATGCTTCTAGTCAGTCTCATACTACTTGTCAGGTCAGTGTTTGGATCCCCAAAGAGGATTATTGGCCTACCTGCTGCTGTGCTTTGTTCCCATCCGCCCTCCCCCTTGTACTTCCCTAGTTTCCCTCTCCCCTTCCCCCAGCTCCCAGTCATGTCTGTGGATGACTAATGGACTCAGGGGTGTTTGTTCCCTTCCCGAAGGAAGGGAGCTTAGCCCTTTGCTTGTGGCAGAGAACTTACTCAGCTAAGGGTTCTTATTCCCCTGAAGCAAGGGAAAAGAAACTTCACACAGAGAAGACACAGGCAACAGATAGTAACATTATGGTAGGACTGAGAGGGCATTCCTCTTTCCTTGTACCAGTAAAAGATTGTATGTACCAGAGGAAAAGTAACACAGGGCTCCTTAAGTGTACAAAGAAAGCTTGTCTCATTGGATCAAAGAATCATAGCAGGACATAGATCTAGAGCCTTAGAGGTGTCAGGTCCTAAAGTAAATCAAATCCATAAGTGAAGTTTATCTAGTCCAATCACCTCAATGTATAGATGAGGAAACAGACCCACAGAAATTGTTACTTGCCCTAAGTCATGTAGGTTGTAAGTATGAGAGCCAGGTTTCAAAACCTTATCCTCTGACTCTAAATATTTTTCCCACTACACTTAACTCTAGTTAGGAGCTCTTCCAACCCCAGAGGAAAGTATAGTATCCCCAGAGAGGAAGATCTAGGAACTAAACTGAATCATCTTTTTAGATGTGCTTATCCTTTGGGAAGTAGGTCCTTGAAAAACAGATTTTGGGAAGGTGAAAAACTGGGAAGATGAAGGATCCTTGGCAATTAGGTATGGTAGATAGATAGATAGAAAAATAGATAGTAGAGGTAAAGCACTGACTATGTACCAGACAGACAACACTGTGTTTAACAGTGTAGAGGCAAATACAAGCACGCAAGAATCTCTGCCAGCAAGGAGGTTATATTCTATTGGGAATAGATTAAGGGGTGCTAAGAAGTGATGGAGGAGGGGTGAGGGAGCATATGCCCTGAATGGCAAGATAAGGAGACAGCAGAAAGTGGTATGGTCTGCAGCAAAATAAGGAAAAACATTACCTAATCACAACCCAGGAGCCAATTCGGGCCACCTTCTGATGGGAGGTTAAAGACTGGCACTTTTTACACTTTAGGGTTTTCCATGGGTTGTACTCACAACCCTGTGAAGCAGATAGAGTTGATGCCTTCCTTTCCATTTTACAGATGAGGAAACTGAGGCAGGAAGAGATTAAGGGACTTGCTTACATAATTAAGTGCCTCTGTCAGGATTACCACCTAAGTGTTCAAGACTCCCCCTCCCCCAGGTCTAATGCAGTTTCACTACAACTCGGATGCCATTATTGGATAAACCTGATGCTTTTAGGCATTATGTACAAGCAGGGTTTTAGGAAACTAGATCTATCTCTAGATCAGGAATCTACTCCTCCCGCCAAATTATTGACACAAGAGAAATGAGGTTAAAATTACATGTACATATGCATGTATATATGTGATACACACACATATAGTTCTTTTTGTTACTGCCTTCTGTTTCACTGTCTAGCCACTAGGTCAAAATAGGGCCCAGTTGTCCTCCCTCTCATTTCCCTTTTCCCCTCTCCAAGGTTTTAGGACACTCTTTTAAGATTATTTCATTAAAAAAATATGCAGTCAGCAAACCAACTAAACTTTCATGGTAACTGTTTACACTTGTATTTTTAAAACTTAAATACCTAAAGTATTTTAAATTTCCTTAAAGATCCTTTGTCCACCTTCACTCCCTTTCCCTCTTATATGGTCCTAGCTAGTGAATGCTCCATTCTCCTGGTTCTGCTTTGTATGATTTCATAATAGTCTTTCCATATCTCTGGCCTTCTTCATATGTGGTCCGCATAGTTCCCTGATGGCATTCTATTGTTGGATATTTTAGGTTGTTTCCAGTTTCTCACAATTACATACAATACTATTGTGAAAAACTTTAAACAGATTTTAGGGGGCTACAGGATGATAGACCCAGGTTTTTGTACCTTAGGCATGGTCTTGGGTTTGCACATTTTTATTCAAGTGAAAATAAAGAGCATTATTTAAAAAAAAAACAGAGCATGAGATGTTTGGGGATCAGGCTTTGTTTTGAACATCCATTAATTTGATGCTGTGTTTGAGATGTTTGGAGGGTAATCCCTGGGTTGTGTTTACTGTGGTCTGCTTTGCCAAACAAATTTCCCATAGTGGACCTGCTTGTCAAAGCCTCTAAGAACTAGTCCTACTTTTCTACTCCAGGGGCTCAAGAACATAAATGGTCCAGTGTCTTCTTTCTTTGTCTGTGTTTATGGTTCAGAAATCTACTTTCCTGTGGATAGTTTATTGCTTCTTTGGGGGGCAGAGTATATGACTCCAAAGACACAGTTGGAACAACTTGGTTTAATCCTTTCAATAAACATGTCTCCATTTACACACCCAGAGAGCTGGAGGGTGTTGGGTTTTTTTTTTAATCTTTGATGATAAATGGGAGTGCATTCCAACAAGCATTTTAAATTTTCTTCCTAAACTGATTCAGATCAGGCTCATCAAGACAGAATATAAATAGGATTTTATTCTCTGCCAAGCAAATTATCACTTCAGGTTTAGGGTTCTGCCTGTGGGTTTACTTTTCCAAGGGGATTTTTCCTTCTAGCTTTAATTCTACCCTGTTTGTAGCAGTGTAAAGTTTTTCTTCTTGTTGTCAATTTACCAGAATAAGGATCCATTCTCCCTTCCCACCCAAACAAAACAAAAACAAACTAAGCCCCCAGAAAATCCCCCACTGATAAAAAAAACCAAAGTCCTCTTCAGACACATTGAATCTGTTGAGGATGGGGCAGGCAGGATCTTTGATTATGCCTCTTCCAAATGACTTGGCCCTCTACTCTTTTTCCCAGTCTGTTTTTCCTCAATTCTAAAGGCAAGAAGGGATGAGACAGTTTTTTTTCCTCCCTTTCTAGCAGTTCACTTTGATTGCTGTGGTTCTTCAGCTAGGACCCAAAGAATGGAATGGCCTCCAGTGTTACTATTTTGGGGGCAGTGGAAGGCCAGGTCTCCTCTATTCCCATCAACTCAAACACATCAGGCAGTATATTAGCTGAAACCCAGTTTCACTGACTACTTGTCTCTCCTGTTTTCTCCTAGTGAAGATAGAATTGCCTTTTTAAATTCTACCAAGAGCAAATGGCCTAAGGTTTGTGAAGGAGGATCACAGGATCATAGATTTAAAGAAAGAACCTTAGATGTCATCTAGTCAATCATGGATGTAGAGATCTCACAGGTCATCGAGTCCAAACTGCTTTTTTATACATGAGAAAACTAAGGCCTAGTGTGACATACGAAAAGTTCAAGAGGCATAATTTCTGGGCAATTAATAATCAGTTTTATTAATTATAACTAGCAGATAATTAATAAAATGATGGCCATGACAAGGAATAGAGCAAACCTGTTTAATGTTTAATAGATCAACCTACTGGACCTGGATTTATTCTATTGTATTCACTTTGATAGTATCAGTCACAAGGACTAGTAAACAGCTGTCCAGGGTAAATGAATTCACGTGATGGCTGCTAATCATGGTTGCTTCTTCCCATAAACTGAAGACCCTTCCTGAAGAAGTGTGTCCCTGAGGAAGGAAATCAACTCTGATTGGTTAACAATCAAGGAGAGGGTGGACATGTTAATGAGGAGGTGGGCAAAAACTCTTTAGCTCCTCCTGTAGAGAATATGATCTAATGATGACACTCAGCTGCCTCCAGCAATCTGGGCAAAAAAAATCCATCTCTACCCAGACCGCAATCACTGGTTTTACCCTTCATAAACTGGGCCACCCTAAATTCTAATGGAAGGTTCCAAGGACAGATGGACTTATTTCCTAAGGGCAAGATCTCTGTTAGACTGGATTCTGTTTGTGAGATCTCCTACTTGGGTGGAATCCCATCCAAGTTCAAAAAGCATGTATCTCGAGGATTTGGTCAATTTCATCTATCAGCAGTGTTCTTCAGAGACTGGCTGAATAACCTACAGGAGTTTATTTCTGAATGAGGAAATAGAAAGGAAAAACTTAATCTCAATTAATAATTGGTTATCAATATAAGAGAGAACTGATCCTAATAAAGCTGCCCCCAGCCCCAATATTCTAACTTCCTTATAGGCCCCATTGAAGAGCAGGCCCACTGCCCCACCTAAGCCTCCCCACCAATATCCTAACTTTTTCATATATGCTTCATCGCTCACTAGAACAATAGGTGTGTCCATGTGATGGGATCCCAGACACTGCCACCAGCTAGCCACTGCCCCCAGACCCATTCCTCATATTTCCCACAGAAACAGCAGGTGTGTCCGTGCACTCAACCACAACCACATCCATCTAGTCTCAGGCAGGACCACAATACTCAGCCGATCAGAAAGCAGCACCACCAGGATGCCTGAGCAGGATGTGGACCCCAAAACAATAGAAGGGACTTTCCCTAAGTAGGCACCTGCGCAGTAATAGCAAAAGCTGTCCTTTAGGTGAATTTATGATATAGAGAGACTTTTTATAATGTCATTATCGTACATGTATACCCCCCATGGGTTTTTCTGTATGTATTGTAGGTAACCTCCTGCGTAGTTCCGCTGTGGCTGGTACCCCTCTCCTATTCCCTAATCCCTTAACAAACCCCTCCTGCCTTTTTAATATTTATAATTTCTGTTATGTAGTTGCATCTTTACCCTATAAAAATCTATCTTGCTTTCTTTGAAGGTACTAGTTCTTCTTGGAACTTAGCCCGATACATGAGAGGCATCAATCTCAATAAATGCCTGTACTTGGATTAGGAGTGGTCTGACTGAATTTTTGGTGACAGTTCTACCACAACACATTGTGAAACCACAACAGAACTAATCATTTCTCTCACCAGGATCTTTGAGTGACACGCCTAAATTCATAGAGCAAGTGGCAGAATAGAAATTTAAACCTAGGTCCCTTGATTATCCATCAGGCAATCTCTGCAGCAGCTATGCTGCCTTGAGTCCCTGCCGTATTGTTGTTGTTTGTCCTTCGTTCTCGAAGAGGGCTGTGTGGGAAAGTGATATCATGACTTGCAAGTGAATTGGATTTAAGTGAGGCAGGGCTGTACAAAGTCACCGGCCTCGCTCTTCCATGCCTTATGAAGATGGGATGAAAAAAAAACTGGGAATTTTAGCCTGGGCAATAGAAGTCTGGGGGTAGGGGTTATGATAGCTGTTTTTAAGCTATTTGAGCATGTAGAAAGGGGGTTGAATTTGTTTTGTTTAGCCCTAGAGGGCAGAACCAAGAAGTGGGTGGAAATTGCAAAGAGGCTAATTTAAGTTGAAATAAGGAAAAACCAAAAGCTTCCTAACAATTAAATCTGTTCAAAAGTAGAATGAGCTGCTTTAGGAGGTGGTGGGTTCCCCCTTCCCCTCCTTCCCCTCCCGGCTTTGGAAGTCTTGAATTGGAGGCTGGCTAATTACTTGCCAAGTGTGCTGTGGAGGGGTTGGATTAGACTAGAATAAGTTCCCTCTTAACTCAAAACTCCTGTAATTTTGTGCATCTAGGCACGCAGATGCACCAAATCAAAGGAAAATCTTTCATCCCTTTGTATCGAGGTCTCTCCAGCAGCCAGAATGGCCAACGGGAATGCGTTTTCTTGTTGCTTCTTTCTCCTTCCTTCTGACACACGAGATGCCTCCTTTTCACTCTTCTCACTTCCTTTTTCTCCCAAAGTCCCCTGCTCCTGTTCTACTTTCTCCTCCTCTATTTTCCTTTTTAAGACTTTGCCTCTTTCCTACTTTCTCTCCTCCTTGTTGCCGCTCACCCCACCAGCTTCTCTTTCAGCCTTCTATCTAGGTTGTCTCATCTTTCCTTGCTTCAGCAGAGCACAACTGAGTTCAACGGAAACTGACTTCACATCATGCAACATCAAGATACTATGTGATCAGTACATCAGACCTTTGGAAAGAAGAAACTTGGGGTTTCTTGCCCAATAAATATCTAAATATACAGTGGGGTATTTATAAACACTTTTTAAGTTGGGTCAGAATAACACCTCCTATCCTGGCTTCCTTTTAATTAACCTTGGAGACATGACATGGAATAGATCAAACCTAGGAAGCCTCTGGTCCTGGATTTATTCTATTGTATTTAGTTTGATAGCATCAGTCACAAGGGCTAGTAAGCAGCTGTCTGGGGTAAATGAATTCATGTGATGGTTGCTAATCATGGTTGCTTCTTCCCCTTTCCTCAAGTGACCTCCGTATCTCAGAGAATTACATAAAACCGGATTAAATCCCACCCTTTTTTAAGGGAAGGATGAGGTGTCAGTGATATTTTGAGAGGGTTGTTGGTAGCCTGCATGTTTATAATCATTATTAACTCACTGTTAAACAAGTAGAGAAACAATCTCCCATCTCTTGGCAGATAGATGGGGAGCTTCTAGGGGAGTGTGTGGCATGCCTTGTTGGAGGGGATTACTTTATGGTTGTTGTTACTTCCTTATTTTCTTTATAACTAATTGGGTGGGGAGAGGGTGGTGAACGTGTGTCCAGAAATGACGTAAAAACAAAAAGCATCAACAAATTAAAAAAAAAAAACTCATCTGCTGTTAAGAGACAGCCTTTGAGAAGTATTATTACCACTGCAACTCTTCTGCTCTCCCATATTTCCACTCTTACACTAATATTTATTAGTGGGAGCAGCTCTCCATGAGGAGCCCTCTCCTTATTCTTGGAAAGGCCCTCAGGCATAGGCCTTGCTGAAACAAATTTTCCAGGGCATCAGTGGCTCAGGGGATAGAGTACTGAGCCTGGAGTCAGGAAAACTCATTTTCCTGAGTTCAAATGTGGCCTCAGATACTTACTAGCTGTGTGACCCTAGGCAAGTCACTGAGCTATTTGCCTCAGTTTCTCTTCTGTTACATGAGCTAAAAAAGGAAATGGCAAACCACTCCAGTATCTTTGCCAAGAGAACCCCAATGGGGTCATTCTCAATTTTAGCACTTATTTTTTTTTTCCTGGTCCCTACTGTGAATAATTTCATAGGTCCCAGTTTGTGACATCAGTGGCTGGTCGAATCCTGGGAAAAGGTCTCCTTCTCTGTGGCTATTTTGAATCAGGGCCAGATTCTGTATCTAGCCACAAAAGAAATTATTTTGAGAGTGATCCTCCCACAAATCATTACTACATACCTGTCCTTTAACTTCAGTTAACTTCAGTTTTCTGTAACAGCAACATAGTGAAGATGTAATGAAAAGGAAAGTCTATTGTACATGACCACTATGAATCTCTTTAGGCTTAAAACCTACACGATAATATCCAGCAGCCTTCTGACCTCCCAAGAGAATGGAAGTTTTGAGGTTCTGAAAAACCCAGGCCGATTAGAGATTATTCTACCTATGAGCTCTAGACTGAGTTTACACATCAGTTTACAATCCCAAACTCACTTAGCCAGTTAGGCAACTGGACTGTCTTTGGTGATATACTTAGTGCACTTAGCTCTTGTTAGAGGTCTAGAAAGGGTTATTGATTGAGGTGGCCCTGAGGCAAGAAGTAGTACATAGAGCCAAGGCAGAGTTAAAACTCAGGAATCTCTACGTGGTCTGAGAGATGGCTATTTAGAGGTAAAGCTCAGTATTCAGACTGCACCAATTCATTTTATGGAAATAACAGTGTGTTTGGGCTAGACAAAGTGTTCTCTCAATTGTCACACTCAGTTGTCACAAGGGCACACGCATGTTTTCATGCCCAGTCATGTATAGCTAGCCTCACTCTGCAGTTCCTTCTAAGCAGGAGAACTCCCAATGCCATGGTCCTCATTGTTTTCTATGACAACCACCATGATGATATATGCTAACCCAAGGGATGGTAAGGAGAGAAAAATAACTATTATGTACTATGAAAATGTGTCCCAGCACTCTAAAATAGCACAAGCCCACCCAACATTCTCTTTATACCTATAGCTTACAAAAGACCTTCTTTTTCATGACATCTTCACATGATATCTTCACTATATTTCTGTTAAGGAAAAGTAAAGTTAAGGGACAGGTATGTAGTAATGATTTGTGGCAGGATGACTCTCAAAATAACTTCTTTTTTTTTCTGGACTCTTTTCCTCAGCCTAGAATATAAGAATTTCCATATTGGACCAGATGAATTGTCCATTCAGACTAGTATGCTGGACAGTGGCAACAAGGGCTGTTCTGTGGAAAGGAATAATTGACTTTCATGGTGCTAACACTTAACTATTTAGGTATATATAGGGTGATGATCGTATTTTCTGAATCAAAATTTTGAAGATATGATCTGACAAGAGATGTTCTTTTTACAAAGTGTTATTAAATCTGTACTCTGCCCCCCCTTTATATTTTACTGTTCTCCTAGTATTACTTGAACGTGAGACTGGAGGGAGGTCTGGTCAGCGTCCAAGGCAGAGACCCTTCCTTAGCTTGGGTAGTGATGTCGGCAGGCCAGTCTTGTCTGTAGGAGGCAGGGCCCTGGAGAGTGGGTCTGTAGCAGTCAGGGTCTGTAGTGGTAACAACTTAATGAAGGACTAGAAGCAAGAAGTGGGGTTTTTGAGGCAAGAAGTTTCATTATCCAGGCAGCTAATAAGATATAATCAGCAAACAGGCTAGAGACATCAAAGTTCTGGACGTACAGGTTAGCAATTCAGTTTTATCAGTATCCAAGTAGTAAAATAGGGAAATGTGTTGTTAGATCAGGACAAGAATTCAAGAAACACTGTCCAAATAGAATCTAGTTCATAAAAAGGTATGTGTTGTATAAAGTTGACTTGCTAAACACAGTGATCTTGCCATATCATTTTAGCCCAATATTTTAGAGATAAACCTGCCTACCTTATTCTTTTTTTCAAAACTTCAGCCACAGGAAGCTCTATACTACTGCTAATATTTTTTTCATGGGTACTGAGAACAGCTATGCTTATGAAGGGGTGGGCAGAAATCAGGACTGTCCCAGAAAATCCCAGATGTGTAGCTTGTCAGCAACAGAGGAACCAATCCATTTGGACTTTAACATATGAGTCCTGGATCTGTGCTAAATGAAGAAGTAGAAATGGCTTTTAGGAAGATGAAATTAGGAGGAGTGGATAGACCAGACCTTGTACATGCTAAGGAATTTGATATTATAGCCTAAAGAACCTTGAAAGCATGAAAGGACCATTTTTATTGGCTATCTTAGGAAGGGTACTATATCAAGAGAATGGAAAAAATGGGTAATATTTATAACCACTCCCCTAAAGCAATTGAGAGAATATAAATACCTATTTACCATGTACCTATTTCTTATTTTTACAATGTCCTTATGAGAGTGATCTACATGTGTATTGAGAACATCATTGATGAAGATATGAGAAGGGAATAGGTAGGTTTTCACAAATAATTTTCTCTAGGGAGTCTATATTTTTACCATTACCCAACTGACTGAAAGGCATAGAGAATCTAGGATTCTTCTTTATCATTTGTTGATTACCTTCCTCTCCACCCCCACCCAATCGGCTCAGTATAGCAAAATGAAGTCTTAAAGGTTCTTCTCTAACAGGGAGCGTCTCATGCATATGTTAAGATCATGTGAGATTCCTTGATTAATGAAACCAGAGAAATAACTTTATTCAACAGTCCTCTGATTATTATCAGTCATGTGTTATGTTTATGAAAGGTATTCACCACTTTCATAGAGAATATTTTGTTGAATATAAATAGAAAAGATATGCCCTGTAGATAATGAGGTCCTTCGTATACTCCTGTTTGTGGTTGATATTATGCCAGTTGCATGAAATACCAGAACATTATAGGGTCTTCTTAATGACATCCATGATTTCTTTAGATGGATGAAAACTATCTTTTGTCCAGACTGAGACATGTAGTTAGGTGGTCAGTCCATTGAGTTACTGTATGAGTACTTATGTTTGGGATACCCGTTGTAGATGGACAGTGAACTGGTCCCAGAAATGAATAGAAGAAAGAGGACAGACTCCCAAATGAAATTTGGGAAATTGCAAGTTCTTTAAACATTTTCAAGCTACTTACTAGCATAGCGATTCATCTTTTCAATGCAAATGTTCTCTTGATGTTCATTGGTTTTGCTTCTTAAACGTTCAGTCAACAAGCATTTATTAAGCACCTACTGTGTTTCCAACTACCTGTTCCCTTCTGTGTGTATGTATGTGTGTTTATTTGGAGTGGGGGAGGGGGATGTCAAGCTAAATTGAATTATATATATATTTTATTAATCTATAGATTTTTGCATATACATATGTGTGTATATATAATCTGTTTTTGATATGTTTTTACCACTGTGCTAAGCACCAAAGATACAAAGAAAGGTAGACAGTCCATGCTCTCAAGGAGTTCACAGTCTAATGGGAGAAATAATATGTAAATCACTATAGACAAACATGGTATATTCGGATAAATTGAAGATAATCAGTAGAGAGAAAGGCTCTAGCATTAAGGGCATGAGAACTGGAACTCTGCAATCTCTAATTAATTAAAGTTGTAGATGACCCAAAGGAAGAAAAGCAGCAAGCATTTATTAAGCACCATCTGTGTGCCAGGCACTGTGCTAACTGCTTCACAAATATTATCTCATTTGATCCTCACAATAACTCTAGGAGGTAGGCATCATTGTTATCTCCATTTTGCAATTGAAGAAACTGAGGCAGATAGTAGTTAAGTGATTTAGTGCCCAGAGTCATGCAGGTAGTGTCTAAGGCTAGATTTGCACTCAGGTCCTCTTGACTGTAAGCCTACGATTCTATCCATTGTGCCACAAAGGGCAACTGAGAAACGCAAGTGAAATCAAACTGTAGCATATTTCGAGTGATAACTTTTACTCAAGAATTGGTGTAAGGTTATCATTGAGGAAATAGACAAGTGCACAAGGAGGTGAGTCAGTCACGGGGTTAATGAATAAATGAAAAAGCATTTATTAAGCACTTATCGTATGTCAGGCATTGTGCTAAGCACTGGGATACAAATATAAGTAAAGCAGTATAGCCCCTGTCCTCAAGAAGCTTACCATCTAACGGAGGAAGACAACACATATAGGGGAGTGATGGCAAGGGAAGTCAGAGGGAATGGTGATTGGAGTCAATAGTATAGTTGATTGCTTTGTCCATTTCAGGAAGCACATATTGCCCACAATTCCAGTTCTGTCTGGAATTATAAGGTAGGTCTGAGAGACAACAGCTATTGGGAGTACCATTATTCCGTGCTCATTAGGGTAAAGAGAGCTAGAACTGTTCAAATGTGCTAAGAGATCCCAGGTACCTTTTGAAAACAAAACAAAACAAAACAAAAACCAACCCATCAGTGAGCTAAGTAACTGAATTTTCATTTAAGTTGATAGCATTCCATGGTGTCCTGGAGGAAGTGTGAGGTATGCCTGTGAATCTATCCATCATAGTGTGTGTGTGTGTGTGTGTGTGTGTGTGTGTGTGTGTGTGTGTGTATGTGTGTGTGTGTGTATTTGGAGTTGGGGAGGGGAATGTCAAGCTAGATTGAATCATATATATTTTATTATCTATAGATTTTTGTGTCAGTATGGGTACCTAGTAGAGCTTGTCTATTGCCTGATTAATTGTTTTTGCTCTTTGTCCATTTTTTTCTTTAACACTAAGTTTCCTTAATCTTTTTCTCTCTAATGCAGCATAGCATTCTATCCCCTTATCCACTTTAGTTGTCTCTGTGAGTACCTTCTAGATTATACGTTTCTTGAAAAGCATTTACCAAAACTCCTACATAACATTCCAGGTATGGATTACCATGGTTTTACATGAAGTTGTGATAATGAACTTGGTTTTATCTCTAATGCCCTTTATGGTGTCTATATTTTACTGATTTTTGAAGGTACAGTGTTCCATCTTTCACAACTGTCCAATCAACATGCTACTGCCATCTCAAAATCAGCATGCAAAGGAGGTGGGGATGGTACATGCATGTGGACTCCCCCAATAACCTGTGGCAGAAGTGATTTCTCCCTCCTTTAAACAAGTATCAGTCATATTGTCTTCATCACTCATTTAGCACTTATCATATGCTGCCCTATGTTGTAGTGTTTATTTTTTATGTATATGTAACACTATGAGATTGACCCTAAAGCTCTGCTACATCTACAAGTTATTTTACCAACTAGGTTATAAGCTTCAAGGTCATGGACCTCTTCTAGTCTATCCTGTCCACTTTCTCTTTGAATCATACTTGCCAGCTAGTGGCTCCATGTGATTGTTTCTCCTTTTCCCGTCTCAGAATCACTGGTCACTACCCCAAGAGCATGGAACACTTTACACTTTCCCTTTATCATTTATATCATACTATACACATCTCACTGTTTCTTGCAGGCATCTGATTCTTGATCCATAAGATCAGAATTAAAAAAAAACAGAAGGTAAATTAGGGTTTATTTAATCTAACTCTCTTGTTTTATGGATGAGGACACTAGCCCAAAGAGTTTAAATGACTTATCTAAGGTCAACCAGGTAGTTGGGGCATTCATTCAAAAAATTTCTGCTGAGCAGTTACCAAATGAGAGGTGCTACTCTGGGAACTATAAAGTATAGAAAGATCTATATGATCATAGGCCCTGTCATCAATATCAACCATTCTCTGATTTTCCTCTATGATGTTTGCCTTCCTCTGTGTCTTTCAATTTTTTAATAATTATTATTCAATCTGTATTGTACTATTAAGGGGTCCCTTGAACTTGTCCCTTTGAGTTGCTGTATTTGCCAGAAATACTGGACCCAACAGTACATGTAGTTGTACATATAAGTAGGTAGTACAGTGTATAGAGTCTTGGGCCAGGAGTCTGGAAATCCTGGGTTCAAATCTAGCTTCAGATACTTCCTAGCTTTGTGATTCTGGACTTGTCACTTAACCTCTGCCTCATTTTCCTCAACTGTAAAATGGGGATAACAATGATATCTTCCTCTCAGTGTTGTTATGAAGATCAATTAAGATGTTATTTGTGACATGCTTTGTGCAGTGCCTGGCATGTGGTAGGTGCTTAATAAATGCTTTTTCTTATCCCTCCCTCCTATATGTTGCTTATCTGTCCGTTCATCCTCTTTAGACAGTAAATTCTAAATGGGAGGCTGGAGACTGGAAAAGTGTGTCAGGGAGGGATCACTAGGAAATGGTATTTATTTCCATAGCTAGATAACTAATTGGTGCCTTATTTCATGAGTGTGTGATTTTATGACTAGGCCAGTTTATTGTTCAGCTGCACCTGTAATGTGTCCTCCAGGTGTGCACAGCACAACGTACAGACAGAGCGATGCTTCTTGACTAATGGATGATAACACTGAGTTCTTGAAAGCTTACTTGGGTTCTTTATCTTTTAACATCTGGTTCCAATACATGACAGAAGGCTTCAGTTAACCACATTGGGCCTTAATCTTCCTTAGAGTCAGTTTAGCTCCTCTCCAGGGTCTCTGTCTTACCAATTTTCTTTCATCTTCAAGAATTTCTCTCCTTATAGGTTCTGAGTCTTCAATAATTGTGTCCCATACCCAAAAACATCACCTTCTTTTCTATCCAACAGATCTCTTCCCTATTGGTATTTAAAGCCCACCCTTAAAAAAAACCTTCCTCAAGGAAATTTTATGCCATCATTTAGAGCTGTAATGAGAAATGAAGACAAAAGCTGAATAATTTTTTTTTCTGTGTGAACTCTATTTTTGAGAATTGAGGGGCAGCTTGGTGTAGACGGAAGAACACTGGCCTTAAAGAATTCAATGGATGACTTGGGTTCAAATACTGATTCTGACACCAACAAGTGGTAGGAGAAGGGACAAGTCATTCCATCTCACTCAATTGACTCATCTGGGCCTCAGTTTCCTCATCTGTAAAATGGGACAGGTAATATTACTACCTCACAGGGTATAAGGAAAGTGCTTTGTAAACCTTAAAGCACTATATAAACATGAGTTATTGGCTAGGCCAGTCTTCTCATTGACCCCTTCTCAGGCCTTTTCACATATACCATGCTCATTTTTGCCCCAATGTTTTACTTATGCTATTCCCCTTCCTTGGAATGCCCTCTCATCTCCCAGTTGGTTAGGAGAAAGTTCCCGAGGAAGTTAGATAAGAGGACCATCTCTTCCTTCCCCTTGTAGGTGTTTCTTACTATAGGCCACAAACAGTTGCTGAAAACTGCTGTAAATTGAATTTTGTAAATCCTGTTTTCCTATTAATGTGCATCAGTAGTTCAGAGACCTTCTATTTTGACGTCTGACCAACTCCTAACATTAATCTTTAGATAGATGTACTCCATTAATTCCCAACTCTCTAAGATATATACACAAACCCTTTATTATATTCCAAGGTTGTTATTTAAAAGGAATTTTGAATCCTTTTGCAGAGTAACTTATCACCCACTTTTAAGGTATGGATATTAGTTTTTCAGTGCTAGCTTGTGGGTTTCTCTCCACCATGGGGTGGAGGGACAGTAGAAGGATATCCTGTTATTGATGTCATTGAGGTTGTTGGGATTACAGAACAGATTATCACTCTTTATCTAGTATCATCTCTTTTAGAAATAACCATCATAGATGGTAAAACTTTAAAGACAAAAAAAATCAGAAATGGTTTCACAAGATCTATCCTCAATTTCTCTTGGGTCAGGTTTGAACCAGATCCTACTAGGCAGAAATAACAATCACAAACTATGAGAATTAGATGGGACCTTAGCTGCCATCAAGACCTATACACAAACGTATTCCTTCCTATAACATATGTTATGTAACCCTTCTTCCAAAGTCCATTGGTATGAGACTTTCTTCTTCTTGGTGGAGATGAAGGACCTACCTTGCATGAAGGTCAAGGTGGAGTTGGTGAGAAGCCAGAGCTTCAGTTCGCAGCCAGTCCCCCTTTGGGGATCTCTTCAACAGGGAGTCCCCTTATGGACTCTTCAAGGGAGAGTCTTTTTCGAGCGTAGGTAAGCATGGAGTCAGCTTCCAGCTTCAAAAGAGGTGATGGAAGAGGCCAACCACACTTCAGGTTGCTGAAGGAAAAGACTCTGGGAAGACATGAGAGAAGCTGGTAGTTTTTATCATGTTCACATATCCAGCCTAGAGACTCTAGAGACTTTGGGGCTTACCTTTAGGTAAGATCCAGGACATTCTTTCTTGATTGAACTGAGTTATTTTGCTCCCAAGAGGAGAGCTCGTTTACTTTGTATTGTCTGGTATATATTCCCATATATATAAGTATATATATATATATGCATATATATGTATATTCTATTATTTTTGTTTTGCTGTGATTTGGATAAATGTGCTTCTTTGCTATTCTCTACGTGTGTTCATTGTGGAATTGGTATTTGGTGGGAAAGAGCTCAAGCTTTGGATATTGGGCTTGGGGTCCCCTTCCTGTCAAGAATGACAAAATGATACAAGATTCAAAGACAACTCCAAAGGACTCATGAGGGAGAGAGCTATCAATATCCAGAGAAAGAACCATGGAGATGGAATGCAGATTGAGGCAAACTGTTTGCTCTCCTTTTATTTCTTTTTTTTTCCTCTTTTTTTTTTGGTTTTGTTTCTTCTTTCTCATGATTCATTCCATTGGTCATAATTCTTCTTTACAACTTGACTGTTGTGTAAATAAATTCAATGTGAAGTTATATGTAGAAGATATTCCATGCCATCTTGGGGAGGGAGGGGGGAAGAAAATCTGGAACTCAAAATCATGTGGAACTGAGTGTTGTAAACTAAAAATAAAAATATCTTAATAAAAAAGAATGTCAAAATGATTAAACGTTAGCTCAAACCCAGTCATATCCCCTAGAGGAACAATAATTAAGGGAGCAGATCATTCTAGTCTGGCACCCCAGTTTCCTCTGAGAAGAACAGTGGTAGCTTCCAGCTCCAACCTTGTGCTTCTAATCCTGGCAGGAATGAATGTTTTCCTTGGAGAAGGGTGGGAGGAAAATTGTCCAGAAATGTCTATTCTGCCTCCTTTCAAGCCACACGCTCAAGGATAGCTCCACCAGAAGTGGCTTCAAGCCCCCAGTTCCAAGCTGCCAAAGGCTGCCCATTGAAACTATAAAAATTCAAAGCCTCTAACTCCAGAACTGATTCTTTTCAATATACCATTTATGGACCATAGGAGATACAATGGATTTGAATTTTTTAAAGGAGTCTTTTGAAGATATAAAAGGCTTCAAGACTTAAAAGAATAAAACTATACTAGTGAAATACCATCCGTCCATCCGTCTGTCTGTCTATCTTTCTATCTTTATTATCCATCTATGCGCTCTCTCTTATATATTTATCCTTCCATATCTATCTATTATCCACTTATGGCTTATTTCTTAGCTTTCTATCTATCCATCCTCATCTGTCTATCTATCTATTCCTAGCTATCTACCCACCCCTGCCTATCTATCCATCTATCATCCATCTATGATCTATCTCTTATCTGTCTATTCATCCATCCTCATCTGTCTGTCTCTCCATCCTTCTTCATCTGTCCATCCATCTATCCATCTATCTTGTCTGTCTGTCTATCTATCTTTACTTGGTATAGGAAAAAAGATCTAGTTTCAGAATTGACTTCAGATATGTCAACTGTGTGACCCATTACTTAGTCTCTCTCACTCTGTTTCCTCATCTGTAAAATGAGGGTGTAACAATACTTTGTAGGGTTATTGTGAAGATTAAATAGATAATGTATGTGAAAAATTTTGCAAACCAAATGTCAGTTATGATTCTTACATAGGAGCTACATATTATACATGACTTTAGGGGGTTACTAGGAGGATATTCTGCCTCAAGAAAATGACTTTACCATATGTTAGTATTCATTTCCAGTTTATTAGATAATATCAGCAAACTCCTTGAGAGTTGGAGTTGTATCATATTTATCCTTCTATCTCCTTAAATATCATTTGGTCCCTCACTATGGCAAGACAAACCTTTTATTTCTCCCTAATTAATTCACTATCTCACTCATCATCACAGCAGCTTTTCCAAACCTTTTCAATTTCTCCTCAGAGTTCTCATAGCTGCCTCCCTTACTTTGTCAGCTGAGAACTCTGCTTCACATTTTAGTGAAAAAAATTGAAGCCATTTTATGAGACCTCCCTTTTATCTCTCCCTCTTAACCTAATATCTCTTCTGCCACTTTCTTCTTCTTCACCCTGCCTCAAATGAAGAAATAGCTCTCCTTGCCAAGGCTAACTCATCTATATGCTCAGGTGATCCTTTTCCATGTCATCTTCTCCAGCAGACCCCTCTATTGTCCCCACTCTCACTTACCTTAAATCTCTCTGTTTACCAGCTCCTTTCCTACTGCCTACAAACAGGCCCTTGTCTTCCCAATCCTCATAGACGCCCAACTGATCCTTCCATCCTCACTAACTCTGGTCCCATATAGCTTCTTCCTTTTATGGCTAAACTTGAGAAAGCTGTCTACAATCATTGTTTCTATTTTCTTTTCTCTTACTCTCCTCTTAACTCTTTATCTCATCATTCAAATAAACTGCTCTCTTTGAAGTTATCAATGGTCTCTTAATTGCCATGTCTAATGGGCTTTTTCCAGTCTTCATCCTACCTGTCTGATCACTGCTTCATGATTTCTTTCGCTGGATCTTCCTCTGGATCACAAATGCTAGCAATGGGTGTCCCCCAGGGCTCTGTCCTGGTCCTTCTCCTTCTCTCTATATATTATTTTACTTGGTTATCTTATCAGCTCTCATGGATTCAATTATCATCTCTACTTGAATGGTTCTCAGATTTACTTATCTAGCCCAAACCTCTCTCCTATCCTCTGGTCTTGTAGGTCCAATTACCTCTTGTATGTTTCAAATTGGTTGTGTCATGGACTTCATAAACTCAATATGTCTAATCACTCAGACTGGCAACTCTCTATTTTTCTCACTGCAGCCCCCCCCCATGTAAAATCTGTTGCCAAGGCCTGATGATTTTATCTTTGTGACATGTGTCATATATGTCTACTTCTCTTCTCCGGCAATACCACAGCATGCAAAGCCTTTCATGATCTGGCCCTCTCCTACCTTTCCAAACTTCCGTATTACTCCTTACCCCACACACATTGCAATCTAGTGACACTCACCTCCTTGCCATTCCTCATACAAGACAGTACACCTCCTGACTCTGGACATTTTCACTGGCTGTCCCCTCCTCCCTGGAATTCTCTTCTTCATCCTCACCTTTCTTTTTTATCTCTAGTGTTTAGCACAGTGCCTGGCGCATAGTAGAAGGTTAATAAATGCTTATTGACTGACTGACTCCAAATACCCAGCATAGTGCTTTGCACAAAGTATGTTTTTAATACATTTTAAATGAATGATTCCATAACAATATCTATATTTTACTTTTGTTTCTGGCAGTAGTTAATAATTTGCTGAGGTTCTTTTTCATTGTTGGCTCACCCCACACCAGTGCTATTCTTACATTCTTTGGGTATTAGGAAGCTGATAGGGTTAGGTAGGACATGGGCTAAAGAAATTTAAGACTCACTGGGCTGGGGAGAGACCTCTTTAGGGACTTAGGAATCTGGAAAATGGGCCTGTTGAATTGTTTCCTGTTCAGTCATAGCTTTACTGGATTTATTTGTGCAAAAACTTTATAATTTTATGTAATTAAAATGTTTGCAGCAAGTTTCCTGATATAGGTCTCATTTCCAAGCTATATAAGAACTGATTCAAATTGTTTAAAGAATAAAAGCCGTTCCTCAATTGATTAATGGTTGAAGGATATGAATGGGCAATTCTCAAGAGGAGAAACCTATGTTATCTACAGCCATGTAAAAATATGATCCAAATCACTAATAATTATAGAAATGCAAATTAAAGCATTACTAAGGTTCTGCTTTACACCCATGAGATTGGCAAATATGACAAAAGAAAATGACAAATGTTGGAGGAGCAGTGGGAAAACAGGCACATTGGTAGATTCACTGTTGGTAAATTTGTGAATAGGTACAACCATTAGGGCAGCTAAGAGGCTCAATGGAAAGACCACCAGCCCTAGAGTCAGGAGGACTTGAGTTCAAACCTGATCCCAGATACTTATTAGCTGTGTGATCCCAGGCAAGTCACTTAACCCTATTTGCCTCAGTTTCCTCATCTGTCAAATGAATTGGACAAGGAAATGAGAAACCACTCCAGTATCTTTGCCCAGACAATCCCAAATGGGGTCATGAAGAGTTGGACATGAGTCAACAACTGTTTTGGAAAGCAATTTAGAATTAGACACAAAAAGTTACCCTTTAACCCAGCTGTTCCATTGTTTGTCCTTTAATGGGCTGGTACAGTAGACAGAGTACTGGATATGGAGTCATCAAGTCCTGAATTCTGACATTTACTAGCTGTATGACTGAGCAAGATACTTAATCTCTGTATGCCTCAGTTTCCTCATCTGTAAAATGCAGAATAAAGCATCTACAAATCAGCATTGTGGGGATAAAATTTGAAAATATTTGTAAAGCACTTTGTAGACCTTAAAGAGCTATATAAATGTGAGTTACTGTTATTGCTATTAATATAATTCCCTAAAGAGATCAAAGAAATAGAGAAAGGTCCTATAGGTACAAAAATATTTATAGCAGCTTTTTCTGTGGTGGCAAAAGCTAGAAACAAGGGATGTCTATCAATCAGTGAATGGCTGAACAATTTTGGTATATGAATGTAATCGGATATTATTATGCTGTAAGAAATGAGGAAATAAATGTTTCCAGAGGGACATGGAAAGACTTATGTGAACTAAGGCAGAGTGAAGCGAGCAGTACCTGAAGAATAATTTATACTGCAATGTCAATATTTTAAAAATGAACTATTTTGAAGACTTGAATAAACTGATGAAGAATGCAATGAGTAGAATCAGGAGGACGATTTATATACGAACCAGTGCTTTGTAAAGACAAACAACTTTGAAGACTACAAGCACTGATCAACACGACGAGCATCCAGCATTCCAGATGACCACACTCTGAGAGGTGATGGATTGATTCATGGTGCAGAATGAGATGTGTATTTTTTGGACATGGACGATGAGGGAATTCATTATGCTACTCTACTGTAACATTTGTTACAAGAATGTTGTTTTTCTTTTCTTCTTTTCAATATTGTGGGGTTGGGAAGGAGAGAATTTAGATTTCTGTTAACTAAACAAATTTAGTTAACAATGACAAAAAAGAAAGTGATCATAGGAGAACCTGTGCTTTCTAACTTCGTTAATATTTTACAACATCCAGCCCCGTTTTCAAGTGAGAGAGGAGTAATATAAGGAAAGAAGGGGGTGGGGAGAGGAAGAAAGATCTCTAGGGGTGATACCCGTTCTTTCCTAGAAGCAGCTGTAGGAATGAGTCAGAGATGTTTCCCTGGGCTCAGTTTTGCTAGCTAGCTCTGAGCAGGGGAGGAGTGACAGACAAACTGAGAATGTCGGTTCTATCTTGAGTACCAGCCCTACTGCTTTGAAGAGGGCTGGATTTGGAGTTGCAAAAATTGGATTCAGATTACTGGGGCTGCTGCTGTATGATGTTGGGTAAATAACTTAACCTCCCTGGGCCTCAGTTCCTTCATCTGTCAAGTGGGATGGTTGTGCTAGAGGCCTGTTATTGCTCTAAATCTGTGATCCCATGATCCTATGAAGTGCAGAGACTTACTTAGAGTTCATGTATTCTAATATCCCATTCCATGAAGATGATCATCCATTCTTAGCTTGAACATATCCAGTAGCAGGAAGTTCTTTACTAAACAAGGTTAGGGATGTACCAATAGCTCACTTTCCAGGGTACTTTCATCCAGGGGTGTGCCCATGCCAGCTCCAATGGCTCCGAAAAGCCAATTGTTAAATTTTCATTGTAGTATTTACACCTTGGAAATCAGGGCTTAATTTATTGTTTTATTGATTTTCTAGATTTAAGAAAATGATGGAGAAAAAATGATGAAGATAAAACTTAAAAATATGTTCTGCATACATTATTTTTCCCTGAGAGCCATTTTTTAAACATTTACCAGCACACGCTTGCTTTCACCTACGAGTTAGATAATATCATTCTGAAGGCAAATGGGTGAGAAAGAGCACTGTTTCAAGAGACAGCTATTCTGTAACAGCTATATCCCCTTCTAGTCTAGTAGATGGGAAGGATTAGAACCATCAGTAATATTTATTGTGTTCTTCCTTTTTCACATTTTAAAAAAGAAGTAGAGAGATGACTATTTTACATGTCAATGAATCGAGATCTAGGGAAATGAAACCATTTCTCCTAAGCCTTGCAGTGAATCCTTGGCAAAGTTTCTATTGGCATCCCAAAGTCTTGAATTCCTATTACAGTCCCCTGAGATGATACTTTGGCAAAGAAAGAGGTAGCAAGGAAGCTCAGTGGATAGAGCCCTGAAACTGGCATCAGGAAGACCTGAATTCAAATCTGGGTTCAGATACTTACTGTGTGATCCTGGGTAAGTCACTTAACCTCAGTCTGCCTCGGTTTCCTCATCTGCAAAATAGGGATAATAATAGCACCCATCTCCCAGGGTTATTGTGTGGATCAAATGAGATAATCCTTGTAAAGTGCTTAACACAGTTCCTGGCACATACTAAGAGCTATAGAAGTATTAGCTATTACTATTATTAGGGAGAGTACTGCTTTTTTTAAAGTTCCATTATTGTTATGTCTTCATCTAGTCTGGGTTTGGTAGATGAGAATTAAAATCATCATCCATTCTAGAAAACATTTATTGAGTATCTACTTGCAAAGCAAGCCACCATCCTGCACGCCTGGGGATATAACAAGGTCTAAAACGTGTGGCCTATAAACAGTTGGCATCTTGTGTAGAGAGATGATGCAGAGCAACAGATGCTTCATGCTAAAGGAAATGACTCAGGCTGCTGGTGATGAGATTCTGCAGAACTGGCCTTAAGAGTGACAAGAACCAGGAGGGTGATTGCATAGAATTATCCGTCTCTCCCTTGTTCTCTCTCTATTATTCAACAAACATTTGACTCCCTACTCTACAGGAAGGCACTTTGCTTGCTGGGTACCATGGGGAATGCAAAGATGAAAAAGATAGGACCCCAGCCCTCAGCAAGTTCACAGGGACATTTGAACAGATGGATCACTTGGTAGTTTTGATCATGGTGGGGAAAGGGAAGGGATTTGAGGTTTAGAGATGATTACCACACCTCACCTCTTCCTCATTATAGGTATAAAAGTCCAGGAGAGCTCTGTGACGGTGACATCCTGGACAGAAGGATAGCAGCAGGGTAGGTCCCTTTTTTTCTACTGCTGTAGATGCTCCCTTGTGGTGGGGCTGAGTTGGTTCTGGTATTGCCCAGGAGTTCAAGGCAATTCAAAGGTGGAGTACCAGGGTGGCCTCAGAAACCATGGTCCATATTGACCCACTGAAGAAGGGAGAGACCTGCATAGCCAGGCATGCTGTCATTTAAACTGGGACTGGATCCTTTGAATATCAGTACCATGTTCCTTCTTCCACCCCTCAATCCCAAAGACAATATTGAAGTCTCTGACTGCTCTTACCTTAACTCTCTTCTTTAGATATCAGATTCTCTTAGTTTAGGAAACAAAAAAATACATCAAGTTTTAGATGTGTTTCATGGTAAAATTCTAGCAGTAGCTCTCAAGGTTGCCCTTGCCACTCAGAGTTTAGGGGAATTTGCCACCTCAGTGCTTTCAGGCCTTCATATTCCTAGAACTTCCTCAAGTTTACATCTCACTGCAGTTATTCAGACTCACATTCAATTTTAGCAATGTTTCTCAGCACCCAGTTTCTGACAGGATGTAGTATCTTTTACCTTAAACTGGAACCCAAACATTCCAATTCCATCCTGCTCTTCTTAGTAATTCCCCTTTAGCCCAGTCCCTTTTCCATGCCGAATAATTTTGTTTCATCTTTTATTTAACCACTTTGTGAAGAATTACAGGTTATCAAAAATAGATCCCTCCCCCTGTTGCAGTAGCTTTTCTCGGAAACCCTTTCCTTTTGTTGATACCAGTCCAGCGCCCAAAATAAAATATGATACTCTCGGTTTAGTAAAGTCATCCAGATAGGCAGGGGCAGAACCTCTCAAAATAGAATTATTCACTTTGTCTATCATATCACCCCATAAAACACTTTAGTATATTTGTGAATTAAAATGAGTTAATGGATTTTTTTTTCTAATTTTGCTTTGCTGAATTTATTGTTGATTCTATGTTGGTATGTATGTTAAGAGGAAAGTAGCGTTTCTGTCCCTTAACCTCCTCCCCCCTCTCCTTCCCCCTCCCCGCCTTTCACAGCTGTCTATTTTGCATTTTCCCCAGGTACAACTTGCTTTGTCTTCTCAGGTGATGTGGTTTTAAAAATTTTTTAATACTGTATTTTTCCCAATTACATGTAAAAACAATTTTAACCTTCATTTAAAAAAATATTTATTTTTACTTTTCAACATTCACTTCCATAAGATTTTGAGTTCCAAATTTTCTCCCCATCTGTCCCCTCCCCCACCCCAAGACAGCATGTAATTCGATATAGGCTCTACATATGCATTCATATTGAACCTATTTTCACATTAGTCATGTCGTAAATAAGAATTAGAACCAAAGGGAAAAACCAAGAGAAAGAAGAAACAAACAAAAAAAGAAAATGAAAGAGAGAGAGAGCGAGCAAATAATATGCTTCAATCTGCTTTCATACTCTGTGGTTCTTTTTCTGGATGTGGACAGCATTTTCCACCGTAAGTCCTTTGGAGTTGTCTTAGATCCTTGCATTGCTTAGAAGAGATGTCTATCAAAGTTAGTCATTGCACATTGTGGCTGTTACTGTGTGCAGTGTTCTCCTTAACCTTCATTTTTAAGTTCCAAATTCTTTCCCACCCTTCCTCCATCACCCCTATCACTGAGAAGGCAAGCAATTTGATGAAAGTTATATATGTGCAATCATGCAAAACATTTCCATATTAATCATGTTGTGAAAGAAAACAGATTTAAAAAACACCAAGAAAAAATGAAGTAAAAAACCAACATGCATTGATCTGCATTCAGATTCCATCACTTCTTTCTCTGGAGGTGGATAGCATTTTTCATCATAGGTCCTTCAGAATTGTCTTGGATCTTTGTGTTGCTGAAGTCATTCACAATTGATCATTGCACAATATTGCTATTACTCTGTACAATGTTCTCTTGGTTCTTCTTGCTTTATATCACTTCATGTAAGTCTTTCCAGGTTTTTCTGAAACCATCCTGCTCATCATTTTGTATAGGACAATAGTATTCTATCACAATCATATACCACAATTTGTTCACCCATTCCCCAATTGATCAGCATCCCCTCAATTTTCAGTTCTTTGATACCACTAAAAGAGCTGCTACAAATATTTTTGTACATTTAGGCCCTTTTCCTTGGAGATACAGACCTAGGAGTGGTATTGCTGGGTCAGAGGGTATGCACAGTTTTATGGCCCTTTGGGCATAGTTCCAAATTGCTCTCCAGAATGGTTAGATCAGTTCACAACTCCACCAACACTTTATTAGTGTCCCATTTTTCCTACATCCCCTCCAACATTTGTCATTTTTCTTTTTTGTCATATTAGCCAATCTGATAGGTGTGAGGTGGTAACTCAAAGTTGTTTTAATTTGTTTTCTATAGCTTTGATTTCCTCACCTGAAAACTGTCTGTTCATATTCTTTGACCCTTTATCAATTGGCAAATGACTCGTATTCTTATAAATTAGACTCAATACTCTATATATATTTGAGAAATGAGGCCTTTATCAGAGAAACTTGCTGAAATTTTTTTCCCTCAATTTTCCTTTCCTTCTAATCTTGGCTGCATTGGTTTTGTTCATGCAAAAACTTTTTAATTAAATGTAGTCAAAATTATCCATTTCGCATTTTCATAATGTTCTCTATCTCTTGTTTGGTAATAAATTCTCTCTTTAGCACAGATCTGACAGGTAAACTATTCCTCACTCCCCTAATTTGCTTATAGTATCACTCTTTATGGCTAAATCATGCACCCATCTTGACTTTATCTTGGTATATGGTGTGAGGTATTGGTCTATACCTAGTTTCTGCCAAACTGCTTTCCAGTTTTCCCAGCAGTTTTTGTCAAATAGTTAGTAATTGTCCCAGACTCTGGATCTTTGCATTTATCAAACACTAGAATACTCTTGCCCCTTGTATACCTAATCTATTCTACTTATCCAACAACCTATTTCATAGCTAGTATCAGATAGTTTTGATAATTACTGCTTTATAATACAATTTGAGATCTGATACAGCTAGGCTGCTTTTCTTCACATTTTTCTCCCATTAATTCCCTTGATATTCTTGACCTTTTGTTCTTCCAGATGAATTTTATTACTATTTTTTTAGCTCTATAAAAATTTCTTTTTGGTAATTTGATTGATATGGCACTGAATAAATATATTAATTTAAGTAGAATCATCATTTTTATTATGTTGGCTTGGCCCATCCATGAACAATTAACATTTTTCCATTTGTTTAGATCTGACTTTATTTGTGTGAAAAATGTTTTGTAATTGTGTTCCTATAGTTTCTGGGTTTGTCTTGGTAGGTAGACTCCGAAGTATTTTATATTGTCTACAGTTATTTTAAATGGAATTTTTCTTTCTATCTCCTTTTGCTGAACTTTGTTGGTAATATATAGAAATGCTGATGATTTATGTGGGTTTATTTTATACCCTGTGATTTTGCTAAAGTTGTTAATTATTTCAACTAGTTTTTTGGCTGATTCTCTGGAATTTTCCAAGTATACCATCAATTCATTTGCAAAGAGTAATAGTTTTGCTGCTTCATTGTCTATTTTAATTCTTTCCATTTCTTTTTTTTCTTTTATTGCTGTAACTAGCATTTCTCATACAATATTGAATAGTAGTGGTGATAATGGGCATCCTTGCTTCGTCCCAATTTTTTGAGAAGGCTTCTTGCTTATCCCCATTACAGATAATCTTTGCTGTTGGTTTTAGATAAATACTATTTATTGCCTTCCTGACAAAGGTCCATGTAGTCAAAGCTATGGTTTTTCCAAGAGCAATGTATGGCTGTGAGAGTTGGATTATAAGGAAAACTGAGCACTCAGAATTGACGCTTTTGAATTGTGGTGCTGGAGAAGACTTTCGAGAGTCTTTTGGACAGCGAGGAGATAAAATCAGTCAAAAATTAAAGAAATTCATTCAGACTATTCACTGGAAGGTCATATTGAAGCAGAAACTTAAATATTTTGGCATCATAAGGAGAACACAGGACTCATTGGAAAAGAGTCTGATGTTGGAAAAGATTGAAGGCAAAAAGAAAAGGGCAGAGAATGAGATGGATAGATGGTATCCTGGAAATACCGAACATGAACTTGGACAGACTTTAAGAAATAGTGGACAGAAGGGCCTGTCCTGTGGTAGTCCATGGGGTCAAGAAGAGCTGGACGTGACTGAACAACAATAACTTATCATTTTAGGGAAAACCCCATTTAGTCCTATATTTTCAAGAGTTTTTAATAGGAATGAATGTCATATTTTGTCAAAAGCTTTTTCTGTATCTGTCAAGATAATCATATGATTTTTGTTGTCTTTGTTATTGATATAGTCAATTATGCTGATTCTTTTCCTAATATCAAATCAGCCCTGCCTTCTTAGTACAAATTCCATCTGCTCATAGTATATGATCTTTCTGATATATTTTTGTAATCTCCTTGCTATAATTTTATTTAAATTTTTTGCATCAATATTCATTAGGGAAGTTGGTCTAATAATTTTCTTTCTCTGTTTTTGCTTTTTCTGGTTTAGGTATTAAAACTATATCTGTGTCACAAAAGGAATTTGGTAGGATGCCTTCTTTGCCTATTTTTTCCAAATAGTTTATATAGAATTGGAATTAATTGTTCTTTAAATGTTTGGTAGAATTCACTTGTGGTTCCATCTGGTCCTGGGGTTTTTTTTTTCTTAGGGAGCTCATGGATAGCTTGTTCAATTTGATTTTTTAAAATCAATAGAAAATTTAAGTAGTCTACTTCCTCTTCTGTTAATCTGGGCAACTTCTCAGGTGTTGTGAAAGAGAATTGATACTTGAAGGCTGTGATTTAAAAAAAAAAGATTTATGTGTCAAAGGAAATCTTGTTTCTAAAATTTAGGAAAACTCTCCTAGGAAGCAAATTAGAAAAAAAAATTAGTTGAATTGAGACTGTGTGCTATCTTTTGTTCTGCTCCAGACTTTTAATTCTGTTTAAATTTTAGATTCTAGTTCTTTTTTTGTTTAAAGGACAATAATTCTGCCCTTTTCTAGGTAGTGTCCTTCTCTTAACTTCCAGAGTCCATTTTCCCCCACCCTCTGATCTGTATTCATTCATTCATGCATGCACACATACATTCATTTATTCATTCAGAAAACTTTTAAAAGTGCTTGTTGTGTGGAAAGAGCTGTTTTAGGTATTGGATAGGATGTGAAGTTTAGCTAAGACATGGTTCCTGTCCCCATGGAACCTATAGTTTAGTGGCAGAATATGCCGCAAATGTAAATAATTATAATATTTAAAAAGCTAGAGAGGCCAAAGGAAGGCTTATAAACCATACAGAAGCCTAATGCCTATATATCATGAATATGTTCTTCAAGAAGTGGGATGGGTTCAAGGCATGTGAACATCAAATAATAACATAAAAAAGACATTGATTCTATTCTTCCAGGCCCGAAACAACTAGATGATGATAGAGTAGTTTCCAAATCAGCCACCTGTGTGGTCAGACTATTGAATTCTTAGAGCAAAGATAAAAATCAGTAAAAAAATTAGAATAAAGAATAAAAATGAGAAGATATGATATACAACTGAGGAAATTACTACTTGGTTTTACTTAAACATACTGTTGATGACAAAATGGGAAAAAGTAAAAGAACAGACATCAATGTAGATTATCATTATTTTTAAAGGAAATGTAACCAGTGTAAATCAATGGCTTCAATGATCTTGCTAAGTGGTAAGATATGACAGTCAATGACAATATTAGTTTAGAATATAAACTGACAGAATATAAACATATGGAGAAGATTGTTAGAAGATTATGACCAATATAATTTCATAAAATAAGGAAATTCTGGATAGATTCAAGTCACAGAATACCAGTTTCTGAAGACCAAAATTGTGGACTATGGAGAGATGTGTGGTAGTTTCAAGTAGTCTACAGTATATTTATAACGAAGAATAACACAGAAGAAACAGCATAAAGGATATAAGAATAGAGATATATGACCAGAAAAAAAGTTAGACTAACCATGCGATAAGAGGGACTGCAAATTAGAAAAAAAAAAGTAGTTGAATTGAGACTATGTGCCATCTTTTCTTCTGCTCCAGACTTTTAATTCTGTTTAAATTTTAGATTCTAGTTCTTTTTTTTGTTTAAAGGACAATAATTCTGCCGTTTTCTAGGTAGTATCCTTCTCTTAACTTCCAGAGTCCACTTTCCCCCCACCCTCTGATTTAGTGATATAACTGGCTGTGAACTTAGAAAGATCTAGGTTCAGGTATTCTCTCTGACGCCCACTGGCTGTGTGACTGTGGTTAAGTGATTTAAACTCTCTGTGGTCTAGGTGACTCTCTGGGGCTATAAATTGTAGAGAACATGCCAAGCTGCATTTCTTCATCTGGGAGTTCCCTGTACAATGATATCACAGATCCCAGTCCCTATCCTTGTGTATTTATTAAGATCAAAAGACAGACAAACCAGGTTATGCACATAGTGTCAAGAGATATAAACAAAGGTCTTTATCACGTTAATTGCTTCCCTCTCTCCTTCTCCCTGCCCTGACTTATGGGAGGACATGATCAAGAGTTGGACAGGATGTGTAGCCATGAATGGGTGATAATCTGTACCATTGGAGACAATGCTCATATTGGTGAGATCACAGTTCTATCAAGGCCAGGGTCACAGAGGGTCACAGTGGCAGGACCTATTGCTTTGAGAAAGAAGTGACATACACTAGCAATGACCTTGGATCCCAGAATTTAGATACTGCATTACTTCACTCTACTTCAATACTACACTACTTCATTCCATTCTGAGTTAGCTTTTTCCCTAAGCAAGGCCTCTCTTCCTCTTAATCTCAACCCTCTATTCTTTGTTAAGGAGCCCCTCCCCTCCCCAAATTGTTTCAAATCTTATTTTGGGCATGATCTTTTGGAAGCTGTATATTTATCTACTAGGGTTTTGCCCTTACCTAGATAACCTTAAGGATATTTTAAAACCCATTTAATTAAATGAAAAATATTAATTAATCATGTATAAATTATATTGCCACTCAGGGAGATGATAACATTTATAAAAGACATGATCCTTTCCCCCATGGACCTTAGAGTCTAGAAAGAAGATGAGATATGTATACATAGCCATTCATATATATAATGGATATATATGAATGCATACATATCCATCCACATATATATTTATATATAAAGTTCATTATGATTTTAAAAATTCTCAGTGAATTAGAGAGCTTTTTTATGAGACAGAAAGATCATTCCCAACTAGGGAGATAAGAAAGGACTCCTGAAGGAGATAACATTTCAGTTGGAATTTAAGGATCGGTAGGAATCTAACCAAGAATGAAAATGGAATATGAAGTAGGCCTAAACATATACTTCAAAATAACATAAATTTAGAACTGGAAGAGAATTTAGGGGTGATCTTGTCCAAAACCCTCATTTTACTAATAAGAAAACAGGCTTGCTGAGTGTTAGTTGCATAAGTAAACTGAAACTCCTGTGACATCAACTGCTGTGATAGTCTGAGATTCAGAGAAAATTCCTTTTTCCTCTGTTGCCTTTTCCTGTCTCCACCCTCTTTTTTTGTCATTTAAATTTCTTCCCATCTTTTAAAGCCCAACTCAGATACTAATTTCTTCAGAACCTTCCCTCATCTTCTTAGTCAGGAATGATCTTTCTCTTTTTGGAACTCATACAGTACCTTATTTATGTGTTATGTATCATAGTTATTTGTGGCTAGGTCACATACCTCTATAAGTCTGTGACTAGGTCCTATACCACTATAAGTCTGCAGTGGTGGCAGGTCCTTCAGTGCCCTATCTAAACTTTGTGCTTCTCTGAGGTTCTGGCATTATGCTCTGCAAAACAGAAGGCATGCAATGTCTGTTGAACTGAATAAGAAAGTTGTCTCAAATTTGAGCCCTAGCGGCTCTGCTTTCGCCTATCCATGACTAGCCTTTCCCATTATTCCTAGGGGGACTGCCACCAAACCAGAAAGAGTGAAACAATCTTCTAAGGGAGGGTTCTGAGGATTGGTAAGTCTCTTTACTCTGAAATCATAAACACCATTGGTGGTACACTCTCCGTGGCCACAGAAATAGCAAGTGGGTAGGCAGAATACAAGTTAACAAAACAGCGTTCAGACTAGAGTTCAGACTCTAACAACATTACATAGGGTTTATAGAGATGCTAAAAACATCTCGCGTTCCACCTCAGTACAGAACAAAATGTACTAGTCAAATTTGGCTACTTTTTTTTCTTTTTCTAACTTTTCAAAACAGGAAGGTAGTTTGGTACAACTGAAGAAGCTGATAACCAAGGTTCTTCTAGAATGATCTTTTTGGATGCCATCCAAGAGAGCTACCTTCACTAGGGAATGCTAATCACTCCTTTTTTTCTCCTCTTTCTCTCTCTCTTTTTCTTACCCTGTGCTTCTGGTAGCTGTCTGTAAGGTTGGCACAGGGCCATTTGTAACCACAGTGGGGTGTTAGGTAATCACGTTCTCATTAAAATGCTGTTCTGTGGTTTTTATTTTTCAACGGTTTCTTTGCAGCTTGGAAACAACACATGATATATTTTTGAAGCAAAGGAAGAATTTAATGTATAGGCAAAAGGGCGGGAAGCTGGAATGGCTGAGAGATTTGCTTTTTCAGGTTTCCGAAAAAGAAACAGCCACCTGCATCTTTGGAAAGAAAAGCTGACTATTAGTACAGCTGTCTATCACAGTTCAGATTCTGATGCCATTTAATTGAAACTGAGGAAAGGGGAAATGTTCAGGAAATCTTCTAAGGGAGAAGAGTCCAAAGGATTATGTACTGTATTGCTTTTTACTTAAGGATGGCTGTGGAAGGAAATTATGGTTTTTAGTCTCTTCCAAGTCATTTTCACTCAGGCAAAATTCTTACTGTCAGTGGGAATTGTGCCACTAGGGGAAATTAAAGGTTGTCATCTAGTTAACCCAAGAATAAGATGAGAGCCACCAAAAAAATTGGCACCTGCATCGATCAGCTTAGAATCATTGATTTTTAGCTTAGCATCAGGTTTGGTTTTTTTCCCAGCCCTAAACATACTAGATTTTTACTTTTTTGGAAGAATTAGGTCCATTCTAGCACAAGAACACAAAGGTTTTGTTTATAGGAGTAGGCTAAATTGCAATTTACCTGTATGTCTAGCAGGAATCCTTATGTGGTGTTTTGACATGCAAAATCTATAAAGGTGATCCTAGGTGAATTGGATTAGAAAGAGTCCTGATCTTCTTGACTGTGTTTGATTTGACCCCATCTATAGACTCAGTGAAGATGAAGCTTTTGTCTTTCTTTTCTTCCTTCCTTCCATCCTTTCTTGATGGTCTAGTCCAACTCATTTTACAGTTGAAGAAACTGAGGCTCAGTGACTTATCCAAGGAATATAGGTAGTAAATTAGAAGAGATGGGATTTGGTCCAGGCTTTCTCACCCCAGATCCAGTGCTCTTTCCACTGCACAAGCTTATCTCTTGGGTCATCTGTACCCAATCAGTGGTCCTTGCTAGAAGACAAAGATTTCCTTGAGTTAAACTAACTAGAAAAAGAAAATTCTGTTCTGCATTTAGTATGACTTAGATGAGTAATTCTTCAAGTTCCTACTATCTGCATATCATTCCAGTCTGCCTCCTACCATACTTGTTTCCCCATCCTGATTTGCCAGTCTTTCCACCTTATTTGCAAGACCCTTCTGTCTATGAAATATACCCTTGCATTGTGCTCTTTGAACCCTTGACTATTCTTGTCAGACTTATTTGAATTGTTCTTCCAACAGTCCTTCTATCTCCTTACTTAAACTGAAACCACGCTTTCCTTCTTATGTCATTCAAAATCCTTCTCTGTTAGTGGCCACTTCTTTTTCCATTGCTCCCAATCCATTGTACCAGAAGAAGGGGTTATTATAACTCTTGTTCTTTACCATTACTTCCGGACTATTTTTCCATCATGTCTGTCAAAAAACATTCCTTTTTTCAAAGTCCACAAGTGCAGTTTGTATTCACCTCAGCCTCATTGCCATCATTTATTGATCTCCAGCTCATTCTACCAGCTTTTAAAATTACTTTGGACCATGGACCGTAGTCTTTGCATCCATTCTGTCCCCTTTCATCATCCCATGGGACTTCAATATTTGTATCAATAGTTCTGACCATAAAATTACTGAGTTCCTCAACCATAATGACTTCCTTCTCTACCCTACATTAGCCACACACTTGCATGGTCAGACTTTTGAATTCCATCTCTGAGACCCAGAACTTTGAATTTCTGTTTTCCCACCACAACCTTCTACCTCTCCTATTCCTTTACTTGACCATCGGAACCTGTTCTTTACTCTTCTTATAACCTCTCCTTCCTTGTACCTTTCCCATTTTATGGTCATTCATCAAATTCATGCCCAAAGTTGAACTTTCCACCTCAAATCTCTTACTTCATCAGACTTCCCTATTTCTGTTGAGGTCATCACCATCCTTCTAGTCACCCAGTTCCCAACTTTGGAGTCAACCTTGACTCTTTTCTCTCTCACTCCCAAATCCAATCAGTCCATTCATTCAATTTATTCAGCAAACATTGATTAATCTTCTACCAGGTACCAGATGCTAAACTAGGCCCTGGTGATACAAAGACAGAAATGAAATTGTCTCTGCCTCAATGAGCTTCTCTTCTATGGAGAGGCAACAATGTGTGTATATATAAATAAATGTAAAGTGATTTCTAAGGATGAGAAGTGGAATTGTACTTCAGCAATGATTTCATTGATAGGAGGAGAATTCGGATGAGTGTTAGATTTAGATTATAAGCTCTTTGAGGGGAGGTACTATGTTTTTCCTCTTTTAGTTCCCCTAGCTTTTAGCACAGGGCTTGGTGCATAGTAGGTGTTTCAGAAACGTTGATTGATTGGTTGATTAGGAAACTCCTTCTATCACTGCTGGTTGACCCCTTCTCTGTGAATTTTAGTCTTAGAGCATTGCCTGGGACATTGAGAGGTGGAGTGACTTGCCCTGGATCATACAGCTAGGAGCCATCAGAGGTAGGACTCTAATTCAGACTTTTCTGGATTAGAGGTCAGCTCTAAGTCCACTTTCCCTCACTGCCTCTCACATGATGATAGACTTTGAAAATTACAAGCAATAGAAAAAATGTACCAGAAAGATCATAGATTTATGGCTAAAAGAGACCGTAGAGGTCATCCCCTTATTCTAGAGTTGAAAAAACTTGGGCGCAAAGTAGTTAAGAGACTTACTTAGCCCAGTTCAGGTTCCTAGTAAGTGCCACTGTTGATATTTGAACTCCTGTCTTCAAATCACACACACACACACACACACACACACACACACACACACACACACACAACCCTATCTATCTATCTATCGCATCTTTACACTAGACGGTGCTGTCTCCCATGTTTAAAAATTTATAGGTTTTAAAATTTTCTTTTAAGTGAGTCATTAACACTGAGCTGAGGTGACTAGGGCCAAATAACAATTGAAAAAAAATTCTAACTAATAGGTTAACAAGCTAAGCAAAATCTCTTGTGGTTTTAGGATTAATAGTAAATCCAGAAATTGAGTCAAACTTTAAAGTTGCCCCAAATTTGGAGACTCCTTACAGAGAGAATAGTATTTTTCCAGTTTGGCACACTGTTACATGAAATCCTCCAAAGTTCTTTTATTCAGACTTGTCAGAGAAAACCAGAATGGCCTGAACTGATTTAAGGTTAAGGGATTCTCATAATTTCAACATTAAAGTAGGTAAAACTCAGTGGTTTGTTTTGCTTGTTTCACTTTGAGTTTCAAGGTGGAGCCTGAGGGTTCGATAAACCCAAACACTAAGAGTGAAACGTGGGAGTGTGAACCTGTATCAAACCAAACAGAGATTTCTATGAACAGAAGTTTCTGGAATGAAGAATATTTGGGTTCAGATTATGTATTATCACTTTATCAGAAAAGAATTCCTATTAGCTGTATGGAAGTTTTCAGGAGGTGTTCTAAATTTAATTTTAAAAGAATACATATAATATTTGTCCTCAAGGGATTGATATCTGAAATGAGACAGCCTAAAGGGGAGGTAGAGTTAATTGTGCTGTGGAGAGAGAGCTGCATTTGCAGCCCAAAGTCCAAAGTTAAGGATCCCTCTGTTGCTTACCATTCATGTGCCCTTGGGGAACCCATATCTTTTTGGGCCTCAGTTTTCCTAATCTATAAAATGAGGGAGTAAAATGAGCCCTTGTGGGCTCTTCAGCTCTCTATATTCTAAATTTCCTAATATATTAGAGCCATAAATACCTAAGGCAACACTTAAAAGCGAGGTGCCTAGAAACACTATATTTTACAAAGCTTGGATGCTCCATGACTTAGGTTTTAAGTACCAAAGGGCTACCAGCTTTCCTGACCAGTATTGACTCTCATGAGACGTAACCCGATGTAGCTGAGACATATCCCGCTCCTGCAGAGAACCAGATGAAAAAAGGAATTGGGAAATGTTTAACAAAAGTAAATAAAATACAACAAGATAATATTAATTTGTGAGTTTTTTTCTTTTAACTTTCTTTTTTTTTAAAATTTAATTTATATAATATATTTTGTTTTCAGCATTGATTTTCACAAGAGTTTGAATTACAAATTTTCTCCCCATTTCTACCCTCCCACCCACTCCAAGATGGCATATATTCTAGTTTCTCTGTTCCCCAGTCAGCCCTCCCATCTGTCACCCCACTCCCCTCTCATCCTCCTTTTCCTTCTTCTCTTGTAGGGCAAGATAAATTTCTATGCCCCATTGCCCGTGTATCTTATTTCCTAGTTGCATGCAAAAACTTTTTTTTGTTGTTGGTGTTTTTTAACATCTGTTTTTAAAACTTTGAGTTCCAAATTCTCTCCCCTCTTCCCTCCCTGCCCACCCTCCCTAAGAAGGGAAGCAACTCAACATAGGCCACATGTGTATCATTATGTAAAACCCTTCCACAATACTCATGTTGTGAAAAATTAACTATGTTTTGCTCCTTCCTAATCTATCCCCCTTTATTGAATTTTCTCCCTTGACCCTGTCCCTTTTCGAAAGTGTTTGTTTTTTATTACCTCCTCCCCCCATCTGCCCTCCCTTCTATCATCCCCCCTTTTTGATATCCTTCTTCCTTCTTTCCTGTGGGGTAAGATACCCAATTGAGTGTGTATGGTATTCCCTCCTCAGGTCAAATCCGATGAGAGCAAGATTTACTCATTCCTCCTCACCTGCCCCCTCTTCCCTTCCTAGAGAACCACTTTTTCTTGCCACTTTTATGCGAGATAGTTTACCCCATTCTATCTTTCCCTTTCTCCCTCTCTCAATATATTCCTCTCTTATCCTTTAATTTGATTTTATTTTTTTAGATATCATCCCTACATATTCAACTCACCCTATGCCCTCTGTGTGTGTGTGTATATCTATCTATCTATCTATATATATATATACATACACCTACATATATACATACATAGACACACACATATGTATATATATATATGTATACACACATACACACACACACACACACACACATATATATATATATATATATATGCATATTCCTTTCAGCTACCATGATATTTAGGTCTCATGAATCATACACATCATCTTCCCATGTAGTAATGTAAACAAAACAGTTCAACTTTAGTAAGTCCCTTATGATTTCTATTTCTTGTTTACCTTTTCATGCTTCTCTTGATTCTTGTGTTTGAAAGTCAAACTTTCTATTCAGCTCTCGTCTTTTCACTGAGAAAGCTTGAAAGTCCTCTATTTTATTGAAAATCCATATTTTGCCTTAGCGCATGATACTCAGTTTTGCTGGGTAGGTGATTCTTGGTTTTCATTCTAGCTCCATTGACCTCTGGAATATCATATTCCAAGCCCTTCAGTCCCTTAATGTGGAAGCTGCCAGATCCTGTGTTATCCTGATTGTTTTTCCACAATATTCAAATTGTTTCTTTCTGGCTGCTTGAAGTATTTTCTCCTTGACCTGGGAGCTCTGGAATTTGGTGACAATGTTCCTAGGAGTTTTATTTTTGGGATCTTTTTGAGGAGGTGATCTGTGGATTCTTTCAATTTCTATTTTACCCCCTGGCGCTTGAATATCAGGGCAGTTCTCCTTGATCATTTCTTGAAAGATGATATCTAGGCTCTTTTTTTGATCATGGCTTTCAGGTAGTCCAATAATTTTTAAATTATCTCTCCTGGATCTATTTTCTAGGTCAGTGGTTTTTCCAATGAGATATTTCACATTGTCTTCCACTTTTTCATTCCTTTGGTTTTGTTTTATAATATCTTGATTTCTCATCAAGTCACTAGCTTCCACTTGCTCCAATCTCATTTTTAAGGTAATATTTTCTTCAGTGGTCTTTTGGACCTCCTCTTCCATTTGGCTAATTCTGCCTTTCAAGGCATTCTTCTCCTCATTGGCTTTTTGGAACTCTTTTGACATTTGAGTTAGTCTATTTTTTAAAGTGTGTTTTTCTTCAATTTTTTTTCAGTATTTTTTTTGGGTCTCCTTTAGCAAGTCATTGACTTGTTTTTCATGGTTTTCTCGCATCCTTCTCATTTCTCTTTCCAATTTTTCCTCTACTTCTCTAACTTGCTTTTCCAAATCCTTTTTGAGCCCTTCCATGGCCTGAGACCAGTTCATGTTTTTCTTGGAGGCTTTTGGTGTAGGCTCTTTGACTTTGTTGACTTCTTCAGGCTGTATGTTTTGGTCTTCTTTGTCACCAAAGAAAGATTCCAAAGTCTGAGACTGAATGTGAGTGTGTTTTCGCTGCCTGGCCATGTTCCCAGCCAACTTACTTGACCCTTGAGTTTTTCGTTGGGGTATGACCTGTTTGTAGAGCAAAGAGTACTTTGTTCCAAGCTTGAGCGGATGCACTGTTGATTTCACAGCTATTTCTATACAGCCAGCCCTGCCACCCCAGCACTCCTCCTTCCTCAAGAACTATCAACCCGGACCTGACGAAAATCTTAAGCAGGCTGCGCGCTCCTGCTCTGATCCACCACTTAATTCCTCCCACCAGGTGGGCCTGGGGCCGGAAGTAACTGCAGCTGTAGTTCTGTAGCTGCGCCTCCCCCACTGCCGCTGGGGTGGTGGCCGAACCGGGAACTCTGTCCCCCACAGCTTTTCCCGCTAACCTTCTCTGTTGTCTTTGGTGTTTGTGGATTGAGAAGTCTGGTAACTGCCACAGCTCACTGATTCAGGGCGCTAGGGCCTGTTCTGCCCGGCTCCCTGTCTGGTTAGTCCTGCCGCCGCCCATGCTGAGCTCCATTCCCCTCCGCTCCGTGTGTGATAGACCTCATCCAGCAACCATCCAGGCTGTCCTGGGCTGGATCCCTGCTTTCCTCTGCTATTTTGTGGGTTCTGCAGTTCTAGAATTTGTTCAGAGCCATTTTTTATAGGTTTTTGGAGGGACGTGGTGGGGAGCTCATGCTAGTCCCTGCTTTCCAGCCCCCATCTTGGCTCTGCCAATTTGTGGGTTTTCTAAAGCAATATATGGCTACTGGGATCCATTTTCTAATTGAGTTTAATTCTACCAATACTAGTCCTTCCTGACTCAGAGTTGGGAAGGCGTGGGTTCAAATGTTTGCTGTGGGACACCTATCTTGTCACTTCACAATTCCCTGGAAAACTGACTCTTTAAGAGTGATAGACTAGGGCTGATCTTCTGTAGTAGAGGTAATTCCCTCACAAGAAGGTCCCTAAATGAATTTACATTGTAAGTTACATTGGTCCAAGTTTAAAAAAAAATGGCTCTCTCACAAACTGTGTGGGGTCTTATCACTGGACCATGCTGTTCCTAAAACCTGGCTCTCTTTTTGTCTTTGGCAGAGCAGTCCATAACGTTTTACCACAGTGAAGTATGGTAAGCCATGAAAAATAGACTTGGTCCTCCCAAGGACCAAGGACCCTGGGAAATTGCTAAAGGCTAGTTGAAGATCCCTGTGTTACAGACAGGGCGGTAGAAGCTCAGGGAGATTGCAGCTGCCTGAGGTCACTAGGCTAGTGAGTGTCTGAGTAAGGTTTTGAGCCCAGGGTATTTGATTCAAGTCCAGGATGCTTTCTACCACATCTTGGTTCTAGATTATATTATGAATGCTTCATTTATATAACAACAACTAGCATTTATATAGCTCTTGAAGGTTTGTAAAGCACTTTATATGCATTACCTCATTTTATCTTCAAAACAACCCAGGGAGGTAGGTGGTATTTTTATCTCCATTTTACAGATGAGGAAACAGGCTGACAGAGGTTAAATAACTTGCCTAGGATGAGAAAGTAAGTGTCTGAGGCTGAGTTTTACTCAGATCTTCCTGATGCCAGGACTTCATCCATTACACCACCTAGATGGCTTGGCTATACTGTACTTATTTGCTCTTTCTTGGGGCTGAACTGAAAATCCCAGCCATCTTGAATAAAAAAGAATAAGACTGCCTTCCTCTCCTAACAAAACAGGTCTTCCCACCAAGGTTGCACGTCTGGGTATGAGCTATTGCCGAGCTTATAATAGCATCTGTGTTTACCTACTGGACTAATCCACCACTCATATCATCCCTGTGATTTGTATGGCACCATTGGGCACCTTGAGCTTGAAAGGTGCTATATAAAACCGAATTCACTGTAGCGCAGCTTGTTTATCAGTTGTTAAGGTTTAGCTGAGGAGGGATCAAAATCAGTGACAGAATGGTTTGCCGAGGTGGTTGCTAACGAGATGATATTGTAGAAAAGCCTAGAGAGAATTTACACATGCTCAAAATATTAGTCTTGGGCATGATGGACAGAGGAGTATGTTTGAATTCAATCTCCCTGTTCTTTGCTGAAGTCTCTACGGGCCGTTTCCCTTTGAAATCTAAGAAGGATCCTTTCTCTGGACTCGTTGAGAGACTCAGGCAGCCAGTAACTATGATCATTCTTTGAGGGGAGATGATGTTAAAACCAAAAGAAAACCAGGGAATGTGTCTTTTATTTTCTTTCCTTTTTATGATGACTCTGAGCTGAATCTTGGATTACATTCGAAGACTCAGTCAGTCAAAGGTTTGGGGGTTTCACACTCGGGGAAGGAGAGGGTTGCACAAATGTTCCCGAGTCCGTAAGTCTCCTTAATAGTATTAAGATCGAACAGTTTACAATCCATGAAGGGGCAGATGGACAGGGAGCCCCGTGAGTGCTTTACTGGCGAATTGCCTGCTCTCTGCATGAAAGCCCGTGAAAATTTTCTTGGGGTTGGTAATAAAATGATATGAAAGGATCAGGTAGGTTTACATTTAGCATACTGTAAACCATGGCTTTAGGATGCCTTTCTACACACAAGCAGATGGATTTCTGCTCATAAAAACAGCTCTCTCCACATGTGAAAGAAGGCAACCAAAATGAAAGAGGAGGAGAAACTAAGAAGAGAGGTGGGGGGCAGGGGAGGAGAGGAGAAAAGGAAGCACCGGGTGTTTCAAAATGTTACCACACACTTACAAAAGGAGCTTGTCAGACACTAAGAAATTCTTTTGGTGTCCAAGGAACAGGTCATGTCAGTGAAGAGATTATCTCTCTAAACATCACCGACAAGGATAGACAGGTGGAAGTAAATCCATTTACCTAGAATGAGCCTAGACTCTGAATTTTAATTCAAGGTCTACCACTTGGTTTCTAGTGTTGAGCTACAATCTCTCCGCTTCTGATTATCCAGCTGTAAGTGGCACTAATTACAATCTGCCTTCCTCTAAGATGTATTATGAAGCTGTTTGCAAAATGCTTTCTAGGCAAAATGTTTCAAATGCTATTAATTCTGGAAAAAGTCAGTGTCAGCTTAGACTGTATGCTCCTAAATGCTAGCCAGTCTGGTCAGTAATCTCCAGGGATGGCTAAATTGTGCAGCTGGCTTTTTAAAGAATGTGTATGAAGAAACATTTAAAGATTGTTGAAAATACTGTAACAGGCAATAAATGCAACTAAAATTGTCATGGGAGAAACGACAATGAAGTTATTATCATGCAAACAAAAGAGAAAATGATCTGGGCTAAGTATTTGGGAGGCGTGATAAGATTGACGAAATGAACTGAGGGCGGTTGTTGGGGCACCTTTTTGCCACTACAACGCAAAGCTGGGTTGACGTTGGGGGGAGGAGGAGGAGGGAGGAGCAATTTCTCCTTCATAAACCATGGTCTTGAGAGCTGAGCTTTGCCTTTAGTAGGACAATGGAGAGGAATAAGCACTGAATTGGTAGTTAGAAGACTTAAGTTTATCTCCCAGGTCAACCACTTTCTAGCGCTTGTGATTTCAGACAAGCAAGCCATTTAAGCTCGACGATGGCCTTTGCTTTCCTCATCTTCAAGCCATTCATAGGGAGTTTCCATGAAGATGTCAGAGGACTTTGTTTTTTTTGTCACCTTGCTAGATGCTGGAGTCACAAGGACAAAAAGTCCTTGCCCTCAGGGAGCTTAACCTTCTATCTATTTAAGCTACCTACATCCTCTCTCAAAGTTTAGACTACTGTCTTTCATATCATGTCAAGTTCTTCTCGCCTCTCTGTCTTTCTCCTCAGCTTCTCTGTTTCTTCCTACATTAATCTAGAACTTCCGTAGCCAATCTTCATCTTCTAAGCAGGTAACTGGATTGGTCGTTAGATCACAAATCTATTGTAGTTTAGCAGAAGCATTTATATTTCCTGAGTGCAATTTGCGTTACAAAGACTACTAACAATCGCTCTTTAATTTTTTTAAGGGTGGAAGGTCTTTGTTATAGTTGCAGTGCTGGACTCACTAAAACACGGTCAGTTCTATTGAATTAGAGATGAGTAGGATTTAGCTGGGTTATCATCCTACCAGTTACTTTTAGGGCTTAAATCCATTTCCTCTACTTTTTAAATAGTGCTAAAGCTTCCCAGCTGGTACTTTCTCAGTTTTTTTTTCCTTCTTTTCCTTCTTATTCTTCCGCTTTATACTCTTCATTTCTTCCTTTTTGGTTTCTTGACAGACAGCTAGGTGCTGCAGTGGATAGAGTGCTGGGTCTAGAGTCAGGAAGACTCAGATTCCTGAGTTCAAATGTAGCCCCATATGCTTACTAGCTGTGTGACTCTGGGCAAGTCCTTAGCTCTGTTTTCCTCAGTTTCCTCATTTGTAAAATAAGCTGGAGAAGGAAATGGCAAACCATTCCACTCTTTGCTAAGAAAACCCTAAATGGGGTCGTGAAGTGTTGATACACCTGAAAAGACTCAATGATATCAAATCTGGTTTCTTCCCTCTCTTAATAGGGATTGGACTAGTGGAGATCAAAGTTGGCGATGGGGGGGGAAGTGAGCTTTTAGGGTAGTTCATAGATTTACAGTTAGAGTCTGGTGTCTCCACTTTTCAGATAAGAAAGCTGATGCCCAAATATATAAAGTGCTTGACATGAAGTCACATAGTTAAAAGGGAGTGAGTGGTAAAAGGGAGTGAGTGGTTTGTGGGGACTTGTGGACCAAACCATTGTAGTTTCTTTCCCTCATGCTACTTTATGCACTGATTAGTAAAGCATGGAAACTGGAGAGAAGAGCTTTAAAAGTCTCCAAGATCCTGTTCAGATCTAAAATTCTATGTATGATCCTGTGTCAGCTACTGTCTTGTCTTGAAGAGACTGGTGATACTTCAGCTGGAAGCCTTCCTTCTATTACCTGGGAGGCTGTCTGTCAGTCAATAAGCAAATGAGATAATATTTGTAAAGTGTTGGACATATTCAGTTATTTTTCAGTTGTGTTCAACTCTTTGTGGCTTTTCTAGACAAAGATTCTGGAGTGGTTTGCCATTTCCTTCTCCAGCTCGTTTTAGAGATGAGAAAACTGAGGCAAACACAGTTAAGTGACATGGCCAGGGTCACACAGCTAGTAAATGTGTGAGGCGAGATTTGAACTCAGGAATCTGAGTCTTCTTGACTCAAGGCCCAGCACTCTATTATCCACTGTGCCACCTAGCTGACACATAGTAAGCATTTAATAGATGCTTATTCCTTTCCCCCTCTAAACATTTACGAGCCTGCTGTTTGCCAGGCACTGTGCTAAGTGCTGGGAATACAAGGACAACAACAACACAAGGAAAAGACAGTCCCTGCTCTCAAGGAGCTATCCTCTCCTCTCCTGCAATCTTCAGAAACCATCTCTGATACCCTTATTCATCTCACACAGTTGCTCCATGTTAGCTCTGAATCCTCTTAGACCTCATGAACATAGTTTGAATTCTATTAATTTTCACCTTACTAGGGGGCTCTTTAAGAATTCTAGTTTATTGAGCATGTGAAGCACATGTGAGGCACAAAGGAAAGAATGACGGCATTGAAGTCAGAGGACTTAGGTTTGGGATCTGCTCTGTCAGTCACTGAAGTGCTGAAAATCAGTTTTCTTTTCTGTTAAATGGGGACAATAATAGCTGCCTTGCTTATTTCATGGCATTTTGTGAGGTCGAACTAATTCATGTGAACACTCTTCAAGACCAGTAAAGTGCCGTGGAAACATAAGGTATTTTTGCTGTTATTATTAGATTACCGTGTAAATTCTTAAAGACAGGGACTGAGTTTTCTGTTTCCTCTGTAGTGTTTATCACAATCCTAGGTACGAAGAGGGTTATGTTGTCCATGGTGAGTACACGGTTCATATTGAGGAAGTGAAGATTGAAAACCTTGCCAGGTGGCCAAAAGGAAGGGTAAAGACAGGATGTAGCCGGGGGAGAAAAGGAGCAGGCAGAGAAAAGTGAGGCTGTGTGTAGTATAGTGGAAAGGGAGCGGGGCTTAGAACCAGTGGAGATCTGGGTTTGTATTATACCTTTAACACTTGCTAAACTAGGTCACCCTAGGCAAACCCCTTAACTCTCTCTGGGTCTCAATTTCCTTATCTATAAAATGGGAATAATTGTTGTTTGAATCAGACTAGAGAATACAGGTAAAATGCATTGTGAACTTTACTGCCGTGTAAATGCTAGTTGTTATTATTATGGTAGGTGAACGGATAAAATAGAGATCTTTGGGTTAGTTAACATTGTTGTGGTAGTTCAGTCATTTTTGATTGTGTCCCACATTGATCCTATTTGGGGTTTTCTTGGCAACGAGACTAGAGTGGTTTGCTATTTTCTTCTCCAGCTCGTTTTATAGATGAGGAAACTGAAGCAAACAGGGTTAAGTGACTTGCCCAGGGTCACATAGCTAGTAAATGTCTGGGGTCAGGTTTGAACTCTAGACCAGGCAGTCTATCCACTACCACCTAGCTACCCTTTAGCTTCCATGGCATAGTAGAAATAATGCTGGATTTGGGGCTAGAAGATCAGGGCTGGAATTCTTGCTGCAACTTAACTACCTAGTGTCCTAAGAATCTAGTGCAGGGATGGGGAACCTGAGGCCTGGAGGCCACATGTGGCTCTCTAGGTTCTCAAGTTTGGCCCTTTGACTGAATCTAATGGAACCTGAGGCCTTGAAGCTACGTGTGGCCTTGAGACCTCAGGTTCTCCACCCCTGATCTAGTGGAAGCTGAGAAGGAAGGGCCAGGGCCTGGTCAGGAGATTTGGAATAGATAAGCACAAAATTCATTTCCCTGTGTGGTTAGCTGTGGAGTCTGACATTGCTATTCATCTTTGTGTGTAAAGGGAACCCACAAATCTTCCTCCCCTTCCCAAAGCAATCAATAAATATTTCTTGAGGGTAGTTGGTGTGCCGGGACCCCTCTAGACCCAAGGGTGTGCAAGGAGGTGATAGAATTTGGAGTCTGGGCTCAGAGGAGTTATACTTATAGAGATGAAGATATAGGAAAAGATAGCTAATATAAACACAAGGCCGTAAGTGATAAACATCTAATGAGTGGTAAGGCAAACCTGCAACCAGAGGAAAGAGGAAAGAGGAAGAAAACTGTGGCTTGTATAGTAAGGGAAAGTTTAATGGAGGTGGTGGGGCTTTGATAAATGTGTTTCAGACAGGGGGAACATGTGAAGAGGCAAGGACAGGTGAGAGCACAGTCCTGTACACTGAGTAGGTGAAAACGTGTTGACTTAGAAAACCACAAATTGACATCATCTATGTTGTATAAAATGTATTTTTATTTATTTTGTTAAACATTTCTCAATGATATTTCAGTTTGGTTCTGTGGCAGCTTGTAGCTGGCAGGCAGAAATTGACACCTCTGCTCTGGGGCACATTTCAATTTAATAACTCTGATTGCTTTCCTCCGCCCTTTCAGTTTCCCCTTCTTGGAATGACTATTCCTTTTCTAGCAGGCTTCCATCACTTTATTCCACTATAGTTGGTCTCCAGTCATCTTTACTTCAATAGATTGTCTTTAACTATGATTGCCATGCTAGCCTAAGAAGGCATTGCGCCTTCTGAAGTATGGTGACAACACCTTATGCCCAAAGAATTATAGTACCAACTTAACTTTGGTATATTTAAATAGCAATAATGGTGATAATAGGTTGTGAGCTTCAGTGACTGGAAGACAGTGGTATATTTCGCATGTATAATGCATGTATCATGTTGCTTGCCTTCTCAGTGGGTAGGGGAAGGAAGGGCTGGAGGAAGAGCGGGAGATAATTTGGAACTCGAAATTTCAAAAAAGTTAAAAATTAATGAATAATATATTAAAAAAGTAATAGCAAAAGGGACCACAGACAAAAAGATACAGACCAAAATGGAAACTTTACAATGAAATCTGAAATTATGAGTAGATCAAAGAACAAATAATAGAAGAACTTAATAACTATGTAAAAGAAAATGATAATGATGAAACAACATGCCAAAATTTCTGGGATGCTGCTAAAGCTGTCCACAGGGGACGTATAATGTCCTCAATCATATATTAATTAAATAGAAAAAGAGAGTATTAATGAAATTAATATACATTTAAAAATTTAGAGGATCAACAAACCAATCTAAAGTAGGCATGAAAGAGGAGATAATAAAAATGATAAGAGAAAGAGATAAATTGAAAAAAAATCCACAGAAATGATAAATAAAACTAAAAGCTGGGTTTTTAACCCCAGCTTGTTAAGTGACTTGCCCAAGGTCACAGCTAGTAAGTGTCAAGTGTCTGAGGCCAGATTTGAACTCAGGTCCTCCTGACTCCAAGGCTGGTGCTTTATTCACTGAACCACCTAGCTGCCCCTGGGTTTTTTTTAAAAGACTAATAAAATTGGAAAACTTTTAGCTAATTTGACTATAAAGAAGAAAGCAGAAAATCAAATAAATAAAATAGCAAATTGGCAAGCTGAAATCCCAGCAAACCCAGAAGACACAAAAGAGTAATCAGAAATTATTGTGCTAACAAAGCTGAGAATACAAAAGAAATAAAGGAATACCTTCAAGAATATCAAATCCCCAAACTATCAAAAGATAAGATAGACCTCTTAAATAACCCAATCACAGAAAAGGAAATACATCTAGCTGTAAAGGTACTACCAAAGTGGGGAAAAACCCCTGGACCTGATAGATTCACGGGAAAATTCTGTCAGACTTTTAAAGAACAGTTAGTACTTGTACTTCAGAAGTTATTCTGAAAACTGGGGAAGATAGAACCCTATCCGAATCCTTTTATAGACAAATATAATCCGAATACCTAAACCAGGGAAAGAAAACATGGAAAGAAAACTATAGGCCAATTTCATTACTAAATATTAACTCAAAAATTTTAAACAAAATCCTATCAAAGAGATTACAAAGATTTATCTTAAAACTCATTCATTATGATTAAGTGAGATTTATACCAAGGATTCAAGGATGGTTCAACATTAGTGAAAAAACATAATTAATCATATTAACAACTAAACTATCTAAAATTACATGCTCATTTCAATAGATGCAGAAAAAGCATTTTACAAAGTACAGCACTTTTATGTTTAAACCCCTGCAAAGTGCAAGCATACAGGACCTTTTTTAATATCATAAAAAGCATCTTTCTAAAACTGAAAGTAAGCATCATACATAAGACCTTTTCCAATAAATACAGGAGTGAAGCAAGGATGTCTACTCTCCCCATTGTTATTCAATAAGGTTTTCAAAATACTAGCAATAGCAATAAGACAAGAGAATTGAAGGAATAAAGATAAATAAAAAGGAAATATTATCACTATTTCCTGATGTTATGGTAGTTTACTTGGAAAACCCCAGGGAATTAGCAAAGATACTAATTGAGACAATAGTGTCAGCAAAGTTTCAGGCGATAAAATAAATCCTCAAAAATCAATAGCATTTCTATATAATGATAACAAAACCCAAGAAGTACTAAATAGAAAGGGACATCCCATTCCAAATAACTAACTACAAAATGCATAAAATATCTGGGGAGCAACCTCCCAAAGTACACAAAAGACTTGTAGAGATTCAACTACAAAGTACTCTTTAAAGGATTAAATAATACTCTAAATAGCTAGAGGAATATTCAGGGCATGTGGCTAGACCAAATCAATATAATAAAGATGAAAATACTATCAAAATTAACTTACACTTTAAATTCTTTACTGATGAAATTACCAAGGACATACTTCAGAGAGCTTGATAAAATAATAACAAAGTTTATTTGGAAAAACAAAAGGAAACTGATGAAAAGAAGTAAAGGTAAAGGGAGAATAGCACTTTAAGACCTCAAACTATATTATACAGCAGCAGTCATCAAAACAATCTGGTATGGTTAAAAAAAAAGAGAAATAGATCAATGGACCAGACTAGACAAGGGAGATTCATAAACAATATAACTCAGTGACCCAGTGTTTAATAAAGCAGAAAATTTGTTACCTATGGAAAAACTCCTTTTTTGATTACAAAAAAAAAACTGCTTGAGCAACTGGAAAGCAGTCTGGCAAGAAATTAGGCTTAGATCAACACCTTTTACCACACTCTATAACACATTCTTAGTGGATAAAAGACCTTAATATTAAAAATTACAGTATAAAAAAGTAGAAAAGAAACAGATTCATGTTCCTCTCACAGATATGGGTAAGAAATATATTCTTAACCAAACAAGAGATAGAGACAATTATAAAAGATAAAATAGATCACTTTGATTTCTTGAAACTGAAAAGCTTTGCCACAGAAAACAATAATGCATCTAGGATAAGAAGGTTGATAATGAGAAAAAAAAAATCTTTGTATCAAATTTCTCTAAAAGGGGTTTGGTATCCAAGATATATAAACAATTAATACATACATATGACTAATAACCATTCATCAGTAGATAAATGGTCAAAAGATATGAACAAACAGTTCTCAAAAGAACTGCATCCAAAGGACTCATGAGGAAAAATACTATCCATCTCAAGAGAAAGAACTGATGGAGTCTGAATGCAGACCAAAGTGTACTTTTTTATTTTCTTATTTTTCTTGTTTTTCTTGTTTTTGTTTCTTTTTGGTTTGTGTTTTCTTTCACAACATGATTAACATAGAAATGTTTTGCATGACTGCACATGTATAACCTATATCAAATTGCTTACCTTCTGAATGGTGGGGAGGGAAGGAGATGGAGGAAGAAAGGAATTTGGAACTCAAAATTAAAAAAAAAGAATGTTAATTATTTTTATATGTGATTGGGAAAATAAAATTAAATAAATGTTTTTTAAAGAGAACTGCAGAGTATTCATATTCATATGGAAAAATGCTCCAAATCATTAATAAGGGAAATGCAAATCAAAATAAGTCAGAGGTTTCATCTCATACCCTACAATTTGATAAAAATGACAAAAATGGCAGCCATCAACATTGGAGGGGTTGTGAGAAAATAGGCACACGAATACATTATTGGTAGAGCTGTGAAATAGTATAACCATTTTGGGAAGTAATTTGGAATTATGCAAATAAAGTAACTAAAATGTCCACACCTTTTGAACCACAGACTCCATTACCGGGCTTATGTCCCAAGGGAGCCATCAATAATAAAAAAGCCCTCATGTATTCCAAAATATTTATAGTAGTACTTTTTGCATAAGAATTGGAAAAAAAAGTAGATGTCCATCAATTGGGGAATGTCTAAACAAATTGTGTACCTGAATGTAATGGAATACTACTACACTCAAAGAAATGAAGCGTATGACGAATATAGAGAAGCCTGAAAAAATGTATGTGAACTGATAGAGAGTGGAATAAGGAGAGCCAAGAAAACAGTATACACAGTAACTATAACGATGTAAATAGAAAGAACAATATAACATCAAAAAATTAAAAGTAAATGTAACAAAATTACAAAGATTAAGTGGGACTTGAATGAAGAGATATGAGAAGACACCCCCAAAATACTCCTTGGTGGAGGTGGGAGGTCCAGAGGTATTAGACATTGCACATATTTTCAGATTTTTTTCACTATATTAATTAGTTAAGCTGACTTTTTTTTTTGCTCTAAAAGAATGTATTTGTCATATGGGGTGGTTCTCAGGGAAAGGGAGGAGGCGAGATACATGGGTTACTATGGTGATGTAAGAAAAAGAAAATATCAATAAAATAAAAAAATAATTAGGCCCACATGTACAACTATATTTATAGCAGCTCTTTTTGTGGTGGCCAAGAACTGGAAATTGGGGGGATGCCCATCAATTGGGGAATGGCTGGACAAGTTGTGGTATGTGAATGTAATGGAATATTATTGTTTCATAAGAAGTGATGAGCAGGTAGACTTCAGAAAAACCTGGGAAGACTTGCATGAACTGATACTGAGTGAAGTGAGCAGAACCAGGAGAACATTGTGCATAGTAACAACAATACTGTGCGATGACCAACTCTGATAGACTTAGCTTTTCTCAGCAATGCAATGATCCAAGATAATTCCAGAAGACTAAAAGATGGAAAATGTTATCCACATTCAGAAAAAGAACTATGGAGTCTGGATGCAGATCAAAGCATACTCTTTTTCCTTTTATCTTTTAGTTTTTTCTTTCTTATGGTTTTTCCCTTTGGTTCTGATTCTTCTTTACAACATGACTAATGTGAAAATATGTTTAATATGATTGTACATGTCTGGCCTATATCAGATTGCATGCTGTCTTGGGGAGGAGGGGAAGGAGGGGGAGAAGGTTTAAAACTCAAAATCTTATAAAAGTCAATGTTGAAAACTAAAAATAAATATTTTTTTAAAAATTAGGGAAGTTCAGAAGAAGAAAAGGTTTTGTGGGAAAGATAATGAGTTCAGTTTTGGATCTGTTGAATTAAGATGTCTATGGGATATCTAGTTTGAGATATCCAACAGGCAGTAGCAGATGCAAGACTGAAACTCAGGAAAGAGATTAGGACTGGATAAGTAGTTTTGAGAATTATCAGCATAAAGATAACTGAACTCATGAGAGCTAATGAGATTATCAAGTGAAATAGTAGAGGAGAGAGAGAATAGAGGCCAGCCAGTACAAAGCCCTGGGAGACACCCACCATTTGCAGACATGACCTGGATTAAGATCCAGTAAAAGAGACTGACCTGGAGAAGGAAATGGCAAATCACTCCAGTATCTTTGCCAAGAAAAACCTAAATGAGGTCACAAAGAGTCAGATTTGATTGAAACAACTGAACAACAACAAAGGATACTGAATAGGAACATTCAGATAAGTAAAGAGAACCAGGAGAAAGTAGTGTCATGAAAACCTGGAGAGAAGGGCGTATCAAGGAGAAGAAGGCTATTAATGTATTGAAGGCTACAGAGAGCTCAAGAAGGCAGAGGACTGAGAAAAGGCCATTAGATTTGGCAGTTAAGAGGTCATTAGTAACTTTGGAGAGAGCAGTTTCAGTTGAATGATGAGGTCCAAAATCATACTGTAGAGAGTTAAGACAGTGAGAGGAAAAGAAGACGCATTGATGTTTGACAGCCTTCTTAAGGAGTTTAGCCACAACAGAGAGGTGAGTTTTAGGAGGACAGCTGGCAGAGATGGATGGATTAAGTGAAGGTTTTTGGGGATGAGGGAGATGCGGTCATGTCTATAGTCAATAGGGAAGCAGCCAGCCGACAAGGAGAGATTAAAAATAAATGAAAGAGTGGAGATTATAGAGGGGGCAATATGCTGAAGAAGATGGACGGAATAGAGTCATTTGTACAGGTAGAGGGGTTTGTTCTGGCAAAGAGAAAGACCGTTACTTCATGTGAAGTAGGAGATAGTGGCAGAAGGCATCTGAGTGATAGAAGCTGAGGTGGAGGGGAAAAGAAGGAGCTCTCAGAGAATGACCTCATTTTTTTCAATGAAATACGAGACAAAATTCTCAACTGAGATGGTGGGTGGAGGAGGAGCCATGGTAGGTTTGAGGAGGAATGAATAGGTTTGAAAGAGCTGCCATCGTACAGGATAGTAAGTGTATAGGGGAGGTGATAAAGGATTGCCTTGAAGCAGTCTGGGCCCTGTTGAGGTTATATAAAGGTAAATATGTAGAGAATCCAGTCAGCACAATTTTTCTAGCTTTGTTCAGGAGCACATGCCTATCACCTAGCACAGTGCCTGGCACCAAGTAGATGCTTATTAAATAATTGAATAACTAATTGAAGGCAAAATCACTTGTCCAGGGTCATTCAGGTATTACAGCTAGGTTTCACATTCAGGTTTTCTGACTCTAAATTTAGTGCTTTTATCACCCTACGACAGTAATTCTGCCTCTGCCACTTAGTACTTGTAGGGATTGTTCCCTACCTGAAAAACGAGGGGGTTGGGCTAGATGAGGTCCCTTCTAGCTCTCAGTCCTACAAATGGAAGAATGAATGAGTGAAAAATAATTTATTAAGCCTTACATTGTGCCAAGCTAGTGTGCTAAGTGCTAAGGATGCAAATAGAGAAGTGAAGAGTCAGTCCCTGACCTCAAGGAAATTTCATCTTTAATTGATTTTTATTGATATCTTGTTTTTACATTTCTTATATTCCCCCATATGCTTTCTCCTCCCTCCCAGAGAGCCATCCCTTATCTATCTGTCTGTCTGTGTGTCTCTCTGTCTTGTCTATCTGTCTTTCTGTCATGGACAATGCTCTTGTACTTTCCCAGTCACTAATGAAGTGAAGCAGGGTTGTCTGCTTGCTCCCATGCATTTTAGCATGTTGTTTTCTGTGATGTTGTCAGAGGCCTTCCATAAGGGTAAAAATGGCATTAAGGTCAGCTACTGAACTAACAGTAAATTATTTAACTGAAAAGGCTACAAGTTAAGACTAAAGTGGAGAGAGAGCTGGCGTGTGACTTTTTTGTTTACAGATGATTTTGTGCTCATTGAAGCCTCTGAGGCCTAGAGGGAATAAAGTATGGGATGATTCTCTGATGCTTGTGCTAATTTTGGCCTGACAGTTAACACCAAGAAAACAGAGGTTCTTCACCAGCCAATACCACACCATTTATGTGTGGAACCATCAGTTAGAGCAAATAGAGAAATTTTGAATGCTGTGGATAAGTTCATTTACCTTGGCAGTATACTTTCCAGGGTTGTACAATGGACGATGAGGTTGACACACGTATTGCCAGAGCTAGCTTAATGTTTGAGAGGTTCCAGAAGAAAGTGTGGGAGAGGTCTACAGAGCTGTTGTGCTGACTTCATTCTTGTATGCCTGTGAAACTTGAACAATATACCAGCACCATGCCATGGAATCACTTCCATTTGAATTGTCTTAGGAAGATTCTGAGGATCACCTGGCAAGATAAGGTACTGGACACAGGTCCTTTCTCGAGATGAACTGTCAAGCGTTCAAACTCTACTGCATAGAGCATGACTCCGATAGGCTGGCCGCATTGTTTGAGTGCCAAGCATACGTTTGCCTAAAAGACTATTTTACAGAGAACTCACACAAGGCAGGTGCTCACATAGTGGTCAGAAGAATTGATACAAGGACACTCTCAAGGTCTCTCTGAAGAACTTTAGAATAGGTTATGAGACATGGGAGACACTGCCTCAGGACTGCCCAGCATGGTGTGCCACATCAAAGAAGGTGCTGTGCTTTTTGAGCAAAGCAGAAGTGCAGTAGCTCAAAAGAAACATGAGATGTGCAGATTTAGAGACATCTCTACCTCAAATGTTCATTTATGCTATTTTTTCCTGATCTATGGTAGAGCCTTCTGTGCTTGTATTGATCTGATCAGCCATAGTTGGACATACTGCCCCTTGACCCCAACATAGTGATGTCATTTTGGTCTTCTTTGAGAGCAAAGGACAACAACCAACCAATCTCTCTCTCTGTCTCTCTCTCTCTCTCTCTCTCTCTCTCTCTCTGTCTCTCTCTCTCTTTCTCTCTCTCTCTCTCTGTCTCTCTCTCTCTCTGTCTCTCTCTCTCTCTGTCTCTCTCTCTCTCTCTCTCTGTCTCTCTCTGTCTCTCTCTCTCTCTTCTCTCTTTCTCTCTCTCTCTCTTTCTCTCTTTCTCTCTCTCTCTCTGTCTCTCTCTCTCTCTCTCTCTCTGTCTCTCTCTGTCTCTCTCTCTCTCTTTCTCTCTTTCTCTCTCTCTCTCTTTCTCTCTTTCTCTCTCTCTCTCTGTCTCTCTCTCTCTCTTTCTCTCTCTCTCTCTCTCTCTCTGTCTCTCTCTGTCTCTCTCTCTCTCTCTTTCTCTCTCTCTCTCTTTCTCTCTCTCTCTGTCTCTCTCTCTCTCTCTGTCTCTCTTTCTTTCTCTCTCTCTCTCTTTCTCTCTCTCTCTCTCCCTCACACTATCTCTCTCTCTCTCTCTCCATTCTCTCTCTCTCTCTCTCTCTCTCTCTCTCTCTCTCTCTCTCTCCATTTGTAAGACACCCTATCTCAACTAGGCTAGAAGAGCAGTAGCCATTACTGAGTCTGATCCAGGGGTGGGGAACTTGCGGCCTTGAGGCCACACGTGGACCTCTAGGTCCTCACTTGTTCTGTGAAGTTTGGATTCAGTCAAAGGACTGCACTTGAGGACCTAGAGGGCCATGTGGCCTCAAGGCTGCAGGTTCCCCACCTCTGGACACTATATTGCCAGTTTTATTTAGGACATCTAATTGGCTCAGCCTATTGCAGCTCAGAACTCCTGAATTCAAGAGATCTGCCAGCTTCAGCACTATGGGAGCAGAGATTACAAGCATAATTACTCTGCCCTTCAAAACCATCTTTTATAACAAAAGATTTTTAAAAAGAGGAAGAAAATGAAAAAAAACTTCAATGAAACCAATTAATGCAACAAAAAAGAAAAACAATATGTATATTATATGTAATGTTTTACACCCACAATCCCCCACTTCTGCTAGGGGTTGCAGAAGTGTATTCTTATATCTTTTCTTTGAGGCCATGTTTGGTCTTTATACTTTCATAGCTTTCAGTTATGATTGTTTCGTGGTTGTTCTTTCAATTTAATTGCCATAATTATCACACATATTGTTTTCCTGGCTCTGCTTGCTTCACTTTGTATCAGTTCAGATAAGTCTTCCATGCTTCTCTTTATTCATCATGTTTATTGTTTTTTTACAGCACAATAGTGGTAAATAGGGACACAGCCTAGTAGTGGTCAGAGGGGAACATTTTAGTTTGGAAAGTCAAAGGGACTGGGCATAAACACTTGGGGAGTAGATTGACATACCCTTTCCAGTAGCACTGGTAGTCTTGATTAGATTATAGTTCTAGGACTAGAGAGGGATGGGAGTGGGTAAGTGGAAGGTACCTGCCTTATGGTTGCAGCTAGAAGGCTGGTGAGAAGTAAAATGAGAGAGTAAAGTGAAGTATGGCTGGAGGCCCCTAGAAATAGTGGGTCACAAGGGGGGACTCACTAATCAAGACAAATGGGCCTGAGGGAGGGTATTGTGGAGCTGAAAGAATTACATTTTCAAAGGCATGGATTGTACATCCATAGCATTGCATTTGGCAAGAAGCTGTCCAGAGAGCCTAGTGGCTGTAAGTGAAATGGCTACTCATGGTAAATTTAAGCCACTCACAATCTAATATTGCTATAAAAATGTAGAAATAGAACTTTACTCATTCATAATGTCGTTGTAAGAGAGACAGGAGAATAACATTATGTTTTAAGCCATGTATCATGTCATGGCTTTGCCGTATGTAGTTATTGTGTTTGGGGAAAACAATTTAACTTTTGGTATATCCGAATAAGAATGATGATGATAATAGCTTATTTTTATGTAGCGCCTTCTAGTTACAATATGCTATATATATATTATCTCCTCACAGTTGCACTGTGTAGTCAATCAAGCAGCTGTGTAGTCAATCAACAGTGGATAGAGTACCAGGTCTTGAAGTCAAGGAGAGTCATCTTCACTGACTGTGATAGACTTAACTCTTCTTAGCAATGCAAGGATCTGAGACAACGCCAAAAGACTCACAATGGAAAATGCCATCCACATCCAGAGAAGGAACTTTGGAGTCTGAATGCAGATGGAAGCAGACTATTTGCCCTCCTTTTCTTTTATCGTTTTGTCTTGTTCCTTTTTTCTTGTGGTTCCTCCCACTGGTTCTAATTCTTCTTTACATCATGACTAATATGAAAATATGATTAATATGATTGTATACTCCTACATCAGATTGCACACCATCTTGGAGAGAGGGGAGGAGGAGGAGGAGAAAATTTAAAACTCAAAATCTTGAAAACCAAAACTAAATAAATAAATAATATAAGAAAACCAAAAATTAAAAAAAGAAGTCATCTTTCTGACTTCAAAAACGGCCTCAAATACTCACTAGCTGTGTGACCCTGGGCAAGTCACTTAACTCTGTTTGCTTCAGTTTCCTCATCCGTAAAATGAGCTGGGGAAGGAAATGGCAAACCACTCTAGTATCTTTGCCAAGAAAACCCCAAATGGGGTCACAAAAAATCAGATACAACTGACAACTCAAAAAAATTATTCTTTTCATTTTTAGATGAGAAAACCAAGGCTCAGAGGAGGCGGGGGACTTGTCCAAGATTAAACAACCAGTGTATGACAGGATGTGAGATTATTATAGGGCTCTATTGCATTTGGCTTTTGCCAGACAGACTTTGTCTGGGGTGGGGTTCACACAAAACTTGTCACTTTGCCCATTTTAAAGATGGAGCAATGGAGGTACCATGTTATATGGTCCTTGGCAGAGCATCTGAGACCTCCAAAGTTATATCTAGACTTAGATTCTTTCCTTCCTCCTTCCCTCTGTGAAACACTTACAAATGTTCCATTTAGTGTCACAGATCACAGATTTTAATAAATTGGTTTGACTTCTTTGCACACGTTGCTGATTTTGTGATGATGAGTAAGAACAAATGGGAGGCTATCTTTTATCTGGGTTTCAGAAAAGTGATTGATGCTACATCACACCTAGATTTACTATTAGCATGTTAACAGAGGGGAGACACTATTATAGTTGGTTGAAAAATGACACAGTAGTGGGAAATCGCATACATCCTGAGATGGAAATAGGGAAAGAAGTGGAAAGGAGTGCAAATATGATTAGGATTAATGAGCCCAGTTTTCTGCCCTGTGGTTTGGAGAGCAAGGGAGGCATCTCTAATGATCAAGGAGAATTTTTCCCCTTCCCCCCGCCCCTCCCGCCCCATACAGTGGTTCTACCTACTCAATGAATAGCCCTGATTAAAGGCCTTGAGTCGGGGTGGGGTAGTGAGATGAGAGGAAGTGGATATAAGGGAAAGGCTTGAGTGCCCTACCGGACATACCAAATAGACTTTTGCGGCCCCAGGAAACCGATGACAGGTTCCTAAGTCTCTGTACCAGGGTTGGGATTAATGAGGCATATGTTACAGTGGAGGGAAAGGGTGCTGAATTTGAATCCAAGGTTTAGGGTTTGAATCCCAGCTCTGATGCTTACTAACTGTATCACCTTGGGCAGTTCACTAACTAGATCTTAGTTTCTCAGCTGTAAAACGAGAAGGTTTAACTAAGTGACTTTTAAGCTAACTTGAAGCTCCAAACACATGAAAAAATGGCAAAACACGTACCACAGAGGTATAGACTAGGGCATGAAAGAACCGAAATATGATGAAGAGCTTTCTTGCCTCTGTGGACATCAGAAGGGGAAAAATTGTACTTTTTTTCTTCTGTATAATAAGTTCTGAGAAGATTACCATCCTAAATTGGTAATGATTAACACCAAAATAGGTCAGCTTGGTTGCAAAGTGAATAGAATGCCCTGTGTGGTGTCAGGAAGATCTGATTTCTAATCCAGCCTCAGACATTTACTATCTGTGTGACTCTGGGTAAGTCATTTGACCTCTGTTTACCTCAGTTTCCACATCTATAAAAATAGAAATATAATAACGCCTACCTCCCAGGGTTGTTATGAGGATCAAATGCCTGGTACATAGTAAGTGCTAAATGTATGATAGTTATCATCATTATTATTATTATAGTCTAACAGATCTCTTAGATACCTGGCCCTACCCTCTACTCTTCTGTTCCTTCCATATCAATCCAGAGAGATTTTGAAAACAGCAAGTGGCAGAAATGCTTTTTCTTGTACAAAGAACAGTAGAGAGTCAGGAGATCTGAGTTTGAATTCTGCTCTCAATGCTTATACTGACTAGTTATGTGACCACAAGTAAGCTTCTTAGTCTTGCTGGTGCCCAAGCTTCCTTATTTGCAGTCTCTGCCTCATGTGACGGTTGTAAGGAAAACATTTTAAAAGCCTTAATGAGTTAAATAAATGCAAGTTACTAACATGATGTTAGAGGGAATGGGATTCAGAACTGACTTGTTACTCTGTGTTCACCCTTGCTAGAGGTGCCTGCATAATGTCTGCCATCAGGAGACTGGTAGCATCTCAGACTCCAGGGGAGGGGATGATGATGAAGGGGAGGAGGATAAAAAGAAGGGAGTAACTAAGAATCTTCCTGCTACTTAATATGGTAAAGATAGTTCTGAAAGCCTAACATTGTACTTTTTGTGACATTAGGTTGAAGAAAAACATAGTAGAGATTTGAGAAAATAAAACACGAAGGAATGTCTGGTTGTCCAACCTAGGAAGAAAGATTGGATGTGTGCTCATACGTGCAGGAAAAATCAATCTTCACAGAACACTCCCCAGACTAGCAGAGAGATGATAGGAAGGAATAAATGGATGCCAACAAACTGTTCCAGATAGGCTGAGGTTGAGGAGGGGGAAGCTGCACTTCTAGGGCAGAATGACTTCACACAAAGGGTACGAGGAAGAGGAACAAACTGTCCAGATCAGCAATTAAGGAAGGCAGTTCGTCAACTCAAGAGTGAATGGGACACCTTTGGGAGAGAAAAAAAGAACTGAACCTCCCACAGACTTAAAAAGATTCTTTATGCTTTTTTTTTACATCTCAGTCATTTTCAGAATATTATCTTATGCCCAGCATTCAATGCTCCATCATTATACCAAAGAAAAATCCTTATGCAAAACCAACAGATATAATAACTTGTCAGATAGTGTATATACAACATTCTGTGCTCATGGTCTTCTTCTTTCTGCTCAGAAGAACATACTGTCTTTAATTTTCTGTTCTACGGGACCAAACTAATCATCACCGTTACTTGGTCAGCCTCCTTTTTTTCCTTTTGGTGTTCTTTTCATTTATATTATAGTCATTATCTATCTATACATACATATATATGACATGTGTCTAAGATACATATATTTACATGGCTTTCTAAATGTATAGATATGGCTCTTGGGTGGTGTGGGTAGATCTCTGGAATTAGACCAATCCTCTGAAAGACAGAATATAATTTCCACCTTGATGAAAGAAGAAATTGATTGTTCTCTTGCCCCTTTCTTTATCTATCTTCCCTCATATTTCTCCCTCTATGGAGGCAAACTGGAAATTAGGGACATGTTGAGAGAAGCTAGCTTCCCCTACATGTCTGCAGCTTTCCAAAGTCTTCCCATGTATCTTTCCCAAAAAGTCCCTGAAATCACAGAGACATTTCTCCCCCAAGAAGCTTTGGCACTAACTCCACCCGTACGTAATGATGACTTAGTATTATTCCACTAATCAGGGGTTATATATCTCCTTCAACATTCAGCTGAATGCAAAATGTGCCAGGTCCTGCTGGGAGCTCAGCTCATAGACTTTGCTCTCCTGATTCTACACACTTCACTCTCCTCCAAAGGGCAGCATGGTCTTGTGGGAAGATTTGGAATCAGAGGATCTGGATCCAAATCCTCACTCTGCCTCTTGCTATTTTTTGGACCCTTTCTTGGCCCCTGTTTCCGGTAGAAAACGAGAAGTTTGGGTAAGGTCCTTCTGAGGTCCTTTCTAGCACTAAATCTATGGTGCAGTTCATATAAGTCTTCTAAAAATTTTAACTACTTCACTGGTTTTTAAAATTCATACAAGACTAAGAATAAGTCACCATCCTCTTTGTAGCTGGAGAGAGAACTTTGAAGCTTCTGAGAATGTATATAACACTTGAAATAATACACACTGATTTGTTTCTATTACTTACATTGAAAAAAATTAGCTCCCTCCCTGAAAAGATCCATTGAAGAATCTTTATTTGGGTTTTTTCCCATATATTTTCTGGAATACTAGTTGGGTTTATTTAAAAAAATTTTTAAATGCACAAAGATCACTGAGTTCTCAAGAATAATTAAATGAAATTATTTCTATCGTTTTAAAACTTTGCTTCTTGGCTTAGTTTTCCAATTTAGTACCAAGTAGAAAATAATTGTGTGGGGAGCTTCTATTTCATCTTTAGCAATCTCTATGTCCTTGGTTATCCTGTTTCCTCAGGGGTTATACTGGATGACCTCTGAGGTCTCTTCTACCTCTTGATCTATGATCCTAAGAGCCTATGAAATTCTATGTCATCCCATGTTCCTCTAAATTCCTCCTATTTGTCATTTCTTACTGCACAGTAATCTTCAATTACATTCATGTAACACAGTTATTAATTCAGCCATTCTCTAGCTCATGGGTATTCTCTTTGTTTGCTGCCACAGAAAGCTCGCACAGGTCTTTAAGATGAACGGTGTGAGATATATGAGGCTTGTTCTTGTTGGACTGACATGGAGGAGCCTAAATGGACCATATGGCGTTCTCTGGCCCATAAAAACCCCATACGTGAGGAAGTAATTTATTGCTACAAACCAAGGTCCGCAGGACACAATGAAGAAAGGTGGGTAGCCAAGCGTCCTGTCCCTTCATTGTTTTATGGAATAAGGGAATGAAAAAAGGCCCAACAGGGAAAGAACGTGCCAAGGTTATAGCTTCTAATAATTAAAGACTGTTGATTCAGGAGAAGAATGGATCTCCGAAGTCTCCCTGTTACTTAACTGCAAGTCTAGTTCACAGACTTAAAAAATTTTTTTTTTCATGGTTCCTGGACTTGTGGCAGAGAAGGCGAGGAACGTAAAGAGGAAAAAGGGGTCGTGAACTTGAAATGCACGGCTGGGGATTTACACAGACAGTTTGAAGAGGGGACATTTTATAAATGGCAAATTATTCTGCAAGCCAGGGAAAGGAGCCAAGAGGTTTTAATGAATTGGAGCCTTAAAGGAGACTAATGCTTCCTCCAAACACTTCAAATCCAGAAACATCAAAACAATAGAGGCTGATCATCTTTTCTCAAGGAGCGTACATGCCGGTGGTGGTTTCTTGGTGCCTTAGGCTTGATGCCTGCTTTAACAATGTGCTACACAGACCAGAGCTCCCTGGGCAGGAAGATCCCACTGGAAGAGAGCTTTGAAAGTGTGTGGCTACAATTAGGCCTTTTTTTAAAAAAAAAAAATAGCCCCAGGCTTCACACTGGCAAAGAAATTTAAGAGTCCTGAAGTGTCTTAGCTATCTGTCTGTACCTCTTCTCCTATCTGAAGATATTATCTCTGATGGCTTGTGGCAGGAACATTGATGGCTCAAACACCTTCCTGGGGGTTTGCTTGCCCCAGGTTTGGAAGCCTAGATAGAAAACGTGTAGTATACAGAAAGAAGCCCGGAGAAGCAGGACAGCTTTGAAAACTATGGACTGAATTTAACAAGTATTTAAAAAGAAAAGCAAGCAGTATGAATGGAGATCTGTAATTTTATGTACAACCTTTATTTTCCTGTTCAATGATGTATAGTGGAAAAATGTCTATTTTATTTGCTGTTTGTTAGGTTTAGAAATTTTTTTTAAGTGTAACATCAAATGCTGAATTTCCCATTAGCTTGGTTTTGAATCCCATCTGTGCATCATAGAATATACGAGAGAATAATGAGCTTGGTGTGGAGACCTGGGATTTGAATCCTGCCTCTGACACTTACTAGTTGTTTGACCCTGGGCGAATCGGTTTTTTCATCTGTGAAATGAGAATATAGTAATACCACCTATTCCACAGGGTTGTAAGAATCAAATGAGAGGAGATAGGCGATGTACTTCTCACGACTTGAAGCTCTACATAACTACCACGACTATTATTGCTGGTGTGACTCTGGGGAAATCACTTGGTCATTTTACAAGTAGTATAATTTAGACGAATTTAGACTTTCCCTTCCTGTTGTCTTTAGGGTCTGTATGAAAATAGGTTCCATCCTTTTGTATGTGTGTGGCCTGCGGCATACAGGGAACTTTACAAAATGACTCTACAAATGTATTTTAATTAGTTCCTTCTAAATATATTCCTCACTCAGGCTAAATTCCTGGGGAATTCTCATGGTCAAGAATTACCCTTTTCTTAAATCCTGTGACATTTTGGGTCTCTAGGGAAAACTTGTAGCCAGTTGAACAATTTATGTTTGAGAATAAGCTGTGTGTGTGTGTGTGAACAAGGTCCCTATCTTCAAGGCCTAGGTTGTATTAGATGAACTTACAGGTAATTTCCAACAATTTGTTATTTAGTCCTTTCGGTCACGTCTGGCTCTTTGTGACCCCATTTGGGGTTTTCTTGGCAAAGATACTGTAGTGGTTTGCTGTTTTCTTTTTCAGCTCATTTTACAGATGAAGAACTGAGGCAAATAGTGTTAAGTGACTTGCCCAGGGTCACACAGCTAGCAAGTATCTGAGGCCAGACTTGAACATAGGAAGATGAGTCTTCCTGATTCCAGGCCTGGTGCTCTAGGTGCCCCTTCCCAACAATAAGATTCTCTGATTCTATGGCAAGCCTCTTTACCACTGTCCAGTCTCTAACACTTCGAACCATATACTTCTCTCATCCTTTGCAGAATCTTGCCTAAGAATCTTTTCAGCTCCCAAGAGCTGAATGAAGAGAGAAAGAAAGAAAGAAAGAAAGAAAGAAAGAAAGAAGGAAGAAAAAAAGAAAGGAAGAAAATGAAGTAAGGAAGAAAGAAAGAACAAGAGAAAGAAAGAAAAGGAAGGAAGGAAGAACAAGAGAAAGAAAGAAAAGGAAGGAAGGAAGGAAGAAAGAATTTCCATTTTTTTTGCAGAGAATATCTCCTGGATTGAAATTCATTTTGTTGGCAGAAAATATATCTGAGAAGGTTCAGCAACACCAGGCATGTGTGGAATGGAGAGTAAGATAAATTGGAAGATGAGCAAATAATTTTCCCCTCTCTAAGCCTCAGTTTCTTCATCTCTAAAATGAGGAGGCTGGCCTAGTAGAGGTCCTCTAAGATCCAAGTTTGAACTTCTTTGTGTGTTGGAGTAGAAAGTGCTGGATTTGGAGGCAGAGGCCCTTCCTCCACCACTAGTAAGTGGTTAGATCCCTTCTTTACTTTCCTGGCTTTCTGTTTTCTTATCTGAAAAATTAGTGTATTGGACTAGATGACTCCTGAAGTCCTGTCTAGGTCTAAATCTAACATCTTAGGATAAGACGGAAGTCCCTGCTCTCCAAATTCTTAAAGTCCTTCATTCGATCCCCCTCTGTTATCTCACAAAGGTAGGTAGATCTAGGGACAAAGGACCAAACTCACTCAGAAGATAAGGTCTTAGGTTTTAGTTCTTTGGTTCTGTCATCCTGATACAGCACACAGACTGCACCAAAAAAGATACATGGCTCAGGGCTTATCTGAGGAGGATTTCTAGGTTAAAGGAGAAGCTGGCATGTAGGACTGGCTCTCTGAAGAAGCAAAGCAGACAAATCCCTCCCAGTGGATGGGCAGCGAGGATAGAGCTCTCGGTCTGAAGTCAGGATGACCAAATGATTTAAGATATGTACTAGTTGTGTGATCCTGAGCAAGTTACTTAACCTCCGCTTGCCTCAGTTTCCTTGTCCATAAAATGGGGATAATAAGAGCAGTTATGGCTCAGGGTTGTTGTAAGGCTCAAATGAGATAATAGTTAGATAGCACATAGCGAATACTGTATACATATTATTAATATTTATAAAAATTAGATTAAAATTAATATTTATTTAAAAAAAACTTTTCCTGCCCCCAAATATGGTCCCTTACCCCCATCTCATGATGCTCAAAATTTCAGTTGTAGTGATTCCTTTGGGTTAAGGCACTGAAGACCCCAGTTAAAAAACATTTCTATTTTCTTGCAAGGCAAAGTGGTTTAGTGGATAGTGGTCTAGTGGCCCAGACATCTCTCTAAGACTACAAGTTTTAGAGAACATGCCAATTTGCATGGATAGAAGAAGTTCTTCACCAGGAGCTCCCTGTCCCTGGAACATCACAAGTCTAGGTCAAAAAAATAATTGTGTCATTTTTTTCCTTAGTGACATTTTAGCATAAATTATTTTACTGATTAGATCTATGAGTAGTTTGACAGTAAAAGGATAAAGAACAATAGGGAAAAGAAGCAAACTTTTATTAAATGTGCGTTATGTGCCAGGCACCATGCTAAGAGTGTTACAAATATTATCTCACTTGAGCTTCACAATAACCCTGGAAAGTAGGTGCCGTTTTCAGTTGTTTGGAAAACTGAGGAAGATAATTTAGATGACCCTAGGCAGCTAGTAAGTGTCAGTGGTTGGAATTGAACTCAGGCCTTCTCATCTCCAGGACCAGGACTCTCTCCTGCTGCACCACTTAACTATCTGGAGTTGGAGGCCAGGATATGTGAAGGTTTATTCAGATAAAGGAGACCTGTACATGTTTGAAGGCAGAAAAAAAAGCAGAAAAACTGAGGATTTTGGAAAAGAAAGGTAATTTGAGGAAATATTAAGAGGAAGATTTGGGATATAAACTAATCTTTTCCAATCTAGTGGCCACTGTTGTGTTTTCCATATTTGCTGGCATATTGAGTGCAGCATTTTTAACAGTATCATCTTTTAGGATTTTAAATAGCTCACCTGGAAATCCGTCACCTCCACCAGCCTTATTGTTTGCAATGTTTCCTAAGGCCCACTTGACTTCATTCTTTAAGCTATTTGGCTCTAGATATGTAACCACACCACCTCGGTTATCAGTGATGTTAAGATCTGTCTTGTATAAGTCTACTGTATATTCTTGCCACTTCTTAATCTCTTCTGCTTCTGTTAAGTCCCTACCATTTTTGTCTTCTGGTGTCATATGTTTTATCATTTTAATATTGTCCATGGAATTTTCTTGGCAAAGATACTGTAGTGGTCTGCCATGTCCTTCTCCAGTGGCTCACCTTTTGTCAGAACTCTCCACTATGACCTCTCCGTCTTGGATAGTAACTCTACATGGCGTAGCTCATAGTTTCATTGAGCTATGCAGTCCCTTTCGCCATGACAAGTATATATGTATATACACACATAATATATGTATATATAACATATGTAAAGGATATATGAGCAGATTTTATGTATATAATTATACCTAGAGTATATACATATGATATGTAATATATGTGTGTGTATATCTATATATCTATGCTTATATATACACACGCTTCAATCAGCACTATGACTACTCTCTCTGGGACACATTTCATGATGAGTCCTTTGGAATTATGGTTACACATATGGTATCTAAGGCATCTTCCAATTCTAAATTTTGTTATTGTGGCATATAAAAAGTTCCAGAGACATAGTTTCTGGGTAATTAATCATTTTATTAATTATGCTAGAGGATAATTAATAAAAGGGGTCAGTGGAGTTCTTGAATGTAAAAGATCCGTCATGGAACCCACTCAATGTTTACATGCCTTTGGAAGAGAGAGGATGTTTCTGAAGGTGGCAATCAACTTTGGTTAATTAATAATTAATGAGAAGAATGAATATTATAATGAGAGATGGATCTATTCTAATGAGGGGATAGGGGAATGACTGAACCCTCTCCTCCCAGTTTACTCCCCAGCACCAGGCAATCTAGACAAAGGATCTACCCCGCCCCCCCAAAAAAAAAGCTTGAGTAAAACACAGTTTTCCTTACATGGATTGGGTCTGAACAGGATTGAGGAGAAAGTTAATCCAATCTCATTATCAGCAATGTCCTTGGATGCTGACTTGATCCAGTAGAGAATGAGGAGATAGGAACAGAAAAAACCCTGGATCTCCCCAATAATTGGTTATTTAATAATAATTTCTTTCATTATCCTATGATTTCCTAGTTCTCTGTGCACTCTAAATTCTCTGAACCTGTGGTAGAAAGCATTGAACATGGGGTTTCGGATTGATATGACAGCCATTATCATGAACCTCCAAGGAGTAAGGAAGTTGAGGGCGTTGGTGAGCTTTTTGTTAAATGGCTGGTAATAATAGGATCTAAGCTAGGTTGGAAGTCAAGTGTTGTCAGAAGGGGTTAATGGACCCAGTGAATTAGGACGGTTAAACGATGAGAGGTCCTTCATGGAACTGGGAAGACTTAGGACAGTGGATGTTACCTAGTTCAGTGTTTTGTTTTGTTTTGTCTTTAAAAAAGGGAAAACAGGTTCGCTTATTGTAGTTGACAGTTAGCAATAGGCTTAGTATTATGAAAAGGAGATTAAAAATACTCACATATTTTGTAATATATTTGTTCTAGAAACAACGAGCAGCCACCTTCCTCTTTGGAAAAAGTAGGAAGAAGCCCCACTTCAGGGTCTTGAGAGTGAGCTGGAAAATGTATGTTTTGGTGTTGCTAAGTTTAACCTTGATTTAACTCCATAGCACAGGAGTCTACCCCTGGCCTCAAGACTGCTGAAATAAGAACACTTTAGAAAAAGTGAAATGAAGACTTTTGCTAATTTACTAGTTGGGAAAAAAAGCGTCATAGACATAACCTTAGGTAAATTGTAGAGTAGCTGTTATCTCAGAAAGTAGATTTACAGGGATCCGCCTTGCAAGCCAGAGAAAATCTGTGAGGGAGTGAAACAAAGGCAGCATTATATAGGTGGTTTGGGTAGGGGCAGGATGAGATGAGGAATATCCAGAGAATTTGGGACTATTCAGCTCATAGCAAATTTTGAGGGCACTGAGGGCTTGGTAGATGGTAATAGGAGAGGAAAGAGCAAAGAAGGTCAGAAGGGCTCCAGAAGAGAATAGAGGAATGCCACTACAAAATTGACCATTTTGCTGAGCATTATTCCTGGGTACTCTTCCTTGATCCTCTCAAAATATTTTTGGCTGATGGTACTTGATGTTTTTCTGGGGCAGCTAGGCGGCAAAGTGGATAGAGTGCCCAGGCTAGAGTCAGGAAGACTCATCTTTCTGAGTTCAAATCTGACCTTAGACACTTACTAGCTGTGTCCCGATCCTGGGCAAGTCACTTAACCCTGTTTGCCTCAGTTTTCTCATCTGTAAAAAATGAGCTGGCGAAGGAAATGGCAAACAACCCCAGTATCTTTGCCAAGGAAACCCCAGATAGGGTCAAGAAGGTCATGTCTGAAAATGACTGAACAACAGGAACAACTTGATGTTTGCTTGGCTGGTCCCAATTCTTGTCAGACAAATCAAACACATTAACTCAGAGGGTTGGAAGGTTTGCTGAGGCATCATCCATTTAACAAACATTTGCTAAGTGGCTATTGTATGTAGGGGATATGGGTTGGTAGCTGCTGGTTTCTTCTCAGTAGTAACACTTTTTTCTACTCCTTTGACATTTTCTAACTTTGAAATGTTTTGACGACACATGCATTTTTTTTTATCTGTAGGTTCCCTTAGGTCCAGCTGCTCTTGATATGATCTTACCACTTCCTCACATAGTACACTGAGTACTGAAGTGGGACAGTTCAAATGGGTAACTTTATTTGCCACTGTTCCTTTTCATGTTTATTCATGCTTTTTCCAGTCTTCTCTAATGCTCTGAGGATGATCCTGCTTAGCTGGATCTCATAGAAGTTCTTTTTTTAGGTTCAGTGCTCTCTCAATTCTTTTTCACTATTTTGGAAGGCAGTGTTGGTTGTAACACTTCCATTATCATACCCCGTAATCTATGATTTGTTAAAAAATGAGTTAGTAAAACTGGTGTTGACTTTGACTGTGCTTGGAAAGGAGATCAAGTGTTTGCTGGCTGAAGTAGTTTTTGGGCTCCTTTTCCCTCCTCATTGTGGAGACTATTTTGCATTGGTTATCTTTTTCAAAGTAATGATGATAATGAGAATTTATGTTTTTACTTTTGTCTATTTTCCGTTTTGTGGTTCTGATAGCTTTCGAAAATAGTTGTTGGAGCCCTTGTATCACATTTAATGGCTTCTTATCTTTATCCTTTGTTCTAATTGGGTATTGATTTTGATCTTTGCCAGTTGAATATCTGATTGCACATAAATAGTTGCTTCTGAAATAGTTCCCATGTTTGGTAACAAGTCATTTCCTGTCTGTTAAAATGTAATCAATTTCTTTATTTTTTGGGGGTGTGGTGATATATTTCTGTGCTTGTCACATCTGTCACGTTCTTACTTTCTTATTGAGGAAAGTATGTGCAGGTTAATATATGGGTTGAGGTTTCTGAGTTGTCTATAAGCTTTTGGCCTGTTTCACTTCTCAATCTAAACCATATTTTTCAACAGATTTTTCACAGTTCTCCTTTGTACCCTTTGTGAATTCATGTAGTATCAAGTTCTTTGCCAAGTTCTTTGTAGATTTTTAAAATTTCTTCATCTTCTGAAATGTGTTGGTACATGGCCCACAACTATCTTTATTGTAAGGTATTTGTCCATCATGAGCATCGCAAGGAGAAATAACCAAGTATCCTATGAAGTGATGTGTAGGTAGTCCAGAACTTTTTCCACATAGGAGAATTCTGGGGAGTTTGAGTAGCTTCTCCTCCTCTTTCTTAGACATTTCAGCAATCAGCCCTGGAAAATTTGAATACACACTGCTGCCCTAGGGAGAATCTTGATAGATTGAGAGACAGTAGATAAAGAGATCAGGATCCTCTTCTGACTCTGGATCTAGGGGAAGTACTCCTTCAGGTAGGAGACAGACATGAATAGGTGCTGGGTGGCTGTGAAAAGCCACCCTGAACCAATGTGGAATTGGGGATAAAGACCAATTTGTGGGGGGCATTGGGAAGGTGTTTTTGATTCTTGAGAGACAGCTTATGTGTGGAGGCCTGGGTCTATAGGAACCATAGCACAAAAGAAGGTTTTGGAAATGGAAGCAAAACTATGTCTTACACTGTGATGTAGAGAGCCAGAATTAATGAGTACCATTTGCTGGAAAACATGGAGAAGTGTAGGAGGTATGAGCTATAGGCTGAGTGAAGCATGATACCAGAAAGGGCCACAGTAGAAAGCAATGACCTAACCACATCACACCTATCAGATTGGCTAAACGTTACAAAACAGGAAAATGATAAACATAGGAGAAGATTTGGGAAAATTGGAACACTAATGCATTGTTGGTGGACTTGTGAACTGATCTAACCATTCTGGAGAACAATTTAGAACTATGCCCAAAGGGGTCTAAAACTGTGCATACCCTTTGATCCAGCAATACCACCACAAGGTCTGTATCCCAAAGAAATCATAAAAAAGGGAAAAGGACCCACATGTACAAAAATATATACAGCAGCTCTTTTCGTGGTGGCCAAGAATTGGAAACCAAGGGGATGCCCATCAATTGGGGAATGGCTGAACAAGTTATGGCGTATGAATGTAACGGAATATGTTTGTTCCATAAGAAATGATGAGCAAGCGAATTTCAGAAAAACCTGGAAAAACTTACATGAACTGATGCTGAGTGAAGTGAGCAACCAGGAGAACATTGTATGCAGTAACAACAACATTGTATGATGACTAACTTTAATAGACTTATCTCTCCTTAGCAATGCAAGAATCTAAGACAACTGCAAAAGACTCATGGTGGAAAATGCCATCCACATCCAGAAAAAGAATGATGGAGTCTGACTTGCAGATCAAAGCATACTATTTGCTCTCTCTTTCTTTTTTTGTTTTTGTTTCTTCTTTCTTGTGATTCCTCCCATTGATTTTGATTCTTCTTTACAACATGACTAATATGGAAATTTATTTAATACGAATGTACGTGTAGAGCCTCTATCAGATTGCACACCGTCTTGGGACAGGGAGAGGGGAGGGAAGGAGAGAAAATTTAGAAATCATAATCCTATGGAAGTGAAAGTTGAAAATTATAAATAAATAAATATTTTTTTTAAAAAGAAAGAAAGCAGTGAACCACTAAAGGCAAAAATGACATTATGAAGATAGTCAAAGATCTATGGGGTCACAAAGGGGCTATTGCTGGACTCCCTTGCTGGAGCCCTGCCCAATGCAATACTCCAAGTGCCTAGAACTGACTGTCCAGCTGGTGAAGTTCTCTTTATGTTCTAAAAGTAGATTTACTACTAATTTGTGGCTTGTCATAATTATGATCTTATACCTAAAAAGACAGAGGAACCAATGAGGAGAACCATTATTATGGACCTAATTCTCACTCTCAAAGAAGAACTAGTTGCTAAAATAGAAATGATAGGAAACTTGAAGGGAAGCAACCACTTGAATTTGTAATAAAGAAGGAGAGACAAGCTGGGTGTAATCTGAAATGTACTCTAGATTTTGGGAGAGCAAATTTAAAAGAGTCAGAAAGGATAGGTAGAGAATCCCATGGGTTAAAAATCTACAGGGGAAGTTCAGCTGAGGAGGGCTGGGAAATCCTTTGCTTTGCTTCTGTTTTCTTCGCCAGAAAGAATATACCAGGGGTGGGGAACCTGTGGCCTTGAGGTCACATGTGACCTTCTAGGTCCTCAAGTGCAGCCATTTGACTGAATACAAACCTAGATGGCACACGTGGCCTCGAGGATATAGGTTCCCCACCCCTGGAATATAGTTTGGCCCAGAAAGAATAGAACAAAAATGGCTAGTAGTGATTTTAAACCCAGGAAAAGAAGTGAGGCCATAAAAGAATACCTGGTTGCCCTTGAGATTAGTAGGAGAGGACAAACTTCATTCTAGGATACTGAAAATGGAGAATGTTATTTTAAGCCAATGTCAACGATATTCAAAAGATTATGAATAATAGAGGAGGTATGTTGATACTAGAGAAGAGAAAACATCGGCCTATTTTTTTAAGAGGAAGAGAATGAAAACTACAACCTCTAGGACAGTAAGCTTGATTTTTATTCCTGGCAAAATTCTACAATGTATTAGTTAAAGGATGGTTAGAAAAGGAAGAGTGATTATAAAAAGCCAGCATGACTTCATCAAGAATGAATCCGACAGAACAATCTAATTTCCTTTTTTGAAAGGGACTAACAGTATGGTAGATCAGAGAAATGTTGTATAATTTAACTTAGATTATAGGAAAGCTTTTGATAGTTTCTCATATTATTCCTGTAGACAAGATGAAGACATTTACAAAGCGTACAATAAGAGTTAGCTAAATTTTGGACTGCTTGGATGGACTCAAAAGGTTGTCCATAACTGATGTCAACTCTAGGAAGATGCCATAAGGCTCTGTGCCTGGCCTTGCATTGCATAAGGGTTTTATCAACTGAATTGGTTAAAAACATAAAGGTCATGCTTATTATATTGAAGATGATACATAGCCATGAGGGCTAGCCAACATATTGGATGATAGAGTCAGGATCTAAAAATGTGTGAATCTAATAAAATAAGATGAAATTCAATAGGGACAAATAGAAAGTCTTACCCTTAAGTTAAAAAAAAACTTTATAAGCATAAGATGGAGTAAGCACATAAGTATATCATACAAGTGTATGAAGGGAGCAGTTATTCTAAAAAAGATCTTGGGGTTTTAGTGGATCACAAACTCAATATAAGTCAGTGTGAAATGGTATCCATCAAAGCTAATGCAGTCTTAGCCTGCATGTTGAGAAGTATAATGGCCAGGGCTAAGAAAATGGTAGGCCCAATACATGCTACTGTGATCCATCCATATATGGAGCCTTGCATTCAATTTGGGGTGCCACATTTTATGAAGGACATTATAAGTTGGAATTTGTACAGAGGAAGGTAATCAGGATGGTGAAAAGCCCTGAGATCATAGCATACAAGGATCAATTGAAGGAACTAGGGATTATTAGCCTGAAGAAGAGAAGTATTGGGGAGGGCAGACAGGAGAATGAAGGGGTTGTTGTTGATAGCTGTTTTTAAGCACAGGACTATAAAATAGAAGGGTTAGACTTGTTTTGTTTGGTGCCCTAGAGAGCAGGAGCAATGGGAAAGAACAGGTCTTGAGATCTTTATGACTCTTTGCACTACTCTCATGAGGGTCCTACGGGCAATGGCTAGGCTACCTGGCACCTCATGATTGTGTGAGAGACTGAGATGCTTTGTAGTTTATTAAGTGCTATAGACATAGGTAGAAGTTGCAAAGAGGTTAATTTAGCCTTGATATAAGGAAATACTTGATTAATAGTAGGGCCATAAGATTAGAATGGGTCGCCTTAGAAGGTAATGAGCTTCCCCTCACAGGAGACCCTCAGTGAGAAGCTGGATGATTTCTGGTATGGGATGGTATAGATGGGATCCTTGTTCAGGCACAGATTGAACTAGATGGCCTCCAAATTCCTTCCCAACTCATAGATTAAGTGATCCTCCACCTGTATTTCAGTGAGAATAGAGAGAAAGGGACTGATGAGAGACTATAGAAGTAAAACATGGAACCTGATTAGACATGGGAGGTGAGAGAGAAGGAAAAGTCAAAGATAAATTCACAGATTTTGCCTGTATAACTAGAGTGGTTGATGATGGCAGCATCAACAAAATAGAGAAGTTAGGGGGTGGGGTGGGTGTTTCGTGTATTGGGAGTAACTCAGGGTATCTCCAAAGTCTTAATGCAATTTTAAGTTTTAATAGCTTAAATCTGCACTACAAGTTTTGGGACACTCTGAAGAATTCAGTGTTGGGTATATTGATACATCCACCTAGATGTATCAATGATAATTTTCATTATCAAGCGAAAAATTGCTAATGCAGAAATGAAAAAAACCAGGGAGAGGCTAGGCATGGAGCCATCTGAGAGCCATCTGCATAAAGGTAAACTTCCATTTATAATCAGAAGGCAGAACTAGGAGTGGAAGTGGCAGAGGTAGATTTAGGCTGGGTGTACAGATTCTATTCCTAACTATTGGAGAATAGCTTGTCTAGGGAAGTGATGGGTTGTCTATCAGGAGAAGTCTTCAAATAAAGTTTGGGTGACCTCTTGCTGGGGATGGAGTTGAGAGAATTACTCAGATACAGATTGGACTAGATGTCTTCTGAAATCCCTTCTAGCTCCTGAGATTCTAGCACCAAAACCATCGGTACCTTTGGGAGGTAAAATGTTGTAGTGGAAGGTGTTTTGGGATTTGGAGTCCTGGGTTTAAATTTTAGCTCCGATTCTTATGAGCTCTGTGACTATGGCCAAGTCACTCAACCTCAGAACCCTAGTTTCTTTCTAGAACCCTTCCTAGAGCTCACAAGACTCAGATGAAATGGGAAACACCTACTCTATTCCTTCAGTTGAGATGGAGGCCCAGCACACCTTTGCACCTCCCCTGCCACTTCCTCCTAAGGTCTTCTATGCCTTACTATCTGCCCTACCACCATTTACTACAGCTCTCTGGTATAGTCATTTGACCTACCGATTTAACCTAAGGACTCCTGGGCTTTGCCATATACCCTACAGATGAACTGTGCTTTATATGTTATCTCCCCTAGAGTAGGAATTCCCTAAGAGCAGAGATTGTCTGATTTTTTTTCTACTTATATTCTCAGTACTTAGCTAAGCGCTTGGCACATGTTAAGTATTTAACACATGCATTTTTACTCATTCATTTATTTCATTCTTAAGCTCTAAAATGGGAATAATATTAGTTGCGCTACCTCTGTTTTTTGGGGGGAAATTTTTTTTTGGTAAAAACTGTGAAGCAATTTGTAATTGTGAATTGGCATTATTAATGGGAGGATGGGGATGAGGTTTTGAGTCGGGAAATCATTTAGCTTCAAACCCAGCCAACCAAGCATGCTACCACCTCCTGACAGAGAAGTAATGAACCAGAGGTGAGAACGAGACTTACATTTTTAGACATGGCCAATATACAGATTTGTTTTACTGCGCTATGCCTATTTGTTACAAGGGAAGATTTAAAAATTGGGCTTGAGGGGAGTTGGTGATGACAAAATAATAAGAAAAGAGAAGAAAGGTCATTGAAGTATTTAAAAAACACACAGAGAATAGAAGGAGGTTTAGAGGGGGAAGCAGATAAGCTGGACAACTTTGATACTAATACGTTGAATTTATTATAGCCTTAGAAACCCAAGTATAATAGAGTCTCACTGTTTCATATGCATTCCTCTTTTTAAATTTTTTTTGTATGTGAAAATGATTGTTGGTGTTTGTCAAGTTTAGGCAACAATTTTTTTTTTAAGGAAAAGGGTGGAAAAGAGTATCAGTTATGCTCAGCTATCAAACAGTTATAAATATACTGAGAAAAACAGTGGTATTGGCAAGATATAGATAATTAGGGTAATACTGTTTATGTAAAATTTAATATATATTAAAAGGAGCAGGCTGTGTCGATGTCTATTTTCACTGACAAGAAAATAGGCCTTTTTGTGGACAGCTAGGGGAGGCACAGTGGTACCAGGTCTGGAGTCAGGAAGACTCATCTTCATGAGTTCAAATCCAGTCTTACATACTCACTAGCTGCGTGACCCTGGGCAAGTCACTGAACCCTGTTTGCCTCAGTTTCCTCATCTCTAAAATGTGATGGATACAGAAATGGCGAACCACTCCAGTATCTTTGCCAAGAAAACCCCAAATGGGGTCAGGAACACTAGTACTGAACAACAAATGACCTTTTTGTGTGGAAGTGTTCATGTATGGTTGATAGTTGTCCAGTTCATAAAACAAACACCCCTCTTTTCCATCCCTCTCCTCCCCCCAGTTATCCTAATGCCATCTATCTGACCCTGAAGTATGGCCTACCTGATAATATTAGCTATTAAAAATATAATTAGCTAGTATACAATAACTACTAGGCTAGTGGGGACTAAACAACTATTTGGCCATTGCCACTACCATTAGATTTCATGCTAACAGGCTTATCTAAATCAGTAACTATAATTAAAGCCAAAGATAACTAATTTTATAATTAAATTAAATAGTTTTATGTTGAATTAAATCCGTTTATACATATGGCTTTTTTGATCATGTAGCCAACTATTGAAAAATATGAATGCCCTTAAATCAGTCAACAACCACTTGTTAAGTATGTACTATGTGACAGGCACTGTGCTGGGCCTTTGGCCTAAAACCTCAGTAACTAGACTGACTTTAGCAGATGTTTGGAGTAAGAATGGGAAGTGGGGTCATTCCAGGGGATCTTCTATTGCCTGGACACAGACCAGTTCACAGCTTGGGAGAACTCTTGAGGGAGATTGGTTTCCAGATGCTTGTCTCAGGGTTTCTGAAGCTGCTCAAGGGGGAGACTGAGGCACCCCATAGTTACCCAAGCCATTCCTGTCCCTTTCCTCCAAACACATGGTGTGGTAGTTCTAAGTAGCCTGATTTTTCTGATCTCTACTGATCTCAGGCCAAGTGAGAGGGGAAGTAAATTGCACTAGGAGAGATTTAGGTTAGATATCAGGAAGGACTTGTTGAGGAAGGGGGTTGTGAGAAAAATAGAGCACCATTAGCAAGAGAGATCACTCATTCTCTGGAGGTTTTTAAGGCCCAGGCATCTATCTGGGTTGGCTTAAAGTACAGTCTTGCCCAGAGGGATAGGCTCTATTGACCTCTAGAGAGCTCTTTGAATTTTCTGAGTCATTGTCAGTCTCCTCTCTTCATTATGTATTTGTCAGGAATAATGATTCTTTTTATTGCGTTTTGGACACTAAAATATTTCTTTAGTGATTTATCCCTTGTTGTAATTCAATGTGGTAGTCAAAATGCTTCCCTGGGGTTTCTCTTTAAGTATTTAATGAGAATGAGAGCAGAAAATTGCCAGGAGTCAGCCAAGTGTTGAGGCAGATTGTAAATACCTGTAGGGAAAGCTATTTAAACATTTCCGATAGGAAGGATATTGTAAATTTTACGTGTGAGGGCTCAGCATGAAAGCCCAAATTCCATCTTTTCTCTTGACTGCAAGCCTTCTTAGGCAAGGTCATCACAAAAGATCTACTGTTTCTGCGGCATTTACATCACTGTTTTATCTTGTTATTTCTGATACTTTGCCAATCATATTGTGAACTTCTTGAGAGGAATAATAAAAATAAAAAAGCCCACACAGCTTTACCTCCTTGACAGCAAAGAACAGAGAAGAAAAGTCTCTCCCAGACACAAGTTCTTTATTTTATCTGTGCGTTTTCACTTGAAGCTCTGCCTTTGACAGATCCCAGGAGTCTGGGAGGAAGGAATGCCGAGTTAATTTTCCCTTCCTGGTCTCAATCTTACATTAAATTGTTTCTTTACAAATGACTTCAGAGGCTCTTGCCTCTGTCTAGGCCTCTGTGAGCGTGGGGCCTGGCAGACGGCCCTACCACATGGGGAGTCAAAAACCCTGGCCAAATGGGCAGCTTACCTGACCTCTTCTTGTCCAGTTAGGAGTGTGTGAAGGGAGGAGGTTGGCAAGTTAAAATCTAAGAAGTGACTGTTCACCCTGAGCTCCAGGGTAACATTGCGGCTCACTCATAATCCTGTGAGTAAGAATGTCTATCTTAAATACGTTTGCTTCCTAAAATCTAATCCCATGCTAGAAGTACCCTGTTTCAAGCTTTAAGTGTTTAGGAAGTCAATGTTCCTTCACTTGGCCATTCATTCTTTCGCTAAATATTCATTGACCAATTACTACATGCAAAACTTTGTGCCAGGTGCTCTGGGGAATAAAGCAATTCAAAGCCATAACTAAGTCTGGGACATCAGAGCTTTGTCCTAGGGCAGGAAAAACAGAGCAGTGGTGTCAGCCTCAGAAACAGGAGCCACTGATCTGTAAATGAGGATCTCTGAGGCCTGCATATTGACTTAGTTTTAAAATGGAATGCTATCTATGTTTTGGGGTATTTTTATTTATTTTGTTAAATATTTCCCAGTTGCCTTTTAATCTGCATGAGTGTGTGAAATACCCCCGATGCAGAGGGATACTTAGAACACTTTGCCCACCTAGTCACCCTGAAGGGGCTCCTTGGGGACCATGCTTCTTTCTGCTTAAGCACTATAGAAACTTGCCCATGTCTGACTAGAGGTATTCTCCTATCCTTGGGCTGTACTCCATGTTTGGCCTCCATCCCATTCCAGGTGCAAAAATTGCTTCCTAAGGTTTTGCTAAGATGTATACGATTTAGTCTCTGCTCTCTTGGAACACAAAATTAGTATCGCATTCCCCATGTCTACTTTTTCCTTTCCTATGCATTACTTCTCCTGTAGTATTTTTTTTCACTGTACTGTGTATTTTTGCCTTAATCAATTAATCAACAGCATTTATTCAGTTCCTACCATATGCTCACCTCGGGCCCCTACCAATTCTGGGACTCGGTAATTCTGTGAGTGGAGTCAGATAACTTTATTTAAATTGTGCATGTGCTGACTTCTATAGCATCTTTCTGGGATGGATTACCCAAAGTTCATGAGTGAGGTCAAAATATTCAGCTGGAGGAAGGAAAGTGGCAGCTTATCATCATTTACCTGGTAGAATAAGTGAGGCTGCTAGCAGATGAATGATTTGCATAGTTCATCTCAGTCAATTTTTCATGTATGGAAAGAAATGCTTTTCCATCTAAAATTTTCCCTATTGGTCCCAAGCCTGGGGATTCTAAAATGAAAATATGCACTAAGAAATCTGCTCGCTTTAAACCTTATGAGATATAGCTTTGCAAATTAGAGAACTTTAGAGGAGAGACTTTACTACCTAGGCAAATATTTGTTTTTCACCTAATGTGTTTGTCCATCTGCTTGGTTTCTGGGGAGATAGGCATCTCGTAATAGAAAGCTCAATGGAAACTGAAAATCACTCCATCATTCTCCTTGCCTTTATTTAGCATTTAATGAGGGAATCACTAAAATCGGGGCAAACCCTGTGGGTGCCATAAGAGATCATAATAAAAATAATCTAGAATCTACAGCACTTGGTTTAAGATGAGAGTGATGGAGCTGAGGGAGACTGAAAAATAGAGGATGAATCTAAGGTTGCAGACCTGGGTGACTGGATGGGTGGTGGTTCCTTACAGAAACAGGGAAGTTCAGAACAGGGGCTGAGCCCTGTTTTGAACATAATGAATTTGAGATGCCTACGGGACATTCAGATGAAGCCATCCACAGGCAGTTAGCTGGTGATATGGAAGCTCAGGAAAGACAGATTGGAGAGTCACCTGTATAGGGATGACAATTAAAACCATGGGTAGATTTCACCAAGAGAGAGCTTAGAGCTGGAGTCCTTAACCTTTTTTTGTGTGTCATGGATCACTAGAGAAGTCTATGAACCCCTTCTTATCTTAGAGCCTTTAAAAAAATTCATAATGGAAGGAAATGCTAAATTTCAGTTAGAGGTTAATGAAAATAAAGATGTAATTTTTTTTCCCCATCCAGAGTCACAGACCCTCTGAAATCTATCCACAGGCCTGAAGGTTAAGAAACCCCGATTTAGGAAGAAAAGAGCAAAAGACAAAGAAAAAAGACAAAAAAGACAAAAGAAAAGACAAAGCCTTGGGTGAGGGGGTATAAATGATAATCCAGCAAGGAAAAGGATCTGTCAGAGAGGCAGAAAGATAATTAAGAGAGATGTGTGCCACAAAAGCAGAGGGAGCAGAACATATATAGGAGGAAAGGTTGGTTATTAGTTGATTAATAGTGTCATATGTCACAGAGAGGTCAAGAAAGCTTGGGCTGAGAGGAGCCAATGAGGGCAGTTTCAACTGAAGAGTGAGTTTCAAAGTCTGATTGAAGAGGGTTAAAAAGAGAGGAGGATATGAGAAAAGGGAGTCAGTGAGTACAGCCTTTTTTTTTTATCTATGAATTTGGTTGTGAAGGAGAAGAGTAATATAGGACAATAGCTTGAAGGCCCAGCAGAGTCAGGTGAAGGCATGTTTATAGCCAACAGAGAAGGAACCAGTAGATAAAGACAGACTGAAGCTTAGAGAGAGGGGCAGCTAGGTGGGGTGGTAGATAGAATGCCAGGCCTCCAGTCAGAAAGACTCATCATCCTGAGTTCAAATCCGGCCTTAGATACTTACTAGCTATGTGACCCTGGGCAAGTCGCTTAACCCTGTTTGTGTCAGTTCTTCATCTGTAAAATGATCTGGAGAAGGAAATGACAAATCACACCAGTATCTTTGCCAAGAAAACCCCAAATGGGGTCACGAAGAGTCAGACACAACTGAACAATAATGAATTTCTGGAGGCATGGGAGGGGACCTTAGCGTAAGGATTCCCTTGGCAAGAAGGACCATCTTTTCTACTGGAACTGGAGCAAGAAGGAAAGCTTGGGGGGGATGCTTTTGAGTGTTTTGTTTTGTTTGAGATGCGGGATAAGGGAGAAGAGCACGATCTTGTAGGTGGTCTCAATATTGCCTTTAAAACATGAGGGAAGCACTCGGCTGAGAAGAACAAGTGACAGGCCAATGTCAGCGGCAAAGAGAGAAGAAAAGATTTTGATTAGCTTCTATAGGAAGTCTCCGAGGGAGTCAATCAGAGGAGAGTGAAACGATTGCTGTGTAGCAGGAAGGGCCTAGTTCAGATTAGATAACACAATTCGTTGTGGATCTAGACAGCAGGGTGGCCTGACTTCCCCCAGAAGGCTTCAGTAGCTTGTGAGTAATAGAAGAAGAAGCAGATGCTGGTAGCAATACCACGGTTGGGATTTGGAAAGGAACAGGCAGCAGTAGACGGCTGGTTCACTATCTCAGTAAGATTTCAAAGGGAGGAAAGTTAAGTTAGAGTGGCGGTGATGGGCTAAAATCCGGGGTGTACCCCTAGGAAGCTGTGGTGAGGAGAAAGAGATGATTTAGAAGGCGGAAGGCACAGGGAGAGAGGGCGTGTGGTCTTGGGCACATCACTTGCCTCAGTGGGCCTCGGTTTCCACATCTGCACGATGACCAGATGGCCTCTGAGGTCTCTAAGATCTATAATCCTGTATGGTAGTGTTTGAAGCTTAGGGTGATAGAAAGGATTTTCAGAGTTTCTAATCACGAACGTGAAACATTTGTGGGTGTTGAGATCAAGGCTTATGATGAGCCCTGTGCTGGTAAATGTTTAACTGGCCACCTGACATAACTCTTAAATTTTTTTTTTCTGGGTTTTTTTTTTTTGCCAAGGCAATTGGGGTTAAGTGACTTGCCCAAGGTCACTCAGCTAGTACATGTGTCTGAGGCTGGATTTGAACTCAGGTCCTCCTGACTCCAGGGCCAGTGCTCTACTCACTGCACCACCTAGCTGCCCCAACTCTTAAATTTAATCTTCATCATTAACATGTTTTTCATTGCTTTCTTAAGCCTGCGCAATCAACAAAATTATAAATCAGCCCTAGATTTGTAGCTTTGCCAATTTCTGAGGTATAAAATGCTTATACTAAGAATCCTGTCTTTGGCTCCCCATCTATATCTGTATCCATCTTCTTCTCCAGACTCACATAGCTCTCTGCCTTTGGCCTTGTCACCCCTGGCATATACAATATAACTATTGTAATTAATAATAATAATAATGATAGCTAAGATTTATGTAGTGCTTACTATGTACCAGGCACTGTGCCAAGCGCTTTACAGTTACCTCATTTAATCCTCGTAACAACCCTTCAAGGTAGGTTTAACAGATGAGGCAAACAGAAGTTAAGTGACTTGCCTAGGGTCACAAAGCTAGTAAATGTCTGAGGCTGGATTTGAACTAAGGAAGACAGCTAGGTGGAACAGTGGATAGAGTGCTGGGCCTGGATTCAGGAAGACTTGTCTTTGGGAGTTTAAATCTAGCCTCGAATACTCACTAGTTGTGTGACCCTCAGCAAGTCACTTAACCCTGTTTGCCTCAGTTTCTTCATCTGTAAAATAAGCTGGAGAAGGAAATGGCAAACCACTCCAGTATCTTTGCCAAGAAAACCCCAAATGGGGGTCATAAAGAGTCAAACGGGACTGAAGAAACGACTGAACAACAAAAATAGTTCACAGTGGTTCCTCAGCTTTCAATTTCTCCCCTCTTCAATCCATCTTCCTCACATCTTCCTTCCAAATTAATATTTCTAACTCATGAAGTTGACCCTGTCGCACCCCTGCTCAAGAACCTTCAGTGTATCTCTTAATACTTCAAGAAAAAATATAAACTTCTTTGCTTGGCATTTAAAGCCCTTCACAGCTGTTGCCAGCCTATCCTTCCAGACTTATTTGCCCCTGGTGCCCTTCACAAATTCTATGTTCCTGGCAAATCCACCTATTAGCTCTTCTCTGGGCACAATATTTTTTTCCCACCTCAGTACTTTTGCACAGGCTGTGCCCACCACACCCCTGCCATCCATTTACCCCTAAGCCCTACCTCTCAACAATCACTGACTTCCTTTCAGATGCAGCTCAGGTACCACCTCCAGGAAGCCTTTCCTTATCTCTTTCTACCATTGTTAGTAGTCTCTCCTGAATCTTCCAAAATTACTTTGAATTAATTTGTATTCTATTTATTTCTATTTGTATAGACTATTTCTTACCAGCAGAATGTAAACCCCTTGAGGGCAGGGAAAGTTTCCTTTTTTGTGTTGTCTTCCCTGTGCCTAGCACAGTACTTGGTCCATAGTAGGTATTTTAAAAGTGCTTGTTAAATTGAATTATTCAATTCAAACTAAATATTTTATTAATTATGGTTATATTATTTTGGTGTAATTCAAAGTCTTCTTTAAAGAAAAACAAACTCCTAAAAAAAGACCTTCCTGACACATGAAGCACATACTGCATCTTATTCATAAAGTAGCTTTCAGTGACCTATAAGTGTTTTCATAAGTATAGAGCCAGAGTTTCTTGATGCCGAAGGTTTTTGGGAAAAATAATAGATATACCTTGGATTTTCAAACAGTTTTTTCCAAACAACTTCATTGTATAATAATATGATTAATATATCATAACCACATCCTGCTGTAATATTGCAAAACCCTGTGGTAACATGAACAGACCATCCATTTATAACACTGTTTATTCAGAAATGCTCCCTATAGTGTTGCTTCCCCAATCTTGTGTTTTCACTAATCAGTCACAACCCAAAAGAATTATTTCATTTACTGAAGCAGTCTTTTATTAAAGGATTATAAAATATATGCTTCTTGAAGTCAGAGTTCTAGTAATATCCATCTTTTAAATTCATAGATTGCCTAACGCAGTGCCTTAGACGTAGTGATGCTCACTACAAATGTTGGATGGATGAATGAATGACCAGGAAGAGTTAATGCAAATTTCTGCCTAACATTATCATTGTCTACTGAAAGTTTTAGGAATAAGTTGGACCAACATATCTTTTGTTTACACAGAATCCCTGTGGATTAGGTAATAAAGTCCAAACTCCTTAGTTTGGCTTTCTAGACCATGCACAGTCTGGCTCTGATCTACCTTTCAAGCCTTCTCTGGCCCTCTTTGCTTTTGTGAACCCTATGCTCCAGCCAAGTTGGAATCCTGACTCTTATCTAAGCTTCCATCATTCTTTCCTCTCTCTGTGGCTTCACTCACACCATCTCCTCGGCCTGGAACAGCTAACCCTTCTTTTGTGCCTTTTGGAATTCTTCCCATTTTTTCAGATAAAGCTCAGGTGTCACTTTTTTGATTCCCGTAGATGGAAATAAGTCGTTTCTGCTTCCCCCTCCATATTGCTTTTGATTGTAACTGTCCTAGGCATTTACGACGTTCATTCTATTCACCCACCAATCAATCAACAAGCATTTATTCTGTGCATACTGTCTTCCAGGCACTGGGGACTGATACAAAAGTCATGGACTTTACCTTCCAGAGGGGGGAAATATGTACACAAAAAAGTAAAAACAAAACATCTGAAGTAATTTGGGAGGTGGTGGAGTAGCTAAAAACTAGAGAGATTTTTTGTAGTTAAGGCAGCTAAGCTAGTAAGAAGAGGCCAAGAAGAGGAGGGAATTCAGTCCAGGAATTCGGATAGCTTGGGCAGGAGATAGAAGGTGATTTTTGGTGAATATCTAGTAATGACAACAATAATAATATTAGATAGCATTTCCATAGCACATTCAGGTTGGCAAAGTACTATACCTATCTTCTGTCACTGTATCCTCTCAATTACCCCGCGAGATAGGTGCCATTATCCCTGTTTCATATGAGCTTGGACAGACTTTGGAAACTAATGGAGGACAGAAAGGCCTGGTATGCAAGGGTCCATGAGGTCGCAAAGGGCGGGACACGACTGACCAACAACAATGCCCATTTCACAGATGAGGAGACCAAGGCAAAGAGGTTAAGTGACTTGTGTGGGACTCACACAGCTAGTATCTGAGTGGGTTTGAGCTCAGGTCTTCCTGACTCCAAATCTAGCACTCTTAAGCACTAGATCACCTGCCTGGCTGGAATGCTGAATGGGGTGGTGTGAATAAGGTGAAATCAGCCTAAAAGCACAAGTAGGTGTCTTACGACTTTGTATTATAACTATGTGTTCCTATTTCATTTCTCCTACTTGACAGTAATCTCCTTAGGGCAGAAGTTGGTCTTCTTAGGTCCAGTACCCATCCATCCCAGTACTTTGCATATAGTAGGAGCTTCAGAAAAATTTATTCATTGAATTAGGTAGGACATGTTCTTATGTCCATTTCAGAGATATAGAAACTGAGGTCCAGAAAAACTGGAACTTACCCATGCTTACAGTCATCAGTGAGGTGGGAACCAAGACTAGAATCCAGATCTTCTGACTTCTAGTCCATTAATGGAACCTGAAATTCCATGGAATTTGAAATCTTTTTAATCTGAAAGGGTAGCTTAAAGGTGAGAACCTCTAATACTTTCATTCTAGAGCAAAAAAAAAATGAGGCCAAAGAGACCGTAATTTCCCCATATGCCCCATCATTAGTGACATTTGTCATCGTTCAGTCGCATCCAACTCTTCGTGACATTTGGGTTCTCTTGGTGAAGAAACTGAAGCAGTTGGCTATTTCCTTTTCCAGCTCATTTTACAGATGAGGAAACTGAGGCAAACAGCATTAAGCGACTTGCCCAGGGTCACACAGCTAGTCAGTGTCTGAGGCAGGATGTGAATTCAAGTCTTCTCTACTCCAGGCCCAGCTCTATCCACTTTACCACCCTGCTTCTAAAGCACCAGTCAGATATAGGTGCTATCATTCCCATTTTACAGATAAAGAAACTGAAGTAGACAGTGGTTAAGTGACTTTCCCAGCATCACACAGCTAGTACGTGTCTGAGGCCAGATTTGAACTCTGGTCTTCCTGACTGAGGGCCTGGCACTCTGTCCACTGTACTGCCTACCTGCCCTTGTGCATGACAGCCACAACTAGAACCCGGGTCTTCAGTTTCTAATTCAGGCTGCTTTTTACTGTATCACTCCAAAGGCATCTTCCTAATTACAGTGGGCTCCTGGGAACCTCCTATTTTTGCAACCAAGTCCCTCTTAATTAGCTTTTCTGTTTCTTGTGAATCCAGAAATACAACCATATTAAAATAAAATGTGCCGAGCCTCCTTAAGGTAAGGAAGTGGCAGTTTTCTTGAATACAATGGACTTTTTTAGTCAAATGTGATGTTTATCTTATCCTAATATTGACTTTATTGAATGGAACCTGACTTTTCTATTCCTGCGGGGAGAGAGGTTTTACAGTTAAATGAATTGAGTCTGTTTAAACTGAATATCAACAACTCTTGAGTGAAAACCAGGATCTAGTCAGGGGAAGTAGCATCGAGGCCCAGATAAAATCTGGAATGGATTCTTCTCTGTCCAGATTCCTGGGCCACGGTGAGCAGGTGAAAAGTTTGGCCATGCCTGAATTTACAAAAATATCCTGTGATTCCACTGGAACCGCACTGTCTATGCGAAGCAGGCACGGAAGTGGTGCGTTGGGACGCCCAGCTCCGGGCAGTGTGCCAGACAGATGGGAGCACTGAGCTACTGTTTATTGCTCCGAGTAAACTCCTTCATCTCCGGCTCTATGATGGGCCTGGAAGGCATTTCTGGGTTTTTGTTGTTATTTGTTGTTGTTGATTGGCCTTAGGTGTAGGTGAGAGAGAATTATTCCAATTCACTGTTCGGTTTTCCCCCTACTAATCTAATTTTTATCTATAGCTTTTGTTTTTATATCACTTTATTGTATTGCCAAAACTTGCCATCAGAAATATAGCATTTCTAGAGGTGGATGCTGTTGTTGAGTTCCACCCCATTGTTCAAGACCCTGTTTGGGGTTTTCTTGGCAAAGATACTGGAATGGTTTGCCAGATTTCAACTCAGGTCTTCCTGACTCCAAGCCCAGGACTCTATCCACTGTGCTTCCCATTAGATATACCAGGTATCTAATGGTGATTTATCAGTTTATATCGCAGATGAAGAAGAGGGGTGACTTTATAGCCATGCCTTTATCTCCAGGCATCCACCTATAGTTAGATGGGTGGCTAGGTGTTGCAGTGGATAGAGTGCCAGCTCTGGAGTCAGGAAGACTCATTTCCCTAAGTTCAAATCTGGCCTTGGACACTTATTAGCTGTGTGATCTTGGGCAAGTCACTTAACCCTGTTTGCCTCAGTTTCCTCTTCTGTAAAATGAGCTGCAGAAGGAAATGGCAAACCATTCCGCTATCTTTGCCAAGAAAACCCCAAATTGGGTCACAAAGAGTCAGAGATGACTGAAACGACTGCACAGCATCAGAACACGTCTAATGATGGTGCTAGGTTTTGTGAGAAGAATTTAAAAATGGTTGAAAATGTGTAGATATCATATGATTTTTTTAAAATTAAAATTTCCTTTTTTCAATCAGCAAAAATCTACCTCTCTCTCCTGCTCTCTTCTTTGCTCCCAATGAAAAAGAAAGAAAAACAAAACCCTGGCTACAAATGTGTAATCAAGAAAACAAATTTCTCCTGTAGCTACTTCCAGTGTCCTTGTATTCCTATAGGCCCTCAAACATTGCTTGTTCCTGTTTTTGCCTATCTTTGCCAATTTGCATGGAGCTAAGTTAAACCTCAGAATTGTTTTAATTTGCACTTTTCTTTCTATTAGCGATTTGGAGCAGCACCTTGTTCAGTGCCTGTTACACAGTAGATACAACAAAGTCTTGTCCATTACAATATTTGCATGTGACCATTAATAGTTCGCAAATCTTTTGAATACAGTTTGTTCCTGTTCTTTGACTACTTAACCATTTAAGGGATGACTCACTGTTTGGTACATATTTGTATTAATCCTCGGCTTATTTTGGTTATCAGATTTTATTAGTGATGTTCGATTGTCCCTATCTAGCATTACTCTTCTAATTCTGGCTTAATTGATTTCATGCATGCAAAGCCCTTTAAAATTTATGTGATCAAACTCTTCATTTTATCTTTTTATTTTTGGTCTTTTTTTAAATTCATGTTCTACTCCATTCCTTGTTTGTTTTAAACTTCTCTCCTTAGTTGTAGAATTCATAAAGTGCCTAATATGTGTCAGGCACTGTGCTAAGCGGTTTATGCTAAGTGCTCATATGATCCTCACTATAATCCTGTGAGATGGGTGCTGTTACTATTCCTACTTTACAGTTGAGGAAAATGAGGGGAAAAAATTAAGTGACTTGTCCAGGGTCACATCTGAGACTGGATTTGAACTCACATTTTTTTTTGACTCCAGGCCCAAGACTTGAACCCATGAGTTCTCTAGCTAATCTTGTTCTTATAATAGTCACCTACCTGGCCTCCCTACTCTTCCTAGGCTGCCAGATCTGATGATGACTCTTATTCCTCTATTCATACACCTTCAGTGGTTCCCTATTGACTCCTGAGTACACTTGAAATTACTTAGCCTGGCATTTAAGGCCTCCGCAATATAGTTAAAAACTACCACTGGGCAGAGAGAGGAGGAGAGGAAGGGGGAGAAAATTTGGAACTCAAAAACTTGTGGAACTGAGTGTTGTAAATTAAAAATAAAAAAAATATGTTTAAAAAAACTACCACAGAGTACTTATTTTACTCTATACCCCATTCACTTATGTCATCACCAACCTTGCTTCTTCTAGCTGACCTATGCATCCACAGCCAATACATGAGAAATCTCTCTTCTTTCTCTCCCATCCCTTCCCCTACTAATGCTTTCCTTTTGAAACCCATGTAATTTTCAAGACCCCAGTGAAATGCCACCTCCTCTACAAAGTCTGATTCTCCTAATTAATAAAAACAATGCTGTTAGGTTGCAGAATTCATTAATTGCAATGACCAGTCTTGGTTTTGAAAACAAATGATGAAACATGCTTTCCTCTTAGTAGAGAGCCGGGGAACCAATGGGTATGGAATGTTGTATGCATTGTCCAATGTAGTAGTTTTTGGGGTTGTTTTTTCATAACCATTTTTCTTTGTTACAAGTAAAGGGTTCAGTGTAGGGGAGTTGTGGAAGAAAATGGCTTGTGTTAAAAAAGGGGATGGCAATAGACCTTAAAAAATCAAACATACAGAAGGACAGCATGAGCGACAAATTGTTATTCTGGGAAAAAACCAAAAGAATGAAAGGAAACCATATGGCAATTTGGGTGTATCATCTATTGAGAATTTTTGGAAGGAGATAGATAAGAATTGCACGGAAAGTGAAGAGGAGTTGTGATTTGTTTTGGTGAAGGAAATACCCATATAATTGAAATGTTGGATCCATTATGTATCACATGTCAAGTTATCTTGCTGAATAATAAACTCCTTAAAGGAAGGAACCCAATTTTACTAATCTTTGGGTCTATTTCAGAGCCTAGCAAGATTGTCTTACACATACAAGGTAATAGCAATAAATGTTGAATATTAAACCTCTCTGAATCTCTCACTCAGAGGTTGCTTACTAAGAGGGTCAAAATTTCTACCAGATGCTATTGCTGACCTTACACACTTTTATCTTCTTTGAGGAAGTAAGAAGAATATATCTTTTAGTGTGGATAAGTAACCCACTTAGGGACAAACCAACTACCCAGTCATACCAGAGAGGATTTGGAGGTCATATCAGCTTTTTCTGATCATCTCTTGTGAGCTCCTTGAGAGGAGGTACTGTTTCACTTGGTGCAGTGCCTGGCACATAGTAGGTGTTTACTAAATTCTAGTTAACTGCTAGTTGACTGGCTGACTGGGTTGGGGAGAAGAGAAGTGGATGCCTTGGAGGCCATTCTCAACCAGGAATCAATGCAGGCTTATCTAGCTGTTCACAGAGAGAACCATCCCAGGGTTGATTTTCCTAAGCATGCCTTTCCCCTATGTAAAAGCAATGAGTTTCAATTAAAATGAGATCATGGTCTATTAAATAAAGGCTGGAGTCTGTGAAGGCAGTGAGTCACTTGGGTGCATGTGAATTGCTCATGGCTATTTTTTCAGAACCTGGGTTTCAGTCTGTGTTCTTCTGGGAGTGGGTTCAGGAGTAGGCAGCTGAGGCATATCACTGGGAATTTATATGTCCTGGGAGAGTTCCAAGAATAATGCCTTTGCTTCTCTGTCCACAACCCCACAAAACCTTAGGAAAAAGTCTCTTTGCTCTTCCCTTGCTCCAAAGGTAAAAATGAGCAAATTTCTAGTTAGTCGCTGAAGCTTCTTATTAAGCTGCACTAGAGTGAAAAGAGAGATATCCTCCTACCCTACCCGTCAGTCGTGCCCTCCCCACTCAAAAGCCAACCAAAACTGGGAGAGAAGATCCTGAGTCCTGAGGAGGCATGACATGACCTGAGTAAGAAGTCATGATCCCATTTAGAACTCCTTGTTGGGTTTTGCACAGTTTGAACCTATTGAGTTAGGTTTGGGCAGCCTCCTCAAAATAGGCTGATGAGGAATTTTGGGAATGTGTTCTGTCTCCTGTCATGGTAAACTCAGTGGGCCTGATTGAAGTCCAAGTTGAAATTCTGGGTCTTCTGCAAAATTGGGAATACAAAAGGTAGCCATTGAGTTTAATGGGGTGGAGTGGTTCAAAAAGAATTAGTCTTCGAATATAACTTCTACTCTAGCAAAGGTCCTCAGAGAATATGGGAAATACGGGAAGAGAAGCAGGTTTTGCAGTGTGTGTGTGTGGGGGGGGGCACGTGGGCATGACTATACATGACTTGAATTCTCAATTTAACTTCTTCACTCCTTTTCCTGGGCACCCCTACCATTGCAGAGGGGGATTTTCTCTTATTTTAGAATTAGGTAGAATTTTAGAGCTGGAAGAAATCTTAGAAATCATTAGTATCTCTGATAAAGGCCTCATCTCTAAAATATACAGGGAGCTAAGCCAAATATATAGGAATACAAGCCATTCCCCAATTGAGAAATGGTCAAAGGATATGAACAGGCAGTTTTCAGAGGAAGAAATTAAAGCTATCTACAGGCATATGGAAAAATGCTCTGGATCGCTGCTGATTAGAGAAATGCAAATCAAAACAATTCTTAGATACCACATCTCTCCTGTCAGATTGGCTAAAATAACAAATCAGGAGAATGATAAATGCTGGAAAGGATGTGGGGAAATTGGAACATTGTTGCATTGCTGGTGGAGTTGTGAGCTGATCCAGCCATTTTGGAGGGCGGTGTGGAACTATGCCCAAAGGGCTATAGAAATGTTCATACCCTTTGACCCAGTAATACCACTTCTAGGGTTGTATCCCAAAGAAATCACGCAAGCGGGAAAAGGACCCATATGTACAAGAATATTTATAGCAGCTCTCTTTGTGGTAGCCAAGAATTGGAAAGCAAAGGGATGCCCATCAATTGGGGAATGGCTGAACAAGCTGTGGTATATGAAGGTGATGGAATACTATTGTGCCATAAGAAATGGGGATGATGCAGACTTCATAACAACCTGGAAAAACCTACACGACATAATGCTGAGTGAGCGGAGCAGAGCCAGGAGAACGTTGTGCACAGCCACAGATATGTGGATTCCGTGAGGACCAACCCTGACATACTGCGCTTCTCTCAGCAACCTAAAGGGGCAAGGACAACTCCAGGGGACTCACGATGGAGAATGCTATCTTCATTCAGAGAAAGAACTGCGAAGTTTGAATACAGACTGAGGCACACTACATGCTCGCCTTTTCTGCTTCTCTTTTGTTTTTGTTTTTGGGGTTTTTTTTGGGTTTTTTTTTTTGTTTTTTTTTTTTTTGGTTCTGTTTCTTCTTTCTCATGATTCATTCCATTGGTCAAAATTCTTCTCCACGACTTGACTAGAGCATAAATTAATTCAATGCGAAGTTATACATGACAGTTATATGAGACTTCATGCCGTCTTGGGGAGGGAGGGGGGAGAGAGGGGAGAAAAACTGGAACTCAAAACTATGTAGAACCGTGTGTGGTAAACTAAAAATAAATAAATTTTAAAAAAAAATAAAAAAAAAATAAAAAAAAATCATTTAATCCAGTGGCCTCATTTTATAGATCCAAGGCAGCAGAGTGTAGTGGAAATAGCATTGAACCTTACAGTCACATGACTTGAGTCTAAATGCTGACTAAGACATTTATTGAATAGAGAAGCTGTTTCTCTGAATCAATCAAGCAACAAGCATTTATGAAGTGTCTAAATATGCCAAGCCCAGTGCTAGGCACTAAGGATGCAAAGACAGAAGTAAAACAGTCCCTGCCCTCGAGAAACTTATAGCCTATGGGGAGCCAACATTTACATATTTAAGTATTTACATGATTTATACAAAATAAATGCAAGGCATTTTGGGTGAATGTGTAGAAAGTACTAATAACCGATGTCAGGAATGACTCATAGGTCAGTTTTCTTATCTGTAAAGCGAGAATAAGATAACAATACTTGTATATGCTGCCTTACAGAGTTCTCGTGAGGAAGATGTTTTGTAAACTTGAAAGTGCTATTTTAACCAGAGCTATCATTATTATTGTTATTAAGATGAAGTTTCCAGTGACATCTACTAAGTCTTTCTCCAGTGCCACATTCATTGTGTCATGGAGATGAACTTGGTTTCTCCAGGGTATTGTCAACAGATCACAAGGTAGAAAGGGTTATAGATCTCTTCTCCTCTAGAATTAGCTAACCCAAGTTTGGAAAAACTCATCAATAGGTGGGCATAGAGTGATGAATTTTTTTGTCTACTATGATGTTTAAAGGTCATTTATTGAGTTACAGAGAGATTGTTAGCTGAAGAAGCATCCACACAAATGAAATTATAGCCTTTGAAACACGTTAGTAAGATGAAATATGGAGAGGTTAAACGACTGACCAGAAGTTGCATAGCTAGCAAAGCCTGTACTAAGAATTTTATTCTCAAAACTGTATTTCACCATAATACACAGCTTTTCTTTTACCTAAATATCCCTGGTGGATAGAGAGGATAATTAGTACATGCCCAATGTAGCTTTTTTCTACCCCTAAAGAAGCAGTTGCAGTATAGTAGATAGAGTCAGTCTTGGAAACAGGAAGACCTGGGTTTGAGTTCTGCTTCTAAACACAAACTTGTTTGCCTGTGTGACTCTGGGCAAGGCAATCAATCTCTCGCTGTTCTAGTAACTTTCTAAGATTATAAATTATAGTGAAGGTGAAGGGAATGTTTAAGAAATAGTCTTGGAATATATTTTCTTCTACCCTACCAGAGGTCCTCAGAAAATAGCTGAGGGTTACAGAGGAAGAGAAGCAGCTTCTAGGGAGCTCTCTGTACGTGTGCGTGTGTGTGTAACACATTGTGTGTGAGTGACATCTTCCACTACAATGGAAGTAGTTGCGTCATTGGGGAGTGAGTTCCCTGTATCAGTGAAATCATAGGGCCACTTCCTATCTGTAGGCAGATTTTATTTATTAATAAATACTAAAAGAAGTATTTATATCTCACCTAATTTACATAATGACTTGAGGCAGCTAAATGATTAAAAGAACATATATGTATGTAGGTATGTATAAAAGAACATATTCTAGGCTCCTAATTTGTGGGATCTGGACCCCTAAAGTTGGGGCTCAATTATTATTGCAAGGGGCTCATGATTCTATACATTCAACCAGAAGTGTTATTTGCTCTTTATTGAACCCCTACCAAAGAATAACTAGCATTTTCTATAGCGCTTTATCACTTTCAAAGCACTTTACATAATAATTAACAATAGATAAAATTTATATTGCACCCACCATGAGCCAGGCACTGTGCTAAATCCTTTACAATTATTATCTTGCTTGATTCTCACAACAAGTTTGGGAGAGAGGTGCCAAGGTTACATAGCTAATAAGTGTCCAAGGTTGGAGTTAAACTCAGGTCTTCCTGACTTCAGGCCCAGCGCTCTATACGCCATGCCACCTAGCTGCCCGTATGTTATAGAGCATGAATAATGGGTTTTGTTTCTTCTGTACGATCAACGTTACATCTGTTCCTCATTGAAGAAAAGTTCTTTGAAAGTATCTTTTGCACAAAATTTGCAAATGACTGCCTTGCACCTACATGTTTGTTCCAAGTGCCCAGGCTGATTTGATTAAACCAAGAAATACCCGATGCCTTTCCTCCACAGCACAGGTCTGGGAAAGTGGATTTTCTTCATTTGTTGCCATGAAATTTAAGTGTCTTAAACAGCTGGATCCCTTGAATCAAACAGCTGGTCTGTCTTATTAAGTGATTCTTTATAACAAACCAAAAAAAATTTGGCAGATTGAATAAATATCTCACATATATGATCAATGAATCAACGAACAGATATAAATACCTTTTTTTCTGCCGGGTTAGCCACTGGGCAGGTATTACTCCTTTTCAAAGGTTTGTAGATGCTGTTGTAATTAAACAAACACAAACTTCATTTAAAAGTCCTACTGAATTTATAGTCGCTTTCTGTCATGTGTTTCTCAATCAAAGGATAGTAATGATAGAGTAATTATCATGGAGGGTCCAAGAAATATTTTGATGTTAAAAAAAGGGGTCCTCGTGGTTTGTCCTTCGGCATATACAAATTCCCTGCAGAACAAGCTGCGTTGAAAGCCACACAGGGCCCTGGTATGTAAAATAAATGTTTTTCCTCAGTTCACTTCTTCCTGAGTCATGTTCTTTCTGTGATTAAAGCTCTATGGATTCCTTCTGTTTTTACGTTGTTCATTTCCCAATTTATGCCCCTTCCCCATTGAAATCTTCCTTGTAATAAAAAAACCAACAAAAAACCCAACCAGTATCGCCAAGTCATCTAACGGCATATGTTAACAGTCCGCACAGGTAGCACCCCACCCCCCGCCCCCCGCCATCTTTCTACTGAGAAGAGGAAGGAATGGTAATGGTTCATCATTTGTTTTCTGTGACCTACATTATAATTAATCAGAGTTTGGCCAGCCGTTAGCCTTGTTTTCGTTTATGTTATTGTAGTCATTGTGCGTACCTTTCCTTGTTTCTGATGACATCAATTTATATTTCTTCTCATGTTTCTCTGAATTCTCTGCTGGGTCATAGACTTTTTAAAAATTCATTTTTTATTAATATATTAAAAAAATCACCTACATTTCCCAACGTACTCATCCCCCTCCAGAGAGTTATCCCTTATGGCAAGAATTTGAAAAGATTAAAAAATAAAACAGTTTAGCAAATACATTGAAAGAGCCTGATATTATATGCAATGTGAAACACCTCTGCAAGGAAGGATGGCAAGATACCTTCTCATATTTCTTCCTAGGCCATATTCTTAAAGACTGTGCAGAACAGAAATTTTTAAGATTATAATCAGAACTTTCAAAGGTAGAAGTATTAAAATTAATGGAGCAAGATAATCTACTGAGAGAGAGGAGGAGAGATGCTGGGACTTTAACACATAGCTCCTGACAGATAGTGGGGACCTGGAGTCAGGAAGACTCATCTACCTGAGTTCAAATCTGGCCTCAGACACTGACTAGCTGTGTGACCCTGGGCAAGTCACTTAACCCTTTTAGCCTCAGTTTCCTCAACTGTACAATGAACTAGAGAAGGAACTGGCAAACCACTCCAGTCTCTTTGCCAAGAAAACTCCAAATGGAGTCACAAAGAGTCGGACACAACTGAACAGCAACAGCAATAATAAGCCTGAGAGGTTACTGTAAAGTTCTCACCAGTTTGTAGCTTTCTAACGATTATGGTTTTCAGAAGCATTCCGATCTGAAAGTAGCTCATTACACAAATTGTACTTTCAACTACTAAGAACTCCAGCATAATCCACCGGGAGTGGGGAGAAAGGTAGAGAAGAGGGAAAGGTCCAGGATAGTTTTAACAATGTTAGCACCATGGTGACTAGGCACAGCAAATTTCCATGGTACCAGGCCACTGTAGGATTTCTAAGATCTTTTTTCAGTCTCGCTTCTATTCCTTCTCAAAGTACAGAAAGAACAGGTGACTTCACAGGCCACTGGGAAAGCACCCACTTGTCCTTTGTGCTAATCTTAGGCTGTTGTTGGAAAAATGTGCTTATGTTCAACCACAAAATCAATCATTTTCCAGTGGATTTTGTTTCTCTCTCTCTCTCTCTTTTTCTGTCTGTGTTAAATGACTGTAACACAATTGATCAGATCATGGGATTGACTGGGCAGCTTCTTGAATTGCTGTTCGCAGGGGCAGAAACACTGGACCCATAGTTTCTGGATCTGACGTGTGTGTGTGTGTGTGTGTGTGTGTGTGTACGTACACGCGCACACAGAGGGGAGAAGCAGGTTCCCAGCAGTTTTCCATTTTGTTTTGGAGTTAATTTGTGTATATGCATATGTATATGTATATGTATTTGTATTTTTATGTGTATGTAAAATTATATGTAATTATATATTATATATGTTATATATATGTACACACATACATACACTGTATTTCAATATAACATTATTGCTTTCCTTTGTAATCCAGTGTATTTTATTCCATGCATTTAAAAACATTATTCTGAAGAGTCTATAGATTGCCAAAGGGATTTATGACACAAAAATGGTGGAGAAACCCCAGGCCAGTAAGATGTTGCCTTCCAAGAAGAAAACAGCAAAATAAAAGAATCTGTAGTGGCACTGACGGTGGAATTTAGAAATCCCAATCTTAAGCGGAAAAAGAATCTTGGAAGAAAGAAGGTAAGAAGTAAGAAGAAAGTAAGAAGAGAGTGGTTGAGTATGCAGGGAGAAATGGAAATATGGCCACAGCACAGTTACATTCTCAGTTTAGGTGGTGAGGGGATTTCTGCCACCAGCAAAGATACTTTTACACACCAGTGAATGAATCTCCAACACAATGTTTTGAAACATTTCCCATGTGAGTGAATAATCTCCAAGTCTATGAAAAAGAATAAACATCCCTCCTCACTCCCTTTCAAATATTTCCTTCCCTACTAGCTTACCCTTTGGTTTTTGTGTTACTAGACTGATTGAGGTGTCTTGTGGAGGCCCGGCCTCTTTGTTTGGCTCTCCCCACAAGTTAATTTTCCCAGGGTCATGCCAGGATCCTTCACTATGGACACAGGATTTCCCTTCAAGTTATTTTCCATAACCTACAGCAGCCTTTGGGCTTTCAGGATCCTTATTTAAAGAAATTTGCATTAATAGCTCTTTGGGGCCCCCTCATTTACATGCATGTATAAAGGGCAGAACTTTGGGGAATGAAATGCAAAATGTGAAAGCCTTGCATGGGGGCTCTACACACTCACCCAGGCCTTTGGAAAAGAACATAGTTAACTTTGTTACTTTTATACTTGAAGATGTATGCACACACGGATGCTCCCAAAAGCCTCAACTCTTTTATTTTCTCATAACTTTGTGCTCATAACAGAAAGCACTGCAATTGTGCCTTTTCCTCTTCTTCCCCCACCCGCTCACCCCCTTCTTTAGACTTGTGGTTTAAAACCATAGAAAGGAGGGAGGCCTGGGAAATAGAGCATTAATTCAGATTCATTGAGCATATTCTTCCTGGAGGTTAGCGATGTTTTGCAGCTGGTGGTAGACACCATTTTTTTTCTATTATTATCTTCTAAACAAAATTTTTGTGTGTTGCTGATTCTGATTATAGATTTGTCAAAAACATTACTGGTATTTTATTTATAAATAAAGTGAGTTTGTGATATTTGTGTGGTATACTTACTGTATACGTGTATGTGTGTGCATGGGGCATAAGTTTGTGTTAATGTTCTAGGGGGTAATTATAGAATGGTAAAAAAAACCCCATGTTTAAAATTTTCTTTCTTTCTTCCTCTCTTTTTTTTCCTTTCTTCCCTCCCTCCCTCCTTCTCTCTCTCTCTGTCTCTCTTTCTTTCTTCCTTCCTTCCTTCCTTTTCCCCTCTTTCTATCCTTCCTTACTTTTTTCTCTTTTCTCTCTTCTCTCTTTTCTCCTGTCCTGTCCTGACCTGGACTTTCTTGTCTTTTCTTTTCATCTCTCCTTCTTAAACAAGCTGGGAAATGCAACTGCCACTCATGGGCCAGGCTTGGTTTCTGATTTGCTAGGGAGCTTTGACTTGCTCTGTTTTTCACCAACTCCATTTTCCAATTCAGGCTGGTTCACCCCTCCATAGGCAGCCCAGTCACCTCTCATCCCCTTTTCTTGTGGATCACCATATTAATTAATGTAGGTAAGGAGGATTTTTTTTATCCTTTTTAAGATTCAATTTCTCAGGGTCCATGGCCATGGCGATGTCTAGTTTCCAGGTGTTAGATAATAACTCCTAGAATAGCCCCAAGGATCCTAGATGGTGATTCCTAGAATCATAGTGCTCGACAGTCCTATTGCGACTGTGCCATGAGATATGGGGGTGAAGATTGATGTGTACTACGCTTGTGTAGAATGATGATGTTGCTAAAGTCAATCCATGAGCTTAATGTTGGCAAGATGCCTTCTTTGTCTGTTGTCCTATAAAGCAAGTGGGCACTGGTCAGTGAGTGGAGAATCCATGAGGAACCCATGGGGGAAACCATGGGTAATGCATACAGGAATTCATGGACCTGCCTCAACTGGCCCCCATTGAGGTTTGAGGGAATTTAGGGGAGTGCACAAGCTGTACCTGTCTCGATTGACCCCAACAAAATGTAGGGGTAGTTGCTCTCCCTTCTTGCCCCTTGCAAGAAGTGTGATTTGGGAATGCTGTAGGAGCTGGTATTCCCATTATCAGCAACTCTTCTGAGAAGGCTAGACTAGAACGAAGTAAGATTATTAACCCCTCCGAAGCTGTCTTCCTGTCCTTCCTGTCTGACCAGATCAAGAGTGAACCTGTTAGAGGCTGGAGTTGGAAAACTCCAGGGCCTCCTGTGTGTTATCTGTGAAACAACATCCACTCCAGCTCATAACTACTGAACTCATTATCTGCTTGTCTCAGCCTCCCTAGTAGCAGGAATTACAGGTATATGCCACCATTCCTGGCTCAAAATGATTTCAATACTTTGATGGATCCATGATATCTCAGTATCCATTTGTATAGATTGTTATCGTAATTTGTCCAGCTTTTAAAATTGTATCTTTATTGTATAAATTGTTCTGCATCTGCTCATTTTGTCCTTCATCAATTTATACAGACCTTCAAAATTATCATTTTTGTGTAACACAGGAACTTTTACAAAGGAATGTTTACTTCAAAAGATAATAATAAATATACAAATTTACCCCCTCGAAAAGTGGGAGACATAATCTTCCCCCGCCCCTGCACCATTCTCTGGGGAGTTAAAGGGGATGACTTAGGATTTAGCTTGGTTCACATAGAGCACAGTCCAAGTTCCAAGTCCAAACCCCTAGGGCTCAAGTCCTAGACACTCTGGCTTTTCAGGGCTTCCAAGTGAAGCTGGCTGGTAGGCTGGCTGGTTGCACCATTCCACCTGCAGTCCTGGCTCCAAGGCTGCCATGACCTTTACTCCTGGTCCATGAGGATCACCTCCAACATATGAAACTGAGAAGGACAAACAACATAGAACAGACATAAATATCTCCTGGTCCATTTCTCCAAGCTAGGCCAAATAGGCAGCAGGTTCTATTCAAGGTGTCCACATTGTTTTCTACTTAAAATTTTTTTTGAGATTTATCTTTTTTATTTAGTATTTTATTTTTCCCCAGTTACATGTAATTTAGTTCCAAATCCTCTCCTTTTTTCCCTCCCCACCCCCTCATTGAGAAGGCAAGCAATTTGATATAGGTTATACTTGTGTAATCATACAAAACATATCTGTAATAGTCATGTTGTGAAAGAAAACATAGACAAAAAAACTCAAGAAAAATAAAGAAAGTTAAAAAAAGTATGCTTCAATCTGTATTCAGACACCATCAGTTCCTTTTCTGGGGGTGGATAGCATTTTTCATCATCAGTCCTGCAGAGTTGTCTTGGATTGTTGTATTGCTGCAAATAGCTAAGTCATTCGCAACTGGTCATCTTACAATATTGCTGTTACTTTGTATACGGTACACTTCACTTTGAATCAGTTCATGTAAGTCTTTCCAGGTTTTTCTGAGAGCATCCTGCTCATCATTTCTTACAGTACAATAGTATTCCATCGTAATCACATACCACAACTTGTTCAGCCATTCCCCCATTGATGAGCTTCCCTTCAACTTCTAATTTTTTATCCCCAGAAAAGAGCTGCTGTACACATATGTCTTTTCCTTTTTTTAAAATCTCTTTTGGGATACAGACCTAATAGTGGTATTGCTAGTTCAAAGGTCAATTCTACCAACAGGGCATTAATGTCCCCCTTTTCCCACATCCCCTCCAACATTTGTCATTTATCTATTAGTCAATCTAATAGTTATAAGGTAGTACCTCAGAGTTGTTTTAATTTGCATTTCTCCAATCAATAGTGAGTATTTTCCCATATGACCATAGATAGCTTTGATTACTTTATCTGAAAACTGATCATATCTTTTGATCATTTTCAATTGGGGAATGGCTCTTATTTTTATAAATTTTGGGGGAGTCCACATTCTTGCTGGGTGCAAACAGAATGCAGCTGAAAGATGGCGGAAAAGAGGATGTGGCCTGAAAAGGGTGAATGACAGTCAACTAAAGGAGCCTACCCTCTCCCACATGGCTGAGGACACAATAGGCTCCATACTGGGTGAGTTGGGCATGCTCAAAGGTCTCACAAGACTATTGCCATGTAGAACTGGGCATGCCCAGAGAAGCCTGGGTTATATTTGTAATATTAGTATTATAGTATAAATAATTTTTCTGGTTCTGCTCACTTCACTCTACATTAATTGATACAAGTCTTTCTATGTCTTTTGGAAATAATTTATTTCCTCATTTTTTATATCACAATAATATTCTGTCATGTTCAAATACTACAATTTGTCCAGCCATCCCCAATTAATAAGCATCCCCTTAATTTACAATTTATTTGCCATTACAAAAGAGTGACTATACATCTTTTTCGTATATTTTTGTACATGTACAACTTTCTCTTCTCTTTTAAAATTTCTTTAGGTTATAGGCCTGGCAGTGTATATTTGGGTCAAAGGGTATGTACTATTTAGTAACATTTTGTGTATAATTCTAAATTACTTTCCAGAATGGTTGTATCCATTCACAGTTCCACCAGTAGTGCAACAGTGGGCTTGTTTTCCTATGGTCCTTCCCATATTTATCATTTTCCTTTTTTTGACATCTTTGCCAATCTGATGGGTATGAAATCGAACCTCAGAATTGCTTTAGTTTTTATGAGCATCCACATTCCAGAGCACTGATGATGAAACCTGCTGGTCACCTCCAGGGAGAGAGGTAATGCATTCAGGATGCAGGATGAAACATTTTTTTTACAGCATGGACAATGAGGAAATTTATTTTGTTTGACCTTGCATATTTATTGCAGGAAATTGTTTTTTCTCTTTCTTTTTTTCTCCCAATAGATTGGGAGTGGAGTGGGAGGGAGAGAAAATAGGTTTCAGTTTTTTTTAAAAAAATAAAGTTTTAATAACAAAGACAGCATTAAGCAATAATAAAACTCAGGTTATACACAATGGGCAGCACAACAGTGCTACCCTGATAAAGCTAAAGAACTGATCTTCCTTTCTTTTAACGAACAGTTGTATGCATGATTAGTGGTAGTTACTCTTTAGTATTATTTTGCTTAATTGTTTTCAGGGAGTATGCTTTGTAAATTTATGTTTGTCTGATATGTTAAATTGAAATTGATCAACTGGTCAAAATAATTGATCAACAAAGAAAGATAAATTAAAAAATATACTATAATCCATTCATGCCTTATCCTGTGTGATTTTTTCCTCATGTTCTTCCATAAATCCTCCATGAAGATTTATCCAACGCCCTGCAATCCTTCTTCTGAGTCTTTTAATATCTTGCAGATACATGAGCTGCCCACACCTCACTCTTGCTAAGTGTTTCACTTCTATCAATTTATTTAATCCTCAAATCAATCCATGGAATAGGGGTGTTATTATTTCCATTTCACAGATGAGCAAATTGAGACTCAGAGGATGAGCTTGACCTGGGCTTTGTGGCTAGTCTGTATTGGAAAAAACTATGAACCCAGGTCTTGTAAGCCAAGCCCTCTATCCATTAATGCACATGACTTGTTTTCTTATATTAGTGACTTTTTTTCAATGATACTTTTTGAATGTAAGCAATCGGGTGTAATATTCTTCAACTTACATATACCCTCTAAGAGATTTTTGGGTCATCTGATTTTTTTTCTGAGATTGATTCGCAGCAACGTATTAACATTTGGAGAATAGCTGTGTTAAAAAGATGGAATTAGCATCAGATAGCAATTTGGGATTGCTGATAGCACTGTACGATTTCCCAATCCGTCCAGTCTAGTCTTCTCTTTTAGTTCAGTTTTGGATCTAACTTGTTATCTATCTGTGGTACTTATCTAAGGTGGACTAAAAATGAGCCACCCATCCAATTTCTTGTCATCATGTGGGTGATACACATTTTTCAGCTACATGTTTTTCCTTAGTGGATTCCTAGACCAATTTAATGTGGGTGCTGTAGATCTCATTAAACAAGCCCTGTCGAGTTTTGGAACTCGGAACAAACAACACAATGTTATCCACAGGAAGGAGCATGCAGAGAACTTTACTATATAGAGAATCCTACTTCCATTTGGATTATCCACATGACATCCTCCATGAAAGTTTTGAATGTCTTTGGTGAACATAAGTTCCCACTGTATGCCCTTGCATGATAAGTCCTACCCCTACGTTTCATGATGGCAGGGAGGTGATTCTGAGCTCTTGAAGGCTATCGTAATGGAGTACGAGCTTTGGAAGGCCCTCCAAGCCAAAAAAAAATGCTCTTTACTACAGATTGACAACGTAACATAGATTTGTTATCTGAGGACTACCCTACCTGAGTTAAAAGATGCTCGTCATCGGGTTGGCCAAAAGATGATGCATTTTTTATCTGCTGCAATTTACAAAGACTGTCTGCTAATTCTTAGATAGGATGCATAATGGATGGAGTGCTAGAAGCTGTGTGACCCGGATAAGGTACTTCACCTCTCCCAACCTCAGTTTCCCCATTTGAAAAATGGAAATAATGATAGTATCTACCTCACAGGGTTGCTGTGAGGAACAAATAAATTAACAAACCTTTAAGTGTTAGCTATTATCATCATTATTGCTATGTCGCTCCCATTTGAATTATCTTGGAAAGATTCTGAAGATCACCTGGCAGGATAAGGTACCAGACACTGAGGTCCTTACTCGAACTAAACTGCCAAGCATTCAAATTGTGCTTCAGAGATCGCAATTCCAATGGGCTGGCCACATTGTTAGAATGCAAAATGTACACTTGCCAAAAAGACTATTTCACAGAGAACTCACACAAGGCAGGTGCCCACAGGGTGGTCAGAAGAATTGATACAAGGACACTCTCAAGGTCTCAAGAACTTTGGAATTGATCATGTGACATGGGAGACACTGTCACAGGACCTCTCAGCATGATGTGCCCACGTCAGAGAGGGTGCTATGCTCTGAGAGCAAAGCAGAATTGAAACAGCTCAAAGGAAATGCAGGATACACGAGTTTAAAATATCCACCCCAAATGCTCACATGGACTATTTGTGCCCGACCTGTGGTAGGAGCATTACGAGCCTGTATTGGTCTGATCAGCCACAGTCGGTCACATTGAAACTTGACTCTAGTGTAGTGATATCGTTTTGGTCCTCTTCAAGTATGAAGAGCAACAGCCAACCAAGAATAATTGTAATTTGCAGGGGTGAAGAGAATACCCGTATATATGACATCACAGATCCTTGAAGTACTGAAATATGACCAGTTATCTCTCTGGTTGCCTCTCTCAAGGCATCTTGTATTCATGGAAACACCTTGGAGAAGAGCCTTTTAGTTTCTGCTTAGTCTACCAAAGATGTGTTGGGGTTCTTGGTTTAGTTTGTTTTTTATTTTTTTTTTGTAATGAACACATAATGACAGAATGGGATATCATATTCTTCATAATTCCCCAGCAACTGTGTATCTCTGAAGATGTGATCTCCTCTAGAGAATACTCTTACCTGTTCTCATATTTTCATCAAAGATACACATGACACATACATAGACTTAAAAAAATTCTCATAGAATTTTTATAGAAATGATAAAATGGGTGTATGGATGAGTAATGATACCTTTTTGGTGGACTTTTTTGGGCTATTAATACTGTCTTCAAACTTTTCCATTACTTTTCAAACTTCTCTTCTATGAGAGATCTTGAAATTTGATCCCTGGGTGTTTTTAAAATTGTGTGGCCTCCGGCATAGATTTCCTCACTCTATATTTACTTAAAACCAGCTGCTCTTCCTGACTTCATCTCCTTGAGAGCCATTTTCACTTCTTCAAATGTTACTTTGGATAGTGAGATGTTATAATCTAAATGTCATGATTCCAACTGTCGTAGATGATGAGATCATTAAAGAAATACCAGGAGATCTGTTCCGTGTTATACTCATTTGTTGTTCTTCTTTTAATTTCCCTACCTTGAAGATTTGTTGTGGGGATCAAATGAGATAATTGTAAAAGCTATTAGCATACTGCCTGGGACACAGTAGATGCTATAAAAATGCTTATTCCCTTCCCCCCTTCCCTTCCCTTGTATAAATGCTCTTGGGAAAGTGGTTTTGTTTGGTCTCACATCAAGATTTCTATAAGCTCTATTACCTTCCACTGCTTTTTGCTATTTTGGGCAAGGATAATGCTATTTTATGAGATGTTGATGTAGTCTTCTGTCCATCTCCACAGTGTTTTGCAAATGAGCTTGTAATCTTAACTGGTGTTGCCCTTGGCTACAAAGTCTTTCTGGTTGGCAAGGATATGAAGAGCTTTATAGTTGAGTCATTTTCTAGGTTCTTCTAACTTCTTTATTGTCGTGGTTATTTTTGCATAGATCAAACTTCTATAAGAAACAGGGATAGTGTGTTTATTTTTGTCCATTTCCCACTTTCAGTAATTCAAATAGATCGAAACGATGTTCTTGTAATTGCATCCAGCCTCTTCTTATCCCCCTCATCTTTTCCTCTAATGTGATGTTAATTTTGACCTTTGCTCTAACCAGTTGAAGATATGACTGAATACAAACAGCTGATTCTGAAATGAATCCCACATCGATAATCAGTCATTTCCTGTCTACTAAGATGTAGTCGATTTTTGTGTGTGCAGTGTTGTTTAGTGATCATCATGATACAAGTCTGAGACTTCTGAATCATCTGCGAGCTTTGATCTTCTCTGCTTCTTAATCTTGAACCATATTTTCCAACGTTTTATTGTTGTCCTACCCTGCGCCTGCTTTTGTATTGAAGTCACCAAGTATCAAGATTTTCATTAACTTAGGTTGGAAGCTCTTATCAAGATCTCTGAAATATTCCTCTGCAACAGATGTTGATCCGTTAAATGCTTCTATATTAGTGGTCATATCTGCTTGTTTTTACTGCTCATGAATCCTGCAGAGAGATGACTGAATGTCCTGTGAAATAATATTTCTTTTTGTTTTTACTTGACTGCATGATGAAGCCAACTCTTAACTCCTTTATTCACTTCTCTAAGGAGAATCTCTGGGCTATCCTTCCACTTAGCTCCAACTTTTTTTTAATGTCTTCTGGTTTTTCATATATAGCATAAGTATGGATATGGTTCAGTTTCTCCAGAAGAGTATTAATTCTTAGCATCCTCTGCTTTGCATTCGCTTTGGTCAAACTACTGATGTTTAAACACATAGGATTGAGGACCTTAGAAACCTGAAATATCCAACAGAGAAAGGGAGAGAACATGAAAAACAAAGTAGTATGGAGAACAGACCTGAGTTCAAATCCAGCCTGAGACACTTACTAGTTGTGTGATCCTGGGTAAGTCACTTAACCTTGTTTGCCTCAGTTTCCTTATCTGTAAATAAGCTGGAGAAGGAAATGGCAAACCACTTCGATATCTTTGCCAATAAAACCCCCAACTGGGGTCACAAAGAATAGGATATGACTAATTGACTAAACAATAATAGTAGAACAGAAGAGGTCTATAGGAGTGTTGCTGGAGCCAGCTAGAATGGCTTCTTAGCTGATTGTTAAATTTTCAATATTTCTGTCTTTGAAATAGTCAAACACTACAAATCAGGACTTGATTTATTGTTCTGTTGATTATCTAGACAACAAAGTAAGGAGAAAATGTTAAGGTTAAACTTAAAAACATATCCTACTTAAACTTCAGGTTTAAGGTTAAGGTTTAAGCTTTTAAACTTTTACGATTAAACTTATTAACATATCCTACATACAAGGGCTTTTTCTGGAGAGCCAGATGGTAAACATTTACCAGCATACCCTTGCATAGGCTTATTGAAACAGAACCTTCAGCACATAATTTTAAACTATCACATCACTGATTTTGAGCCAGAGCACAAGATGATAGATTTGGAGTTGGAATGGACCTCAGAGGCCGTTTAGTTCAATCTCTTAATTTTACAGATAAGAAAATGAGTCACAGAGATTTTTAAATGACTTACCCAGGGTCACACAGGGACAGAATTCAAACTCAGGTCCTTTGCCTTCAAATTCAGAGTTCCCTCCCTAATTGTGAGTTGTACTACAAGACCGATGCCTTATCTGTCAATCTCCTGCGCTAATAGGCCCCCTAAGAAATAGTTATAAGGCACATGAAAATATAAGGAAAGGAGACCACATCCTCTCTGTCTTTCCACCAAAGTCACTGGCTTGCTGAGCTTTCGATGGCCATCACATTTACTGGGAATGGTTTCTCTTAGTTTCTGTATCATTCTATTTGAATGCTCAGCCTGCCAGTGACAGGAGATCCACAGGAGCACAGCTGAGTCAACACAAGAAGGTCCCAGCCTTCCACTGGAGGATGCCAGGTTTGTGTTACTGCTCAGGAGACCCTATAATGCTGAATTCTCAAAATGTTGCTTAGAGTCTCCTTCTCCACATAGAAATTGAAATGGAGAGCAGGAGGAGAGCTAACTTCCAGTTGAGACTTAGGTGGGCTTCCCAAATGGAGCAGTCTCTGAACCACATAGAGTCGTACAGTATTTATTGGCCGGCCTTGAGTAGGGGGTAAAATGCTGGACTTTAAGTCAGAAAGATCTAGGCTTGAATCCTGCCTCTTACACTTAAATGAACATGGGCAAATCATTTGATTTCTCTGTACCTCGATTTTCCCATCTTTAAAATAGAGATAGAAATATCTCTGATACCTGTTTTATGAGGTTGTTGTGAGGTTAGAATGAAATAACGTATATAAAATACTTTGTGTACTCCAAAGTGCTATAATATGCCAATTATCATTAGTTTGAAACTATAACCTGTTGAGTGTTAAGCCCTCTGAGAGCTGTTATGTGTTGTTGTTCAGTTGTTTCAGTCACGTCTGACTCCTTGTGATCTCATTTGATGTTTTCTTGGCAAAGATACTGGAGTGCTTTACCATTTTCTTCTCTGTGGTATTTTACTGATGAGGAACTGAGACAAACGGAGTTAAGTGACTTACCCAGGATCACACAGCCAGTAAGTGTCTAAGGCCAGATTTGAACTCAGGAAGATGTGTCTTCCCGACCCCAGTTCTTGCATGTTATCCATTGTACCACCTAGCTGCCCTACATATACATATATGCATACCTATATGCAAAATAAATATAAGACAATTTGTATATGTGTGTGTGCACGCATGCATTTTGGAGGTACTGGCATCTAAGATCAGAAAAGTTCTCATGTAGAGGGTAGCCCCTGAGCTGAGCTTTGAAAGAAATGACAAATTCTAAGAGGTGGAGGAGAGGAAGGAGTACATTCCACAGATGGGAGAGAGCCTGTGAAAAACCACATAGTTAGGAGATAGAATGTGAGGCACAGCAAAAAAAAAAAAATCCCAAACAACAAAACAGTTTGATTCTATTAAACAGTGTATAAAGAGGAGGACACTGGAAAGGTAGGTTGAGTCCACGCTGTCAAGGATTTTAAATGCCAAACAAAAGAATTTGTGTTTGATCCTAAGGCAACAGGAAGCCACTCTAGTTTATCTAGAGGAAGAAGGAGGCATGAGAGGCTTGTGCTTCAGGGAAATCCCATAGGCTCACTGGAAGAGGAGAAGTTGAGGAGGAGAGAAGCTTGAGGCTGAATTTAGGGGATGGTTTGCAAACGATTCTTACAACTCTCTACGTAGCCTTGGGCACATCTCTGAGCCCTTTTGTGGCTGTTTTTTCCTCTATAAAATGTAGATAATTACACTGGTCTGGCCTACTTCACAGGGTTGCTTTGAGGATAAAATGAGCTACAGCTAGTTAAAGTTAAGGGTGATATCTGTAAGGTCAAGATATTAGGAGACACTCTGTTTTCCAGAGCCAAGGCCCAGCAAGCAGGCTGTGCCCTGAGCTTGGCATAAAAACAATGCTTTGCGCCTACCCTCTGGATGATCTCAGCCACAGCAAAATCCCAGAACTGTTTCATATGGCTTTGTATGTTTGTATGGCTTTGACCAGCACCTGGTGTTCTCTGAGCTTGCAGACGCACCTGCTGCATCCATGTTCTGGTCCTGAAGCCCTGCTATGAATCAAACTTGCCACATTGTTGCTCCTCATTGTCAGGGCTATAGCTTGCTGCGTAGCCATAGGTGTAAGTATGGAGATCTGCCTACAGTAAAGCGGGTGGCCCCACTAAGGGCAGGGCCGGGCACACGGGTCCTTGCTTGCGAGCGGTTTCCCTCACTTTGAAATTAAACTTCTGTTTGATTTCTGACTCTCCTGTCTCTGGCCCGCTCTGTTCAGCTCCAGCCATCCACAGGTTAGAGGCCAGTTCTGTCCCGTTGACAATAACAATGTGGAGGGTTAGTCTTGTCATTATCAAGGGACATTAGGCTTTGCGCAGGAAAGCTAGGTATTGTAGCAGATATCACACTGAGCTTGGAATTAGGAATTAGGAAATCATCTTCCTGAGTTCAAATGTGGCCTCAGACACTTACTAGCTACGTGACCCTGGGTAAGTCACTTAACCCTGTTTGTCTCAGTCCCTCATCTGTAAAATGAGCTGGAGAAGGAAACGGCCAACCCTTCCAGTATCTTTGCCAAGAAAACCCCAAATGGGGTCACGGAGAGTCGGACATGACTGAAATTGGGCTTCGCAAGTTCATCAGCCCTGTACTAACTGGCATTAAGGACAGAGAGAGATGCCCAGTCAATAGGGATATAGGGGATACATGGCATCAGTTTCGTGAAGCTATGGCTTTGTTCTACCAGTCCCTCCCTTAAGACGGTTTAGAAATGTGAAGAATCTGAGTAGTTCTTACTTGCCTGGAGTTTAGGGGTAAGGAGATTTCCTTTATCCCTTCAGGGGCAGTCTAGGGATTTGGCTGGTAAGCAGCTATTCAGGAAGTTTGGAGGGTACATAGGCAAAAATATATCTCTAGCCCTTACCAGGTCCCTCCCTGGGGCAGAAGAGGAGAATAGAGCCCCATTATTTAAAACATGAATAACCATTCAATTCTCTGGTTTGTCCTTTTTGGCTAAGTCCTTGGAAGGGACATAGAAACACTGTTATAATAAGAGATCTCTACATGAGTTAGACTGAACTTTATAGGCCCAGAGGAGGCTATGACTTGTTTAAAGTCACCACATGTAAGAAGGGTGTTCATTTTTATTCTCTTCTGTTTATTGACTTCAATGAAGTGAGTTTCCAGTTTCAATCAAATTGTCTGACATCTCACCATTTCCACTTTGCCTGCCTAGTTGTTCCAGGACAGTTTTAAAAGGAGCTAATTGATTTTGACAAAATTAGATGCAGTAGGCAAAGGTGACCCCTAAAGTTCAATATTGAGGTAAGTTGGTCATTTCAAAATAAAATAGCTCAAAATTTTCAAATGATCTGCTTAGCTGACATTTTTAATGGATTTCAAAACAATTTGGTAGCTGGGAAGTGGTTATTTCATTAGATGAGACTGAGAGTTCATGGACAGATTAACTGAGTTAGTAGTAACAACTAGCTAGACCTTTTGCTAGAGAGGTGGGGAACTACAGATGCAAATATTGTATACCCTGTCAAACAAGGACACTGTGTGGGTTGGATTTGCTTGACTGTTTTTCTTTATTACATGGGTGGAATAGAAGGAAGGTTATGCTAGGGATGCAAATAAGATAATGAATGTAATGCATTCTGTAAACCTTAAAGTGTTATATGAAGGCAAGAAAGAGAAGGAAATAAATATTTGTTAAGCACCTCATAGGTTCCAGGTAATGTACTAAATGTCTTACAAATATCATCTCATTCGATCTTCACAACAACCATGTGAGGCAGACACTATTATAACTTCCATTTCACAGTTGAGGAAACTGAGGCAGAGAGAAATTAAGTGACTCCCTCAGGGTCACACAGCTAGTAAGTGTTAGAGGCTGAATTTGAACTCATGACTTCGGTCCCAAAGTTTTGTTCATTGATTCACCTCACTGCCTGTTGAACTGTCTAGCTTCCAGTTACTATTATTAGCCTCCAGTATGGTGATGACTTTATTTCCTGAGCCTTCTACTACAACTCCTACTGAGTTCAAGCAACATTGTTAGAGCAAGACAGGGATGTGCTCATAATTGGACTCAGAGTGGAGGGGAAGATATGAACATACTTTTAAGTTTTGAATAAATTATTACCATTTTCTGAAATCAAGACAATCAACAAAACAATAAATCAAGCCCTGATTTTTAGACATTTTTGAATTTTTAATGTTCGCACTAAAAATTTTGCTCTCCAAGGCAAAGTGGTTAGAGCTGGCCCCAGAATTTTTGCTGTTGTTGAATTGTTTTGGTCCTGTCTAACTCTTCATGACCCCATTTTGGGATTGTCTTGGCAAAAATACTGGTTTGCCATTTACTCCTCCAGCTCCTTTTACAGATGCGGAAATTGAGGGAAAAGGGTTCAGTGACTTGCCCCAGGGTAACACAGCTAGTAAATATCTGAGGCCAGGTTTGAACTCAGGAAAATGTCTTCCTGATTGCAAACCCAGTTGCTTGGTTCTTCCTTAGGAAGGGACCTCATCAGGGCCTGAGAGGTTATTCGCCTTTGTACCCTCCAAACTTCTTAAATAACTGCTCACCAGCTAAATCCTTGGACTGTCCCTGGAAAGGTAAAGGAAATCTACTCACCCCTAAACTACCAATCAAGTCAGAATCACTTATTTTACATTTACAATAACTGTGATATCAAAACAAAAAATATTAATACAACCTAAAGAATAATAGACATGTCATGTTTTACTTGTCATTCACACTCATTTCTAGTACACTTCCTCTTTAGCAATTCCTGGTACTGGTAGTATCCTAACCTTTCTTTTTTGAAAGTAGGTCTTCCCCCCTTGCTGTGGCTGGATGATTCCACCAATAATTAGCCTAGGAGCTTTGACTTAATCTGTTTCCAGCCTGGGCAGCCTCACCACTCTCTAGGTAGCTGGCTGATTCCCTTTTCCCAGAGGCTCACCGTATTGGTGTTAAGACCTCATCTCAGGACTCTGGAACTCAAGCATAGCCTCAGCTTCCCCAATCAATAGCAGGGATTACAGGCATGTGCCACCATGCCTGGCCAACCCCAACCTCACTTTTTATAGATTGACAAGGGCCATTGTTGTTCTGGGTTTGAATGGGAGAAGCTTTGAATGAAGCTAGTTCAGGATGATGCTAAACTAACCCCAGAAGGTCCCTGCTCATTGACAACCTGATAAATGATTTATCTACCAAATAACATCTGCCACTGTCCTCCTCACTCCCTTTAAAGAAATAACCTCAGGCAGAAAGTAGGGCTAATAAAGCTGGACCCCAGATTCAATTCCACCTCAGTTTTTTTAAACACTTTTTTTTAATTATTGGGGTAAGGCACTGCAGGCCTGGGAGGCCACAGGGAGCGCAGGTGGTACCCTGTGAAGAGCAGGAAAGGTTTCCCTTGGATACTCTCACTGCTTCAAGGAACAGATGGAGTGAGGAGCAGTTGACTACATCAGCATTTCTGCTGAGACATTTAAGGATGCCTGAGAGCAGGAAGGGAGTGGATATACTTGGTAATATTTGGAAACTAGCATGTGCTTGGGTATGAGAGACATGGCTTTGAGACACGATGTTGCATTTGGGGAGTTAGTGAATGTTGTAAGGGGAAGCAATAGAATGCATTCTGGGAAGAGATTGGTTGAATTTGGCATAGATTTGTAGATGGAATGGACTTTAGAAGTTTTCAAGTCTAACACCTTCACTTATAGATGAGTAAATTGAAGATTATAGAGGTCAAGCACTCAAGGTCACACAAATAGCTAAATGTTATTAAGTTATTAAAGTTGTATGGAACTCATTCATACATGAAATAACTTAATTTTGTTTCTAAGTTGAAGATGCAGATAATAAACCGGTAGGAAGGTAGGATGAGAACTGTTATATGGAAATCCAGTAATCTGAGGGAAAAGACATGATGGAAGAAGATCAAGGGAGAGAGAAAGAGAGGTAATACAGCGGTTGGACTGTATTTCAGATCATTTGGAGAAATTGGATGATAAGTTTATGATTCAGGCAGAATTATGATTGTGAAATTCAGTTATCTAGATGTCTTCCTGCTGAAAACAGACTAGCCACTAATTTCTTGTCTTGACTTTCTGATAACTTCATTTTTTTCAGAAGATGGAGGAAGCAATGCACTATTGTTTATTCTGAATCTGATCCTGACCAATAGTGAGGAGCTGATAGGTGGGGCAAAACTGCTGGGAATCGTTTGGAGATAATGACCATGACATCTTCGAGTTCATAATAACTAAGGAAAGGAATAGGAGCCATTGTCTGCTGTTTACCGTAGACTTTAGGGGAACAGGTGTCAAAGTTTTCAGAGGTAAAGAATCCCGTGGCTTTGGAAGTCGATTCAAAGAGAGTGAGAGATTCTCAGAAATGAAACTGAATTCCTGAAGAAGAAAATGGGATGATGTTTAAAGACACCTCCGAGTTTGAACAAAATGCTCATTAATTAATTTGGATTTGAAGAAACAAGTACTTAAGGACATATACAAAAGAGAGGCAAGGTCCTGTAGAATAGTGTCAAGAAAGTTAAAGCTCAGTATAGGCTGAGCCTTGTAATAAATACTAAAGGAGACACAAAAGCCATTTACAAAAAGCAATTTTGAGGCAAGTCAAGGAAGAGATAGGACTTTTGCGAGGCATGGAAGGAAAGATGATAATAGAATAATTGGGAGAAGATGGAATTTCTCATCTCCTGTTTGCTTTGCTTTTCTTTACCAAGGAGAATGATGTTTAGACTGAGGATAGATTAAAAAAAATGACTAACAGTTAATTGAAGCCTAAGATAAATGAGGAAAAAGGTAGTAGGAGAGCATCTAACTACCTTTTGTGAATTTGTCTCTAAGCCTGGATGAATTACTGAAAGACCTTGAGAATGTGCTTGTTTAACTGGGTAATAGCTGAATAAAATGAGTTTATTTTAAAAAAGGAAGAATGGAGATAATTTAAACTATAGGTGTACTAAGCTTGATTTTGATTCTTGGCAGAATTAAAGGAATCATTTGTGAGCATTTTGAAAAGGGAGGCAGTAATTATAGTGAACATCATGGGTTTAGAAATTATAATGACCAATCTTGGCCCCAGAAAAGAAATATGAAAATGCACCTCCTTTCCTTCTTTGCAGAGATAAGGGACTATGAGTATGTAATATTGTATATATTATGTTTGATTTGGATAATGTGTTGGCTAGTTTTGCTGAAATGATTTTTTCTTCTCTTTTATCTTTTTTGTTATAAGGATACATCTCTGATGGGGACACTGAGAAATGAAGAGGTTGTAAAAACAAAAGATGTTTATTTAAATTTACATTAAAAATAAAATAGACTCTCCCAATATAGAACAAGTCATGCTAAACTAAAGTTATTTCCTCCTTTTGATAGGATTATTAGACTAATAGATCAGGCGAATGCTATAGACGTAGCACATCTGGATTCATTGAGGCATATGACAGTCCATCATCATTTCTTTATGGACAAGATAAAGAGTTGTGGATTAGATGACAGTATATTAGGTGAACTCAGGACGGGTTGACTGAGTGGACCCAATGAGTATTGATTAATTGATCTACGATTTAACTTGGATGGAGACCCTTAGTGAAATGTCACACAGAGCTCTTTTTTTGGTCTAGGGTCTTGTCCTGCTGGGATAATGGATTCATAATTTGGACATAAATTGAACTATATGAGTTCTTTGGTCCCTATCAGCCCTAAGATTTAATAATTCCAGTGTCTCAGAAGGCAAGGGGAGAGAATATATCCAGGAGGAGAGCTTGGTCAACAGTGCCAAAAGCTTCAGAGATCAAGAAAAATGAGTAGTGAGTAAAGTTCACTTAGCACAGAGCTCCACACATAGTAGGTGCTTAATGAATGCTTGTTGACTGACTGACATGATGATGAAGAAGACTTTTTGACCTTTCAGAAGACAGTCTTAGTAAAGTGGTGAGGACGGAGGCCAGAAAGACTGGATGGCCACTTGCTGGGTAGACTGATTCTTGCTCAGGTGTAATTTAGCCTGGCTAGCCTCTCGTCCCTTCTAATGCTGAAAATTCTGTGAATATGTGATTGTAGAGTGTTGTGAGGTCAGTGGGTGGTGAAGAAGTGAAAGCACTTAGTACAGCCTACATTTTTAAGAGGTTTGGTGGTTAGTGGGAAGAGAGATTGCATAGTAATTTAGTAGGGGTAAACAGGTTAAGAGAAAGCCTCTTTAGCATTGAGGAAAGCTGAACATGCTTGTAGAAATATGGGACTGAACTGGTAAGTAGGGGGATTGAAGATGCACGAGAGAAAGAGAGGATGATTAATCTTGGAGCAGGAGCCTGAAGGATGAGGGAAGGAATAATAAGGATAACAAATTGAATTTACTTAGTCCTTCAGAGTTTACAAAATGCTTCCTTTATATCAATTCTATGAGGTAGATGGGGGCAAATAGTATTATGCCCATTTCATATGGGAGGTAGCTGATGCTTAGAGGAGTTAAATAACTTACCTAGTGTTAGTTTAGGTTGAAGATTAGTAGGTTGGGATTGAGGGAGGGGGGAGGGAGGGAGGAAAGGAGAGAGAGACAGAGAGAGACAGAGAGAGACAGAGAGAGAGAGAGAGAGAGAGAGAGAGAGAGAGAATCAGATAGAGACACAGAGAGGCACAGAATCAGAAAGAGACACAGAGAAAATGTATACATGTGTTCGATTTTAGGATAGTGACAGTGAATCACTAATTGGGCATGGATTCAAATGAAGTCAGAGTAGAGAGGCAGAATAGGCAAGAGATCAAGGGACTAGAGGTCACCATAAGGGTGAAGAGTGGGTTTGTTGTGAGCAAGGGAGTGCAGAAGAATGATAGGAAGGTGCATTTGGAGAGCAGAATTTCAAAGTCCAGGTGGCATAGTTCCATGTGATAGGGAAGTGGAATAAGCATCGGATTATCTAGCTGGAATTTCTCATCTCCAGTTCTAGAGATGACCCTGCCTGTGTGATCTTGGCAACTCACTTGGCTTTCTAGGCCTTGGTTTATGATGTTAAGAGCCTATGAGCATGCTGCTATTGTGATGAAATAGGATGGAAATGCAGTTTGATGAGTAGGAGGAGGCTGAGAAACTATGAGGTCAGGGTGGTAGATAAGTCATTAATAGGAACATTGACCTTCCTGATGATGGTATCAGTGGACCGGTTAGAGAGAAAGACTATGTCCGAGTGTTAAGGATACAGAGGAAGTTGGGATAACTCCTGGGAGTCTGGTAGATGGCAGCAAGGAGGAGGGAATATTATTTGTTTAACGGTTGGATATCAGGGTGGGCTTCTAGTACTCGGGTGAATGATTGAGCTTAGGTATCTATGTAAACCCTAAGAGAGGGACCACAACTGAGTCAATGGCTTCCCTTTGTCTCTGTACTTCCCTGAGGGAAGTCATTGGGCCTGTGTCAGGCTCTTTTTTCAGGTATGGCCTCTATGGAGGGGAGTTAAGTCAGGTAAAATAGAAATAAAACCCTATCCAATCAAATTTCCTAGAGGGAAGAACGAGAGGGAAAATCCTTCCTTGCCTGTTAAGGCTCTACAGGGAACAGGAGCCAGCAGAACCAGAAGCAATCATCAAAAACCAATGTATCTGGTGCTTGCAGTGCCCCTTCCTCACAACAATCCAGTGAGGGAGTATCATTGTATCATATGGATAAGGAAACGGAGACCCAGAGAGGTTTAGCAATTTGCCCAGAGCCATCCCACCAGTAAAGGAACAGAGCCCCGACTTGAATCCACGTCTTCTGAGTCAAAACCCTTTCAGTTATAGTATGCCGGCTCTCAGGGCTGGAGCTCCATCACAGCTGTTTACACACGCCGGCCAGAGAGGCCTGGCCCTGTCTGAAGATTGTTCCTGCGGGGCTGACGTACATGGAGAGCACACTGTCTCGCTTCAGCAGCAACGTTCGACTACTGGCAACTCTTGTTTAAACAGCCGGGTTGTAACAGCTGGGGCCGGCTCAGTGGAGTGTGAGAGCAGTGGGAAAGCTGCTTCGGTGGATGCTCGAAGGGGCAGGTGCCAGTCTCTGAATGTGCAATCATGCAAATCCAAGCACCCGGCTTGACATGAATTGAATGCTTGGGTGTTCAGTTTCAATAAACACAAATGTCTATTGCTAGAGCAACCCAGTCTGTGGTCATCAACTCGTCAATTCAAATGAGCATCCCAGGCTATCAGTGAGGGAATTCAAATAGATCTGAGTCCCAGGGAAGCATCTCTCCTGCCTCAGGCTGTGGACACCTGGGGATGTTTTTATCCAGGAAGCATAGAGGAATGAATCTGATTTTGGGGCCCAGAGGAGGTAGAGGGAGGGGTGTGGCATGACACCTCAGATTGTTTTTTGTTTTTTGGTCAAGAGGCAGTGAGAGGTGAAATTAGGGCCTCTTTGGTTGGTTGCTTTGCCAACCAAGGGACCAAGTCTTGAGAGTCAATAGAAGAGGGAAATTCCTCTTCCCACCTCTAAATAGTCTGGGACCTTGTGACATAGAATGTTGATGTGATCGAGAAGGGAAGGGTTTGCTTGGAGCTTTGAAAAGACCTAATAGTTTGGGTGTAGACATATGGGTGGGACGGACATCTGGGCTTAGCCCAAAATGAAAAGTGGAATTTCTGGTGGTCTATCTGAACTGAAGGTACACTGGCTGCAGGAGTACTTAATCCAGCTCATAAGTAAGGCAGGTATTACCCTATTTTTTATTCCATTAACTCATATAACATTTTGGCCGAAGTTTGGTTTCCAAAATAGGCTTTCTTATTGGAAAGACATTTTGTTGTTATTTAGAAGTTTCTGATTCTTCATGACCCCTTTAAGGGTTTTCTTGGCAAAGATACCAGAGTGGTTTGCCATTTTCTTCTCCAGCTCATTTTTATAGATGAGGAACCTAAGGCAAACAGGGTTAAGTGACCTGGCCAGAGTCATACAGCTAGTAAACGTCGGAGGTCAAATTTGAACTCAGGTCCTCCTGACTCTAAGCCTGGCACTCTATCCCTTGTGCCATCTAGCTGCCCTGGAAAGATATATTTCATTATAAACTCCTTATCGTTAACAGTCAGTTATTCTCTCCACTTAAACCATCCTAGTTAAGATCCTTATCACTTTTAACCTGGACTGTTACAATAGCCAATCAAATTGGGCTCCTTGCTTCCAGTCTTCTCCATCTTCAATTCATCCTCCGGATAAGCAGTTGCATAATCCTAAAGCACAGGTCTGCCCTTGTCACTTTTCTGCTCAAGAAGTTGCAGTGGCTCCCCAGTGCCTATGGGACAAAATAAACTTCCTGTGCCTGGCATTTAAAGCCTTTGGAGTCCTCTGAATGTGCAATCATGCAAATCCAGATTCACAAAGATTTTGTTGCTGCTGTTTGGTGTTGAGTTGTGTCTGATTCTTCTTGACCCCATGGACCGTAGCCTGCCAGTGCTTTCCTTGGGCTTTTCTTGGCAAAGATGATGGAGTGGTTTGCTATTTCCTTCTCCAGGGGATTAAGACAAACAGGTTTAAGTGACTTGCCCAGGGTCTCAGGGCTAGTACGTATCTGAGGCTGGTTGGAACTCAGATCTTCCTGACTCCAGGCCAGGTACTGGAATAGTTTGCCATTTCCTTCCTTTCCTTGCTACTTCCTTCTCCTTCCTGTCCCCATTTTACAGATAAGGTACTGAGGCAAATAAAGGTTAAGTGACTTGCCCAGGGTCACACAGCTAGTATGTGTCTGAGGCCAGATTTGAACTCAGGTCTTCCTGGCTCCAGGTCTGGTGCTTTATCCACTGTACCACCTAGCTGCCCTTCATAAACCTTTAGCTCTAGCCTATTTTCCAGACCTGTTCAAATGATTCCTGCCAAACTGACTTGCTAGCTATTCTCCATAGTCCTGGGATGTTCTACAGCCTGATATTTTCAATGTGAAATTTATATCTTGGAAATCAACAAATGAGGATTTGATTTATTATTTTGTTGATTGTCTAAGCTTAAGAAAACGATAGAGAAAATGTTAATAATTCAGATTAGATTTACAAGTGTGTCCTCCATGCATTCTCCCTCTCCCCCAGTCATTTGCCAAACCTTTACCAGCACACCTCTGCCATACACCATATTTGGTGTGCAGTCTCTGCCTTTCTATATACGCTGCCCCCTATACATGGGGGCACCACTCCCTTCTCACCTTTACCATCTGGCATCCCAAACTCCATTCACAGCTGAGCTCAGATGCCCTCTCTTACAGAAGAGCATTCCTGTTCGCTGTAGTTGCTAATTTTCTCTTTATCCTGAAACTACTTTGTATTTATGTAGTTGTGTACTTGTCTCTCTCCCTAGTAGAATGTAAGCTCCCTGAGGGCAGAAATTGTTTTGTCTTTGCCTGCCCGGCGCCTGTTGCCTAGCATTGGAAGCTAGGTGCTAGAGTGTATAGAGTGTTAGACCTGGAGAATGGAAAACCTGAATCCAAATCCAGTCTCAGAAACGTAATAGCTGTGTGACCTTGGACAAGTCACTTCACCTCTGCCTCAATTTCCTCAATTGTAAAATGTGGATAATAATAGCACCTACGTTGAAGGGTTGTTGTGAAGATCTCATGAGATATTATTTGTGAACACTTAGTAGAGCGCCTGGCACGTAGTAGGTGCTTAATAAATACTGGCTGAATGAACATAAATGAACTATTTTTCCCAGGGCCTGACCAGTTTGGACTTCATAGATTAGAGGAATCAGAAGACCAAGCCTTGGAATCCAGTGAAATGGAGGCCTTCTCCCCACCTGGTCTTTACATACAATTCTTACAAGCAGGAGACCAGAGCAGCTATCATGCTAATACCTTCACTAAAAGTGGAGAACTCTCAGAAGTGCCACCTGGAAAATATTTTCGTTTTAATGTAAGATTTCTGTTCTGTATATATCTACATACAACAGTATTCGAGTTCGAGTTAATGGTCAATATCTGAGGTATCCATTTTTGGGAAGACCAAGGCAGTCAGGCAGTGATGTCAGGGATGATTTCTCTGTGGATAGTCATTCTCTGAAAGCAAGGAAGAGTGAATGAAGAGAAATGACTTGGATTATAGGAATCTTCGATTCTTGTCCTATTGACCTTCCTCCCCTGGGAAAAAATGAGTTTGGTATGAGTTTTCACATCAGTTTCAGAATGTTGTTATAGAGGACACTGAAGAAGAATGTGCCACAGTCCAGCGCCCCTGGCTGCAAAGTAGCTTCCTTTGGTTCTTGTAAAGCTTAACCCTGAGATCAAGCACCTGCTGGGAACTGGTGGAGCGTGGGATTGGGTCAGGGTGAGGTGGAGAGGGAGTGTGGAAGAGGGCACTATTACAGCTTCTTTCTGAGTTGGCTGTGTCCCAAACCACCCAGAAACTGACAGACTCCGGGGAGAGAAGATGAAAGGCGTGACATCTAAGAGAGATTTCTTTTTAAGAAAGTCTAACCTTAGAAAGTATTTAAGGAAACTTCAGGTGAAATTTAGGTAAATGAAATTCAATTTTTGTCCAAGTTTCAAGTGAATCGAGAACATACAGAGAGGGCAAATATGTTGAATTAGATGGAAAACAATTATACAGGGCCTTAAAATATCTCAGGAAATGACTTTCTACTGGGGGAATTGAAGTGGGATATGGGAGGAAATTGAAATTTGGTTCTTATCTTCCCCAAAACTTTCCAGTTGTTTAACCACTTTGTGTTCATCTATAAGACATTAAATGGGCACCTAGGTGGTGCAGTGGATAGAGCGCCAGGCCTGGCATCAGGAAGACTCATCTTCCTGAGTTCTAATCTGGCCTCAGACACTTAGCAGCTGGGTGACTCTGGGCAAGTCTCTTAGCCTTGTTTGCCTCAGTTCCTCATCTGTAAAATAAGCTGGAGAAGGAAATGGCAGACCACTCCAATATTTTCTCCAAAACAAAAGCCCAAATGGGATCACAAAGGGTCAGATACAGCTGAAAAGACTGAGCAGCAACAATAAGACATTAAAGACCTACAGACCTGAAATTTAACTAGCTGCTCTTTGTAAACCACTTTGAGGTAAATCATGTCTTTTAGGGTTGTTTCACAAGTCTTTCCTCACCATACCGTATACAATTAGAAGAGGGCATAATCACAATGACTGTGCTCCCTACAAGATGTCAGTGCTCCTCCCCACCTATCCAAATCCCAGAGATTCCATGGTATTTAGAGCTGGAAGGAACCTTAGCGACCAAAGAATCCAATCTCTTTGTTTTAGGAGTTAACTGAGGCCCAGAGCTATTGGGTGACAGTATTGTAGAGTAGAAAGCCATCTGTCTGTATCTGGAGTCAGGTGAGCCTTGGGTTTGATTTCTGCCTTTAACATTTAACAGCTGTGTGACCATGGGCTAGGCTGAGATCTCAGGCACTATGAGACCTCGAGAGACCTCAACACTACGCCTAGAGCTTGGGAGACGGGGAAAGATTAAAGAACTCAGGCAAAGGTTGAGTGTTTTGCCCACTAGGGTTTCTGACAACACAGTGAATATCAAAAGGGCCAGGAACTTGTCTTCCAGGCCTGACACAGAGTTGAGTTAATGCTCCATATCACTATATCCTTCTCGATGTGCCTCATCTCCTGTTGTGTGTTACTGAACTGTAGCACACATGAATTCAGTCTAGTCCCTGGCTCTTTTTGTAGCAGCAGAGAACTGGAAACTGAGGGAGTGCCCACCAACTGGGCAATGGATGAACAAATTATGCTAAGTGAATGTAATGGAATTCAACTATGCCATAAAAAATGATGAAAGGTGTGGGTTTGGAGCAGAGGTATGTGGGTAAATGTTTAACCACTAGCTCTGAAGAAAAAAAGGTGCAAATAACACACTTTTAACTTCAATCTGAATTATTATTAACATTTTCCCTTCAGTTTCTTAAGTCAAGAAATCAACAAATAGTAAATTAATCCTTGATTTGTAGCATTTGTCTATTTCTGAGGCATAAATGCTTACACTGAAAACTTAACAGTTGGTTGTCTACTTGTAGCTGATCTCAGCATACCCCTGGTGCAGAGAAACCTGGGAAGACTTTTATGAACTGATCCAGAGGGAAGTGAACACAACTGGGAAAACAATATATATGATAACAACATTATAAAGACAAATGACTTTGAAAGACTTAAGACACTCAGTGATGAATCAAGGCTCCAGACAACCAATGGTGAAGAATGCTACCTACCTCCTGAGAGGTGAGGGATTCAAGATGCAGAATGAGATATAAATTTTTGTATGTAGCCAGGGCAGGGATTTATTTTGCTTAACTGTACATATTTGTTAAAATAATTCTGTTTTTCTTTTAAATTGAGGATAGATGGGTGGGGAGGAGGAAAGAAAATAAATGTTTTTTAATTTAAAAATAAATTTAATTTTTCAATTTTTAATTGAAAATTTAAAAAAAAAACCCACCCTCTCTATACTTTTCCTACAGCCTTGACTTCCTTCCACCCTTCTTTTCTGTTGTTTTTTTTTTTAACATCCTATCAATGCACACTCCCCAGAGTTTGAATGCCATTGGAGAAACAACCAACAATCAGCAAGTATTTATTATGTCCTTATTATATACCAGGCAGTGTGTTAGGCAGTGGAGATATAAAGACAAGTCCATTCTTTGAGGAGTTTACATTTTATTAAGATGAAACAACATGTACAGAGTAAAGTAAATACAAAACATTTTTAAAAGTAGAAGTAAAATAATTTCTGGAGTAGATTAGGGGAGGGGGGTGCTAGCATTTGATGAGATCAGAATAGGCCACCTTGGAGGAGGTCTTGGAAGAAGCTAGGAGTTCTGTGAGGTAGAGATGAGGAAGGACAGCATTCTATAGATGGAGGCCAGCCTGTACAAAGGCAGAGGGAAAGAAGATGTAATGTCTCATGTGGGGAACAGTAAGGAGGACAGTTTGGCTGGAAAGTTGAGCCTATGAAGGAGAGAAATTGTAATAAATGTATAACATTATTTGCTTTACTTTGATTTTATTTTTTACTTGATTTTTCTAGCTGATAGCAATTAGAAGGAAAGTTACAATTAATGCAAGAACTTCACAAGCAAATTTTCAAATCATTTTAAAAAGAATTTCTTTTGTATTTCGTTTCAAAAGATTTCCATTTTGAAAACTGATTACTTTCTCTTCTAAGAATGGTTTTTCTCCAAATCTTGACGAAGACTTAATTAACATCTCCAGAAGTGATTCACTATGGTCTTGGAGGGCTCTCTTCTGATCTAGGTCTAATTAAAGCCAAATAAACAATTTAAAGATAGCTGGTGTTTAAATTGTCAGGAAAAAGATAAATTTTTAAAAATTCTTTTCAGGTGGACAACTGAATTCTGCATTATCTTTATGGTTGGGTTGAAATATTGGATTCATTGTTATCTTCACAAACAAATCAATGCCTTTGAAATTTTTCTGTTCACTTAAAAATTACCCTTATATTTCATTAGCATTAGTGTGTAATGACTAAGGTAATTGAGGGGTACCATTAAAGCATGAACATCACTTCTTTCTGTTGGTTGGCTACTGCGAAGAGGACACATGGGTAGGTTAGTAGGTGTGTGCTATCTCCCATCCGCATGTGTGGGGAGACCTTCCACTCAAGTAATTCAGAGTGAAGGCTGATTCACGAGAGGCAGTAGGCATAGAGGGAAGAGAGTTGATTTCTAAGTCAGTTACATCTGGATCCAAGTCCTACCACAGCACATTTGAACCATGGGACTCTAAGCAAGTTATTTAATCTCTTAAAGTCTTTAAGATTTTAAGGCGGAATAAGGTGCCACTTGCCTTTGTAGAGGGAGTTTCCTGACCTGAGTTCTTTACAACAAGGAAATCACATATTGGACAATTAAAAAAATACAAAGAAATAATTTACCTTGTTCATCAGCTCAGTTTTTTTTAATTTATGGGTCTTAAGAAGTTAGGATATTTCATTGAATCCCAAGATGTTGGAGCCAGAAAGGGCCCCAGAGACTATATAGTCCAAAGGTCTCATTTTAAGATGAAACTAAAAGCTAGAAAGGCAGTCTTGCCCAGTGTCACCTGGTTAGTCAGTGACACTGTTTGAACTCTGTTCCCTCTTCCAAGTCTTTTCACTCCAAGTCCAGTGCATTTTCTACTAGTAAACATTTTGCTGACAGTAAAAATTTGCTTCTGACTGTTGTTGGACCAATGGTTAGGAAATACTACTCTACAAACACCTCTTGTCCCAGAGAGTATAGCATATAGAGGGGGATAATAGTGACAGTGGCCTGAGGGTTGGATTAGAGCAAGGCCACACTGTATTCGTGACAGTTGAGCTTTTGGGTCTTGGCCTGGCTGAGTCTTGGGTTCTTGCTAGATTAACTCTGATTTAATGGCACCTTGAATAGCCTTTATGAGCGTGCGCAGATGGTCCCAGATTTAGTAGTATCACAGGTTCAAAGGGGAGGGTCAGAACCTTGAATAGATTCCTGTGTGTCCTTTAGAGGGAAAGAATAGAATAAAGCTCAGGAAATCGCTCTGACTGAGGAAAAGCTGGTTTAACGACTCCTCAACAATGACTCTTGTTTTAAAACGTGTTACCTAACTCAGGTGCCAACATTTTGCCCACCACATTCTAAGTCAGCTTACAAGTGGCCAGTTGTTCTAAGGAAGAATGGAATTGCTGAATGCTGGCACTGGATCAGTGAAGAGGTAGTTCAAAGGCAGACCCAGAGAAGTTGCCCTGATTTAACCAGTTACATTCCAGATGATTCTTAACATTGTTTTTTTTAAACATAGCATAGCATGGGAACCTGCCTAGATATGACAGCGAGAACAGGGTTTGGTAGTAATAATGAGCTTATTATAACAGACCTGTGAGCAATGAGGGGGTGTAAGGGAGGGGACATCAGTCTCTCCCCAAGAAATTGCTAGTGTTTCTATAGTTTACTATTAATTCCTTTGAGAGCACTCGTTTCTAAGTGAAATATCTATCCTGTACCTTTGAGTAAATGAGAAAGAAATCAGTCTGGGTGAAGTGCTAAGCAAACCTGCTAGGCATAAAAAGATATCTTCAGTTTTTTTAAAGAACACCTCAAAATATTGAGTAGAAAAGGGAGTGGGTTCTGTTGCTACACTGGCATATGAAGAACCATTTGGGAAAAACTACTGTAGAAAGCTCATGGGATTTGGAATTAAATTTTGGTTCAAATCCCAGCTCTGCCACTTACCTCTTATGGAAACTTGGGCAAGAGACTTAACTTGCCTGGGCCTCAATTTCCCCAACTGTAGGTCATGAGCATGCTCTGACCTTCTCTTTCAGAGCCAGGCTAGCTAAATCTGCCCCTTAATGTTATACTTCTAGGATTGGGGGTAGCTGGGGGAAGTGTCTCTTCTCTCCCCTGCCATTAGCTCGAGCCCCCACTGGGTTTTTCTCCGTTGTTAGATGTTCCATCTCTATTAACCATTTAACATGAGGGAGCTCTTACAAAGAGATGTTTACTTTGAAGAGTACGATCAAAATGTAAAAGTTTCCCCTAACACCTCTTAGGCATACTACATATTTTATCTTATACCACTTTGGTCTTTTATGCATAGGAGGGAAAACTCAAAACTTAGCTCAGTTCCTAGGTAGCATTGGTCCTACCAAGTGCATGGCCCAAAGTGGCATCTCTGTGGATGAGTTCTCATCTAAGCTTCCCCTGGTTCTGGGTACCGAAGGTCATTCTAGAAGCTCACTCCTCCTTAGGGCATCAGTGCTGTGCTGGCTTTAGAAATTTGACTCTACAATGCCAGGACACTGAGGTGCCCTCTGGACCTTTAGAAACTCACAGGGCTTTGGAGGCTCCACTCCTTTTACTTAGAAAATAATGAATGCAGAAGCCAATGACTAAAGCCATTTCATAAGGCCATGTGCCCTTGGAGGGGAGAAGAACCTCGGGTCTTCCTCCTCACAAGATGGTCTCTTACAGTATATAATGAGTCACTGAAATCCTGCTAAAGTAAATGAGGCCTTTTTGAATGTCTCCACAGCCAGTCAATCCTCTGCATGCCTTTAGATGACCAGAACCACTTAATGGCAACTCTACCTGGACTCCACATTCTCTCTGGAGCCTGTACATTCCATGTCATGGTGAGTCTTTTGGAAGCAAGCTCCCTAACCACATGGCGAGGTTGCGTCAGCCAAGCAAGCCAATGGGATCTGCATAGAGGTTACATATAAAATGAGGGTGCTGGACTCTATGACCTTTAAGGTCCCTTCTGGTTCTCAATCTATAAGCCTACAAAACTCTGGGGTGGAAGACTTGGGGAACCGAGGAAGCAGAATCCCTCAGCAGCTGGGGATAGAATTCTAACCCAGTCTGACTCCAACAAAGCTTCTGGAGGAAGGGCTTAATGTGCACTGCTTCAATTCAGTTCAAGTTTATTGAGTGTTTATGATGCTTAGGTGGCACAGTAGATAGAGAGCCAGGCCTGGAGTCAGGAAGACTCATCTCCGTGAGTTCAAATCTGGCCTCAGACACTTTATTGATTGTGTGACCCTGGGCAAGTCACTTAACCCTGTTGGCCTCAGTTTCCTCATCTTTAAAATGAGCTGGAGAAAGAAATGGACAACCACGTGAGCATCTTTGCAAAAAAAAACCCCAAAACCAAAACCAGAAACAAAAAACAAAACTCCCAAAATGGGTCACAAGAAGTTGGACATGACTGAACAACGACAATACATAATGCTTACATTGGGCTAAGAAGGGGGAACTAGACAGACATTACTAAGTGTATCACAGGATTGTAACAAAACTTGCTCCCAGAGTTTCTGTCAATTGGAAAGAAGTTCTGTTGTTTGTTGTTAGATAACTTCCCCTCTCCTGAATGGGTATATATCTTGTCTGATTTGGGGGAACTTTCCACTGAGCTCCTGGGAACTCCAGGTAGATTGTTCTGTTTTTCTTTCAAAGACTGAGCCCCCTGGGATGAAGAGCCTTTCTTTCCTTTTCTATTGCTTCTGCTAGTTCCCTTCCCCAAGGTGTCCATCACAGGACGACACACAATCAAATCAAGTGACCTGTGTGTGTGTGTGTGTGTGTGTGTGTGTGTGTGTGTGTTGGGGGGGGTGAGTCTCCCAACATGAACTAGATGCTGGAATATTAGGTTACAGGTTCACAGTAGCAGGTCCTTGATTGACCTTGCCAGAGACTGAACACACATTGATTTCTTCCAGGATTTTCCCACACTTCCAATGGGCCCCTTCCTGTACCCAGCATTCCATTCTTTAGATCTCTGTCTTTTATGCCAGTATAGCCTTACTTCCACTTCCTTTCTAAGGAAGAGCTGATTTCTCCTTAGTTTCCCTTGAGGATGGAATGTGCTTTTCTGCCTGAGCTCCAGGGCTACTCCTCTGATATAGGTTCAAAAGAAGTTGTTGGCAGCCACTCATGCCACCGACAATCCATCCATCAATCAACAAGCCCCTATTACGTGCCAGCCCATCCTATGTGTTGGGGATGCAAAGACAAAAATGAGAGCCCTCTCATACATCTTAAGGCGGGGGATAAGTATGTACAAATATGTTTATATAGAATATTTGCAAAAGGAATGCGAGGAAGTTTTGGGAGAGAGATTGCTGGCAGCTGGGGGTATCTAAACTGCAGAATTTGAGAGCTGGCAGGGACTTTAGCAGCCATCTATTCCAACCCACACAACAAAGGAATCCTCACCATAACGTACCAACAAGTGGTCATGTCGTCTCTGCTGAAAGACTTCATGAGAAGGGGGAAACTGAAGCTGAGTTTTTGAAGAAATCAGGGCTTTCAAGAGGTCGAGCTGAAGATGGAGAGCCTTATAGGAATGGGGAACAGCATCCCCAGTTCTGGAGGGTCACTTGGAATTTCCAGTCACCACGGACTACTCCCAACCATTTTCTCATTTGGACTGTATATGAGACATCATGCTTGACTCTTGTAAGCTGATCCTCTTCTCACTTATGTAGAGCCCTTCCTTTAACCATACCTTCTTATAGTTAAATAATCCCAAGTCCTTTCTTTAATCAACCGTCAGCCATCAAATGCTATGATCCCAGAGGGAATATGGCATTTTATGAAGCTTTTCAAGCTTTCCTCAGGCTGAAGTGAATTTCATCAGTTCCGGCAGAAACTGGTGAGAAAATGATGCTTAACAAGATTGGACAAGGGAAAATCATTCCCTCTCTTCCGTCACTGGTCCTCCCTTTGAAACACGTGATCAACCTCAGACTTTGTGCACTTTGATGGTGCAGAAGGGTCTGGGCTTTAAAAACTCCTATATCTGAAGACCAGCTAGGGAGAATAGCAGGAATAGAATGATTTCCACTGTCATTTCAATGGGAACAGAGAAGTGTAGTAGATTGGGGGATAGAAGATTAGTGGTGGAAATTGTGCACACTTGTATACATTATCCCAAAGGCACTCTGTGCATTAAGGTTACTGAGCACAGCTCTTGTGAGGCTGATTCCTCAGCGCTTCTACCCAGAGCCATAACTAAGAATTCTGGAGCATGGATCAGCTGACCTAGGTTGAGCCACTCTGGGAGCAGAGGCAGTTTATTTCCCACAGAGCCCATCCCGAAATATGGCTAATCCCTGGAAGTCTCTCCCTCTCCCCTACTCCCTGAGATGAAGTGATGGGATGAGGAGGGGGCAAGCCAGGGCTGCAGGGAAAGGGAAGATGGGTGGGAAGGAGGGGTGGAAAAACTTGGAGTGGCAACACTGCAGAGCAAGTAGAAGAGGACCTCAAGTGATGAAATGATGGCTGGAAGACCCCAGGAGATATTAGTGTCCTGGGACAAAGTCTGATTGCTCTAATCTAGTTGCCATTCTAGGCTGCTAGGTGGGGCAATGGATAGATAGTCAGGAAGACTAATCTTCCTGAGTTCAAATCAAGCCTCAGACACTTGTAGCTGTGTCACCCTGGGCAAGTCACTTAACCCTATTTGTCTCAGTTTGCTCATCTGTAAAATGAGCTGGAGAAGGAAATGTCAAACTACTCCAATATATTTGCCAGGAAAACCCCAAATGGTGTTACAAAGATTTGGACGTGACTGAAAAAGTCTGCCATTTTGTTTTTCCCCTGAGCTACACAGGCCTGGGATACTTAAGGAAGTTAACTCTGGGTTGGTGTATTGTTTTCAGTGGTTTAAAGACAATGCATATGAATGGAAGCAGGGTGTGGTGAGGACCCAGGCTTCCAAGACTCTTGGCAGGCTCCTTGTGCGTGGCAGGTGATGCTCTCTTGGTTACCATCCCTTTGGGAAGGGTGTCTGGGGAGTTGTGTCCTGTGGGTTTCTGGTTGGGCAGTGGACAGTCCAGTACTTGAACTGGTCTGCTATAGTCTAGAAAACAAGCTGTGATGTGAAGTGGCTGGGATCAATGGATTTTGCATCCTTAAGAGCAATCTTCTCTGTCTTAGGGGTAGATTTGTACTGGTGCTCGTCAGAGCACCAGTACATCAGAGGCTGGGCACTCTGATATCCATGGCCTCAATGATTTCATCTTAGTCTTTCTCCTTCTGCCAAAAGCAAGATGATAGGGTTTTAGGTAGAGGGCTGGAAGGGACCTCAGAGGCCATCAGGTTCACACCCCTCATTTTACAAAGAAGGAAATGGATGCCAGAGAAGGTTCAAGTGACTTGCCCAAGATCATGCAGGTAGGTAGTGACAGGCAGGATTTGAACTCAGCTCCTCACTCCAAAGTCAGCGCTGCATCATACGGCTCTTCTGAATCATATATCCTCTTTAGCACCTCTGTTTGAGAGAGGGCTCAGAGAACGAGTAGGTATTCACAAAGCTGACAGATGGTTTCTTTGTTTTAAACTACTTATGGTATGAAGAAGAAGGAGGAGAGGATGAAGAAGAAGGAGAGAAGAAGAAAAAGAAGGAGAGGAGGAAGAGAAAGAGAAAAAGAGGAAGAAAGAGGAGAGGAGAGAAAGGAGGAGAGGAGAGGAAGGAGAGGAGAGGAAGAGGAAGGAAGAGGAGAGAAGAAGAAGAAGATGAAGATGATGATGGCAGTAGCACTATGTATAGAACTGTGCCAGCTACTGTGGGGAAAACAAAAGAAGTATGCAACATGGTCGCTATATTACAGGGAGCTTTATCTTGTTGGGGAAATAAAAATAGCACAGCTCAGTATAATAGAAGGAGTGATAGACTAGAAGTCAGGACACTTGGGTTTGAATTCTGACTCTTGCTTTTCCTAACTGTGTTAAGTGTCAGACAACAGGGTCACTTTATCTCTCTGAGTCTCAGTTTCCTTATCTGTAAAATGGGGATAATAATATGTGCTCTACCTGCCTTACACGTTCTTTGTGGGGTGTATACTATAAATGTAGCTGTTGTTATGTGAAACAATAAGCTAAACTGTGAGATACTCGCCATAGGTGAGGTGATAGACGAGTTCTGAAGAGGGGACGTGATCAGTATGTGCTGTAGTGGTCCGGAGAAGCTTCATGGAAGACTTGGTTTGAAAGGACGCTTAGGATTTAGATTCACATAGGGAAAAATTGAAGGCATTTTAGGTGCAAGAACATCATCAACAAAGGGACAGAGACAGGAGGACCACATGAGCGTATGAGGGGAGAAGACTGTGAGGAACCAAGTCTAACTGAAACAGAGTGGCCTGGTTATGGACAGTGAGTGGATTTTCCAAGCCAAAAATCCTAATGTGTACTAGCCATTATTTTTGTTAACTTTTCAGACATTGTCATATCCTTTCTGCTCCTCTCAGTGTTTTCTTTAATGGGGAAAAACCTAATATCTTCCTGGAGCAGAGAGTACAGTTCCAGGTCATTAAGAATTCACAGATCATAAAATTGAGAGCTGGAAGAGACCTTGCAGGCTGTCAAGTTCAACTCTTTCATTTTACAGATGAAGAAACTGAGGTCTGGAGAGGTGAACTGGTCAAGGTCACATGGGTTTTAAGTGTAAAAGCGGGGAATCAAACTCAGGACCTTTGACTCTGGATCTAGAATTTCCAGCTGATCTATGGGAATGGGAAGGGGGAAAAAGCCAGTTTTAGAAATGGGCTCTTATTTTTTTCAAACCCTGTGATGATCTCAGCTCTGTGATTACAGTTTAGGGAATGCTTCTGCTGGGGATCCTATGCTCTATTATGATGGTGTCCTGTGTTTCCTCCCAGTCCAAACCTTCCTTTCCTTCTCTTCTACCATTTCGAGTCAAGTTGGTATTTTGTGGGTTGCAGTGGTGAAGATGGAGCATCAGTAGTCCCTTATAGTCTGTAGGACAAAATTCAAACTCATTAAGATCTCCATAATTTGGCTCCAGCCTTTCTTTGTAGGCTAATTTCACCCCACTACCCCTCCCACAGCCTGTATTCTAACCAAATAGACTTGCTTGCTGTTCTATATACACAGCTCTCCAACTTCCTCCTTTGCCTTTGCACAGGTTGTCCTCCAAGCCTGGGATGCTTTCTTTCTTCCCCTTGGCCTCTTGGAGTCTCTATTTCCTCCTGAGTCTCTTTTTAACATTCAACTCAACTGCTGCTTTCTACAAGAGACCTTTCCTGATTTTCCTGAATGCTAGTGCTACTCTTCCCCACCCTCCACAAAACATTTTTGTTGTTTTTGTTCAGTCCAACTCTTCATGACCCCATCTGGGGTTTTCTTGGCAAAGATACTAGTGTGATTTGCCATTTCTTTCTCTAGTAGATTAAGGCAAACAGAGGTTAAGTGACTTGCCCAGGGTCTCACAACTGGTGAGTGTCTGAGTCTGAATTTGAACTCAGGCCTTCCTGACTCCAGGCCCAGTGTACTATCTACCACACCACCTAGCTGCCCTTCCCCAGCCTCCACACAAAATTACTTAACCTTTATTTTGTATCTTTCTTTTTTTTTGTAATAACTTATCTGTATATATGCCTCTCTCTCCAGTGGAATGCAAACTCCTTTAGGGTAGGAAGTGTTGGTTTCTTTTTCTTTGTGTCTGTGTTTGTTGCTTGCTTTCTTTCTTTCTTTGTTTCTTTCTTTCTTTCTTTCTTTCTTTCTTTCTTTTTCTTTCTCTCTCTCCTTCCTTCCTTCCTTCCTTCCTTCCTTCCTTCCTTCCTTCCTTCCTTCCTTCCTTCCTTCCTCCCTTTCTCTCTCTCTCTCTCTCTCTCTCTCTCTCTCTCTCTCTCTCTCTCTCTTATTTTTGGAGGGGGGAAGGCAGGGCAATTAGAGTTAAGTCATTTTCCCAAGGTCACACAGCTAGTAAATGGGTCAAGTGTCTGAGGCCGGATTTGTAGGTTTCTATTTTTATATCCTTAGCCTACTAGCCCAGTGCCTGGCATATAGTAAGCACTTAATAAATGCTTGTCGAAATGTGAATTGAATATCCTGTAGTAATGGAGAGTGTAATAATAGGGATAATACAATCTGCTACTGTGCAACATCTTCCTTTAGGAAGCAGGACACGATCTGGACTCCTGAGTAATATGGAAGTTCCCTATACTTGTTTATCACCCAAGATTCCAGTATGTATTCCACTTCACTGGTTCTGCAGGACCACACCTGCCCACATATGAAAATGTGCTGCTTCTCCAACAGGGCACGATAGATTTCTTTAGAGTGTGATATAGTTGTAAGCCCGGGAGCACTAGGGCCATATAGGTAAAAAGATTTGGGTTTAGAAGAGCAAGATCTGGTTTTTAGCAGAGTTCCTTGAGGGTAGGTACCATGTTTTGTCTTAGCTTTGCACCGAAGGCTCAGTGAATTGCACATAATAGATGTTTAATAAATGCTTGTTGGAAATCTCACATGTTACCTGTGTGACCTTAGGTAAGCCACTTAACTTCTCTGGTTGGCTAGTTCCTCATATATAAAGTGAGGAGGTTTAACTAGCTAGCTCTGAGGTCCCTTCTGTCTCCAGTAGACAACTTGGTGGCATAGCAGATAAAGCACTGGACCTAGAGTCAGGAAGATCTGAATCCAGATCTGGCTTCAGACATGTACTAGATGTATGACCTTGGGAAAATCAATTAATTAACCTCTGTTTGCCTTACTTTCCTCAACGGTAAAGTAAGGATATAGGACTGCTAAGTGACACAGTGGATAGAGCACCAGGCCTGGAGTCAAGAAGATTCATCCTTCTGAGTTCAGATTTGACCTCAGATACTTGCTAGCTATGTGACCCTGGGCAAGTCGCTTCACCTTGTTTGCCTCAGTTTGCTCATCTGTAAAATGAGCTAGAGAGGGGAATGTCAAATCACTCCAGTATCTTGGCCAAGAAAACCCTAAATGGAGTCCCAAAGAGAAAGACAGGACTGATATGACTGAATAACAACAACCAAAATGAGGATGATAATAGCGCCTACCTTCCAGGTGGCTGTCAAGATAAAATGAGAGAATATCTGTAAAGCAAGGTACTTGGCACATAGTAGGCACGTAATAAATACTTGTTCCCTTCCCTTTAGCCTGTGTTTCTTCGAAGATAGTGTGGCAAGTGATATGTAGGGTGAGCTGGACAAAAAAAGCCTAGAGATCCATGAGACAAGTTAGAAAGTTGATTCAGTTGTTTAGCGGCAGGGAGATGGAAGGATTCAGGGCAAGAGGCTTTAAAAAAATTATAAGAAAAACAGATTAGCTAAGAATTCTACCAATCCTTCAAGGCCAAGCCCAATACTATCTCCTCCATGTAGTTATCAATGACATCTTTTAGCCGGTCTGATTTCATAACATCTTGTGCTGTGCCTCAAAGCATTAATCAAATTCCAATGTGTGTCATCATCCCTCCAATATCTTAAGGTTCTTGAGGGGTTTCTTGGGCCTCTATCTCTCCTACTTTAGGGCACAGTGCCTTCCACAGATGTATGTTGAGTGAATAAATTTACTAACACCCTTGTCCATTTGTAGTGTCAACCTCCACCAAGAATCTAGATGTAGCCTTATCAGAAGGCAGAGAGGACTGAAGGACCTCTCAAGATCTCTTCTGGTTCTTAGATCCTATGATTATTTATCATTACACAGATGACCTAATTCTCCGAGGTATCCCCGTGCAGAAACATTGTCCTAGAAGGTTGATGAGTGGATTAATTATTTTTATTTACAAGTGATGCCAAAATTGAAAGTTGTAGAGGTGCCAATCTGTATTGATAGATGGAATTTTCTCATAGTGAGTTCCTCACAACAGTCACAAGTCACAAGTCAGTTCCAAAAGACATCATGAGTGTTGTTCATTGTTTCTGGCATCACGGAAAGTCAGAGTTGGAAGAGACCCTTCCAGAAACAATCTAGTCTAATTCCCAGCTGAAAAAGAATCCCCTTTTGATATACCAAATAAATGTCTCCAAAGAAGAAGATGGAGTGGCTAACATGGAGAGTCAAACCCAGGACCTGACAGTTATTTAGTACCGTCTCCTAACCAGCTGAGCTAAGTGGCCATAACAGTAAGAGGCTTGTCATCATCGTTACTGCCAATACTATACTGCTACTAACAATAGCTGAGGCTTCTATAGCACCGGGCTTAGCCAGCCTTCTATCTTTTGTTCTGGTTCGGAGAGCAATTATCCCCCCAACTGTTAGAATCATTCATTTTCCTATCTTTGGCTGTCATCAGTTCTGCACCTTCTATGGGGGCCTCATGACAACCTAAAAGCCTCAGAGCAAATATAGATTATGCCTATCTGGAGCGTCTCCATTATCTAAGGAACTACTTACTGCTCTCTTAGGACAGAACAAAATAGATAAGCTCGTAAAACAAACCAAAAAGGAATAAGGGAGGGAGGAGAGTGGACTGAGGGGAGAACTTCCTAATTGTTTTATCGGGATTCAATTCTGTTCAATTCAATGTATATTTATTGAGGGTTACTCTATGCAAAGGGATGTGCTAGACTGGGGGGAATCCAAAGGAGTTTATAATTTAGTTAGGGGTTGAGTGTAGACTTAGGGGGCAGGAAATTCATACCCTTCCCAAATAAACAATACAAGGTAAACTGTGAGGGTATCTCCTAGAGTAGAAACCAAGGCCCAAGGACCCTGAGGGAGGGAGGCCATGTTTAAGTTCAAAAGGGAAGCAGTTTTCTATATACAGCATATAGCAGCCCTTTTTGTAGTAGTAATCATCTGGAAACAAAGCAGATTCCCATTGATGGCGGGGGGGAGGCTAAGCTACATTATCACAATGGAATATTACCGTGTTAGAGGAGATGAAGACTATATTGAATGCAGAGAAGCTTGGAAAGACCTACATGAACTAATGCAGAGTGAAGTAAGCAGAACCGAGAACACGATATGCATCATGACCACTACTGTGTAAACAGAAAGAGCGACTGTCACGAAACAATTAAAAGTGAATATTAATTACATAGAGACAAAGAGCAGAGTCCCAAAGGAAAGACTTGAGAAGTCATCTGCTCCTCCCACTTTGTAGAGATGGGAAGCTCCCTGGACATGGAACATTGAACATATTTTCAGATTTTCATAATTGTATTGATAAATCTTGCTGTTTTCTCTCTCCTGTTTTCAATCTTTGTTTTATGGAATGACTCTCTGGGAGTGGGAAAGGACAGGGCTACATGGGGAAATTTAGGTGTTGTAAAAACAAAAGATATCAATAAACTTTTATTTAATTTAATTTTATTTAAAAGGGAGGTAGTGGAATGGAATTGTATTTGGGGGTGCAGCTAGGTGTCACAGTGGATAGAGCACCAGGCCTGGAGTCAAGAAGACTTGAGTTAAAATGTATAAGCAATTATTATTATTAATTATGATTAGGCCTGAGTTTGAATCCCATTTCTACTTACTACCTATGTACCTTTAGGCAAGTTACTTTACTGCTCTAAGTCTCAATTTTCTCATCTATAAAACAGGGGACTGCCCTTGATTTCCCTGTGGTTCCTCCTAAGGCCTATGATGCTGTTATTGTTCAGTTGTTTCAGATGTGTCTGACTCTTTATGACCTCATTAGAGATTTTCTTGGCAAAGATACTGGAGTGCTTTGCCATTTCCTTTTCCAGCTTTTTACAGATGAGGAAACTGAGACAAACAGGGTTAAGTGACTTGCCCAGGGTCACATAGCTGTGTCTGAGGCTGGATTTGAACTCAGGTATTCCTGACTCTAGGCTCCATGCTCTCTGCACTATGGTACCACCTACCTACCCTTTATGATGCTAGCTGAGTACATTATTTAAAAAAATCAATTGAAATCACATATTGTATAGCACAAAAATTTTGACAATAGTTTATAAATACTAGAGGGTTAAATTGGGAACTTTTCCAGCTTCATTAGTGGTGACAAATCTAATGTCATTGTGCTGCACAGTGCCTATGATAGAACTTGGTAATAACATTTCCATGTATGTTACATGCATAATGATAATTAGCATTTCTATAGCACTTTACACAGATCAGCTCACAACCCTCTAAGGCTGATGCTCTGGTATCATCTCCCCCATTTTATAGAGCTAAGGTAACAGCCAAGGCTAAATAGCTTGTTATTGGTTTTACCACCAGTAGGAGAAGGAGGGGGAGAAGGAAGGGAATAAGCATTTATTTAGCACCTATGTGCCAGGCACTGTGTTAAGCACTGTACAAATATCTCATTTGATTCTCACAAGCATTTTGTGAGGTATGTGTTATTATCCCTATTTTACAGTTGAAGAAACTGAGGCAGAGATTTTTTTTAGTGACTTTCCCAGTGTCATAAAGCCAATAAATGTCTGAGGCTGGATATGAACTCAGGTCTTCATGACTTCAGACTCAGTGCATCTCCATCCACTGGGCTGCCATCACCTGCCTCAACACTGAGTCTTAGAGGCAGAATTCAAAGTTGTATCTCTCCCAACAACTTGTCCACTATGTTTTTTGTTGTACCATGGGGACTCTAACATCATGGGGACTCCCTTTTAGGAGATGGAGAGAGCAGCATTCACTCATCATCTTTTCAGTCAGTCAGTCAATAAACATTTATTAAGCACCTACTATGCGTTGCATCCAGTAAAGAGGAGGACAGTTCAGAATAGAATGGAAAATACATTAGATCTGTGTGATTTGGAGCAGGTTACTTGGCCTTTTTTATTCTCTTTGCTCATGAGAAAATGAAGAGATTATAATCTGTAAGGGTTCCTTCTACCTCCAATGTTCTATATATCTATGAGCATCTGGCTGGGTGAGGGTGATCAGGGAAAGCCACTTAAGGACATCTGAGCAGGGCCTTGAAAAAATGGATATTTCAACTGGCAGAGACAGGGGAGGAGGTCATTTCAGCTAGCAGAAAGAGTGAGAATTAGAAAATATAGGGATTTATTTGGGGAGCCAGTGAAGATACAGTTTGGTTGGAATGTAGACCAGGTAGAGACTTAGATGAGATAAAACTGGAAAGGAAGTCACATAGTGCAAGGCCTTGAATGCCAGGCTAAAGAGTTTGGTCTCTCTTCCATAGGCAATGGTGATGCATTGATGATTTTGGAACTGGGGAGGGATATGATCATAACTATGCCTCTGGAAGATTAATCTAATAGTAGTCCAAAGGATGGGCTCCAAGGGGAAAGACTAAAGACAGGAAGACCAATTAAAATGCTGTTTCAGTAGGCTCAATGCGATATGATAAGGAAACTGAACAAGAATGGTGTCACAGACAGTCATGATAATAATTACTATAATAGCTTACCCTCATATAGAACTGTACAATGTATAAAGAACTTTACTTTTTTGTCCCCTGAGAATCTCATGAGGTAGTTCATATGGACATTATTAATTTTGTTTTATGGGAGAGGACACTGAAGCCTGGAGAAGCTGTAGTAATAACAACTTTGCACCTGGAGGCAGAACACCTAGATTGTAGTCCCAGTTCTGCTACTTGTCACCTTGTGTCTTTATGTGTCCTTGGGCAAGTCTCTGGGCCTATTTTCCTCATCTATAAAATGAGGAAGAATCAGACTAAAATGAGTGCTAAGGCCCCTTCCAAGCTCTCTGGTTTCTGATTTTGACCCAATGCTTCCTTGTGCTGTTAGATTGTGTAGAAGGAGATGAGATAGGATTCTCACCTTTGACTTTTTTTCTTACCGTAGCTAACATTATCGCACCAAGGTTAACTAGGGGTCTGTCAACACCCCCCCCCCTAAAAAAAAGAGCACTTGGCTCTGGAGTCAGAGGGTGCAGGTTCAGCTTCCTGTTGTTGCTTTTTAATCGTTTACAATTGTGTCTAACTTTTTATGACCTCATTTGGGGTTTTCTTGGCAAAGATACTGGAGTGGTTTTCCATTTCCTTCTCCCGCTCATTTTACAGATGAGGAAACTGAGGCAAACAGGGTTAAGTGACTTGCTCAGGGTCACACAGCTAATAAGTGCCTGAGGCCAGATTTGAACTCAGGAAGATGAGTCTTCCTGATTCAGGACCAGTTCTCTATCCACTCTGCTACCTAGCTGCCCTGGCCCATTACTAATTAACTGGGCTTCTGTTTTCCCCTATGTGGATAAAGTGAGGGAGTTTGATGACATCATCTGTAGGATCTCTTCCAGCTCTAATATTCTGTTATAGATTTATTCTAGAATTGTAACAGTCTATTTTTAGATGCCTTATCCACCTTCAAACTATCTCTAAGGTTTATTAGGATGCCCTGAATTAATAATAGGGAGTGAGAGTCTCAGCTTGCTTCATGGAGTTTAGCTTCTTGTTTGTCCTGACCTAACCTATTGATCCTAGTGGAGCAGATGGTATTGTTCTTCCAGGAGTCCTAGGGTTATAGAGTCATTTAACCTAAAGAGACATCCCTGGGACTTTCTGGATTTTTCATTTTGTAGGGGGGGGAGGGCCTTTCTTGAAGTGGATTTCTATCAGTGTTGTTGGCATGTAAACACAGGCCTACTAGAGAAAACAGTGATAAGGAGAGGGTCAACAATAAACAGACAGCAGACGAGTTAGTTGACCAAAGCAAGGGCTTTGAAGTGAAGGGAAGTAAATCAATGCACTTTATTAGTTATTCTACTTCAGCTGGCCCAGGCAGAGATGAAGGAACCTGTGTCTTACTTTCCCTCCCCCAACACAAACTCTTTCCTCTTAAGAGATAGGGATAAAAGAAAAAGAGGATACACCAACGCAGAAGACTGTCGCTTTAATTACCCAGTAATGAATTCTGTGTCCCTGTTACAATGACATTAGGAAGGTTAAGATTAATCAATTGAAATCCAGGCAACTTTTATTTTTAGATAACAGTGGCGAAGGGACAGAACAATGGATTAGGAACCAAAAGCCTCCTTGAATTCTCAGCGTGAGCCTTGGAGAGCTCACGTCCACATCTTTGTAGGTGAAATAGTCATCCTTCAAGGGACAGCATGGGTTACTTTCCCTAGTTATCTTTCTCTGATCCCCCAGCCAGAAGTGATTCCTCTTACCTCTGAATTCTTTTAGCTGTAAAAACTGAAAAGCAGGCATACCAGTAATTGCCCTTGACACCTCCTAAGGCGATTGTGAGGCTCACAAAAGAACTCGAGAATATAGATGTGAAAACATGATACAAATCCCAAGTGTTGTTTTTATTATTATTTCAAGGTCTCTCCATCCATCCATCCATCAACAAACTTTCATTAATTGCCTGCTATGTGCCAGGCATTGTGCCTATTGGCAGAAACACAGACACAAAAATGAGATGGTCCTTTTCCCAAAGGAGCTCACATCCTACTAGGACAAGGATTCTTAAACTAGGGTCTGTGAACTTGGATGGAGAAAAAAAAATATTCTAATATAATTGATTTCCTTTGTAATCATGTGTATTTTATTTCATGCATTTTAAAACGCTATTTTTTTTGTACAGGCATTAAAGTTCACAGGCTTTACCAGACTTCCAAAGGGGTTCATGACTCAAAAAAGATGAAGAACTCCTGTACTAGAGGAAGACATTAAATAAAAAAGAGGTTCTATGCAGAAAGTACACAATGATGAGGGGGCATTAATAACTGAGGGAATAAAGAAAGGCTTCTTGTAGGAGGTGGTTTGATCTGAGGTCACAAGATGTCAGATTTGGAAGGATTGCAGAAACGGTTTAGTTTAACCATTTCATTTTACAATCGAGGCAACTGAGGCTTATAGAAATTGTGACCTGCCCAAGATCACAGAGAAAGTAAGTAGCAGAGCCAGAATTTATGTAAGTCCTCCAACTTTGACTCCTACCATGCGGCTTAGCTGGAGGGGAAGATTACAGAAGGATCCAATGGGAAAATTTTGAGTTGTGTCCTCAATTTCTAGGTGGAAGAATCAAGGAGGAGAACTTCCATGCTTTCAGCACCAAAGAAACAGTATTTTCTTCCTAATTTCCCAAGTGATGTTGAAATATCCCCAGCTAAGCACTCTGAGAACAGCATGGAAACACGATAGAAACAAAAGGACCCAACCATCAAGAACCAAGCTGACTTGGAAGATAATTACCTGCTTCTTTTAATCTGGACTGGGGCTCCTGTGTCTTCAAATCATTAAGCAAATATTTCAGAAGAACAAGCCTCAAGGTTTTTTTTTTCTCCCATGCAAAAATAGCCCTCTCTCAATCAATATGGATAATGGTTGCCTTGTACTTTTCTCCAGGGGGTTCCCATTTTCTCTACTTTATCACCTCCCTCTTCTGCCCAAGTGATCAGCTTTCCTAATTGTTTCTCTGGGAAACCCAATGCATATCTCAATCTCTTCACTAAATACACCCAACAGTGGCTCTGGGGATAATCAATAACTCCCTTGCCTGATGGTTCTTTTTATTTTTGATTTTTTTTCATAAAAGGAAATTAAATTGATGCGTGGATAACACCATTTGTCAGGGTGACGCCATTCTTAATTAATTTATTGGGTCTTTGTTCCCTGCCGTGTCTGTGTGGGCGTTTTCTTATTAAAAATGTGCAGCTTGGAGCATCTCTTCTGCTGTTTGCATTTCCCATTAGTTTTAAAAATGAGATCTGGTGCTCTGTCTGAGGCTTTCCTTCAGCTGAGCTCATCCCCCTTCTAACACTTATTAATCTCTCTGCAATTAAAACTTGGTCCCTATGTCACAATTGTTTTCTCTCTGCACCCCGCCCCCACTTCCCCCCCACCCCATCCCTCAGTTGAAATAACTTTTGCTTGGATTACTGAAGCGGTGGGACAAGTGACTGAAGTCTCAGCCCAGGATTCTATCAATCTGTCAGACCCGGCTGAGTGGGCGTGGCAGAGATCTTTCCCCCCTGTCTCTTACAGCTGAGCCCCAGCAGAAGCAAAATGACATCCCCAAGGTCACTCACTTGCTGTTTGCTTATTTTTTCTGGTTTCTAGGGTTCAGTGGGGATAATCATCACATTGTTTCCTGTTGGCTTCCCGTGGCCTCTCATCAATTTGGCCGATGCTGACACCTTCTCAGGTCTGTGTTTTGACACTCTGCATGTGGTTGGGAACCCACTGATGTCCTAGAAAACATTTGTTTGACGAGGTGGGGCCCAGGTCCCTTTAATTTTTAATGTGAGGGGCTTGGCAGACCTCAAATGCATAAGGTCTTTTGATTTCTCTTCCTTTTTTTCCTTCCATGAGAAGCCAGAGAAGCAGTCTCAAGTCCTCAAAACTCCGCAGGCCAGTGCTGGACAGCGACCCCTCAGCTCTCTCTGGCAGTCTTTGAGCTGGGGCTCGTTCCTCTCGCGGTAGGGCTGGCCGCTCACCTCCTTCCCTTTCATTGAAATTTGAAATCAGCTGCGAAGCGTGCTCCCGTGTTGTAAATAATTCCAGGAACCCTGGTTGCTCAGCACCTGGTTGTTAATGACGTGGGGATCGCACTTTTTTTTTTGAGGTTTCTTTTAGAATGTTAATCCCTGCATTTCCTGGAAAGCAGTTTGAAAACCTTGTTTATAGTCTAGAGTGAAATCGTGGAGGTCTGTTCCAAGCCCTCTCTGTTCTTTGGTGAGAGAAAATATTGTTTAGCGAAAAGATATTGGTGGAGTTAGTTTGAAAATGAGCAGATCCGTCGCAGACTTTCTTTTCCTCACTGCCTAGGGCAGTTTGGGGCCACAACACACTGCCGTTGTCCTATTTCACAAGTAAAAACGTAGTGCTACAGTTCACTTCCTTTCCTCAAACAGGTCATCCTCATTCTCTGGTGGGTCGCGATTACTTTTTAATATCCACCCAGGGCACACTCTGAACATCCCCTCTCAAAGCCTAAAGCAGAAATGCTTGGCAAATTCAGGAAGAACTCAGTCTCTTGGGGCTGAAGCAAACTTAATACAGTAATAAAAATTTTATATGGTGTCTTTACCAGTGTTATTTAATTAAGTCTCAAGTTACTGTGTGTTAGGAGAGCCCTGAGGTACAGCTGGGTGACAGATGGGGATACAGAAGAAGAAAACGAAAGGAATGTTTTGGTGTTGTCCTGCATTTCAGTGGTGGTGCTTGGGGTAGGAATGGGAGAGTTGGATCTTTTTGATTCTAGAATCAGAAGAATTTAGAGCTGAATTAAGCCTCTCCTTTTACAGAAAGTCAAATTTTCTATTCGGTTCTGGTCTTTTCACTGAGAAAGCTTGAAAGTCCTCCATTTTATTGAAAGTCCATATTTTGCCTTGGAACATGATACTTAGTTTTGCTGGGTAGGTGATTCTAGGTTTTAATCCTAGCTCCATTGACCTCCGGAATATCGCATTCCAAGCCCTTCGATCTCTTAATGTAGAAGCTGCCAGATCTTGGGTTATTCTGATTGGGTTTCCACAATATTCAAATTGTTTCTTTCTGGCTGCTTGCAGTATTTTCTCCTTGATTTGGGAGCTCTGGAATTTGGCAACAATATTCCTAGGAGATTTCTTTTTGGGATCTATTTGCGGAGGCGATCGATGGATTCTTTCAATTTCTATTTTGCCCTGTGGCTCTAGAATATCAGGGCAGTTCTCCTTGATAATTTCCTGAAAGATGGTATCTAGGCTCTTTTTTTGATCATGGCTTTCAGGTAGTCCAATAATTTTTAAATTATCTCTCCTGGATCTATTTTCCAGGTCAGTGGTTTTTTCAAGGAGATATTTCACATTGTCTTCCATTTTTTCATTCCTCTGGTTCTGTTTTATAATATCCTGATTTCTCATAAAGTCACTAGCTTCCACTTGCTCCAATCTAATTTTTAAAGTAGTATTTTCTTCAGTGGTCTTTTGGACCTCCTTTTCCATTTGGCTAATTCTGCCTTTCAAGGAATTCTTCTCCTCATTGGCTTTTTGGAGCTCTTTTGCCATTTGAGTTAGTCTATTTTGTAAGGTGTTGTTTTCTTCAGTGTATTTTTCAGTATTTTTTGGGTCTCCTTTAGCAAGTCATTGACTTGTTTTTCATGGTTTTCTCGCATCCTTCTTATTTCTCTTCCCAATTTTTCCTCTACTTCTCTAACTTGCTTTTCCAAATCCTTTTTGAGTTCTTCTATGGTCTGGGGCCAGTTCATGTTTTTCTTGGAGGCTTTGGTTGTAGGCTCTATGACTTTGCTGTCTTCTTTAGGCTGTATGTTTTGGTCTTCTTTGTCACCAAAGAAAGAATCCAAAGTCTGAGACTGAATCTGGGCGCGTTTTCGCGTCCTGGCCATATTCCCAACCACCTAACTTGACCCTTGAGTTTTTCAGTGGGGTATGACTGCTTGTAGATTACAGAGTTCTATGTTCTACGTTTGGGGGGGAGGTGCCAGCTCTGTCAGAGCCGCACTCCTCCTTCCCCAAGGACCCCCAGTCCAGACTGGGCTCAGATCTTCGGCAGGCTGTGCACCCCTGCTGTGATCCGCCACTTATTTCCCCCCACCAGGTGGGCCTGGAGCCGGAAGTAACAACAGCTGTAGCTGCCCCACCTCCGCTGCCCCCGGGGCTGGAAGCCGAACCGCGAACTCCTTCCACTCCCGCAGCTTTTCCCACTAACCTTCTCCGCAGTCTTTGGTGTTTGTGGGTCCAGGGGTCTGGTAACTGCTCACGTATTCAGGGCGCTAGGGCCCCCTCCGCCCGGCTTCTGGACTGGATCGTCCACGCCGCTCAGGCTGGGCTCTGCTCCACTCCGTTCCCAGCTCCCAGCTCCCAGCTCCCAGCTCCGTGTGGAATAGAGCTCACCCAGAGACTATCCGGGCTGTCCTGGGCTGGAGCCCTGCTTCCCTCTGCTGTTCTGTGGGTTCTGCCGTTCTAGAATTGGTTCAGAGCCATTTTTATAGGTTTTTGGAGGGACTCGGGTACGGAGCTCACTCTAGTCCGTGCTTACCAGCCGCCATCTTGGCTCCGCCCCCCTGATTTCTCTCCTTTTACAGAAGAAGAAACTGAGGTCCAGAGAGGGAGGTGACTTGCCTTAGTGCTTCCATATTTCACCCACCTGTCTTCATATATATTCTAGTACCTAGCACATTGGGCTAATGGATGGATAGATGGAAAAAGCACTAATCAAACACTGAGCAGTAGCATTAGTTGGAGAAGGAAATGAACAATAAACAATAAAACTAGCATTAGTGCTAAGCACTGTACTAAGCGCATAAATACAAGTGAATATAGTCCCTGCCCTCAAGGGGTTTACATGATAATGGGGGAGACCACACATATGTTTAGGGATCTGGTGGCTAGGGAGGAATGTTTTGGTTTGGACACTTATGGGACTAGTATGTGGAGCCAAAGGAGAATAGACAGAAACAACCTGACACAGAACAATGAAAACATTGATTTCACTCTGGGTCCAGAACTGGAAGGAAGGGGGCTGGGGTGGAATTCAGTGACACAGTGGCTGGTGAGAAGTATTAAGTGCCACATACATGAAAGGGATAGGAGTCAGACTTGTGATTTCATTGGTGAAGGGAACTTCCCGGTGAGGAAATGGCCTCTCTAATGTTGATTGGCACTTTGTCCACAATTTATATAGTGTTAGAGAGTTGCCTAGAGCTCTAAGAGGTTAAGTGACTTATCCAGGGTCACTCAGTTTATATTCAGAGGCCAGACTTGAATCCAGGTCTTTCTGGTCCCAAGGACAGTTCTCTATCCACTAAGCATGCTGCCTCTGCCATTATGTAATAGGCTCTTAATAAGTTTGTTGAATTGAATTCATATGATTAGTCTTACTAAGGATTGTCCTTCCTCTATAGGACTAAGCTGTTATCCTCAAGGCAGACACTGTGAGTAATTCTTCTGCCATCTGGGTCAGGTTTATGTTGGTCCGTCCATGCTTTGCTGTTTAGAACATTGTGATCAGCAGCATCGACATGGAAGAAGCCTGGCTAGGGTTAAGGGTAATATGTGAGGAAGGAATAGGATAGCCACATTCTGAACTGAGCTATGCTCAAGTCACTCTAGAAGCAGGTGCCTTAAGAAAACCCACTTTCAAAAACAGACAAAGCAGGGGTGATTATGTGTCTTTTCCATGAATTCCTTTTAACTGTGAGCTTCCTCTCATGCATTTTAATTTTTTGTTTACAGATCACATCAGTTTTGGGCTGACAGAAATCATCTTATTTCAGCAAAATTTGGATAATAGTTCTTATTTCTTTAGTTTACAGATTACACTTGTTCCTAAACTGTCCTGTGAGGTATGTAGTGCAACTGTCATCTAGTTTTTCAGATGAGGAAACTGAACCTGAGAGTGGTGGCATGTCCTGTCCAAGGACATATAGCTAGTAAGGTGGCAGAACTTGCTCCTTGAAAGTAGAACTATCTTGTCTTTGCATGAAAGTCCATACAAGCCATTTGTGCACCCCGAATCCCAGGGGGTATTACTATTTATTGATGACCTTGAGTATTCACCATATAACACATGGGACTTTATTTGCCACAAAACAGCCAGGGGCCATGGCCAGCCAATTAAAAATACTTGCATTTTTGTTGGTGGAGCTGTGAACTGATTCAACCATTCTAGAGATCAGTTTGGAATTATATTCAAAGGGCGATCAAGCTGTGCATACTCTTTGATCCAACAATACCACTACTAGGTTTATATTCCAAGGAAAACATGAAAAAGGGAGAAGGACCTACAAAAATATTTGTAGAAGCCTTTTTTGATGTGGTAAAGAATTGGAAATAGAGGGGATGCCCATCAATTGGGCAATAGCCGAACAAGTTGTGGTATATGAATGTAGTGGAATACTATTGCGCTATAAAAAATTATGTGTAGGTGGATTTCAGAAAAACTTGGAAAGACTTGCATGAACTGATGCTGAGTGAAGTGAGCAGAACAAGGAAAACGTTGTACACAGTAACAGCAACATTGTGTGATGATCAACTATGATAGACTTCGCTCTTGTCAGCAATGCAGTGATCTAAGTCAATTCCAAAAAAAAACCTCATGATGGAAAATACTATCCACATCCAGAGAAAGAACTGATGGAGTCTGAATGCAGACTGAAGCATACTATTTTCACTTTTTTTTTTTGTTTTTTGTCCTCTCCCTCTTCTGTTCTGTTTCTTCTTTCACAACATGACTAATGTGGAAATGTATTTAACATGATTGCACATGTATAACCTACATCAGATTGCTTGCCATCTTGGGAGAAAAAATTTGGAACTCAGAATCTTATAAAAATGAATGTTGAAAACTATCTTTACATGTAATTGGAAAAAATAAAATGCTATTTACATTAAAAAGATAATATCCATAAAGCATTTTGCAAGCCTGAGAACACTATAGAAATGTCAGCAGTTATTAAAGTTATCCAATCACAAAATACTTGCATTTAAAAAATATATTTACGAGTGTCCCTTATTGATAGATAGATGCATAGAGAAATCATTTATTGAGTGCTTATTATGTGCCAAACATGGTGCTAAGCTCTGGGGATACAAATGTAAGTAAGACAATTTTTCTCAAGGAATTTAGCTTCTAATGGGGGAAGACAACATATAATGATACATAAGAGGGGGGCTTGAAAGGCCCTTATACAAGAGTGAGTCAGCTGGAAAGGAGGTGGAGAAATCTGGAGAGAGGGTGTCATATTGGGACATGAGGGAGCATGGCTGGAGCTCCTTCTGAAATGGTGACCTGGGAAAGATGGTCACCAGGCCTTTAGGGTAAAAAGGTTTCTCTAGAGTGGGAAGGCAGGTGGTAAAGAGGTGAGAAATCTAGAGTGACTCAAGTTGGAAGTACACTCTAATTCCTCCATTGCCCTTGTTTTGTTTTAGGGGACTGCCTCCCTTGCTTTCTGCTGTTGTTGTTCAGTCATTCCAGGCTAGGTGCGCTATCTGCTGCACCGCCCAGCTGCCTTCTGCTTCTTAATGCCTAATCCTTACTATAACATTGACAGTCAATAGATTTATTAAGCATCTTCCGTGTTAAGCAAAGCTCGAAGCAGTGGGGATACAAAGAAAGGCCAAAGACACTACCGGTTCTCAAGAAGCTCATAGTCAAATGGGCGTAACAACATGCAAACAACTCTGTACAAGTACTCTGAGTACAAGATAAATTGGAGATGATCAATGGGGGGAAGGCATTAGAATTAAGGGGATCAGGAAAGGCTTCCTTCAAAGGTAGGGTCTTTTTTTCCTTTGGAGGGGGGAAGGCAGGGCAATTGGGGTTAAATGACTTTCCCAAGGTCACACAGCTAGTAAGTATGTCAAGTGTCTGAGGTGGCATTTGAACTCAGGTCCTCCTGACTCCGGGGCTGGTACTTTACCCACTGCGCCACCTAGCTGCCCCAGAAGGTGGGATCTTAGCTGGGTTTTGAAGGAGTCCTGGCAAGCCAGGAGACAGACATGAGGAGGGAGAAAATTCCAAGCATGAGTCCCAGCCAGCAAAAATCCCCAGAGCTGGGAGTGGAGTGTCTTATTCCAAGTCCAGCAAGGAGGACAAGTGTCGCTGGATCAAAAAGTCTTTGGGGAAGAGGAGGGTGCGATGTAAGGTTTAAGAAGACTGGGAAGGTGCTGGGTGAAGGGCTTTACAAGCCAAATAGAGGATTTTATATTTGATCTTGTAGGTGATAGCGTGCCGCTGCATTTTATTTGACAGTGTGGTGACATGGTCAGACCTGCACTTAAGGAAGATCATTTAGACAGCTGAATGGAGGATGGATTGGAGTGAGGCAGGGAAGCCCCAGGCCACTGCAGTAGTCTAGGCGTGAGGTCATGAGGGTGTGCACCAGAGTGGTGGTAGTGTCTGAGGAGAGGAAGGGGCCTATGGGAGAGATGTTACAAAAGCATTCATTCATTTAGCCAACAGATATTTATTGAGTACATTACAGGCTTAAAGCACTTGTACTAGGTGAAGTGGACGTACAAAGATATCTAAGTTGGAGTCCCGACCCTCAAGGAGCTTATAACCTACTTTTCATTAAACCCACCATCACAGAACACCACTAATTGCTCAAAAAATGAAACTTTTAATATACGTTTAATATTATTGCTATAAGATTTTAATATGACCTTAATATAAGATTGGTGGCTAGATGGCACCATGGATAGAATGCTGGACCTGGAATCAGGAAGACTCATTTTCCTGAGTTCAAATGTGACCTCAGACATTTACTATCTGTATGACCCTGGGCAAGTCACTTAACCCTGTTTACCTTAGTTCCGCATTTGCAAAGTGAACTGGAGAAGGAAACGGCAAACCACTCTAGTATCTTTGCCAAGAAAACCCCAAGTCAGGGTCACAAAGAGTAGGATACGATTGAAAAACAACCAAACAACAATATAAAATTTAAAGGGAACTCAGAGGCACCTAATCTGACTCCTTTTTTTATGTATATATAGCAAGGAAGCTGAGGCACAGAAATCAGTGACTTACCCAAGATCATGTAGTCAAGAGGTGGGAGAGCCATGGTAGGGATTGATGTGACCCCTCCCTGGTCTTTTCAGGCTCTTTTCACTCTTTTCTTAAGAGCTCACATTTATATAGTCCCTTAATGTTTAGAAAGCACATTCTGTATAGCAACCTGGTGAGGCAGAGAGAAGTATTCTCATTTTTTAAGCAGAGGAAACTGGAGCCCTATGAGATTCTGTTTGCCCAGGTCACCCAGCTAGGTCAGGTCAGAGCCAGGACTCACACCCAGGTCTTCTGATATCAAATCTGGTTAGTTTTCCACAACATTGAACATGCTTCCTTGCAATCTGTGCCTTACAAGTGGAAATCCACATCTGCCTTAAGCTTCATCTTTCACATGTCCTTAATATCCTGGTTTCATATGACTTTGTGCAGCGCTCGGAGGAGCCAGTCTTTGAGTGAGACTCTGAGAATAATGAGGCTACAGATGAGGAAGACCTAGTGAATAATTATGTGCTATAGACTGCTGATCGCTGTTTTCTTTGGAATCCCACACATAAAAGAACAGTTCTCTCTAATAGGCATAGGAGAGTCAAGACCATATAAGGCGTTAGAAGCACAGAAACAGAAAAGGCCAAAGTGTATATTCCCAAAGGTCTTTTTATTATTACACTGGTGGTGGGGGACAAGGATATAGCCAGATCATGTTATAGAATTTCCGTGGGAGAGATTGAAATGGAGAGAGAATGTATTACTTCATGTACACAAAGGGATTAGGAATTGACCCAGATAGTGTGTGCTTCAATTTATGTGAAAGATTTGTTCCTGAAATTGGTATAAACATTGAGTTTTAAAAAAAAAAGTCTCATAAACTGAATTCTGCCATTGGTTTGAAGAATTGAGATACGTAAATCATCGTACAGTAAGTGAGAGATGACTGGTGGATAAGATGTGTCTCTGCCGGTGGCCACCTAGCCACCTTGGAGAAGTCTTTGCCCTAAGGCCCCTTTACCTTGGTGGGTGATTCCCTGGCCCACATAGCCATTTCAGAAGAGTTCCAGCCACAGCGTCTCACTCCCTTGCTGGATTCTCTCTTTAGACTTCTATTTCTCTGCTTTCTCACCAGTTTTTTTTCTCTCTTTCCACCTCAGCACCTCTTTTGGGGTTTCCGTCTTTCATCAGAATGTAAGCTCCTGGGGGATAGCGACTATCTTGTTTGCTTGCATTTGTATCCCTAGCATTTAAATACTTAAATATTCTCTCTGTCTCTTTCTCCCCCCTCTCCCTTCTTCCTCCCCCTTTCTCTCTTCCCTCCTCCCTCTCTCTTTCTTCTCCCCTCTCTTCCTCCCTCCCTCCCTTCCCTTCTCTCTTCTCTTTTTCTCTCTCTGTCTCTCCCTCTATCCCTTCCCTTCTCTGTCTCTGTCTGACTCGCTCTGTCTCTTTCTGTCTGTCTCTCTCCCTCTCTCCTCCCCCAATAGGTCTTCCTCTTTTCTCTCTTTCCCTCCTTCACTGTCCCTATCTCTCTGTCTCCATCTGTCTGTCTGACTTTCCCTCTCTCTGTGTGTCTCCATCCTCCCTTTTTTCTCTGTTTCCCTCCCTGCTTTCTCTCTTTTTACTTCCCTCCCTTCTCTCTCCCTCCCTCCTTCCCCCTTCTCTTTCTCTCTGCCTCTGTCTGTCCTCCCTCCCCTTTTCTCTCTTTCTATCTCTGTCTGTCTCTCTTCCCCCTCTCTCTTTCTTCTCCCTCCCTCCCTCCCTCCCTCCCTCCCTCCCTCCCTCAGTGGTCCCTCTCTTCTCTTTTCTTCTGTCTTTCCTTCCCTTTCTCCCCTTCTTTGTCTCTGCCACTCTCTCTTTGTCTCTGTGTCTGTCTGTGTGTCTGTTTCTCTGTCTCTCTCCTCCCCATGTGTCGCTCTTCCTTCTTTCCCTCTCTTTCTCTCCCTTCCCTTCTCTGTCTCTGTCACTCTCTGTCTCTCTGTCTCTCTTTCTCTCACTACCGCCTTGTGTCTCTTTCCCTCCCTCTTTTTCTCCCTTTCTCTCCCTCCCTCCCCTTCTCTGCCTCTGTCTCTCTGCCTCCATCTCTCTGTCTTGCTTTCCCCCTCTCTGTGTGTGTCTCCCTCCTCCCTTTTCTTTCTAGCTGTCTCCCCTCCTTTCTCTCTTTTCTCCCTTCCCTTCCCTCCCTTCTCTTTCTCCCTCTCTCCTTCCCCCTTCTTTCTCTATCTCTCTGCCTCTGTCAGCCCTCCATCTCTCTCTATTTCTCCCTCTCGCCCTCCTACCCTTCATTCCTCTCTCTCTCTCTCTCTCTCTCTCTCTCTCTCTCTCTCTTTCTCTCTCTCTCTCTCTCCCTCCCTCCCTTCTCTCAATGACAATAATATCCTGTACACCTCACAGAGTTGGTGTGAGGAATGTACTTTTTAAATTGTGAAGTACCGAATAAGTGAGAGCTATTAATAATAAAAGGTGGATTTGTGATATTGGTAAACTTGTAATGCTTTTTTCTTCAGTCAGATTTCATCATATCTTGGGATAACCATTGTCTGGGAAAAGGATCTTTGCCTTTTCCCTCTACCAAATATTTTTTCGTTTATTCTTACTAGGTTGGTTCTGACAGATAACTGTGTCTTGAGTGTCTTTATATATTCAGGATTCTCTAAAGGCATATTTGGTGGGTTATTTAATAAGCATCTGGGTGCAGAGGCAAGAAGAATAAGCAGAGAAAAGAAAATGAAACAGCTGAAGTGAACAAATCTTGGAAATGGCATCCCAGCCCAAATAAGTTACGTGGGGAAGGCTAAATTATGTTGCTGTCAGCAGAAATGAAATACAGACTTAGGAAAAATAAGGGAAGAAGCAAGTTTGGTCAGGATGAGATGTGTTGTGCTTGTTTAAATTTTAATGAAAATCCAAATTAGCATCTCAGGAAAGCATCAAGTCCTTTGTTCCAGGGAACAGCTGGTCAGATGTGTTTCATAAAACCCAATACATATAACTTTATTTTGCATTGAGATTCCTTCCCTCCCACCCCACTCCCCTCCTCTCCCTTTTTTCTTTCCTCCTCCTCTCCCCCCTCTCCTCCCCATGGGGATTGCAGCCTAACGGGCTTTGTTGCAGGGTTTTAAGCCTGGCCTGGTTAAATAGTGATGAGAGGCAGAGTTAGAAAGAAGAGAGCCTGGAGAAGACATCTTCTAAAGTCTGCCCGTTAGACCTCAGTGATCAAAGTGGAACATCCAGGTCCTTTAATGTCATGGATGAGACAGAAGAGGGTTAAAGTTCAGACACAGAACATCCTTATGGTAGAAGTGAATTTTTCAGTGGCAATTTAAAGAGCACAGGCAAAGATCACAGTCTTCATTACAATATACACACAACAGGCAATCACTGTCTCCATTACCATTTCCACACTAAACTGAAGAATTTGGGAATGGGAGTGAGTGACATAGATACTAGAAGGGAAATATTCTTGATGAGAAGAAAGGGTTTGGAGTTGACAAGAGCTAGATAAAGGGTTGGGGGGGGGGTGCATAATGGAAGGAAAAGAGGATGGCCTCATGTATAGTAGGTGTTCAATAAATACTTGTTGAGTGAGAAAAGCCAGTGAAAGAAAACAGAAAGCAAAATTCCAGGATTCTGAAGAATAGGGTAAGTAGGATGAAAAGGGACCCTGGGAACAGGAAAGTTGGGCAGTAGTGATGTGCGGAAAATAGCAGAATGTGTAATAAAGCAGAGCGGTAAGCTGGACCATAGTTCAATGCTGAGACACTGGTGTGAAAAGAGGCCAAACACCTTGCTTCCTTTGCTTGGGGCAGGTTAAGAAGGTGTTTTGGTCCTGATTTGGGAACTCCTCCTACCTGAAGTTCATTGTACAGGAGCCTGTCCATCATTCAGCTTCTGTGGTTAGAAAAAGAATATCATTATTGTAAAGGGACAGGGGGGACGTGAATACATTTGGGTTTCCCTCATAAGCATATAATCAAAAGATGATAATTGGAGGTCTGATTAATGATCCTCTTTATATCAATGACTGGCAGACACATGATGGATCTTCAGGAATGGCACCATGTGTCTTCATTATTATTTTCTTTTTGGCTTTGTGATTTTGGCTCTAAGGAGACAGGTTGGGATAGAAGAAAAAAAAGACTTGCTTTTCACCCTGCTGATAACACATTATTCGCTAGGAAGTTTGCCACTGCTCAAAGCTCCTTTGATGTTACCAGGTAGACTTGGGGAATGTGTCATAAAAATTCATTTTTAAACTCTCTGCAGAGAGCTCTGTGATAATCATTTGGTTGTTTTCTAGTCATTTGGACTCACCTCTACCGAACGATGTTGAGTTCATCAGGCGAAACAGCATCCAGCTCTCTCCCGAGCATATCTTATCAGGATGCAGCAAACCTGGGGGTTTATGGGCATTGAGTATTCTGGGCAGTGATTAGGTGGGATTTTGCTCTCCTCTGGCTTCTTCCTGTTTTTCTTATTATTTTCTTTTCTTTTGTCTCCCTCCTCATCTTATGGCTTAAAATATTAGAGCCAGTTTAGAGGAAGGAAATGCAAACCATCAAGGAATAGCTTTGACTGCTGTTGGCCCTTGGATTTTTGCCGTCTGGTTTACGAGGATGGTCTGGGGCAAGTGAAGTCTTTGTTTCCTGAATGATGCTCTTCAGTATGGAATATTTTATGCAAGTTGGAGACTGAAAATAACCAGGTCTGTTTTAGCTACTTTCACTCTTTGGCTCCATTATCGACATTCTTGATCAGAGTGATATAGAATAATAGGAGGGCAGAGGGAATATTTTGAATAATTCCCTTCCAGGGCTGGTCTTAGTAATTCTACAGTAAAGCAGACAAAGCCCTACCCAATCCTTTGTTCCCCTCAGTGGGATTCCTCTCCATGCCTCTTCAGGTGGCCAATATAGTCACTTGTCTTCAACTTAGCTCAAGATATATTTATTAATCAGCTATTGTGAATAAAGCATTGTACTAGGCACTAGTAACACAAAATTTTAAAAGATGGTCTCTGCCCTTAAGGAGCTTAGATTCTACTAAGATGGAAGAGGAATAAGAGAACTTTAAAAAACATAAAAAAGCAACAAAACCTTGTAACATACATAAAATGAAGAGATGGGAAAGGAAAAAAGAACATAATCTACATTTTAAATAACAATCACATAAATACCAGGACTTTTGGCAAGATAGATGAGGGACTGACTCTAAGTCTAGCTCCCTCTCCTCACTTTGAAACATGTACTTGTGAGGTCAAAGATCCAGTGAGAGACTAAGGATGGGGACTGCGCTTAGGTCTGGTGGTCCAGGGCAGAGAACAGTTGTAAGGTTAGGTTGTATACTAAGTGAGCTGCAGCTGGGTGGTTCTGATGCTGAGAGAGGAATGAATCTCAGTTATAGACTCCAGCTCAATCTGAAGCCCACAGTGAAATAACCAGGGCAGAAATCAGAAACCAAATGGGAGCCTGTGGTTCTGTTCTGAATTTGTAGAACTTTCGAGCTGGCTGATAGAGGCTAAGTTTGGCAGCAGTTTACTGGAACTTCAATGAAGGGTGAGCCCATAGTCGTGTTGCTCAGACCCAAACCTAGGTTAGGAAGTGCAGAATTCTGACCAGAACATCAGTGCCTATACTCAACCCTGAGTCAGAGTGCTTTGGACATACTGAAAGCTTGGGGGTCCCCAGCCTGAGCTGTCCCTGACATCCAGGGATAGTACAACATTAAATATCTGGAGAAAGCAGCAGTAGGACCCAAGAGGATGCAAGCATGGCCCAGACATTCTTTATAGAAGTGTGCAGAGCCTGGCCCTACCATAAAATCCAAAGTTAGGAAGTAAAGCTGGAAGAATGAGCAAACAGAGAAAGAATCTCACCATAAAGAATTTATGCTGATGCTGTGCTGACGGGGAGCTCAAGACAAAAGAAAAGAGAAATCTCCAGAAAGAAATAATACAGTAGTAATAATGACTAACTCCTCAGAAATGAGAATGAAACTATTGTAAAGAACCCTCAAAGGGGTTGAGAAGCTTAATAAAATAATTAAAAGAAGATATAAATGGACAAATCAGAGATAAATAGGAGCATAGATGGTTTAGAAAAGAAGGTGGAAAATTTTTCTCCCTACCTTGCTCTATAAAAGCCTGTTTTCAGGAAATGTTCTGATAAACTCATTCTCACTAAGATGTAAATGACTTTACTGGTTACTTTTAAGGATTTTTTTGTATTTTAACAAAAGACAAGGCTCAAATTTATCCCCAAATGAAATTAATGGAAAAATTTCAGGCATGAGTCAAAAGGGGAGTTTTTTTGTTATGTGAGTGGGGTGGGGAAGGAGTGCTTTTCTGGCATTCCTAAAATCAAACCATGTCAGCAACCACCAGCTAAGGAGAGTGGATTCCTTTACTTCCTAAAGAATAAGAGGCTTGGTTCTTTTTTCCCATTAAAAGCCATTCAGGGTCATATAACCTCTACAAAGCAGGCCAGGCTGATTCCCATGAATGCCAGGCCAGTAGGCAGAGTTTCCAGGGGCAACAGACCAATGTTGCTTCCTTCACCCCAATTCTACAAGTGCAGAAATTGCAGGCTATACCACAGGTCAATGCTAGGATATCCTTTTGGGGAGTCCCATACTGGAAGAAGGGTAGTGTTGATGTAATTTTTAGCAATAAATTCTAGTGCCATTCTAAAAGTTTTGATTTGAGGTGTGGTGGCTTTTAGAAAAACTTCTATGTATACAGTCTCTGTTTGCTATACGTTCTTCTAGCCTAGGAGGATTACACAAGTGTAATCCAAAGCCACCTCCTTGACTTGAGCATTTAAAGTAATTTTTCTGTTTGGATCTCGGGTCCACTTCTTGGTTACAGCTTGAAAATGCTCTCCTTAAAGTCACTTGAATTTAGACTTGGCAGAGGTCCTTGAAATCTGCTTTCTTGAATTAGTCTCTTCTTTGTCGTACATATGAAGGAAACACTTTGCTTAACTCTTCAACACTGAACCTGTTGCCCTCTATCCAGAACTAACTCTCAGCTTTCTCTTCTTTGAAAAAGAATCCCGGCTCCTCAGTAAGTATCGCTAGTAAGCCCTTGAGAGATAAGACATAATATGAAGCTTTAGAATCTTTCTTCTTGTTCTTCATTTAAAACAATGTTTTATTGATGCTTCTAAAAACTATGATCATTCCCTTCCCACCCAGTGAGCTTTTCTTCGTAACAAAGAAATACAGTTAAGCAATGCCAACCCATGAAGTGACCATGTCTGGGATTATCAGCAAATTTCTGCCATCTATAATTCTCTACCTCTTCAAGAGCAAGAGGGAAATCTATTTCCTCGTATTTTCTCTGAGTCAAGCTTTATTCATTATTATTGTGTAGTATTCAGTTTCATGTTAGCTTCATGTTTCATGTTCTTTTCATTTACATGTGTATGATTTTCCTGGTTCTGCTTTCTTCACTCTTTATCAGTTCATACAAGTCTTCCCATGCATCTTTCCTTATGGCCTTTCTTCAGATTCAAATGCACACATCAGTTTAACCAAAAAATATTGCATGCCAGTGGACCTTCTATGGGAGAAAACAACATAAAATAAAATGCGAGAAAGGAAAATAATTCTCTCTCTTTGTTCATTAGTTCTCCCTTTAAAATATGTGAACAATCTGTGAGCTTTGGGTAGTGTAGAATGACCTGGGTTTAGTCCTTGTTCTATGACAGCAGGAATTGGAATCCCCTTTCATAGTCCCAACAGATGCTTTTGGCTTCCACACTAGAGTCAGGGATACTGAAATATCTCTCTGCCTGCAAGGAACCCCAATTAATCAACAGATAGTTGAGTTCAGACTGTATGTGTAGTACTGCTCTTGATGCTGTGGGGGATACAAAAATAATTTTTTTAATGATTCCTGCAATAAATAAATACTTTATTGGGTACAAAGAAGGAGAGGTCACTTCTGGTTGGAAAAGTTTTATAGAGGAGATGGGATTGGATTGGATAGGATTGGATAGGATAGGATTGGATAGGTTGGATAGGATTTCTGAGAAAGAGAGAAAGACAGAGCTCTAAGGAAGTTAAAAAACAAAACAAGGGGCATCTAGGTGGCTCAGTGAGTAGAGCACTGACCCTGAAGTCAGGAGCACCTGAGTTCAAATGTGGGCTCAGACACTTGACACACTTACTAGCTGTGTGACCTTGGGCAAGTCACTTAACCCCAATTGCCCTGACTTCCCCCCTCAAAAAAAAAACAAAGAAGCAAACATAAAAACAAAACAAAACAGAGGGGTATGTGTGTGTGTGTGTGTGTGTCTGTCTGTGTATGTATGTGTAGAAAGTAATAATTGACATTTGTTTCACTTTGATCTTTCAAAGTTTTCAAGACACTTTCCATACCTCATCTCATTGGAGCCTCATTACACCCTTGTAAGGTAGGCATTGTGAGCATTTTTTATCCCATTTTTATAAATGAGAAAACTTAAGCTCGGAGTGGTTAAATGACTTGCCTAGTCACACAACTCAAGGATCAGAGGCGGGATTTGAACTCAGTTCTTTCCAATCTGGCCAATCGACCATGCTTCAGTAGAGAGAAAACAGTAGAGAGAATAGCGTTTTTGGAGTGCAGCCTGCGTATAGGGGAGTAGGGTAAATCAGAGTGGATACACAGCATAATAATAATACGAATAATAACTAATATTTACATAGCACTTACAATGTACCAGGCACTCTGCTAAGCACTTTACAGCTATGATCTCATTTGATCCTCACAATAACCCTCTGAGGTAGTGTAATGACAATTTAGATTCGAAGATCTTCCCCACCCACTCATAGGCCATGTGACCTGCTTACGGTACGTCACAGGAAGCCTAAGCCACATGTTGTAGGAGGAGCTTGCTGAGAAGAAAAGGAAGTCACGGGAAATGCAGAGAGAGAGCAGTTAGAGCTGAGGGAAAGAGCCGACCTGTGGTGGCCGTGAGAGTATCTGTGGGAAGGCCCCAGCACTGTTGAATTCCTTACTGCCATGATGGATTGGGCTGATTGGCTTTGGGGTCTGGTTCTTTGGTGTCTGAATAAATGGTTTACTTCTTCTCCCTTCTGTGTGGAGAGTGTCTTATGTTTGGTGATACAGAACCACATAGTCATTTTGACAATTATCTTCTATATTGTGATTACTGCCTTGCTAATACGGGTAGGTGCATTTGTTATCTTCATTTTACAGGTGAGGAAACTGAGGCAAACAAAAGTCAAGTGACGTGCCCAGGGTCACACAGCTAGGGAGTGCCTGAGGCCAGATTTAAACTCAGCTGTCTCTTATCTAATAAATAGATAGAGTTTACATGGCATTAAATTTGTGAAGGACTTTACATATATTATTTCATTATATCCCCGCAACATGCCTGTGGGGTAGGTATTTTTATTATTATCCTCATTTTACAGTTGGGGAAACTGAGGCTGAGAGAAGTTAAGCAACTTGCCCAGATTCACGTGCCTAGTCATTATCTAAGGCAAGATTTGAACTCGGGTCTTCCTGACTCTACATCCTGTATCTGCTATGGTCTTGAATTTCCTAGAGACAGATCATAGGAGACTGTGAAAGACAGGCAGAGAGTTTGGAGTGGTTGTGGTAGCTGAGCTATTTATTAAAATTGTAGTGGATAGAGTGCTGGACTTGGAGTCAGGAAGACCTGGGTTCAGATCTTGCCACAGACATCGTATAACCCTGGGATAGTCCCTCAAAGTTTCCACATGTTGGAATGAGGGGTATGGACTCTCAGATCCCCTCCATTTCTAACTCTGTGCTGCTATGATTTGGTAAAGTCTCCCAGGCTCTAAATTTTGTCATCTGTGGTATGAGATACTAAGACTGATGATCTAATATGGGCTGAGGTAAAATAAAATAAAAATACATCCAACCCTAAAATAATGCTAAGACTAGCGGGTTCTGCAGGTGGAAGGTAGCAGCCACCTCAGAGCTTCTTGCAGACACAGAAAGGTGGGCTTGGCTTCCTCGCGGGGATTTGACGAAGGTCTGTGGAGCACTTTATGTCAGCAGGTTGCTTAAACCAGAATTTTTGTTCGTTATCCCCACAAAAACCCAGAGAGGAAGATTAGTTTGTTTATCCTGTTTTGCAGAAGATGTACATAGATAGAAACACAGAGAGACTTTGTTACAACATTCCTTCCGTTAGCATTTTACCACAGATATCAGCCTGAGCTTCCCCGGGTCCCCAAGGGGAGGTGTCTATTACCCTAGAACAGGAGTGGGGACTCTGCAGCCTTGAGGCCACGTGTGGTCCTCTAGGTCCTCAAGTGCAGCCCTTTGTCTGACGAAGGTTCCCCATCTCTGCCTTGAACCAGGAGGGCAGAGATGATCTTGGGAGGAGGCAGACTAAGCTAGGTGACTTATCCTTGCCCTAGAACCAGGAGGGCAGAGATGATCTCGGGAGGAGGCAGACTAAGCTAGGTGACTTATCCTTGCCCTAGAACCAGGAGGGCAGAGATGATCTCGGGAGGAGGCAGACTAAGCTGGGTGACTTATCTTTGCTCTAGAACCAGGAGGGCAGAGATGATCTCGGGAGGAGGCAGACTAAGCTGGGTGACTTGAGGGGCCTCCGAAGGTTTTTTCTGCTTGCTCAGTATAACACTTCGCTTCAGTTTTCTTTTATACCTCTCACGTGGTCTAAATATTCGACAATTAGAGATTAATTTCTTTGGGTATTAAGACTTCAGTTTTCAACAAGCTTCTGGGGAAATGAGGGGCATAAGATAGGCTCTGGGGTGAGAGTTTTTAACCTCTTCTGTGTCATGGACCCCTTTGTCAGACCACTGAAGTCTATAGACCCCTTCCCTGAATAATGTTTTTAAATGTGTGAAGGAAACCGATTATATTGAAATATGGTTATCAAAATATTAAAAAGCAAACAAAATATAAAAAAAGAAACCTTATTTTACAGATGGGGAAAATGAAGCCCAGAGTTTCTTTTTTAGAGGGGGGAAAGCAAGGCAATTGGGGTTAAGTGACTTGCCCAAGGTCACACAGCTAGTAAGTGTCAAGTGTCTGAGGTCAGATATGAACTCAGGTCCTCCTGACTCCAGGGCTGGTGCTCTATTGGTTATGCCACCTAGCTGCCCCTGGCCCAGAGATTTAAGTGACTTGCTCTGAGTCATACAGCTAGTAGGTTATATGGGGTGGGAGTTGAACCTAGGTTTTCCCAATTCCACTACAGCATGCTGCTGTTCAATTTTTTTAAAAAAATTTTTGATGGTACCTCTGATTTCACTGGTATAGGGGAACTCCCAGTGAGCAACTTCCTCCACCCCAGCTGACTGCCACCTTCCCTGAAACTTATAGTCCTAGAGAGTTGATTGGAGCACTGAGAGGTTAAGTTACTTGCGCAGGGTCACACAGCAGGATTTGAAGGTGGAAGATAGTAGAGGAGCATAGGAATGGGTACACAATGCATGGCAGACTGACCTGGGAGGTTTCTACTGAGACATGGCTATTGTGAATTCTTGGTCCTTTTGCCTAGAGCTTTTGCAGTATATTTGGGAGAATCAAGAGTAGGAAAAGTGGTTGGTATATGGAAAAAGTCTGTCTTAATCTAAGGGGGAGGCCTGTGCTGTTAAGGAACCCCCAAGGTCAACGGCATTTCATTCTGAAAACTAATGTCCAAGTTGCCTCCTCCCCCTTTGAGTATGTTCTCAGAGATGGACCACGGATGGATGACAGAATTTATAGGACTCTCAGTTGCATGGGTTTTAGCTTTATTTAGTGATCCATTGAATTTGGAGGGCAACAGGGGGAAATAATTTTTTCTCTCTGCACCTTTACACCCAGGTTGCTGGCATTGGCTCAACATGAAGATGTCAGTGCCTTGGGGGCCTGCCCAACTCAACAGGTTTTTGCCTACTTGGTTTTGGTGAGAGTGGCAGGCCATTCATACGGCCAGCCACGGTGAAAAATAACGAGTCTGGAGCTTGAAGACATGGGATCAAAAATGGGCTCTGCCACTTACTACTTGTGTGACTTAGGTTAATTTACTCCCCTTTTGTGGGACTCAGTTTCTCCCACTGTAAAATGAGGAGGTTGGACTAGATGACATTAAATGTCTCTGCTGGCTCTAGATCTGTGGTCTCACTCAGGTGTTAGGATGGGACTGTTTGCAGGATAGCTGCATTTATCACCCAAGGTTAGAAGAGTGTTAACTGCCCAGCTACTGATATTAAGCACCATTGAAACCCACTCATGGACCCCACCCAAGGGTGGCTCTAATTTCTGCATTTTTGGCCTCCTTGGCTGCTGTGACCATTTCATACATTTGTATCTCTTTATCACTTCTGGCATCTTTCCCCTTCTCTGTCCTGATATAGCTACCCTTGTGTGGCCACATCACCTCTCTTCTGGAGAACTATAATCACCTCTTAATTGATTTGCTTTCTACCAGTCTTTCCCCTCCCAGATCCTTTTTCTACACAGTTGCCAAAATAATCTTCCTGAGACACAGGTCTGCCCACGTCACTCCTTTGCTTAAAACCCTTCAGTGGCTCCCAAGTGTGTTGAAGATCAAGGCCTAGCATTCACAACCCTCCACAATCTGCCTTCCACCTCCCTGTCTGGCTCCCCTTTATGAACCCTATCTTCTGGCCAAATTGGATTACTAGGCATTCCCTCTAGTCAGGATTCCACCTCCTACCTCTCTACATTTTTTCATCATCCCCTATATCTAGAATTTATTCCTTCTTTATTGCCACTTCTCACAATCCTTGTTTTCCCTCAGGGCTCAGCTTTGAGGTCACCTCATTCAGGGCATTTCTCCTAATCTCTGAAGTTGGTAGGGATCCCATTTTATAGTTGAGAAAACTGAGGCAAACGGAGATTAAATGACTTGCCTAGGATTGCATAGCTACCAAGTGTCTGACGCTGGATTTGAACTCAGGTCTTCTTGGCTCTAAGCCCAGTGCTCCATCTTCCTGCCCTACTTATTCATTTACATTATGTTCTCCCAGCAGAATGTAAACTCTTTGAAGGCAGGGACTGCTCACTCACTCATTTATTCATTCATTTATTTTTATCTACCTGCTGTGTTCATAATAGGCACTTAAATACTTTTTTGAACTGAATTGGCACTGAATTGAAGTGTGATTATCTTTCAAAACTTCAGTGATGGAAAATGCTATCCACATCCAGAGAAAGAATTACAGAGTCCGAATGCAGATTGAAGCAAACTATTTACTCTCTCTTTTTTGTTTTGTTTCTTCTTTCTCGTGGTTCATTCCATTGGTTATAATTCTTTGCAACATGACTAATGTGAAAATATGTTTAATGGGAATGTATATGGAGAGCCTATATCAGAATGCATGCTGTCTTGGGGTGGGGGAGGGAAGAGAGGGAGGTGGAGAAAATTTGGAATTCCAAAGCTTGTGGAACTGAATGTTGTAAACTAAAAATAAATTAATTAATTTAAACAAACAAACAAACAAAACTTCAGAGTTCAAATAACGTTGTACCTGAAATAAGCTATTAAAGAATCGAAAATGACCTTAGAGGTCATCTAGTCCTACTATTACCTGAACAGTAATCCTTTTGTCCTTCTTGTGCGAGTTATGTATGTCCTGACCATCATCATCATCATCATCGCTATCACTTATTTAGCACCTATTAAGTGCTTTACAAATATTATCTCATTTTAAACTCACAACAATCCTGGGAGGTAGTCGCTGTTATCATTCTCATTTTACAGGTGAAGAAATTGAGGTAGAGAGAGGTTAAGTGACTTGCCTAGGGTCATACAATGAGGAAATGTCTGAGGCTGGATTGGAACTCAGGTCTTCCTGATTCCAGGTCCAGCCCACCATCCCCTGTACCACCCAGCTGCCTCTAGGGTCAGGGACTATAGTTACTGGTTTATGACAGGCTACGTAAGACCATAGTTCTGAAGCTAGAAGTGACTTTAAGGGTAATTTAGTCCTACCCCTTATTTTAAAGATGAAGGAACTGACCCTGTAGAGGTGAGATTACCCGCCCAAGGGTATGCTGGTGCAGTGTAAAGGAATTGTTTATTGTTCTTTACTTTTAAACTCCTTGTTTCCTTTTCCTATTACAGCTCAGGCCCTTTCCAAACCCCTGCCATCTGCCTTCCGTGCTCCCACTCATGTGATATGAAATGGAACTAGAGGAAGTCAAGCGACCATGCTGACTGATTCCACTATAAATTTATGTTATCTAATCTGACTTGGCTTTTCCTGTGACAAGGAAATCCTTTAATTCTTCCCTAATTGACTCTTCATCTGACTCCCCACTGAAGTTGTTCAAAACTTTTTCTTCTCCCCTTCTAACTCTCCCAAACCACTTCTTTTTCAAACCTCTCAGCTGAGGACTCATGCTTATCAGAGGAGGCCTGTGAGAGGCTTTCTTCCCTACTCTACATCTCAAACTCCCTGGACATCCCCTGCCCCTTCTCTCCCCTACCATGGTCTCTGATGAAGAGATAGTGCTTAACTTTGTGAAGGCCCGCCCCTTTATCTGTATCTTTGATGCTGTCTTTTCCCATTTCTTTCCAGCATATTGATCCCTGCTCCTGCCCCCATCATCCTTTTTAAACTCTTTTATGTGGCTCTCTCACCTTTATCTACAAACATATCTAGTCTCCTCCATCTTTAAAAGTCCCTCACTTGAACCTGCCACAGGGTCAAGTGATCATCCTCTATCTTTCTACGCTGGCACAGACAAACTCTTAGGGAAAAATGTCTAGAAAATTTGCATCCAATCCCTCCTCTATCACTCACTTCTCAATTCCATTGTCATCTGGCTCCTGACTTCATTACTCCCTGGTGCCACTCTCTCCAAAGTTGTCAGCATCTCCTCACTGCTGTACCCAAGGGCTTTTTACTCAGTTCTCATGCTTCTTGATCTCTCTACCATACTTGACACTGTTGATCACAGTCTTCTGACTATTCTGTCCTCTCTAATTTTTGTGACAGTGCTCTCTGGCTCCTCCTTTCACCTGGTCAACTGCTCCATCTCAGGTTTCTTTGCTAGATCCTCATTCATGTCCTGCCCTGCTAACTGGTAGTACTCCAGGGCTATGTACTGGCCCTCTTCTGTCTTGACAAACTCTCTGTCTCTGTCTCTCTCTGTCTCTGTCTCTCTCTCTGTCTCTCTCTCTCTGATGTCATCAGCTTCCAGATGACTCACAGATCTGTAAATCCAATTTTTGTCTGTCTTCCAAGCTCCAGTTCCCAATCAGCAGCTGCTTATTGGACATTTTGAACCAGATGTTCTATGGGTGTCACCAATTCAATATGTCCAAAACATCATTTACTCCCAAATTCATTCCTTTTCCTTACTTCCATTTTTCTGTTGAGGGTATCCCCATTTCTTCAGTCCCCTAGGTTTGGAGTCATTCTGAACTCTGCTTTCTCTCCCTCACCCCACATATCCAGTCAGTTATCAAATCTTTTAGAATTTACCTCCCCAGCATTTCGTGCATTGGCCTCCTTCTCTCCATTCACATTCACCACTGCCTTAGTTCAGGTCCTCATTCTCTCTTGCTGGGATTATTACATAGTCTACAAATTGTTCTTCCTGCCCCTAGTCTCTCTTTTCTCCAGACTATCCTTCACACAGCCAGCAAAGTGATCATCTTAATGTACAGGCCTAACTTTGTCAGTTACTTGCTCAGGAAACTCTAGCACCAAATACAGACTTTTTGTTTGTGTTCAAAGCCCTTCCCAACCTGGCTTTAGCTTACCTTTCCAGATTTACAGCATACTCTGCTTTCTAGCTGAACACACCTATTTTCTCTCCCTCCCACTCGGCATCCTATCTCTCATCTGTGCAGGACCCCATGCCCAGAATGTAGTCCCTCTTCATTTCTAAGCTTTAGAATCCATAGCTAGTTTCTCCCAAAGCTCTGCTAAAGTACCACCTCTTACTGAGGCCTTTCTTGATTCTATCAGCTGCTTCATCCTCCTGCAATTCCCTTGTACCTGTTTTACCCTAGACATGCTATTTCCACCAATAGATTGTGACCTCCTTGATGGCAGGGATGCTTTCATTTTGTCTTTGAACCTCTGAGTGCCTGGCAATAGTAGATGCTTACTAAATGCCTGTTGATTAAGTGAGAGCTGGAATTTGAATCCAGGCCCTTTGACTTTAGTAGGTGGTTTTTCTGTGTTCCATGGAGAATAGGAGTTGATCTTGAAGAAGTGGACATTCATACTTAATGTCTGGTTTAATAACACATTTGAAACTAAAACAGGCCAGCTTCATCAAATGCTATATGTTTCTCTTCTATCTATCGCATCATATTGAAAAGAAAGCACCCAAACAAACACAAACACTCAGTTATGTGAGAAATGGTACAAAGAAGCATTTGTTATAGTAGGGTCACATATACTCAGAAACTCATCTAGGAGCTTGAAACATAACAAGATGAATTATAGATATCCAAAATCATAAGATCACAGATTGTTAGCTATAAAGGAATCTTGGAAATTCTGTCATTAGAAATGAAGAGAATTAGGCCTGATGATGTGGAAGTAGCTTGCCCAAGGTCATATACTAAGTTAGTGGAAGAGCTGGGACTAAGATCCGGGTCTTGAAGAAAATTGGAAAGGCCAGAGTTTATAAGACATGAATGGGAAGGATCAGGCCTGAGACAGGCCTGGCAAATCGTGAGTCCCACATCCAGAGAGGCAATGTGATGTATTGTACTAAGTAGTAGATTTGGAGTCTGGAAAACCCGGTTTCAAATCCCTGCCACTAAGGCTTGCTAGCTGTACAAATATAAAGAAGTTGCTTTCAGTTCTTTGAGCCTCAGCTTCCTTAACCATAGAACAAGGATGGACTAGACAGTCTCTGTGGATCCTTCTAGTTCTAGATGTATCATCCTATGAGATGAGAGGCAATCACAGGGATCTGAGATCTCATTTATTTGTAGACCTTTACAGCTGGGTAGGAATGTAAGGATCATGCCATCCTCATTTAACAGGAGAGGAAATTAGGTCCAGAGAGATGATGACTCACCTCAAGGACATACAGCTAATTTGTGACAGTTGTGCCAATCTGCATTCAAGGAGAGAATTAGACCCAGAGGTGTTAAAGTGACTTGTCCAAGGTCACACAGCTCCTTAATGGCAGAGCTGGGACTAAAATTCAGGTCTCAGAGAAGATTAGAACTCCCAGGGATATGAGACTTTAGCTATATACTCACTGTAGGCAAAAAGGGGACCTGAGAAAGGCCCAGAACTTTTATTTTGGTAGGCTAAATTCCAGGACTTATGTGACATCATCTGGCCTCCCACCTTCAAGTGGCACTTCCACCTCAGAGATATAACCTGTGAGAATAAATTCAACTCTGCTGATAAGGTCTTTCTTCCTTCTTTACTTTCTTTTTCTTTCTTTCTTTCTTTCTTTCTTTCTTTCTTTCTTTCTTTCTTTCTTTCTTTCTTTCTTTCTTCTCTCTCTCTCTCTCTCTCTCTCTCTCTCTCTCTCTCTCTCTCTCTCTCTCTCTCTCTCTCTCTTCTATTCCAGTCACTGTAGCACTGTAGTTTTTCTGGTCCATGGTATAACTGATATGGCAGCTTGCCAAACATATCTCAGACAAATATCTGTATTGTTTGTGGTGCGATTGGGACTTCCTGTCTTCCAATTTAGTTTTCTGTCTTGCTTCTTGCTGTCTGGGTCATTTGAAATTACATCTGGAGCTTCCTGTTTTGTAAGCCACTGACACCAGTCATTCGACTTTAGAAACCAGAAGGGTCAAGTTCTGCCCCAAAATTGGAGGCTTTAGTCACTTGTTTTGTTAGAATAAATGAGATTTGCGTACAGGGAGCTGTCAGGTGCCTCACTGATTTTCTCAGAAGCAGACACTTCCCTATTTACAAGTTTTTGTTTTTTGACCCATTGTGGTTCACTCTATCTTCTTTGGAAAGGAGAAAAACTAAAACCAAAATGAGGCAAGGACAACTCTCCCTGAACTGAAATTCTCTTTCAAATGGGGGTCCAATTCCTTCCGCCAGGATGCTTTGTACATCAAAGTCTTTGTTCTATGTGTCAAAGCTATGTCCTTTCAGTTTTTTTCTGGCTCACCGCTCTCCCTTTCTATCTCTTTGGAAGTGGTCTGCTCTAGTGAAAACAATCCATGGTTTGTATAGCATGATTAGTATTATGTGACCTTTCCTGAGGGTCAGCATGAAAGGTTGCTTTTTTCTGATATATTCAGTCCTCCAAAGGAAGAGGAAAGTTGCAACCATAAAACCTGACCTCCATTTCACTTTCTTCTCTTTTTGCCAGGCAGGTAGAAAATGAAACCTCAAGGTATGTAAGTTGGTGGTCAGGAAACTATGACATAATGGATAGTGCACTGGACTTGAAGTCAAGAGGACCTAGGTTTGGATCCTTACTGCAGGGACTTGGGATCATAGGTCTAGAATTGAAGAGGAACTCAGAAGCCACTACCATCTAGTCTAATACCATCATTTTGAAAGAGGAGGAAATTGAGTCTTTGGAAGATTAAGTGACTTGCCCAAGGTCACACCATTAGTGACAGAGCTGGGATTTGAACCTTGATCTAGACTCTAAAACAGCGTTTTCCCTCCACATGCTTTCTCCCTTACTAGCTGTGTAACACTGGGCAAGTCATTTGCCTTGGATAATAATAGTGCCTACCTCATGAGTTGTTATGAGGATCAAGTGGGATAACACAGTCATGCAAAGAATATTAAAGCTTCAAAGTAATAAACATGAGCTTTTATTACATTCATATTTTCATTTGTACAACCTCCCAGAGATTTGGGTATGAAGATGTTCATTCCTGGTGTATGCCTAATTTATGTTGTAGAGTTATTCTGAGCATTTAAAAAATAATATTTTATTTTTTTAATTACATGCAAAAATAATTTTTAACATTCTTTTAATTTTTTTTTTTGATTTTCAAATTCCTTCCCTTCCTCCTCTTCCCCCTCTTAGATGGGAAGCAATTTGATATAGGTTATACATGTGCAATCAGAGCATTTAATTTCTATAAGAGAATATTTCTAAGAGAATGAAAAAAATAGGCTTAAAAGCCTGTAAACTTCCAGGGGAAACTCTATAAAACCATCCAACTCCAGACTTGGCCCACTATTCCTTCTGCATATGAATCCTTGCTAAATGAGGGGCAGGATTTGAAAACGAAAGTCAAGAACAATTGGAGAATCACTTATGGGCATGTTTAGTTGGCATCTCTTCTGGCCTCAGCCAAACTTCACAGAGGCACCACTCCCGTAGGGAAGGAAAACATCTGATCTTTTCTGTTTCCCAGGGACTTGGGGCTGTTGCTGGAACAGGGCCATGTCTGGCTGAAACTAGGAGGAGACAAAATTTTTTCTCACTCTACCTTCATGATAGGCTGTGTGGAACTTTGTGGGTGTGGAAGAGAAATGTTGGCCTTTTTCCCTAGTGTTGGCTGAAATAAGCTGTAAAGCCTCCTATGTCATTGGATACTACAAGTTGAACTTCTTTCTTTATCTGGGCTGATGAGAGAGTGGTGAGGGGGAGGCTGAGGTTACACATACACAATTCACATAAACATATACATGCACATACGTATGCGTACATACACACACATGCAGCACATACATACCTCCACATATGTATCCATACACTTTATTTCATCTCTGTGTGTACTCCAATCAATGGTGATCACAACCCAACAACTGGCTGGGTGAGATGGCCACTGAGGTCTCTTTTGACTCTCGAATTCTGTGATTCTTTAATTCAATATTTATTAAATGCTACTGAGTGACTATGGGCAAGTCCCAATCTCTGAGTGCTCCAGGTTATTCTCGAAGACTATAAATTCCTAAAGAGTTGCCAGGCCCTATGGATGGACAGTATACCACAAGTTTGGACCTCTCCTCTCCTTCACCCTCCCTGTGAATGACTGGGCTTGGGTTACAAAGATAAAAATAATACTGTCCTTGCCCTCAGGGAGAGATACTTTTGACTGAGGGGATATACTTTATACATAGGCGACTAAAGATAAAATATATGTGAAGTAATTTAAAGAGGCCATAACAACTGTTTGTTTTTGCTGTTGTTCGGACATGTCGAACTCTTCCTGGCCCCATTTTTTTTTCCGGCAAAGACACTGCAGTGGTTGGCTATTTCCTTCTCCAGCTCATTTTACAGATGAGGAAACTGAGGCAGACAGGGTTAAGTGACTTGCCCAGGGTCATACAGCTAGTATGTGTCAAGGCAGGATTTGCACTCAGGTCTTCCTGACTCTAGGAATGGGGCTGTATCTGTTGCGCCACCTAACTGCCTGTAACAACTGTGGAGATTAGGAAAGGATTTGGGGAGAGGGATCAGGAATTATCAAATTGCAGAATATCAATGCTGGAAGTGATCTTAGGAGACATTTAGTACAATCCTCTGGGTTTATAGATGATGAAATGGTTTGCTCAAGGTCCCGTAGTTAGTAATGGCAGAGGCTAAACTTGAGAGGAAGCAGCCATGCTATGGCCTTCCACTATAGCACATACATACCATGCACCCTCCAAGCCCTCTCATTCTGGAGAATTTCTTTTTAATGAACAGGAAGCTTTTCTCTGATTCTCTCTCCCATCCCCCAAGGTCTCTGTCCTCCCCCTCACCCCACTCTACCCCACTATCTCTGGCTCTGTATCTCTCTCTCTGTTTCTGTCTTTCCTCTCCCTCTCCCTCTCTGTCTCTCTTTCTCTCTCTCTGTCTCTTTGTCTCTCTGTCTCTTTGTCTCTGTCTCTCTCCCCTCCTCCCTCCCTCTCTCCCTCCCTCCCTCCTTTCTCTCCATCTCTCCTCTCCATATCCATCTGTTTCCTCTCTCTCCTCTCCTCTTCTTTCTCTCGTCTCCTCCCTCTTCCCTCTCTATCTCTATCTCCTCTCCTTTCTTTTCTTCCCTCTCTTCCTTCCCTTCCTTCCTTCCTTCCTTCCCTCCTTCTCCTCTCTTTCCTCCTCTTCTCTTCTCTCTGTCTCTCTCCCTTTCCTCCTTCCTTCTTTCTCCATCTACCTCTGTCTGTCTCTTGAACAATATCTTGGGGGCAATCAGCACTTGGGTTTTCTGTCATCTCTCATTCTTAGTGGTTGTCTCAGTATTCTCAGGTAATATAATATGACTATAAATTACAAAGCACCTCAATCTTAGAAGAATCAAAATTACAAATAACTCAGAAGGGTAACAGAAAGATGCAAGTGGTTGCAAGTTGGTTGCATCATGTTACTAGCAATGGCTTCTAGGACGTTAAGGAGGACATATTTGTAAATATGTTTATATGTGTATATACATTCTATCTATCTATTTATCTGTCTGTCCATGAAGGAAGAGTCCAAAATAAAAATGAATTTAGGAACTTTTTCAAATTACTATGTTTCAGAACACCATCAAAAATGTTACCAACTTTATGTTGCATCAACTGTGAATCCTATCTGAGAGACAGTGTGGTGTAATGAGTAGAGTACTAGACTTGCAGTTAGGGTGACCTGAATTCAGATCCCTCTTCTGATACTTCACTGTTTGCTCTGAGCTTCAGGCCAGTCTCTAAGACTCACCCACTAAGTCATGGGCAGGTTGGAGATTGTACTGACATAACTGTGACTGGGATGATGTAACGTGGGTGTAATTGATACCCAAAGCTTTCAATATCAGGTCTGTTCCTATGTGATAGACCTTATGGGAGGGGGTGGTAAAGGGGAGAGGGGAAAGGCACCCTACATCTTGAGAAGCCTAGATTGAGGAAGTGAGTGTGGGAAGTTGTGTAGTTCAGTGGAAAGAGGGCTAAATTTGGAATCATAGGAACGTGTGTGGCCTTGGGCCAAATATTTAATATCATTTTTCTCATCTGTAAAATGAGGGGGTTGAACCAGATGACTTCTGAGGTTCCTTCCAGCTTAGACCTATAATACCGTTATTCCATATATTTAAAAATAGCAATGAAAGACTGTCATAACATAAATGATAATGTCTATGGGATAATAATTCATCTGACTGGTCCCCGCTTTGTACATACTAGGCTAATGGAATTAGGTGAGCCTAATACTTTTTCTTTCTTTTCAACGAATAATAAAGAAACATTAAAAATCAAATGCCTTTCAAGAGTCTACCAAATGAAGGACAGCATGGAATAATAACCTGCATTTCTATAGCACTTTAATGGTTCAAAAGCACTTTTTATAATGTTCACAATCACCACAGGAGGGAGGTAGGAGTGTTGGAAAACTGAAATAGAGAAACAAACCTTCAGTCTGTGGTAGCACTGAATCTCAAGGTTTCTTTTTGGTTGATCAAGTGAAATACCATATCTAAGGTGTTTTGCCAAGCTTAAATCACTCTGTCAATGTGGGCTATCATCATCATCGTCATCACCATCGCCATCATCACCATCATTAGTGATGTTCAAAAACAACTTGAAACCCAGGATGAAAGAAAATTAGCCGGCTATAATAATAGCAGTAGATAAGAAACTCACTTGAAAAAAGTTAAATTTAAGACTGCAAATAAGAGAGTGTGATCATGTCCAAATGTCCCAAATCTTCCGACTTAAGTTAGAGATACACAGCAACAGGAAGTTTACAAATTGGTCTGAGTCAAGATCCTCTTAAAGTTGACCCTTAAACGCAGGTGTCCCAGCAGCAATTTTTTCTGTAGCCATTTTATGGGATTTCACAAAATATCACGTCCTTAAGCTCCCAAATTGAATATTTACCCAAGTCTTTACTGTCTGGTAAGGAATGAATGTTCATCCCATTTGGCTGAATTCTGTCTCTGGTTGTCATGTCCATTTTATCTTTCCCTTTCACTTTGTTAGCTTCTGCTCAGACTCTAGAGAAATCACATGGTATATAACTAATCTCTGGAAGCCCTAACTCCCTTAAAATACCACCCATTGACTTGGAATTATGGATACTTGTCTATTCTGTTCAATTCAACTCTTACCGTTGCCCTGTTAGTCTTTTTTTTGAAGAGCACCCTTCTCCCTCCTTCTACCAAGGCTGTGACCCTCAATCATGTAGAACTCTGTCCCGCTTTATGCCTGTCAGTCATGCCTAGTCACTCATTGGCTCAGCTACCACCCTCCTTTGGCCATTCCCATTCCTACCAGGTCAGTGTACCTTTTCATTCACCTACCTTAAAGTCATGGTTAAATAAACAGTTTAATTAGATTAGTAGAAGCATGTTAAAATCAATAAAGTATTAGATACTTCCATCTTAAATTGCTACGTTCAAACACTTCCCTGCTTGAGCTTCTAAGGCAAACTACATCTCAGGCTGGAGTCTGTTTCTATTCTCCTCTATCTTCTAACTCATGAGAAAGATAACTGGGATGTTTACTGGTTTAATAAAAACTCCCATGTTCACATAGTGCAGGACCTGGGGATTGCAAAAATCAGTTATGTCAGTTAAATAATGAGCAGATGTGGGGTCCCTTTTTGCTCTCACAGGGCAGAGGAGCATATGTTAGTCACCTGAAGCTTCATGCTTCAAGCTATTATCTTCTCTTCTTGATCACACCTCCAATTCATGGTCTACTTGAGCCACCTGCCTACACTGTCTGTGCCAGGATTTGGTTCATGTCTTTGCACCATTGGAGGATGGTGGAGCAGAGAACTCCCTACCCTGGTGCTACAGGCCCTAGGAATAGGAAGAGTTTGCCAGGTCTCTGTCTTTTACCTTCAAGCTTTGCATGCATAGACTCCTTGGGGAGTCACTTTCAGAACACATGCACTTTCCCTCCCAAAGTCTTACGAGAGATGTAGTTCATAGAGTAAGTAGATACTCAGACAGTCTTCTATAGGACACTGGTCCCTTACTCAGCAAATATTTATTAAAAGCCTATCATATATATTAGGCAGCAAGCTCGGTTCTGGAGATAGAAAGACAAAAACAAAACAGTCCCCACCATCAACATGAAGGGTTTGTATTCTAATGGTGAGTGTGTGTGTGTGTGTGTGTGTGTGTGTGAGATAAAACACTTGGATTTTTAATAATGCAAAGTATAGACAAAATAGCATGAAGTAATTTCAAGAGGAAGAGAACAATATACCTAGGAGTCTCAGGAAAGGCCTCATGTAGCATTTGGCCCCTGGGTAGTATGGAATTCTAAGAGACAACAGTGAGGAAAGAATGCACTCCAAAATGAGGGACCACCTACGTAAAAGAATAGGGACCAGCTAGTTGAATTGAGTCAATTCAGTTCTACTTATCTTACCTTACTCAACAGCTGTCAGTTATCCTGGGTTTAAGGTTTACAAAATGCTTTATGCCTGTTACCCCACAGGATCTTTGAAAGAATCCTGGATGGTAATTAGGACAAGCATGATGACCACACACTGCTGTTTATTAAATTATGTGACTCCTGCATTGGGATGATCTTTGGGATTACAGGATGATAGCTTTAGAGCTGGAAGTAACTTTGGAGCACATTTAGTCCAAAGTTTATGGACAAATGTCATCCAGAATGAGAAGGTGTGGGAGTTACACTCTCTCCCTCTGCCAGTGGAATAAATACCCACATTGATGAGATCACAGATCATTAAAAGTATCAAGTGTCAACAGTTGGGATGTCTGCCTACAGCAGCCGCAGTGTCGGGGTTCATGAATATACTGATGCAGAGGAACAAGGAAGGGACATGGTAATTATCACACAGTGCTAGCAGACGGCTGCTTTGGGAAGGAAGTTGATTCAGGCAAATTGTCATGTCATCATTTGTTGCTCGAGATAGAGTTAACAATTCAACAAGCAGTCAGTAAGCCTTTCCTCTGTGTAAGGCATTATATTTAGGGCTTGAGATACAAAAACAATAACAAAATAGCTCTGGCCCTCAGGAAGCTTACATTCATTCCAATACTCCCTTGTTCTCTTTGACTTCAAGCTAATTTTCTGAGTTCCAATCCCCCACTCTTTCCCTCTTATCTCCTGTCTTGTAGATTGGCTCTAGTCTTCTCAAGGAATTTTGACTTGATTCAGCTTGGCTTAGCCTCTGGTTTATTCTCAGATCACAGTGTGGAGCACACCCCATATCCCCTCAAGATTGGTGATTTAGCTTGTAATCCGTAAGCTCTTGGTTGTGTACCCCAACCCCCACCCCAAGACAGAGATTCAATGATCAGGCCTTTATAATTTGATCTTCCTTCAGGTGGATCAATATTTGAACTTAATATAATAAATCTTAAAACATTTTCACTTCATTGGCTACTTGTTCCTCAAGGTGAGCTGGTGTTAAATCCTTAGCTTTTGTGGATTCTTAGCCTTCTTTGACATGGAATACTGGGTTTGGAGTTAGGAAGACCTGGCTTTAAATTTTTCTTCAAGCACTTAGTAGCTGTGTGACTCTGGGCAAGGCCTTTTAACTCTTTGAGCTTTAATTTTCTCATCTGTAAAATGTAGATAAGGGCACCTGCCTTACAAGGTTTATTGTGAGGGTCCAATGAGATAACATGCAAAGTATAAATTTATAAAGCATTTTACAGACCTATAAATATGAGCCAGCTATTTTTACTCGGTGGCCAGAAACATAATGTTTGGTTGGTTTGGTGCTCATTTAAAATCCCCAGCTCTCAACCATTTCCAGGTCCTTCCTACTATGGTACTCTCATTGTGGTCCTGCTCAAATCACTCTGTCTGCCCTTTGGACTTCATGGTAGAAGAGGGGGTGGTTCAGACAGTGTGTCCCCAGACAGTTCTGACTTAATCTGTGGCCTGTGGATTCCAGTTCGACTTGATTCATCACATCTTCACGCGCCTCCAAACAACCCGGTGGGGTCACCCCAACCACAGGAGGTTATGTCCCACATCCTGTGCTAAGATCCCCTCGCCTCGTCCTGTACTCCAAGCAGATGGTATTAATAAACCAGGTGATTCCCCAACCACTGTCTAATACTTTTGTCCTTTCCAATTGGGCCTCCTACCACTGGTCATGCATGGAGATGCTGCTTATCAAAACAGTGCCCTGTCGTGTGAGCAGTTTGCTGATCAAGGGGGCATGTTCTCCTAGACCATGTTCTCCTTTATTATAAAGATAATAATAGCTCATATTTCTATGGCAAATTATATCTTACCAGTTTCCCTCACAGTAACACCATGAAGTAGGTAATGAAATTATTATTTTATTATGTCCATTTTTAAAAGTATAACCCTTATGTCAGAGACTACCAGGCCACGAAGGTCCAGAGACCCTTTGGGATATTTTCCTACCTTCTTAGTCAGCAGCCCTCTCTGAGTAAACCTAGATTGATACTCTACATTGAGACCAGCAACCCATTTGCAAGTGTGTAGTTCACAATATTATAGAATAAAATTTCTTTAAAAGGAGAAAGACAAAACACAAGTCTTAAAGTAATGTGTTAGTCATAAAGAAATATATAATTCTCTGGAAAGGACAAGCAAGGGCTGTTTTGTTGGAGACCCCCTCCTTGACAAATCCTATGTAAGTCAGCTGCTCCCTCCAACTGGAGGAGGGTTGGGAAGTGGATGACATCAATCATTCAACAAGCGTTTATGATGCATCTGTTGTGTGCCAGGAGCCACAAAGACAAAAACTAAACCAGGAGTGTCCTCAAGGACCTTGTATTCTAATGGAGAAGATGTGTGCCTGTATAGGTATTTTAAAATACCTACAAAGTAGGCATAAAGTAGGAAGGCATGAGGAACTGGGGGAGACAGGGGATGGCCCCAGGAAAGGCCTTCTGAAGAAGGGGGTGCGGGAGCTGCATCTTGAAGGAAACCAGGGAATCCAAGAAGTGGATGTCAGAAAGGAAAGCATTCCAGGAAAAGGGGCTGGCCCATGGGTACTGGAGATGGAGGAACAGTAAGTTACCCTGCAGGGTGGTCCATAGAGTGTAGGGTGTAATGTTCAAGAAGATTAAAAAGCCTGGAAAAGGCCAGGCCATGAAGGACTTTAAATGCAAAATTGAAGAGTTTGTATATGATTCTAGGGGTAATAATATGGCATCCAGGTGGTGCACTGGATAGAGTGCTGGGCCTGGAGTCAGGAAGACCTGCCCTCAGACACTTACTAGCTGTGTGACCCTGGGCATGTCACTTAACCCAGTTTGCCTCAGTTTTCTCATCTGTAAAATGAACTGGAGAAGGAAATGGCAAACCACTACGGTATCTTTGCCAAGCAAACCCCAAGTGGGGTCACAAAGAATCAGACACGACTAAAATGACTGAACAACAAAAAGAGGTAATAATAGGAAACCATTGGAATTTATTGAATAGGCAGGTTACGTGGTCAGACCTGCACTATAGAAAAACCACTTTATTGCTGTGTGGAGGATGGATTAAGGTAGGTAAAGGCTTAAAACCACTTTATTGCTGTGTGGAGGATGGATTAAGGTAGGTAAAGGCTTGAGGAAGGAAGAAGACTTAGGAGGCCCTTGCAATAACCCAGGCTAGAAGTGATGAGGGTTCAAACTAATTTGGTTACTGAGTGGGGAGAAGGGAACTTCAATGGTTGATGTGGTATAGATAGAAATGACAAGATTTGGAAACTGAGGTATTACTGGCTCTAAGGAGATTGGTGACAATACCCTCCGGGTGCCATGTTTCTCCTTCTAAGAAGTTCTAGGCTCAGAGGAGATATGTGAGCATGTGCCCTGGGTGCCATGCATCTCCTCCTAAGAGGTTCTAGGTTCAGAGGAGATACGTGAGCATATCCTCGGGTACCATACATCTCTCTCAAAGTGATGGACTCCCCTCTATTTACCCTGCAAGAGAACCACCATGTATATCTTTCAGCAGGTACATTTTCCATGCTCTGAATATTGTCCTACTTCTTCTTGGATTCATGTGTGTGTTTCTGTAATGTGTCTTATATGTGTGGGGAGGAGATGATTAAAAAGTACTCTTTACTTTTCTAATGAATTAGCTCTCAGTAGCTGGGATGGGTGGAGGAGCGGGAGGGAGAGGGGGAGGGGAAGGAAGGAAATAGGAAACAGGAAATCTTGATCCCTGAAGAGAACCAAGCTTAGTAATAACAAGAGTGACCGAGTACTTCAGTAAGATATTACTAAGTACTGAGCATCTTGCACTTTTGGGTGCCGTGGGGGAAATGGAGGCAGTATAATATGTGGTCCTTGCCCCAGAGGACCTCCAGAGCTATTTATGGAGCCAGTATTAGCATGCGAAAAAATAGAGTGTGATTAAGCATTAAATTGGGTTCTGTAAACAGATTGGGAGGCAGCGTGGGTGAGCGGAAAGAGCTCCAGGGTCTGGAATCACAGGAGCTGTGTTGTAGTCTGACATTCTGATACTGACTACCCATGTGACCTCAGGCAAGGCATTTAACCTTCCTGAGCCTTAGTTTCCCCATCTGTAAAATGGGGGGGGGGATGGTTTGGACTAGACGGCCTTGAAAGTCTCTTCTAGCTCAAGCTGATTCACTGGTCTCAAGCTCAAGTGGTATGTTTGAGTTTATGTCAATAATCTGTTGCACTTCCTTAATATAAATCTCCATTTCTCTTTATAACTACATGACATGACATAGCTAAAACTGGGCCTTTGGGGCTACTTGACATTCTTTCCACTCAACCCTTACTGACTCGTAGCATTGTGGTATAGTCATTAGATTGCTAAACTAAGAGTCAGAAAGACCTCGGTTTGAATCCTACCTCATACTATATTCACAGTGGAACTTAAGGGGAAATCATTTAACCTTTCAGTATCTCAGTTTCCTTATCTGTAAAACAGGGTTGGTAATAGCAGCAGCCTCACAAGACTGTCCTGAGAATTGAATGTGCTCTGTAAACCTTGAAGCGCCATGTCAGCTGTTGTAATTGCCTCGTTCCCCGCAGCAGCTGTCCTCATCCTTTCTTTCTCTCTTCTCATTACCAACACTGCCCTACCCTCCATATTTAGAGCAGATGGCCTGGCCTTCCTTCACTAAGAAGGTTGAGACCATTTGAGAATTCCCTTAACGTTCTTTTTTTTCATTGCTCAAAACTTTTCCACCTCTCTGCCCTTTCTAACAGACAGTGGGGTATTGCCAGGGGTGTGCTGGAGCCAGCTCAAACCCGGCAGATTGTTAAGTTTTTGTTAAATTCTCAGTGTGAGCCACTGTATCATGGAAATCAGCAAAGAACATAGATCAGGGCTTGATTTAAGGCTAAACTTAAGAGAGTGATGGAGAAAATGCCTGTGATGCAGATTAAACTTCAAAGTGAAGCAGTTAGATCGTGTCAGGATGACTCATCTTCTCGAGTTCAAATCTGGCCTCAGATCCTTGGTAGCCCTATGACCCTGGGCAAGTCACTTAACCCTGTTTGCTTCAGTTCCTTATCTGTAAAATGGGCTGGAGAAGGAAGTGGCAGTCACTCTGGTATGTTTCTTAAGAAAACCCCAAATGGGGTCACAAAGAGTCAGACAAAACTGAAACAACTAAACAATGAAAAAAAATTCAAAGCGTGTTGTGTAGATTCCCCACCCCACTCCCAACTCCAGGCTGGTTGTTAAACATTTACTGGAGCAACTCTGGGTATAGTGACACAGTGGATCAGTGGAACTGGAGTCAGAAGACCCGAGTCCCAGTCCTGCTTCTGTTGCTTACAACTGAGTCTTCTTAGGTCATTTAACCCCTCTGGGAGTGTTTGCTTATATGTAAAATGAGCATGTTGGATTCTATCTCTGAGGCCTCTGCCAGCTCTAAATCCTATCCTGTTAAGTAAGTACCGGTTTCTGGTCACAGAAATTATTTTTCAGTTGTTTTAGTCATGTCCGACACTTTGTGACTCCATTTGGATTTTTTTTTGGGGGGGGAAGCTACTGGAGTGGTTGGCCATTTTTTTTCTCCAGCTCATTTTACTGATGAGGAAACTGAGGCAAATAGGGTTAAGTGACTTGCCCAGGGTCACACAGCTAATAAATGTTTGAGGCCAGATTTGAACTTAGGGAGATGAGCCTTCCTGACTCCAGGCCTGGCACTATATGCACTGTACCTCTTAGCTTCTTAATTTTTTTTCCCTAAGGCTCTATCTGTACTTTTGATCCTCTTTCCCTTCTGGTTTCTCACAGGGGTAGGGAACCTGCAGCCTTGTGGCCACATGTGGCCCTCTAAGTCCTCAAGTGTGGCTCTTTCACTGAATCCAAACTTCACAGAACATTCAACCCAAACAACAACGCCCAAAACAACAAAGCCTTGATCCTTCTACGCCATCCAGCTACCATCCCATCTCTTTTCTCCATTTCACTGGTATATTTTTGCAATTTAATTTTAATGTTTTTACATTTAATTTTTACTTTTCTCAATTACATGTAAACAAAAAATTTTAACATTTGTTTTTTCAAAATTTTGAGTTCCATATTCTTTCCCTTCCTTCTTCTCTTCCCCACTCCTTGAGAAGTCAAGAAATTTGCTATAGATTATACATGTGAAGTCACACAAAATATTTCCATGTTAGCCATGTTACAAAAGAAAACACAAACCAAAACCCCCCAGAATAATAAAGCAAAAAAACGATTACTTCAGTCTGCATTCAGACTCTATCAGTTCTTTCTCTGGAAGTAGTTTTTCATCATAAGTCCTTCAGAATTGACTTGGATCATTGTATGCTGAGAATAACTGTCATTCACAATTGATTATGTATAATTGCTGTCACTGTTCTCCTGGTTTTGCTTATTTCACTGTGCACCAGTTCATGTACGTCTATCCAGGTTTTTCTGAAAGCATCCTGTTCATCCTTTCTCAAACTGCTAGACTTCTCGAAAATGTTGTCTAAATCCACTGTCTCATCACTCCCTTTCAATTGAGTTTCCTGCTAAAAGCTCTTTGAGGACAGGAATTGTGTCTTATATAAAATTTGTGTCTCCCCAGATTCTAGCAAAATCCTTTGCACACAGTCTTCTGTCGTTCAGAAAGGCTTGTTTAATTCCAGCGGCATTTGGAATAAAGGGACAAAAGGACATATGATATAATTTGGGATTCTGTGTGTGTGTGTGTATATATATATATATATACACACACACACACGTGTGTGTGTGTGTGTGTGTGTGTAACTAGCAAGTGTCAGATATGGAACTTTAGATATGGAACAGATATGGGTATTTGAGCTGCAGTCTCATGACTTCAGGCCAGCATTCATTTTATTTTACCACACTGATATAATACATATATATATATTATATATATACATATATCTCCAGTAATATATATATATATACACACATATACATATATACAGATATATACACTATATATATGTAAATGAGGTGGGGGCATTGACTATGTGCAGTGTTCACCTGGACAGACATACTCCCTTCCACCTCTAACTACTCTTGGTTCTTTTATAAGTTTCCTTATTAAGATTCTCTTTGGGTTCAAAGCAGTCTAGGAAATGTGTATTTCAGAGATTAATGAACAATGCAGAAATTCTTTCTCTAATCAGCTGGTCTCTCATATCAGTCTGAACTGAGAAAATCTCTCCCTTTTAGATTATCTTTCCTTTCTCTCAGTTTCAAATGAAACCCTTAGACTTGGACACAAATGGCCTTACACTTTAATAATGATTTCAAATAGCATAGGAATGGAAATAGACATTTAAAGGAGCAAGAAGCTTCTGCAGGTACTTGCAGATTCTGATCCATTTAGTGGGGTTCTCTTTACTGCTACGCTTTTCCCTCTAGTCATGGAGGAAGCAGGAAATGAAGTGGTCAGATATGATTAGATAGTTTAAGGGGAGTTGGGTTTTTCCCTCAGCAGACCTCTAGAGAAGCAGAGGGAAGGTAGGTATTGTGATTGGTAGGCCTACCCATTCAGTTGTGTGTCTTTCCTTACCTTTCTACATGCTCCATCACATCTTCAGGTCTCAGCTGTCTGCTTTTCCTACTTTCTGTCCCAGGAGCAATACCCAGTCACCCAGCTCCCTGCCCCTTTATCAGGAGAAGCAGAAGGGAACAGAGTGGCTCACAGTTTTCTCTCTCTATCTTTCTACATGGCTTGCCTGTGTCTCCGCTGAGTCACTTATTGGCATATGTTTTCTCCAAGATCAAAAGCCCTGGAAACTTGGGGAACTGTGAATAATAACTGTGTACTTGAATTCCCCATCCAACAAATCTCCATGTCAGTGTTCCAGGAGTGGTCATGGAGGGTGGGGGGGGGGAGGGATGAAGGGAGGAGTTATAGTCCTCTATTCAACTCAAAATTTTGCCATCCTGGGGGGGGGCAGATACATGGAGAAAAAGGAAAAGAAAATTAAATAAGGGAAGAACCAGAATTTTATAGGGAGAATAAGCAAAGGCAGAGAGCCATGAAAATACTTGGTGTGTGACTCCCTATTGCTGCTAGGATAAAATAGAAACACCTTGGGTTGACTTTTAAGACCCTAACCTATCTTCCCAGCCTTATTCACCTTCCGGGACCCTATGTTCCAGCCAGAGTGGCCTTTATTCTGTTCCTCACAAGAGGGACTCTCTCAGTTCCTTTGTACTGGCTGTCCCTCATGTACCCCTTCTTCACTTCTACTCCACAGAATCCCTTTCCACCTTCAAAGACACTGCTCAGGCACTACATTCTTTTTTTTCCAAAAATACATTTTTATTAATGTCTTTTATCTTTTACATCACCAGAATTCCTCTAAATATCATTCCCCCTCTCCCTCCCAGAGAACCATCCCACATTACAAATAATAGCTGTAAAGAAAAATAAAAGAGAAAAGATGAAAAAGAAAAAAGAATCAGCAAACCCTCTCCTTCCCAGAGAGCCATCTCATATAACAGTATTTTTAAGAAAAAGAGGAAAAAGAGAAAGAGAAAAAAGATCAATGAAATCAATTGATACATTGAAAAAGTTCGAAAATATATGCTATGTCCTAAACCTTTGGACATCCCACCTCCAAAAAGGGAATGGGGTGGGTGTATCTTCTCCTGTCTCTTCTTTGGGATCATGTTTGTCCTTTGAAATTTCACAACATTCATCTTTGATTTTTTTTGTGGTGATTTTTCTTTTTATTTACATCATTGAACTCCTTGTGTATATTGTTTTCTTGGCTCTGCTTACTTCACTCTGCATCAGTTCATGTAACTCTTTTCATACTTCTCTGTAGTCACCATAATCGTAATTTCTTACAGCATAGTAATATTCCATTGCATTTGTGTACCATGACTTCTTTAGATGACTGTGGAACAGAAGAGACAAGTCTAAAGCAGAAAGTTTGTGTTAGAGAGCAATGGGAGGTGCCTTTAGATGGAGAGAGGTGTTTAGGGGAGTTTTAGAGATTTCTGAAGGCTCTGAATGCTGGAAGACAATAAAGAGGCTGCCACCAAGTATTTTCATATACAGGATATCCCCAAAAGTCTTAGTGCAGTTTTAAGTCTTAATAGCTTAAAGCAGGGGTACCTAAATGCAATCATTTGAATGTTTGCATGTTGTCTCCCCATTAGATTGGAAGCCCCTCAAGGGTAGGGTCTGTCTTTTGGCTCTTTTTTGTATTCCCAATACTTAACACAGTGCCTGGCACATAGTAGGCACTTAATAAACGTTTATTGAATTATATTAAATTAACAGGGACCACTGAACTATTCATAAGGATCTCTCCTGGCCTCATATTGACAGTTTTAAAGTGTAACATTATCTATATTTTATTCTATTTTTATTTACTTTGTTAAGTATTTCCCAATGACATTTTAATCTTGTTGGGCTCCACCTGGAGTGTTGTAGGCTGCCTGACAAATTTGACATCTCTAGCTTAAAGGTGTTGCCTCACAATACACCAATGAGGCAGGAAAGGCGAATATTGTTACTTTCTTTTTAGGTCATATCTATATATTCAGTCTAGAGCTGGAAGGCACCTGAGAGATCATCTAATCCAATCCACTTATTTTACAAATTAGGGTAAATCTTTCCTCAGACCCTTAGTAGTTATAACACTTTGGGCAAATTACTCGATTTTTTTGTACTTCAGTTTCCTCATCTGTAAAATGAAGACTTTCTAAAGTCTCTTCTAGCCTGAAATCTATAATCCTGTGAGCAAGTGTCAATTTGATACAATTCAATAAACATTTATTAAGTGCCTATTATGTGCCAGGCACTGTGTTATGTATGGGGAATCCAAAAAGAGGTAAAAGACAGGTCCTGCCCTTGAGGGGCTTCCAATCCAACGGGGAAGACAATATGCAAACAAATATACAGCTATATGCAGGAGAAATGGGAAAGCACTGGAATTAAGAGGTGTCAGAGAAGGTTTCCTATAGAATCTGGAATGCTACTTGGGACTTAAAAAAAGGCAGGGAGTTCAGTAGTTGAGGTGGAGAAAGGAGAACATTCCAGGCATAGGAGACAGCCAGAGAAAATGCCTGAAGCTGAGAGGTGGAGCGTCTTGTTCTGTGGAGCATCCAGGAGGCCAGCTTCACTGGATCAAAGAGTATGTGTAGGGGAATAAGGTACAAGAAGACTGGAAAGGTAAGAGGGGGCTAGGTATGAAGGGCTTTGAATGTCAAACAGAATTTTGTATTTGCTCCTGGAGGCAGTAGGAAGCCACTGGAGTTTATGGAGTGGGGACGATGGTGGTGACTTGCATTTTAGGAAAATCGCTTTAGTGGCCAAATGGAGGGTGGATTGGAGTGGGGAGAGACTTGAGGCAGGGAGATGCACCATTAGGCTCCTGCAGTAATCAAGGCACGAGGTGATGGCGTTCTGTACCACTGGTGGTGTTGGTAGTGGCATGGGTGTTCTTTCATTGAAAAGGACTCCAGAGTTTTTGCCTTTCTTTGTGTATACCTAGTGCTTAGTCTGGCAGATAGTAAATGCTTATTAAATGCTTGTTGATTGCTCCCTCTGAAGGAATTCAACATTGAATGGTTAACAAACATTCACATGTGTCCTCTCCAAGCCAGGCTGGCAATTAAACATCATGTATTCATTCAGAATATCAACCCTTATTTTATATTAAAATATATGTGTGTGTATCCTTGTACTTATATGGACACGTATATGTCCATGGTAAGTTTATGGGGGCAAGAGTAGCTGGAGAGGTAAGAAGTAGCTAATCTTAGTGATTATTAGTCCTTTAATACCAGAAGTGGAAAATTTCAAATAAGATGATGTAGGTAAGGTACTTTGTACACATTAGAGAAGACCATAAATACCAGTGATGATCTGCATCTGCATAAAGAGGGTGAACTCAGAAATTGGTAGCTTTGGGGTCCCCCTTTAGAGGGCAGATTTATAGTTTTGCAGGATTCTACCTGTGAACCACCAAGCAGCTTCTATCCATTATTCAGGGAGTTCCCTTGGGAGGGTCAAAGGGGATTTCTTTGAGAGACAGTTATGTGTCTCTGTTTTCAGCATAGATCTTGTCAAATTCAACATGTCAAGTGCACAAGCTTTGATAGCCTGACAGAGCCCCTGGGAGTGAGAGAGAGACAGATGACCTTGAGGAGACACAGCTTAATGTGGGACTATCAAGATAAGGGACATAAGGCCAGAGAATTTCCTTGATTAGAATACAGTGGCAGCTGCACTGTCTGTCAGCTCATGATCGCTGCCTGGCTGGACAGTTTGGAAGGAGTAGGGATGTTCAATAATACATTTACTGTTTCATTTGGATTTAGTTGCTCATGCCTCTTAACCATTACTTTGCATGCCCTTGGGAGACAATGTGTGTGTAATTCAGCGGCATGAGTTTAACTGGGTCTCAGTTTCTTCACCTGCAAAATGAGGGGGTTGGACTCAAACCGAGGTTCCTAACTTGGGATCCATGAATCCTCAAGGAGGTCTGTTGGCAGGTTTCGTGGGTGTGAACTGGGATGGGAAAGTTTATATCTTTATTTTCATTAACCTTTAATTGAAATCTAACATTTCTTTCAATTATAAATGTAGGTAACAGACATTATTCTGAGAAGGCATCCCTAGGCTTCAACAAACTGCCAAAGGGGCCCATGACTTTAAGTGATGGAAGGGAGATTTTAGTCCAGTTTTAACAACAGTTTACAAACCCCTTACCTAGATAATCTCTAAGGCGCCTTCTGGGTAGAATTTTCTATGAATATGTTTTCCATTCAATTCCTTTCTATTCTAATTCTAATCCTCTGGGGTCATTATACTCCTTGTAAAGACTTCAAAGTACTATGCAAAATCCCAGTGCTGCTGATTCTCCTGGCATCAAACAGGAGAAGACCAGAGGAAAGATGGTCAAAGTAAGACAGATGACCCAAAGATGGGTGGAAAAAGAGCTGGGAGAGTTGAAATATCAGAGCAGGTGGGTTTCTGGCCAAGTCAGGAAGCTTGGGTTGGAGCTTTGGCAGAATATCTAGGTCTTGTGCCCTTTACTGGGTCAGGCTGCTGTGAGGAGTGATATGGTAGGTCTCCACAGGAATCCAAAAATGCAAACTTTTGGCCCTGCCCCTTTATTAATAATGTTCATTAATTGATGTTATTGGTAAGGTATTTGTCAGTTGATCTATTAGGTCCACCCAAGTATTTCTTTTTGGTGGTTGCCTCTGCTATTCAGATCTCTTTGTCCCCTGAGGTTTCAGCCGGTGGCCTTCTTGTGGACCATTCTTCATGATCTTCAGACCCTGCAAGACCTTTGAGATATTGTGAATGAGAAATGCTCTAGAAGCTACCTCTGAAGTTGTTCAGCATAACCCCATAGCATGAGTGCCCACCATAGATGAGAACTTACAGACTGGAAAATGTAGTGCTTGTAATGTTGGATTGGATGACATTCTGACCCTTGTATACAGATAGAGTCTTCTGGTCAGCTGAGGATTACACATCCTATCATACATTCCTTCCCGCTTCTCTGTGAAATCCCCACCACCAATTAATGCCCAATAAAATAGTTGGGTAACCATGGGCGAACTGCTTGACCTTTCTGGGACTTGGTTTCACAGAATCATAGAATTTCAAAGTTTTAAGGGACCTCACAGGTTATCTAGTCCAACTGGTCCTGGAAAAGGAGTCCCCACTACAACTTATTCTGCTTAAAGACCTCCAATGAAGGGGAAACCCCCTATATTCCCATTTATTACATGAGGGGGGTAGGAATAGGTGACTTTTTAAATAAAAAAGTTAATAGCTTTTGTTTTTACATTACCCACCTTTCCCAGCCCCTACTATAGATATGCAATGTATATGATCTATTTCCCTTCTATCTGCTCTGATGCTACGTTCTTTAACTTTCTGGTCATGTATCCATTTTGAATTTACTGTGTTATATGGTATAGGATGTTGCTCTAAACCTAATTTCTGCCACATTGCCTTCGCATTTTCTCAGAAACTCTTTTCAAATAGGGAGTTTGTTCCTACTTTCTGGTTCATTTGAACTCTGGATTATTGAATTAAATAATTTCTGATTATTCCATGCCAATCTGTTACATTGATCTTCTTTTCTATCATTCAACCAGTACCAAAACCTAAAGGGCAGCTAGGGGCTGCAGTGGCCAGTGGTGAGCCCGGAGTCAGAACAAATCATCTTCCTGGGTTCGAATCTGGCCTGAGACACTTACTAGCTGGGCAACTCTGGGCAAGTCACTTAACTCTGTTTGCGTCAGTTCCTCATCTGTAAAATAAGCTGGAGAAGGAAATGGCAAACCACTCCAGTGTCTTTGCCAAGAAAACCCCAAATGGGGTCACAAAGAGTCAGATACGACTGAACAATAACCTGGACCAGTACTTTTGATGATTACTGCTTGATTATATAGTTTAAGGTCCAGAAATAATATTTCTCCTTCATTCTTACCTTTCATCATTATTCCCTTTTGTTGTTGTGTTTGTCCTTTGTTCTTGGAGAGGACCATGACATCAGAGAGATGATGACATGACTTGCTTTGAGGGAGGGCTGTGCAAGGTCACCAGCCTCACTTTCTCCTCCAGAGCCATCTGGGTCCAGTGGCCTGATATTCACCAGGACAACTGGAGATGGCCCAGGATGCAATGCGAAAGCCTGGCCCTTTTAGGCTAAGGTCTTTTCAGGTTCTCACTGTGAGTGAGGTAAAGCCCATTCAGTGAAATTTCCTTTGATAGTCTAGATCTGGAATAGATGATTTCTCACTTTCATCCTAGCTTTAACATTTTAACATTTACGATTCTCATTCTCCTTCTCAACAATTCTTCCATCCATCTATCCACTCACTCTCACTTAGCCAGGATCTGCTTTATGATAGTACACTGGAAAAAGCCCTGGCACTTGAGTCAGAGGACCTTGATTCAAATGCTACTTCTATTGTTTACTACTGATATCACTTTGGGCAATGTAATTACATACATCATCTTCTTCATTTGTGAGATGAGTGGTTTGGCCTCTGAAGACTTTTCTAGTTGTATATTCCTGTGAACAATCTCTCTCTCTCTCTCTCTTTCTCTCTCTCTCTCTCTTTCTCTTTCTCTCTCTCTCTCTCTCTCTTTCTCTGCCCCTCTTTCTCTCTGTCTCTCTCCCCCTTTTCTCCCTCCCTCTTTCCACCCCAACTCACCTCTTCCCAATACGGGGAAGCAAATTTAGGGTACTATCAATATGTGAAACCTACTCTCCAAGGGCAGCATTCCTCGGGCCAGGGTTAGCTCCAAACACTAGGCTATGAAGGGTCCCCCCTTACTCACTGTGTCAAGTGGATCAAACTGGGAGTTTAAACAGGTAAAAATACTTGACTCTTGGCTGACCTTATAGACCATTTACTGTTTACCCAGTGGGTCCTGGTGCCCTTGCAATGCCAGATGCATCTGGCTTCCAGATACTAGCTACTTTGTGACAACTAACACTTTGACTTCTCAGTCTTCCATTTGCTTCTGGTTTGCTCCATCAACACCATTATCGCTGCAGATTTTTCAGACTGCTTGACCCACCAGGCTTGCTCCATTTTAATGCTCTTGGTAGTGGGTTCCTGGGTAAATTCCAGTCAGGAGCTACAAAACAGCACCTACCCGTATGCTGGTCTATTCTCTCCCACACACCAAGCACTTTCTTCTCATTTATCCATTAGCTTTTTTGAGATGGTGACATTAATTATGTTTCCAACCTGCTTCAAGAAATCATGTAGAATATTCCAAAGAGAAATGTGAGTATATATATATATATATGTATATATATGTGTATATATATATATGTATATATATGTGTATATATATATATGTATGTATGCACACACACACAGACACACATATTTAGTATCCTGGATACTTTCTACTCTAACATTTGTGTAACTGAAAATGGCCCATAAAATCTATTACACATAATTTCCTAGAGACTATGTTGAGTGGCAGACTGAGAAAACTTGAGTGTGGCTCAGTGGAATGACCACAGGAACTAGAATCAGAGAACATGGGTTCAAATCTAGTTCTAGGTCTAGTACAGAGAGTCACACTACCTGTATGATCTTGGGAAAGATACTTCATCTTGATGGGCCTCCGTTTCCTCATCTATAAATTGAAGAGGTTGAATGAGGTGACCCCCTCACTTTAACTCTGCGGGTACCTCTGGTCCCAGCTTTATTCTGCCAACTCTATTCTGTATACTGACCCAGGTGATGAAACATCTTTGCTTTCACCTTGACAAACTTACAAACAGTTTTAAAGTTTAAAAGGATGATTTTATCTCCAGTTCCTAAAACTAAGGGGAGTAAAACCCACAATAAAGTTACAGAAAAGGTCACAGGTAAGTGTATGGAATTACAAACCAAGGAAGTGCTTTGCTGAATCTAGGTTTCTGATTTGGCCAAGACTTTACGAAGAGACCCAAACTCCTTGCAAAAGGTGGATTTAATTGGCACCTAATTTGGGCATATCCTGCTCTAGTTCCTGGGATAAGGAAGGTGTTTACTGTCCAGGGAACCTGGGTTCCAGGCTATTCTGTCCTTCATCCTCTTCAACCATCCTGTAGATTTCTATGAGCCCAGAAGCCCTATTGCTCTGATTCTGAACTCTCTCTGTCCTGTTTAGTTTGTTTGAATCAAAGTAATTAGCCAGTTATTACGGCTGATTCTGTACTTAAGGGAAGTTAAATTTCACCTCTTGGTTTATGATAGTCTCTGAGTGGCCAGGTGATTCTGCTGCTAGTGCCTCCTCTTCCTCTCCTATTACTCAAACTTATGTATTTATTTGGTATATATTTTGTGCATGTATATACTTGCACATATAAAACATATGTATACGTGAATGAGGGGAATAGGGCTTCTACATTACTACACTGTATATACATATATACCTTACATGCATATTCATAACCTGGCCTCCTTCTGTGTTTCCAGTCTCCTATATCTAACACCCCAATACATAATCTTTCATCCAGTGACATTGACTTCTTGACTGTTCCACGAACAAGACACTTTATCTTTTGCTCCAGACATTTTCTCAGTCTGTTCCCTATCCCTGGAATGCTCTCTCTCTTCTGCTCTAACTACTGACCTCTCTGGCTTCCTGTAGTTCCAACTAAAATCCTACCTTCGACAGGAATTCTTCCCCAACTGTGCCTTCCTTATGTTAATGATTTCCTATTTACCCTGTATATAGTTTGCTTTGTATGTATGTGTTATGTCATAACTCCCCTATTAGATGGAAAGTTCCTCAAGGGCAGGGTCTGTCTTTTTCCTCTTTGTATCCCCAGGACTTACCATGGTGTCTGGCACATAATAGATGCTTAAAAATATTTATTAATTGATTGATATCCCTTCAAGGACTGTTTGGCATCTGCCTTTATATACTCTGTACCTAGCACGATGCCTGGAATATAGTGGGTGCTTAAGAAATGCTTGCTTGCTGATTGATGACAGACACTGTCTTTACTTGGAGCTTTTCAGCACTTCACCAGGCTCTCTGTCTTTTTTTCCTTCTTGGTCCACATAATGAGTTTCTGCCTCCTCTTAGGGATACTTTTAAGTCTCAGTTCATTTACAGAGCACAGATGACTTACATACCCTGAATCAAATTCATCTGCTGTGCCCACTTACCCAAGTTTTCTTTAATGACTCAGGTGCCCTCAGGGAAGTCTTCCCAATTTTTCTTAATTACACTCTCGTAGCACCTTATATTTTAAACATGCAGTAACACTGCATACACATAATATCCAGCATGTGGGTCGTGTTCTCTCTTACCAACAATATTGGATTAGACGAGCAATGATTTGCATGGAAAAATTCTAAATCTGAATTTTTCAGACCTCGTCCTTCAGCTGCAATGAAATCATTCTACCTCACATTCTTCACCTTCATTGAACAAATTGGAATTGCTGCTGAATATATCACAAAGGACTAAAATTACTTTCTTAGAAACACCTGCTAATTCCCAGCAAAGCCAGCACAATTCCAGTGCCCTCTGAGGGCTCTTATTTATTATAAAGAGGCTTCTCCCCTCCCCACCTTCATTTGTTATCGCTGCCATTTTATCCTTTTAGCGCTCTTCAGGGAGCAATTAATTACACCTGAATAGAAGCATGAGTCATAAGAAGGAACCAGATTGACATGGATCAGGTTTCTCAGTGTGTATGCATGTAGGGATTTGTAGCATGACATCATCAGGGAAGAAAGTATGGCTCCAGAGTGCTAGGATTCCTAATACAATCTGTCTCCATACCAGACATAAGGACTATTGGCTCCTCTAGGTTTCATATGAGAAGATACTAAGAGGAAAGAAAGACATTGGTTTCTGGGGGAGAGAATAACTAAGAGCTGAGGTTTCAGTCTTCCTCCCCTAAAAAGCAGATCTGCATTTAAAGAGACAGACCTGGGACTCAAGAAGGGACAGTCCAATCCTTAAAGCCGTTGTTTTCTGTAGTTCTAGGCTGATGAAGTAACTCTGGACTTGCTCATGCTAGAATGGCAAGGGCCAAGTGGATTTGGAGTCAGAAAGACTCAGGTTCAAAATCCCTCCTCAGACATTTACTATTCGTATGACCCTAGGAACAGTTATTTAACCAATCTGTACCCCAATTTCATTATTTGCAAAATAAGGTGGTGGTGATGGATTTGATGGCCTCCACGGTCTTTCAGCCTTAAATCTCTGGTCCTAAATGTTCAAAGAGTCATATCCAAATTATATCTTCAGATTAAGGCGGTGCTACTGACAGCAACCTCTCTCTTCTAGTTGGGAGAAAAATCTCGGTAAAAAACTAGTTCACTAGTTCACTAGCAATAGGTGAGGTACTTTCCAGATGTTCCTGTTAAAGCCTCCTCAAAGAGATCGTCCTCATAAATGAAATGGAAAGAACCACATGGATGAACAAGGCCTATTGTGTGGACCTGCAGTTGGATGTCTTTTTCATTGCCTTAGATAGGCTGACCTAGATACACCATCACCTGTATCTGGGTTAGGTACTGCAGATAGGCAATGAGTTAGACCAAGTATTGAAGAGGAGAAAGAGAACAGACTGGATTGCATTTGGGAAGTTGTACGGTGCTTTAAGTGATTGAAAACTGCTCCCTCACAGAAGCCATCTTTTTAATAGCCATGTGAGCCTGATGATGCTTAATGATGACAAATCTTGGGATGCCGCATTTTCCAAAGAACCATAGCTGAAGGTTATCCAGAGGACAATGGAGTCAGGCGCATGTTACAACATGTCTCTAACCATGCAAGAGGTGGCTCACATAAGCCTAAACTATATGATCATAAAAGAAGATGAGTTGGTTCTATAAAGAGAGTAAGAGATAATAGACAGCCTGGGGACTTCAGTGGTAGCCATGAAATGTGAAAAAATGACATAAAGTGCTCCAGCTCCTCTTCAAAGATTTGATTGAGAACATGGACAAGAACTGTGCTGGATAAGAAGATAGGGAATGGTTGGGATTTGTACAATGGGAGAGAAAACTTATACCACTGAGATCACAGATCTATCAAGGCAGAAGTATAAGAAGCACAGATAATCATTTCCATAGGGTGCACATGTGTGGGAGGGTGTATGTGTACATGGGCCTCTCTAAATGTGGTTCAATGGGAGGCATGAATATCTGGAATTTAGTCTTAAGGGAGACTTTGATTTCTGCCTGGAGGGGAGCCAGAGTAGGGGGCTTGCAAGCCTGGCTACTCTGCTCTTCTCAGAGAGAAGGGTTGCTGGAATTCTCTTTGTTCTCCTAAAAATTCCTATGTTTTTGTTGTTCAGCCATTTCAGTCTTATCTCACTGTTCATGGCCCATGGTCCATTTAGGGTTTTCTTGGCAAAAGAAAAGTTTGCCATTTCCTTCTCCAGCTCATTTTACAGATGAGAAAACTGAGGTAAACAGGGTTAAGTGACTTGCCCAGAGTCGCACAGCTAGTGTCTGAGCCAGATTGAACTCAGATAGATGAGTCTTCCTGACTTAAGGCCCAGCTCTCTATCCATTGTGTCACCTACCTGCTCTATTACCTTTTGAAGATTATTCCTAAATCAATGTGTATAGCTCCAGTCTATCCCTGAACTGCCATCCTGCATTTCCAGCTGCCCACATGGCATCTTTACATGGATGTTTCAGTTACACCTCAAACTCATCGTGTCTAAAACTGAGCTCATCATCTCCTTCCTCCCCTCCCTCACCACACCTATCCCTCATCTCAGCTTCCCTATTTTTATTGATGGCATCACCGTCTTCCCAGACATGGAGCTTCACAATGATGAATCATCTTGGTCTGTTCCCTCTTCTTCACCCCCTGCCCCCAGGCAGTTGCCAAGTTATGTAAACTCTGCTTCTGGGATATTCCTCATGTGTCTCCTCTTCCCTATTTACACAGTCACCACCTAGTTCAGATTCTTGTTTGATCTCTTGTGAACTCTTAATCGTCTCCTAATCAGTCTCCTTGTCTTTCCTTCCCTCTCAAATCCAACCTCTTCATGGCTTCCAGAATAACCTTCCACGTACACCAGGTCTGATGCAGCACTGCCTTGTTCAAAAATCTCTAGTAACTTCATTATCCAGTTGTAACCTATCTTCCCAGTTGTATTTCACCCCACCTCTCTTCACGAACTCTGTGCTTTGTGATCATTCTTTTCTGGTCTCCTCTCACTACTGTGTATTAATGTGGGCTAACGATCACCCCCTAGAATGTATTCCTTCCTGTTAACAATTCTTTTCTTCTTCCAAGGCCTTGACTATCCTCAATTTTAAAAAATGATCTCTTCCAGTGCATATTTCTTATGGTTTTTTTTTTTTGCCTAGATCTCTCTTCTGCATTCATGTTCTACCTTTTATTAAACTTACTCTACGGGGTGTCCCTAAAGTCTGGACACATAGGCAAAAATGCATATTTTGAAATATTCGGAATATTAACAGACCTTAGTCCCTTTGACTTCTTTTTTCTGGGGCATGCTAAAGGAGAAGGTGTACTCAATGAAAATCACAGATGCAACACTTGATTGAATGCACAAAGAGTGAATGTACTAAAATCGACAGTAATGTGGAGTTATTGCACTGAGTTCACTTGAATCTTGCAAAGTGCCTCAACCTTTGCATCACAAATGATGGAAATCATATTGAAGATGTTATTTGTTAATATTCCAATTAAATAAAATGTTATTGAAAATTTCATTCCTTTCATTTCTTGAAAATATGCATTTTTGCCTAGGTGTCCAGACTTTAGGAATACCCCGTATAATACGTCATTCTCCTTCCCCTAACTGGACTATAAGCAACATGAAGGTAAGAACTATGCTGTTCATATCCTCAGGCTCTAGCATGGAGTCATCACTTAATAAAATATTAATTTAATTTTATTGAAATGAATTCTTTAGCTTGGTCTCCTTTGGGATCAATGGCAAGTGTTTGTGATTTGGTAAGCCAGGGTCAAGGGTACAATCTTTGGCCCCAGAAGAAAGGTTTAATCTGTGTGAAACTAACTGGCCCATTGAATCTCTGACCCTGTCACATTAGGGCTGTTCCAACCAGCTGAGCTCACCAGCCCAGATCTAAGATATCACATCAATGGTAGAGGTGTCTGTGAGGGTTGGCCATAATCCTATTTCCTATGGATTGGCATTGCAAATATTTTTGTTTTTGAACAAACAAAAAATAGTTCCTCTCATTTAAGTCCAGTCCCAAATTTGTGCTAACATCAGCTGAGACAATGAAATGAGGGAACTGATAATGTTTTAAAGGAAGTAGCAGGAAATATTGGCAGCACCCAGGGGTGGATAGAAAAAAAAAAGGTAGATTAAGGATATTGGCAAGTAGCAGAGAGAATTGAAGGAAGGGAGAGCCTGACTTGAAAGACATTTATTTTCTAAAGAGTTATGATATTGACTGTAACTGACTCCCACCCCCTAGCTCCCATATTGAAATGTGCTTTATTGTCAATCACTGCTTTTCTTCTCATTTACATCTGGCTCTAGAGACGATTGTTAAAGGTGTGCTAGAGCTAGCTCTAGAGCAAATTGTTAAATTTTCCATTTACTATTTAAATTTATAGTTTAACATTTAAGCATTTATACTTTGGCAATTAGAAAATGCTTCAAATCAGGACTTGATTTATTGTTTTGTTGATTGCCTAGACTTAAAGAGACGGAGAAAATGCTAATGCATATTAGACTTAAAAGTGCCTTGTTCATACTCTCCCTTACTCCCCAGCCAGTTGTTAAACACAAAGCAGCACATACCTGCCCATAGCACTCACGTTCTATTAGCATTTAATTATATTCTTCCTGGTATCATCCTTTAATTTAATTTCATTATTTATTATTTTTTGTGGCAGAACTTAATCTGACAACTAAACTATAAGTTTTTTGAATGCATGAATTGTGCTTTATATTTCTCTTTTGGCTCCCAATAGTACACCAGGCACAAGAAAACAATTGATTGGTGGATATACGGAAGGATGGATTGATTATGGGAAGTGATGGGAGAGAGAGAAATAGAAATGGGCACTGCTAAGTAGCCCATTGGGGTTCATTCTTTTCACTCATGAATAGCCGCAGTCAACCTACTACGTGCCAGGCACCATGCTAGGCACTGGGGACACAAATACAAAAGTGACACTAGTCCCTGCCCTCAAGGAGCTCACAGTCTCTGAGGTGGTTACAATATATGTAGAACAGCGGTGACTAGAAAAGGTGGACCTTTTAGTCTAGGCAGTCACCCGGACTACGTGTGGAGGAGTCATAAGGTCTGTCATTCCCTTTCCAGTGGCAATGGTAGTATTGGTTTGACAACTATTTTCAGAACAAGAGCGTGTCGTGGAGGTAGAGGATGGGGTATGTACCTGGTGGCAGATGATAATGGCGAGATTCCTGAGCTGGGTTGACCCTGTGATGTTATGTTCTCTAACTCCTTAGATAAAAGGGGTCGAGATGAGTTTTCCTTTGCTCAGCCACCAGTCAGCACAGGAGAGAGGGCCAAAGTTGAATGGGTTATTTCATTTTCTCCCCCCTTCCCCTGAAGGCTGGCATCTGAGAGCCACGGAAGGGCAGAGAAGATGTGAACATGGCTCTGCTGGATAGGCCTTGGTGTCCTGACAGGTGCCTGGGTGGCCGGGAGGCATCATCATTATTAAATAGCAGCCCATGCTCAACTAAGAACTTTGTGTGAGTTGATTGCATGGTCCTTGGATCTCCCACTGGTCAAGGCCTGTTCACTGTTCTGTTGGTTAGTGTACTGAATGGACTGAGTGCTGGATTTGGAGTCAGGATGGTGGAGGAGTTCAAATCCCACCTCGGACACTTACTAGCTGTGTAACCCTGAGCAAGTCATTTCATCTTTGTCGCAATTTCCTCATCTGTAAAAGGGGGATACTACTAACACCTGCCTCCTAGGATTGATGTGAAAATTAAAGGAAACAATAATTGTGAAGCACTTAGCACGGTGCCTGGCACGCAGTGAGTGCCACGTAAACGTTCGCTATCGTTTTTGTTATCATTCTGACGTGGACCTTGATGCTTTGGTCTCTGTATGCCTTGCACAAAGTGCCTGAATGAATTCTTTCTCATAGTCTTCCTCCATCAGAACTTAACTTACTTTGGAGTAGGTATTACTTACTACATGCTTTGTATTTATATCCCTAGTGCCTAGCACAGTGCTTGGCAGAAAGTCCTTAGTAGATAGTTGTAGATTGATTCATCGATAGCTTGGTCCCCAACTCCCTGAGGGAGTCCCTGGGGGAGCAGCTGGAGGATTTCATCTAGCTCATGCCTACGACTGGCAAAGATTGATTGTTTCCTTTTGATTTATTTTTATGCTAATTTAGATGAAGTTTGGTCAAGGGAGATTTATGATTATTGTTATTATACGAATGACTATGTTAATAATAACCACATTAAGAACAACTCAGATTTCCATAACACTTTAAGGCTTCAAGAGAACTTTCCTCATAGTAACCTGGGGAAGTACACAGTGTGTATAAGATTTTCCCCATTTTACAGATTAGGACACTGAGACTGATTTGACTGGTTCAAGTTCACACAGTGAGTAAGTGATGGATTCAGGGCTATCATGGTTGAATCGTATTGTCTTTTAGGACTGTCTTCTGACTTCATGTTTTCTTTTTTTTCCTACTGTATAGGGCTACCTCTTACTAAATACCTTAAACAGACCCTGGGAAAATTAAAGTTGATGGCTCCTGATTTATAAGACCAATGTTCTAATTCTGGAATGGTAGAGCCCATTACTTTCCAAGTGCAATGCAGAAGAAAAGTCAAAATGATCACCGGGGCTGCCCCCTGGCACTGGTGATAACTTCACTGAAATCCGTTAGAAAGGCCATGTTTTCTTTTCCTTTTTTTCCTTTCATTTTCATTTCTGATAGGGAATGAGGCCTGAAACTTGAAATCATAGCTTGATTTTGGAGAATGTTCCTGAAATATTTTTCCTTTTGAGGTTTTGATAAACCCATACTCATTATAGTAATAGCTGACAATGTCTGCAAAGTGGTTTACAGATATATTTCATTTGAGCCCCTTGATAACCCCATAGGGTAGATCCTTTGGGGGAGGGAAGTGATTCAGACTTGTCATTTCTTTGGTATAGGGAGTTCCTGGAAAAGGGATTCCCTCTACCAATTCAGATCTCCAACTTGTAGGTGCAGAGAGATGCCTGGGGACTCTAGAAAGTTCTGGGCCTTGTCTAGAGTCACAAAGGCAAACCAGTGTATGTCAGAGACAAGACTCAAATCTTCCTTGCTAGGGGACTGGCTCCCTGCTGTTCCAGAGGTGTCAAACTTGGCCTGCTGGCAGCTTGAGCTGGCAAAACTTCCAAGTGCAACCAGATTAAAACATCATTGCAAAATGTTTAAGAAAATAACCAAAAATATAATATAACATAGATAATGTTAATTTGTAGTTTTCTATGTCATTATGTGGACCAGAGAGATTTGTTCCTATTTGAGTTTGACACTGCTGCCCTACACCATGCTTATTCTCCTGTGGCCAGCTGTCTATCTAATGTTGCCCACATTTTACAGATAAGGAAACTGAGGATCAGGGAGGCTTAACAATTTGTTCATGGCCACTCAACTCATAAGTGACAGATGTAGTATTTGAGATCAGGTCTTCCTGGTGCCAAGTCTTATACATAGCTATTATGCCACCTCACTTCTAACAGTGAACTACATTCTTCATGTTGTATCACACTTCTATGAGGGAAATGAACTCTTAAAATTCTGGTTTCTTGGCTTCCTAGGAGGATGCTCTTGGATTGCCAGAAATGGCTATATCCCTGGGGTATCCCTTGGGAGGCTTTGACTTATTCTGAGGATCTAACCATAAGTGAAGCAAAGAGAGAGAAAGGGGGGGAAAGTTGACTTTGAAACTGTGGACCCATTGAGGTTAGAGTGGTTTCCTGTCCCCATTACCATGCACTGTATCTGTCACACATAGTGATAGATACTCTTTTTTTCTGAGAGTTAAACACAGTAAAAGGGCATGGAAATGCAAGGGATTCACATGACCCCCCTTCCCCTGACCCACTCCCCTTTCCTCTCTTCTCCTAACAACAAATACAAGAACAGGAAAAGAGTTAATGCCTCAAAACCTCCAGAGTCTTTGACATGAGAGAAACATTAGCATGCTTGTCTCATGGAAGCTAGTTCTGTATGGTTCTAACTGCCTAGAAATATATTATACAGTGGAACATTAAGTGTTTCCAAAACATGTTTTGATTAGAAGCTACTGCAAAAAAAGGAACTATTCTCAAGTGAGTCATCCTATGAGATGTTATTGTTGTGTTTTCTCTAAAAACAAAAACAAAAATTCAGACACAAGTGGCCAACATTTTGTGAACTGCTGACATGTAAGGTTTCCTTCCTTTGGAAGTGAATATTTAACGAGGAATATCAAGGACTCAATATGGGGTGGGATGATCTCTATAATGATCACTGACATGGGGTCATTAGGCAGAGATTTTCCAATGGTTAAGCCATTGCTGCTCTTCCTACCCTGGAAAAATTCAGATTATCCCTTAGGACTTTGGGCACAGTTGTCTTCTTGGATAGTTTAACCCTGACTTAAGATTCCCACAACTAAGAGATTCTACCCACTGTGGATGTTGGGAATTTGGGAAGAGAACCCTGGGAAGATAACCGTACCACTGGCCATGTGGAAGGTACCTACCAAGGAAGCTGGGGGCGGCGGGTGAGAAAGAGGAAGATGCCACGCACAATCAATTAGATGTTCCTTTTTTTCTTTGTAAAGGGACTTGCCAGGATTGTTTCTCAGAGAGGCAGAAAGCCAACTGGAGGGCAGAAATTCATGGAACATACTAAAATGCTTGTTGCTTTCCCAGCCTCTGACTTCCTTAAACTTGAGCACGTGAACAGCAGAAGCTGTGCCTAGGAGATGTGGGTGGAGGGAGTAAAGAGGAATCTGAAAAACTGCGGAGATCACTTGACCCACTCCTTGTGCTTCAGTGAAGTCAGCTGGAAAAGAAAGTCATGGGCTTGACTCATCATTGCCTCGAGCCAGCTGGGAAAAATAAGTCTGGCAGTAAGAAAGTTTCTTAATAAAGTTAAAGGTAAATTTCAAGAATTAACTGGATATTTTCCCAACTTTTTGAAGTCTAGACCTGTGATCTCATCTGTATAGGGAACTCTCTGTATGGAAACTTCCTCCACTGATGCTGATTAACAACTCATCTGTAGCTTACCTTCTTAAAGTGTTGTCTGGGACCACTGATAAGTTAAGTGACTTGCCCAGGACCAATCAATGAGTCAATGAATAGGCATTTATTAAGCACCTCTTATGTGATTCCTCTTATATAGGAAGGGCAAGCAGTATATGTCAGAGATAGGATTTGAACCTAGGTCTTCTTGACTACAAAGCAGGCCTTTTCCAAACTTCTTTTCCAATATAGGTTAAAATATGTTTCTAATATAGGTTACAAAAATGTGTGCAAAGAAGCTAAACAGCCCAGTTCATAAATGGATAAATGAGTGAATAGCAAATGCCATTCAATAAACATCTGTTAAGTACTTACTCTATTCAAGGTACAATGCTGAACTTTGGGGTTACAGGGACAAAATGAGAAACAGTCCTTTCCCTCAAGGTGTTTATAATTGACTGAGGATACAGCATGGAGAATGTCTGGTATAGTAGAAGAAGCCCTAGGTTTGAAGTCAAGGGACCTGTATTAGAACCCTAATTCAGTCACTTAATACCTGTGTGACCTTGGGCAAATAATTTCTTGGGGCCTCAGTTTCTTCATCTGTAAAATGGACCTGGACCAGATGACCTCCGAGAGCCCTCCTAGTTCTAAGCCTATGATCCTATGGAGTGGAAACAGATAAGTAAAAACAGATAACATGAGAGAGCACAAAAATTGGAAGAATAGGCAGAAATCTTTTAAAAAAACACATAATAATATTAGCTAGAACTTACATGGCACTCTAAGGTTTGCGAAGCCCTTTATGTACATTTTTTCACTTGATCCTTACGACAACCCATTTTGTACATGAGGGGACTGAGGGTTAGAAGGTGACAACCCAGGGCACGTAGCAGAGTCAGTGTCTGACTATAAATCCATCACTCTATTGACTGTGCCATTCAGCTGCCTCCTCATAATTCAATGTAGTAAAACCTCAAGTTAAGAACTCTCAATTATCTGGAATCTTTTTTTTAAGTGAACAATACAACAACTTGTGATTTCACTAATAACCAATCAGATAAGAACAGAATGGCTTCGAGGGTATATTCTGGGGTCAGTTCATATTCATTCTCAACCTTTATACGAGGGTTTCCAACCTTTTTGTAAGAAGGACCTATTTTCAGTTGTTTGAAACTTTGAGGGGCTGGAAAGGTGGGGGGATATTGATAGTACAAGACCCAGGAAGAGATGAGGAGAGAATTACTATCACCTCCTTCCCCTTGGTGATAGTGTTCCTGACAAAAACATGATAGTCAGTGGCTTGGAGCAATATAAATCTTCTAAAACATGTTGGTAAAGCTCAGTTTTAGGTAGGCACAGTGGTTAGACCGCTGGGCCTGGAGTCAGGATGACTCATCTTCATGAATTAAAATCTGGCCTCAGACACTTGCTAGCTGTGATGCTGGGCAAGTCACTTCACCCTGTTTGCCTCAGTTTCCTCATCTGTAAAAGAAGTTGGAGAAGGAAATGGAAAACCACTCCAATATCTTTGCCAGGAAAACCCCAAATGGCATCACAAAGACTTGGGCATGACTGAAAAAGACTGAACAACAATAGAGCTCAATCTATAGGTTAGGGTTCTAGTTTTAGCAAAAGGCTTATGACACACTCTATTTATATTAACTCATTTGATTCTTGCAACAAACTGTCTATATGTAGTCATGAGTCTGTATAGTTATTGTTGGTATTCAAAATGAGGGCCCCTGAGGAGCCCCAAAAGATTATAAGGATCATAAATTTAGTGTTGGAAGAGACCATAGAGATCATCGAGTCCAAAAACCTCATCTTACAGATGAGGAAACTGAGGCACAGAGAGGTTAAGTGACTTGCCCAGGGTTACATACATAAATGTTTAGTTCCCTGGTTTTAGGGCTTCACTGCTGCCCTATTACCAATATGGCCTGGATTTTTAGCCTATTTTTTTCAGCCATTTGAAAGAGATTTAGTAATGTTTTCTAGGCTATGCTTTCTTAAGCAATGTCACTTAGTGGGAAAAACACTGAATCTGGGGTCAGAGAAACTGGGTTTGAATCCCAGCTTTATCTAGGGTAAGTTTCTTTATCTCTCTGGGCTTTAGTCTCCTGTTCTGTGTAATGAGGAGGTTGGACTAGATCTCTGGGGTCATTTCCAGCCCTAAATTTGTAATCTGAACAAAAGAGGGAGTATTTTCTGATGGACTCTAGATTACAAAAAGAAAGAAAGAAAGAAAGAAAGAAAAGAAATTATCCAGAATATTCTCTTCCCCGAACATTCTGGTCAATCTAAATTTTACTGAGCATGTCTCTGAATCTAGATAGGAGTCATAGTGAGTGATACAAAGTTTCAGAAAGTCCTTCTACCACTGTTCCCCCTTTGCGAAGTGTTGATGGCCAAAGGCAAAGAATGATGGCAATCAGGATACATTCCTCAGTTCTCACTGGCCAATAAAGTTGTTGGGGCATTATGAAGAAAGAGGTTTCTCAGCATTCTTGTCAGTGTTACAAACGGGAAAACGGTCAGAGTTTGAGTCTTGGACCTGCCACTTTTAGAGCAAACCATGCTTCTCTCTTTGTTTTGATTTTGTCTTTGATTTCCCCATTTGTAAACTAAAGTGGTTGGACCAGGTCATCTTTAAGGTCCTTTCTAATGTATTATGATTTGATGATGGTTATTGCTGTAGCAGCTTTAACAGCTACCACTGGTGCCTTCCTATGTGGCTGAAGATCTTAGTTCCTAAGCTAATTTCTATGTACTTATTATATTTACCTATGAAGCAGTGGTTGAATCTTCACTATCAGGCCAAATCTTTTAAGCATGTTTGTAAAATGCATGACTTTAACCACCAAGTGAAAGATTCCATACTGACTTTTACCATGTTATAGCAGGAGTATACTTGCAAGTAAAGTCCATTTGGTTTCTATGTCAATACTATTCAGAATTTCTAGACTCACACTGGATTTCTGGGATTGGTTAAAATATATAGTTTTCCATAGACTGTCTATAAAATAATTTTGTTCAAAAGAATTTTAAATAAAAAAGCATGGGGAGGGAGAAAGTTGTTTATGCATGTCCAGCAATGTAGAAACCATAGATAGGTGGGAGGGTGGGTGAGAGATGACAATGGAAAGTTTAGCATAACACCTAAGTTTTGAGCCTGAGGGACTTGCAGGATGGGTTGCCCTCTAAAGTAATAGGAAAGGGAAGAGGGGGAGGGAGTTAAGGGGAAAGATGAGTTCTGTTTTGGACATGTTGAATTTAAGATGTGTACTGGACATCCAGTTTGAGATATCTGTAAGGCAGTTGAAGATGTGAGATTGGAGGTTAGCAGAGAGGTTGGGAAAGGATAGGTAGATTTGAGACTCATCAATATAGACATGGTAATTAAATCCATGATAGTTAATTAGATCACCAAATGAAGTAGTATAGAGGGAGAAGAGGGCCCAGATCGAGCCCCATAGGATTCTTACGGTTAGGGGGCAGAACATGAATGAAGATTGAGCAAAAAAGACTGAAAAGTTGCAGTCCAATAGATAGGAGGAGAACCAGGGGAGAGTAGTGTCCCAAAAACCTAGAGAGAGGAGTACCAAGGAGGAGAAGGTGATCAACAGTGTCAAAGACTGAAGAGGGCTTGAGGAGAATGAATGAGAAAAGGCAACAAAGAATATTGGCAACTTTGAAGAGAGCAGTTTTGGTGAAATGATAAGGTTGGAAGCCAGACTGTAAGGAGTTAAGAAGAGAGTGAGAGGAGCAAAAATGGAGGCACCTATTTTAGATGTCATTTTCAAGGAGTTTAGCTCCAAAGGGAAGAAGAGATAAAGGATGATAGCAGGGATGGAAGGATCAAGTGGGAGTTTTTTCAGGATGGGGGAGACATGGGAATGTTTGTAGGCAGTCAGGAAGGAGCCAGTAGACAGAGAGAGATTGAAAATAAGTGGTAGAGTGGGGATGCCAGAGGGGGCAATCTGTTGGAGGACATGGGAAAGGAATAGGATTGTTTGAACAAGTAAGGAGAGAAGGAACTCACTGCAAATGGTCTTGATTTTTTTTTCTGTAAAATATGAAACATGGCTCTCAGCTGAGATGGTGGGGGAGGGTGAGCCATGAGAGGTTTGAGGAAGGATCAAAAGGTTTAGAAGATCCACTGGGGAGAGTGAGATAGTGAGTTGATATGAGAGGATAGTAGGATTGCCTAGCAGGAGGGAGGGCCCGACAATTTGTAGTGGCCATAGTAAGAATGAATGATCCTGTGCTTTTCTCCACCTTCATTTAGCAGCATATGTGTAGGGGCAAAGGGGATGAATGATCCAGTGCTGAGGCTGGGCAGGGTGCAATTGCTGAAATGATAAGGGGGTTAGGGATTCAAGGGAAGAAGTTAGTGTAGAGTTCAATTGGTTCATCAAAGGATCAAGATGGAGAAAAGAGAAGATAGTGCAGGAGAGATGACTTGGGAGAGAATTGAGAGATCAAGAAATTGGAGGTCATGGTATGGGTGGAGAGTAGGGTTTGGTAAAGGAAGGCAGAGGGAGAGGTGAAAAGCAAAAAGACTATGGTGAGATGATGAGATTTTGGAATTCTTGAATGTGCAGGTGGTGGATCTGTGGGTGATGACGAGATCAAGGGTGTGATCATCTTTGTGGATTAGGTGGGTTGGTGGAGTAGGTCATGGTGGAGTAGGTTGAGGTACCAAGGGTTTAGGGTGTTTAGGGGACATTCAGTATGTATGTCGAAGTCCCCTAGTATGAGAGTGGGAATTGGAGAAAAGAGAAAAATTGTGAGCCATGTGCCAAACTCATTGAGGAAGAAAGGAAGGAAGGAAGGAAAGAAGGAAGGAAGGAAGAAAGAAAGGAAGGAAGGAAGGGAAGGAGGAAGGAAGGAAGGAAGGAAGGAAGGAAGGAAGGAAGGAAGGAAGGAAGGAAGGAAGGAAGCAGGGAAGGAGGGAAGGAGAGTGACTTGGGGTGGGGGTAAGAGTCTATAGGGAATAGTTACTAGGCCCCTTAAAAGTGAATGCATTCTTTTGTCTTATTGACAAGAAAAGCTTCCAGGAATTTGGAAATGGTTGTCCTGACATTCTCCCCTTTGATCAGACTGCATCAGGAATGTTGTGTTCAGTCTTGGGGCCACGTTTTTGGTTGGACATTGATAAGCTGGAGAATGGCCCAAAGAGGGCAACTAAGATGGCAAAGGTCTTTGTATTCATGTCAAATGGGGATGGACTGAAGGAACTTGAGATGGTGAGACTGGGGAAGAGAAGACTCAAAGGGGATCTGAGAGCTTTTAAGTATTTGAAGGACTGTCATGTGGGAGAGGGTTTGGAGTTTTTTCTTCTTGACCCCAAAGGAAAGAAGTAGGAGCAATAGATGGAAGTTTTGAAAGGTGAAAGTTTAGTTGTGAGGTAAAGATATTTTTTTTCTAACAATTAGAGCTTGTCTCAGCTGCTTCAGGAACTTATGGGTTCCTCCTTGCTGAGGCAAGCTGTTGCCTCTCACCAGGGCAAAGGATGGCTGCTATGGTATGTTGGATGGATTTCAGGTATGTTGTATCAGACTACCTTTTTCAGGTACTCTTTTTCATGTAAAGTTTGTATTAGATAATTGGTGAGGTCCCTTCCAACTGTGAAATTCTGTGATTCTGTGAATTAAAATGCCAAGCCCAAGAAATTTACAATCTTGTTGAGAAACGTTTCCCTACACATAAGACTACTTAAGAATAACTCAGGAATATGTAAATGTAAGTGTCAGATCACATGGTAGTCCAGTCTATGTCCTATTGGAATGTAAAAGTCAAAGGTCATTGCAGGTTGGCATACTTTGGTGAGGTTTCCTGGAGAAAGAAAACTTTAATTGAACCTTGAAGGATGTGTGGGATGTGGATTGGCAGGCAGAAAAAGGGCAGAAGTTCCAGGGTAGAGATAAACAGGCATAGTGTATATGGGGAGAATAGAGAACAGAGATCAAACCCTAAAATAGAGAAGAGGGGCTGTGTTAGGGAGTAATGTGAAATAGGTTTAATCAGACTCAGAATAATAGTTTACTGTGGCTCTGAGTTTTACAGATGAAGAAACCAGAGCTCAGTGAGGTTAGTGACTCATCCAGGTAAGGGGTGAGGTGTAATCAGTTGATGGAGGTTATTGAATGATAGTTGAGGGTCTTGGATCACAGCTATGGAAGTGGGAAGGGCCTTAGAAGTCATATAGTACAACTTCCTTGTTTTAATAATGGGATAACTGAGGCCTGGGCAGGTAGGTGGTATAGCAGATATAATGCCCAGCCCGGAGTCAGAAAGACTCATTTTCCTGAGTTCAAATCTGGCCTCAGACACTACCTGTGTGACCCTGGGCAAGTCACTTAACGCTGTTGGCCTCAGTTTGCTCATCTGTAAAATGAGTTGGAGAAGGAAATGTCAGACCACTCCAGTATCTTTGCCAAGAAATCCTCAAATAGGGTCATGAAGAGTCAGACATGACTGAAAGCGACTTAACATCATCAACGGAGGCCTAGAGAAATTAAGTGACTTGATCAAAGTCACACAGAAGGGAAGCGAAGGTCTAGGGGCCAGGTCCGATGATTCCAAATCCACCTCTTTTCTCCTGTACCACATACTACAGGGCTCAAGTTCAAAGACTTGTATTCCCAAACAATAGCAAATCTTTGTAAGTTCTTAAGTGAGGTTTAGGGTAGATCATTTATAGAATTGAGTGAAAAGGACAAGGATTAGATGCAGGGACACCAATCAGAAGCATTAAAATAATGTAGGTATGAGGTGACAATGGCCTTGAATTAAGGCTGTATTGAAGTAGCAGGGAATAGAAAGGAGAGGAAAGGATATGAAACATTGAGAAAGAGGAATCAAGGAGATTTGATGACTTAATGGGAAATGAAGAAGGGATGGAAGGGAATTTTTTGAACTGAGAGTAATCACGGTAATATTTTCTGTTCGTTCCTATGTCTGGGTAGATCTAGGGGAAGCTGAGATTGATAATCAATTTCTACGTTACTATCCCCTCGCCTTCCACTCCTATCATTTACACGATTCCTGGACTTTTGGAGAAAATACCCACTGAGAAAATACTTTACTTTCTAGGCAGTTTCAATCCATACTGAGAAAACAGATACTTTAACAAGATTAGGTTTGAGAGTTTTTTCTACCCTCTTCTAGGTTCCTTCTCAAGAGACTTAGGAAGACACATGTGTTCTTTACTACATGTCCCATGAAGGATTGATTATTCAGCTTGATTTTGGTAATACCAGCCTAGCAAGACTTACAGAAATGCTTGTATTGGTGCTGCTAGAATCTGTACCTTTACTATTCCAGCCTTTGCACGTTAATGACTTTAACTTGTCAAGGGTAATCAAATATCTCTCAGCCTCTGAGTCTGGTGGTGTGATTTCACTATAAAGGCTAGTCGGCTAACTTCTTGTCAATTTTGATTTATGCGCAGTTTCAGATCTAGGAACTATTGTGTAACTTAACCCGTGATTTTACTATTCTGAGTAGTGGCTACAAGTGTTTTGGGGGTTTGTAAAGTGATACGATTCTGAGTTCTAAGGTGTCTGGTCTATAGTCAGACATCTCTAAGACATGATTTCAGGCAAGGAACTTTTTAAAGTTTTAGCATTAACCCTGATAAATCCCTTTCCTTTGAGATTCTCTCATCTTCCCTTCCCCTCCCTCCCCCTCCCCCCCCACATAAATACCCACTGGCCATTATTTAAATTCATCAATCTTAGTTTCTCTTTTCCAACTGTTGTCACTGATTTGGAATATTATAGTCAAAGGTTTTAGTGTTTTGGCTGCAGAGTCACAAAGAAACAACCTGATTCCTTTGTTTGAAATAGTTTGTTGGATTCAAATAAAGTATTGTTTTAGCTCAGGAACCATGGGCCGAAGCAGACAACCTTTTAATTTCATTGATCTTGCTCCATGTGTTGCAAAACCAGAGACAAATTTCCAAAATCCCCTCCAAGATGCTTAGTCACATACATAATGTGACTCCAGTTACCCCTGAGCATGCTCATGGCCCAGTTTATTCATTTGCATGATACATGTGGCTTTTTGATGCAACAAATGCCTAAGTCACTTCCAGATGGGTGACCCACCAGCTACTTAGGTGAGTGGGTGGGTGATGCAAGGTAAATTTAAAAAAAATAATGTAGGCCCAAGGTCTCCTGGAAACAATGCTGTGATCTTGGAAAGGCAAAGACTTGAAAGAAAGCCTTACATTGGAATATCGTCATAGGGTCCAACCATGTTTGGGTAACTGCTAAAGTTTCTTTTGGCTCTAAGCCCTTTGATCTTGTGATCTCACATGGAAGACTCTTAATAGTTATTTCTTGCTTCCAGAATTGGATTTGATGATGAAGTAGTGTGAGTGAACTTTTCCCACAGTATCAGTTTGGATGCTCATCTTGTTATCTGAATATCAGTTTGTGGTTTCAGATGAATCATGATTTTAAAGCCTTGAATTCATAATCAGTGGGGAAGGTACTGGATTTGAAGACAGGAGACTTGAGTTCAAATCCTGGCTTTTCTACTTACCCCCTATGTGACCCTGGTCACGTGAGAAGGTTGGATTAGATACCTCTTAAGGTCCCTTTCAGATTTGAATTTCAAACTTTGGGCTAAAAATAGAATTGGATTAGTCAATAATATTAGATTGAGCTGTTACTTGTTTCTTTTTTCCTGCATAACTTGTCTCCGTCTCTCTCTGTCTCTCTTTCTCTCATACCAAGATTATAAGGTTTCTTGAGGATTGGGACTGTTTCTCATACAGAAAGGTCCAGGTTTACAATGGATTGTATTCTAAGAGGCTGTGTATAAGTCAAAGTTGTTTGGAGCTCAGAATGCATTTGTAACCCACTAGTCGAAGTCCATCTGCATGGAACTCTCCTTATTGGTGGAGACTGATTTTACTCAATGGTCCTCACCTGCATGAGGGGAAGAGTTGGTGAGAACTTGGGAGAAGAGAGATTCTTGTCCCACATGTAGGGGGTAGGTGTATACTTTGTTTTTCACATGTAGGTTATGTGTGTTCACATGGTTCTGTCTAAACCTGGTTCCCAGGGAGGCATGAATAAATATCTCTAGAGTCTCTTCCACCCACCCTTCTCCAAATGATATTTTAATTCCTGCCAGGAAGGCTAGCAGGAGTTTGATGCCAGAGTTTAACTACTCTGCTCTCCTCAGAGAAAGAGAGTACTGGGCTAGAATTATATCTGCCCTCCCTCCAATACTCTTAGTATAGTGAGATAATTTTTAGGTTCAAGCTAAGCTCCTGATTGCTATTCATTAATGGGGAAGTTGTATTTCAAGTTATATATTTAAGGCTTAAATGCCAGTTACATAAAGACTATCACATATATGGAATAGCAAATAAGCTCACTTATCTAAGTCAGTAGCAAATAGAAATCAGAGAAAGCATACAGAAGAGAATATACCAGACAATATACAAAGTGAATGAGCTCTTCCATTGGAAGCAAAATATCTCAACTCAGCCAAGAGAGTAAGAGTCCCAGATTTCACTTAATGGGAAATTCTCTGAATCTCTTGTGTAGTAAGCTGGGGATAGGACATGATCAAGGTACTGTATCTTCTACTTGTCAGCTTATTCTCAGAGCTTTTCTATCCCTTCAGGGACCTGATGAAAGTCTAAAACAGCATTTCTTCTCTCTTGGTGTCTTAACCCTCCCAGGAAGGAGCCAGAAAACCAGGGTACCTCCTCTTTCTCAAATCCTTGCCAACTTCATTCTCATGAAGACATGGAATATTGAGTAATCAGTCTTTACCACTAAAGTCAGTCCCATGCAAATGGGCTTTAAACCCACATTTTCTTACAGGAATACTGTTGTACATAGTGCTTAGGTTACCATATAAAGTACCTGGAATCACTTTTTAATTGAAAGGGATTGTAGAGGTTGTGCAGGCCAAGCTTCAAATGTTTTTGTTGGAGTTTTTTACCCAGCTAGGTTCAAACTGAACTTTGGTAGTTTTATTTGACTCTTTGGCTTTTAGAGAGGCAGTTCTAAACATCTGCACCCTCTCCAATCTCCCATTCTTCCCCATATTCTCTCATTCTTAGAAGAAGACCTTACTTTTCATTACTGAAAATATCAAGGCCATCCCAACATGATCATTTTCAACTCATTCTCATTTTTAACTTCTCTACCTTAAAATTTAACTCTGCATACCCATTCCAACTCTTTTATCCTTTCTATTTTGGAGGAGGGAAGACCTGGGAAGGGTAACTCCTCCAATTACACTGTTGTCCTCATTTCATCATATTTCCTGCTGGTTCTTGTTCAATGGGTCAATTATCTTGCTATCTTTCTTGTCTTCCATCCCTCTCCCTTTACTGATTACTTTCTTGTCCACAGATATACTTTGAGCTCTTCATTCTAAAAAAAGCCAAGCAAACAGACCCCCCCCGCCCAAAACGTCCCAAAACCAAAATCAAAAACCTCTCCAGATATTATTCTATGTCTATTCTCTCTTTCACTGTTAAACTTCCAAAAAGAGCACTCTTTACTCAATGGTTCTTCTTCAGTGCCTTCTCTCTCTTTGACCTCCTAAAATCTAGTTTCTGATGTAATACTTCATTGAAATTGATCTTTCTGAGTTGCCAGTGACCTCTCATTTGTCTTTTCTCAGTTCTCATCTTCTTTGATCTTTCTGCAGAATTTGATGCTGTTGAGCTTTTGATTCTCTTTTGCCTACTTTCCTTGGCTTCAGTAATAGTATTTTCTCTGGCTGCTTTTCTTTCTTGTCTGACTACTTTTCTGATAGTTTATCTTCTTCTTCTTGTTCCCTGAATGTAGACATTCCTCATGTGTCCCCTTGACCTTTTCATCTATCCCTTCATTATTTCTCTTGGAATGTCACTCACTGACATGGCTTCAATTTTTACTTCCATGTAGGGGATTCCCGAGTCAATAAGTCTAACCTTCATCTCCATCCTCAACTCTAGTCCTACATTCCCAGCTGTCTCTCAGATATCCTACTGACCCTGAACTTGTTTCGCTCCCCACAAATACTTCCTTCAGGTCCTTTCACTGTTAATACCACTAGTCTCTCGATTATTTCATCTTAAAATCTCAGGATTATGTTCAGTTTTCCCCTTTTGCTTGTCCTCTACAACTGGGCCATGAGGACTAATTGGATGTTACGCTTAGGGTCTTGTGAATAGATGGAAATGTCATTCAAGTAGATTGTCTTTAGGCAATCCTGTCTTGAAAGACAAAATGCAGAGGACTCTGGACCATGAGGAAAGAAACAGAGTCTAAAGGGCAAGACCACAGATACATACTGGCTGAATTGGGCCTAGAAAGCCACCTTCCATTTTTATTTTTGGGGGAAGCTGAATTAGATTGCATGCTCCATAGAAGTTCAGTTTGGTGAACATGTTGATCCACTCCAATTTGTTCAGATGTCTGGCAACAAGGGAAAGTGATGGTGTTGACATTGAAGGCAACGAAAGGAAATTATGTGGTGGTTCATGCATGTAATCCCTTCTGCTGGGGAAGGTTGAGCTGGTGGTTTGCTTGAGTTTAGGGTTTCTGAGCCGCAATAGGGCTAAAGCAGTCTAGGTGTCCAAACTAAGTTCAGAACTATTATGGCAAGCCCCAGGAGTAGAAGGCCAGCTGGCTGCCTAAGGAGGAACTAATACCCAGGTTGGAAAAACAGAGTACATCAAACTTTCAGGGTTAATCAGCAAAGGACATCAGCTCATGATTGGCCATTGTATTTCCAGCTCAGTAAAGAATGGGAGCCCCAGTTTTGAGAGAGAGAGAGGGGGGGAGGGAAGCAGGGAGGGAGAGAGAGAGGGAGAGAGAGAGAAAGAACAAATACAATATGTAGGGTAGGTTGAGATTTGAAAGGGCTTTATGTGCCAAATTAGAGGGTTTATATTTGATATTAAAGGTAATGGAGAAGAGCTTGAAGACCTCCATTGATTTGAAATTAGAATAACTATGCCTGGAGTGCCTTTTTCATAAGATTGTGGTGAGAAGATCAAATGAAATAATATACGCAAAATGGTTTATAAACCTTAAAGCAAATGTCAGCTATAATTATTATTAACTCCAAATAAGGAAATTTCCTCTAGCAACTAGGCCAGCAAAAGCTCTGCAACTGAGTCTTAGAGGATTGCCAGAAGGGTGGAATAATTTGTCCAGGGTCATATACCTTGTATGCATCAGAAGGAGGACTTGAACCCAGGTCTTTCTAATTCTGAGGATCAAGAAAAGCCTCATATTGGAGGTATGCTACCTTAAATATACTTTGAAGAAAGAAACATGGAATATTCTGATGTTGAATAGATGTGCCTACAGGGACAGGGACCGTTGTGAGTAGATAAATCACAATCATGGATACCTTAGGGATGCAGGATTTCTACTTGGGTGGCTCTAAAGACTTCTTGGCGCTCATGGTGGCTGTTAGGGCTTTGTGTCTGGTTAGCTTCATGGAGTGGTCTGATGCAGTGTTGGGATGGTGAGATGACTAGGATGTAAGCTTCTTGAAGTCAGGGATATTAGTTACTCAACTAGCATTTATTCAGCCCTTATTATGTGTTAGGCATTATGCTAAAAGCTTATATCTCTGGGTGTTTGTATCCCCAGTGTCTGGCATATAGCTGGCATTTATTAAATGCTTAACATCACAGATTTAGAGTTGAAAGGAAGGTTAAAAGTCCTTTAATACAACTCCCTTATTTTACAGATCAGGGACAGGAAGGTTAATGATTTATCCAAAGTCACACAGGTAGGAAGTGGGAGCAGGATTTGAACCCAGGTTGTTTGATTGTAAATCTAGGACTCTCTCCACTACACCATGATATCTTTCTGCTAGAGGTATTGATTGACTTGTCTTTGGGCTGTTTTTTTTTCTTTTTTCAAAATAAATTTTTATTTATATATTTCATTTTTACATTGCCTGATTTTCCCCTCCTAGAGAGTCATTCCTATCGCAAAGAATAGATGAGAGAAAGACAGACAGACACATACACACAGGAAACAATCAGTAAACCTGATCAATACATAGAAAAATCATAGGCTGTTTAAATTGCCAATAGATGTAGGGATCATAGAAGCTCAACCACAAGATTCTGAAAGCTATAATGATGAATTGGTGACACCAAAAGTAAGGGCGTCATTGCAATTTTCCAAAAGGATCTTCAGAGTACTAAATTTATGAATGATAGGAACCATTTGGAAAGGCCTTTCATTGATCATTTCTGTTGTCGTTTGTACTTCCTTCTTGAAGAAGACCATGACATTAGGGAGGTGATGCTGTGACTTGCAAGTGAATTGGATTTAAGTGAGGTAGGGCTGTGCAAAGTCAGCAGCCTCACTTCTTCTTGGGAGCCATCTGGGTCCAGTGGCAAGGTACAGATCAGGACAACTGGACATGGTCCAGGATGTGGTGGGAGACCTTGGCCTTTTTTTTTCCACCATTACTGTGTTGGCTTGAGGCTGTACAGAGACATTTTCCCACTGAACTGGGCTATAGCTTATAAAGTTGATATTAGAGAGTGCTAGGACCAGAAGCAAATATATCTGGCTGGGTGGCCCAGAGGGTGTTGGAAAAGGAACTCTGAACTTCCTAGACAAAAGCTTTGTTGTCTTCTGAGGGAAATGATTATTAATAACCAAAGGTTTGGGGAGATCCAGAGTTCTCCCTTTCCCTATAGTCCTTTCAAAGTTCAGTTTCCTGAAGGATGTTACTGATAATGAGATTGAATTAACTCTGCTCAGTCTTGGTTAGATCTCACCCAGCCTTACAAGGAATTTAATCTAAGATGGGGAAGCCCATTTTGTTGTACTCTGGTTTAGGTGAGAATAAATTCTTTGATTAGATTGCCCAAGGCTGCTCTTGGGGCGGGGGCGTGTGTGGTCTAGATGTAGAGATGGTCGCTTTGTCCAAGAGCGACATGATGTCACTCTCAGCCCCCCATTGGAGTGAACCCAGTTCTCATTGTAATACTCAGTCTCTCATTAGTTGTTAACCAATCAGAGTGGATTGCCACCCTCTGGAACACCCATGTTTCCAAGGGCATATAAGTTGTAAGCCCGCCAGCATGATAGTCTTTGGCATTTGAGAGTGCCACTGACCTCTTTTACTAAAATGCTAGCATTATTAATAAAATGACTTATTACCCAGAAAGTATGTCTCTCAAAACTTTTAAACATCGTAGTTCCACTGAAGGGTTGTTTTTGGTCATGTAGAAATGGAATAGTTTCCCATTTGACTTATGAACTATGATAGTACAAACCGAACTTTAGCTTTTTTGGTAGGGAAATCCTAGGTCCAGAATTCTAAAAATGACCAGGCCCAGGCCCAGAGAACAGAAAACTCCCCCTTGGGTGCTAATACATTGGGGGGTAGTTCCTTGGGAATGCTGTTGAAGAGTCAAGTTGTAAACCTGGATGCTCGCTGTAAAGACAAAGATTTTCTTCTCTGAGAGTTCTTACCTGACCCTACAAAATTGTATGCTCAAGTGAACGCTGTCTCATTCGAACCCCTCATAACAGAGACTAAGAGCTGCCTTCAGTTAAGTTTTCAACCTCCCACTCTAGCTGCAGAGAGATTTTGCCCAAACCCATTGGAGTCGTGGATCTTTAGAATGCTTTGAGAACCAAATGACAGGGATGGGGGGAGGAGGGAATAAGCTTGTACTTTGATTGTTGTTGCGTTACTGAATTTCTGAATAAATTGAGTAAATTTTTTATTGTTTCAATGCTATTCCTAGCCCAGTTTTGCTGGGTTGCTTGGAAACAGAATAATCTTGACCTGAGTTAATTCTAGAAGTTCCCAGAGTTATTTTGATGGGGGCAAAAATGAATCATAAAGGTGATTTATTGATGAGAAGCCCCTACAAAGAAATCTGTTTGGAAGATGTATTATATTTTCATGACTTCAGCTGTTACTTCTATACCTATGACTCCCAAATCTTCTCCTCTGACTTCCCTTCCAAGCTCCCGACCTACATTTCCAACTCCTTTTTGGATACCTGCAGCTGAATACACCATCAACAAAAGGGTTCTTAACCTGAGATCCAAAGGGTTGGTGTGTAGCTTTCAGGGAATCCATGGACTTAGATGGGAAAAATTATGTCTTTATTTTTGCTAACCTATAACTGAAATTTAGCATTTCCTACAATGCTGAAAATAAGCAACAAACCACAGTAAGCTTTGCCAGACTGCCAAAGGGTTCTATGACACAAAAATAGATTAAAGACCCTGCTTTAGATGCTTTTAGAGGAGAGATGGGATGATACAGAGGGAAAAAAGACCAATTCTAGAATCAAAGGACTTGATTCAAACCTTGTTTCTGTCATAGATGTCTTGTATGATCTTGGGCAATTCACTTAACCTCCCTGGGCCTCAGTTACTTCAGCTATAAAATGGGGCAGTTGGACTGGATTGTCTCTCAGTTTTCTTCCAGGAGTGTGTACCTTTGAAATCCACAAAGCTACAAAGTAGGGCTTGATTTATTATTTTGCTGATTGTCTGGACATAAAAAAGTGATGGAGAAAAGGTAAATAATGCAGATTAAACTTAAAAGTGCATTCTACGTTTTCAGAGAGCCTGTTAAATATTTAGCAGCACACCACTGTTTCTGGCTTATATCTGTGATCCTATGTCCAAGATACACCCAATTATTGTTCCATAAGGCAGCTAGGTGGCACGCGATGGTGCCAGGCCTGAAATCAGGAAGACTCCTCTTCCTGACTTCCAATCCTGCCTCAGACATTTACTAGCTGTGTGACCCTGGGCATCACTTAGCCCTGTTTGCCTCAGTTTCCTCATCTGTAAAATAAGCTGGAGAAGGAAAAAGCAAATCACTCCAGTATCTTTGCCAAGAAAACCCCAAATGTGGTCAGGAAGAGTCAGATATGACTGAAATGACTGAACAAGAACAAAAATAAACCATAGATAATGTTAATATGTAGTTTTCTAAATCAATATATACCTGCAGGGATCCTGATGTATGGTTTAGTGACCCTCATTTCTATTAGAGTTTGACACTGATGCGGACCACTCAAAATACCCCAAAGTGGCTCTATGTGGGCTCTGGGAAAGCTGGGTCTGCCTAACTGGGGCACCCGCCTCCAAGGCTCCAAGGGCCTTTTGTACCTCGTATCCTGGATCTGTGCAGGACTTTGGAGGTCCCTCTGTGGATCCTTGGGCTGTGTGTAGGAATCTAGAAGTGATTTTGTATCTTAGTAGAATAGTGCATCTCTAAGAGTGTTGGGGGAGGGCAGGGGAGGGATCTGGGGTCCTCTGTGTCCCAGCACACCACCTTCTCCACCAGATGTGACTTCATTGCATTCTCTCTGGGTAGCTTCACCAGGGTCCAGCACAGTGCTTTACATACAGTGGCTGTGCAGCCTTCTCTGGGGCAGTATATTGATCTTTGATTTGATCAGGATCACAGTTCTATGGCTGGGAGGTACCTCGGAGGTCATCTAGTCCAACATCTGAGAGGCCTAAGGGAGATTAAGTGACTTGACCAAGGGAGTAAACTCAGGAATGGAATTTGAACCTGAGTCTTCTGACTCTAATGCTGTGTTCACTGGACGATGCTGTCTCCCTTTATCTAGACTGCCCCAAAAGGTGCCACATACTTTTTGTTGAGGATGGTGAGTTCATCATCTTCAACTCTCTCTAAAGGGACTCTTTTAACTTAGACTTCCTCCTAACCTCTAGCTACAAAGAAAGAGAGAAACCTAGGAAGCCATTATCATCTCTACCTCCTGTGGGAAATGAAGCCAGGTTCCAACTTTTCAGGTTATTGACAAATGAAAGTTGGTACCCTGATCCTTCAGGGAAATATTGTTGCTCCTTAAAGGGGAGAAAGGAAACAGCAGGTTAACAAATAAGCTGGCAGGGGGAATCTTTGCTGCTGAGGTTTATTATGTTTGCTCTGTGGCATTGGGCAAGCCCCTCAGCCTTGGTTTCCTCTCCTGTGAAATGGGTATATCTCATCTCGTAGCCTCATTGAAAAATTCCCCAGCAGGCGGAAATGGAAATAGGTGTGCCAGAAATAGGGCAACTACGTTGCTGTAAAACAAGAGAACACAGCGGACTATGGGGGCATGCAAGGCTTTAGATCTTTGGTACCCCGGACTGCTTGATTTCTTTAGCCTATCTTCTTCTGTTTAGACGGGAGTATCAATAATAACTGTCCTTCCTAACATTGCTTCTCCCTTCAACAAGAAGATTGGAACACAAAATCGATAATGTTTTTGGGAAACCATTAATGCCTGGGGAGCTCTGCCTATCCGTAGAGGTACAGGGTTCCATTAAGGACAAGATAAAGATACTTGATTGAATCTTGCAAACGAGGCCTGCTTGGGCATCCTTCTTTGTCATGGTGTCATTAGTGAAAGCACAACTTTAGAAAAAAAAATGAGAAGATGAAGGAGCTAAATGCAAAGCCAAAAAAAAAAAAGAAGAAAAAAACTAACTTGTAGCCAAACAGTATGCACCTACAGGCAAAAGTAAGGAATTTAGTATTTCTTTTCTTTGCATTTAATAAAATATAAGGACACCAAGAAATATTGCTAATGTCTTATAGGGTAATTGATATGATAGGCTCTTCCATATTTTCCTTGGGGCCTGGAGCGAAATTATAATCATATATAATTACTGTTACACAGCAGAGTGATCCTTTAGGTAGGACACCCCCCCCTTCCAAAAAAATCTCTTGGTCAATAAAACCTCTTGGGATCGTGCTTTATTTATCAAAGTGATTTCCCTTTTTGGTCTGGGGTACTTTCTCTCCTTAAGGGAATGTCAAGAGAGTGAGTGGCTCAACCAGTTGCCTTACTTCCCTCCTATGAACTTTATTGCCCTCTATTTTCTTTTTACTACCTGATTCATGAGAAGCCAGCTCTCTCTGTCCAAATCCATCGAAAGGAGATCTGATTTCCTAAAAGCCATTTTGATCTTTTCACTTCAAAGGTAATACTTCTCTCTATAGCCCCTGTTTGGCTTGTATGAGGCTGTAGTTCCAAGGAGGGGCTAATTTCAAGTCGCCGGATTCCTTTCCCCCTCTCCCTCTTCCCTCCTCCTCCCCTCCCCTCTCCTCTCCTCCCCCTCCTTTTCCCTTCCCTTCCCGTCCCTCTCTCCTTCTCTCTCCCCCTCCCTCTCCTCCCTTGGCACCCCCACCTCTCTCTCAGTGTTCTCAGTCTTGCTCCAAAAACTCCAATGACGGGGAATCTGCTACTTTCCAAGGGAGCCCATCTCACTTTTCGGTACCTTCAAATTGTTAGCAAGTTTTTCTTCATATCAAGACTAAATTTGCCTATTTACAAATTCCATTCCTTGCTGCCAGTTATATTCTTTGGAACTAATTGGGAAAAAAGAATCAATTTTTCTTACCCAAGAAGGTGCTTAAAATACTTGAAGGCAACTATTGTGTCCCCTGTAAGTCTTCTGTTTTACTGGTTAAATGCCCCAAGTTCATAGGAACATAGATTTAGAACTGGAAAAGGTCTTCTAGTCTAATGCCGGTATTTTACAAATAGAGGAATTGAGGCTGCAGGAGGCTAAATGACCAGCTCGGGGTCAGACAGATAATAATAAGCGCAGTCAAGATTCGAACTGAGGTCTTCTGACTCCAAATCCGGTAACTTCCCCCACTATATGTCTCTCTTTTAAGTTTTTCCCACATGGTATGAACTTGAGGTCTTCCACCATGCTGGCTGCTTTCTTGGGGACATTCACCAGCTTAGCATGTCCCTCCCAAATGTGGTACCCAGAAGTGAACACAATATTCCAGATGGAGTTTCACCAGGGCAGAGTACAACAGAGCCATCACCTCCTTATTCCCGGAAGCCATGCCACTCAGGGGCAGACAAAGGTAGCATTAGCTTGATTGGCTCCTCCACCATACTGTTGACATATTGAATTTGCAGCTCGCTAAAAAACCCCAGATCTTTCCCAGATAAAGTACTGCCTAGACATACCTCCACTATCCTAAACGTGTAATTTTTTGGAGCCAGGCATAAAATTTTCCATTTATCTCTACTGAATTTCTTTTGTTTCTGATTGGTGTTCAGTGTAGTGACCTGATGAGAAATTTTAGAATCTTGAGTCTGTCATTTGGTATGTAAGTCATCCCTTCCAACTTTGAGTCATCTGCAAATTAGGTGAGGATGCCATTCATGCTTTTATTGTAGTTATTCCACCAAATCTGAACCTACCTAATTGTACTGTGTTCCAACCTACATCTCTCTCTTTTTCATAGTAGCAACATGAGGAACTTTCACAAATGGTTTGTTTACCAAGATCTGTGTAAATTATATTCCCCTGTTGCAGCACCTGCAGGCACATAATAGGTGCTTAATAAATGGTTGTTGATTGATTGATACATTAGTTTGGCAACCCTGTCAAAACAAAGCAATAAGATTAGGCTTGTATATCCTATTTATGATGAAAACATAGTGAGACTCTTCCTGATATCTGCTTCCTTTTCTGGGCTTCCTTTAAAACCATCCCATTAATAACATACCTTAGGGTTGTTGTTTTTGGGTTTTTTTTTGCCTTGCAATCAAAGTAAAAATCAGTGGTTCATACTTTGCAGACTTTAGCCTCTTCCCCTTTTCAAAATTTAGGCATTTGCTCCTCTCCACCTACATACACAGTAGCTTTTCTATTCTCTGTGATCTCTCCATTTTCACTGATTAAGCAATCATAGCAATCACCTTTTCAGGAAAGGGATAATCTAGTCTCTTATAGGTAAGAGAAAGAAGAAACAAGTATGAGTGTGTCAAGCAAGAACATTATGCTGGTTCAGGTAAAAAGAAATTTGATAGGAATAAATGTGAAAATGTATGTTGCGGTTCAAAATAACACTGAAGGAAAAGATAAGGGTGATGTTGCAGGTCATCTGAAAAACATATAGTGTTCTTAGTGAACTGCAATCTCAACTTGGGTCAAAAGGTAATGGAATTGCGAGCTACACTGAGTTTCGTGGTTGCAAGGGATGAGAGAGTGGTAGTCCTGCTGTTTTTGTCCCGGTCAGGTCACATCTGGAGAACTGGGCTCAGTGTAAGGCACTATATTTTAGGGTGGATTGTTGTTGTTTGTCCTTCCTTCTCAAAGAGGGCCATTACATCAGGGAAGCAATGCCATGACATGTAAGTGAATTGGATTTAAGTGAAGGAGGGCTGTGCAAAAAGTCACCAGCCTCATTTTTCCCTCCGGAGCTGTCTGGGTCCAGTGGTGGGATATAGATCAGGATGACTAGAGATGGCCCTGCTTTAGGGAGGATATTGATAAGCTGGAGAATACCAAGGGAGTGGCAACCAGGATGGTGAAGGGCTTCAAGTATATGCCCTGTGAGTGCTGGTTAAAGGAACTACAACTATTTGGCTTGAAGAAGAGAAGACGTAGGGAAGCATATGGTACCTGTCAATAAGTAATTTTAAAAGATGTTGTGTGGAAGAGGAATTAGACCTCACAGGGCACAAGTAGGAGCAATGGGCAGGAACTGCTGAGAGAAACTTAGGTTCTATATAAGGAAAAAAACTCCCTAAAAACTTGAATCCCTTAGGAATACATCAGACTGCGTTGGTAGTATAGCACATGCCAGTCTCTAATCATACTCAGACTGGCTGACTGCATTCCTGGAGGATAGTTACTACATTTTTCTCAAGAGCTCCAGGGATATCCCTGAGAGGTTGGGGTTGTTTTCTAATGTTGTAGCTCATAAGCCCCAACCAGTGTGCTTCCTCCCAAGATTGTCACTTAATATCAGACAGATTTAATTAGTTTTTAGAAAGGGTCATTTACTAAGATAGTATGGTAAAAATGGTTGACACAAAACATTCTTCTCCCTCCTCCCCAAAGGCACATACTCACAGGAGTAAGCACAAAGTCCAGGGAAGAGTGCACTTAGGCTTAGAGAGCACATGTGGCAAAGGAATAACATATCTCTTGGAAGTCCTTCTGTTGGAGCGAGTCCTCAAGATGTTCACCTTAGGTATGGTTTGTGGCATTTTTGTACCAAGTGGAAGGAGGGCTAACAGCTTCTTGTTGGAGAAGACAATAAAAGTGTCAGATGAATTGGTTTTGTTGTGTGTCCGAAAGCAACCAGAAACTATTTTATAGAACATATTGTATTGTAGTTCATGGGGAACAAAAAGAATTCCATTAGGATAATTTCAGATTTTGTGCCAATGTATCTGTTGCCGAGCTCGAGGAGATAGAAATTTTTTGAAGAATTTGATAAGGTCCTTTGAATGAAATCAACCTTTCTGCATGGATTTTTTGAAGTTTCATTATGGCTTTTTGTTTTTATACCACTCTCATTTCCTGTTAGCCTTCACATTGAACCCATGCTTGAAACATAGAAAAAAAAATTTAAGCAAAGCCAACCAGCACAGTCATGACCTCACTGTCATGACACTGAAATTCTACCATTAGATGTAGAACTGAATTAGAGACTGGTCTTTAGAGACTATCTAGTCTAACCTCCCCTCCCCCCCACTTTACAGATGAAGGAACTGAGACTCAGGGAGATGAAGTGATTTGCTCGACTTCCTCTTCTTCCACTATATTTTCTTGGACTACTCTAGCTCACACCGTTTGCAGAATTTGTCTGGCACTTATGGTTTATACCACAAGGTACTTCATGGTTCTCTAACTAATAAAATAGTAGCAATAATTATTATCGTACACATACATAACACATTATTGTTGTTAGATACCTGCGTGACAATCAGCGTTTATTGTTATTAGATAGTAATATACTTATTTGTCACTTTATATTTAGAGCTATATTATAAAATTACTAATGTGGTTATTGCTCTCAAAGAGCATTTGCATATATTGGGAAGGGAATAAGCATTTATATAGTGCCTAGTATGAGCCAGGTACTGTACCCTTTGACCCAGTAATATCACTACCAAGTCTATTTCCAGAGATGATTAGAGAAAAAGGAAAAGAACCTATTTGTTCTAAAATGTTTATAGCAGCTCTCTTTGTGGTAGCAAATGGCAGAGGTGGAAATTGCACACATGCCTGTCGATTGGGGAATGGCTGAACAAGTTGTGGTATATGATTGTGATGGAATACTATTGTGCTGTAAGAAACGATGATCTTAGAAAAACATGGAAAAACTTGTGCAAAATAACGAAGAGCAAAATGAGAAGAACCAAGAGAACACTATATACAGTAACAACAGTATTGTTTTGAGGACTTTGAGCAAATAAGTTTTTTGACTATTATAAATACTCAACTATAAAGGACATATGAAGAAAGATGCTATCTATCTGCATCCAGAGAAAGACAGATAAAAAGAAGTATGCATAGAATAATTTTACGCATATATACCTATTTGTGTCTAATGGTAACCATCTGTAGGGTGGGTGGAGGAGGGTGTGATAGGGAAGAAAAATAGGGAAAAAGAATATTTACATGATAATTTTGTTGTTTATTTGAAAAGAATAGCAAGTTGTGCATAATAGATTTGCAGTTTCATGTACAATCATCATTTTTTATTGTACTGTTAGGGAAATGTTTGTTTTATTACACAAATTAAAAATAAAATAAATTTTTTTAAAAAGCAGATATTATCTCATTTGGTCCTCAGAACAACCCTGTGAAGTAGGTGCCGTTATTATTATACCCTATTTTACACTTGAGGAAACTAAGGCAAACAGTGGTTAAGTGACTTGACCAGGGTTGTACAACTAGTAAATATCTGAGGTTGGATTTGAACTCGGTTTCCTGATTTCAGGCCCAATGTTCTATCTACTGCATCATCAGCTGGCTCTGAAATAGAGGCAATTAAATGTTGCTTCATTTAATACTCAGCAGAGTATTATAAGATAGGGAATATCTTATTCTCATTTTATATTTGAGGAAATTAGAACTCAGAAAAGTTATGTAGAGATTTGCCCAGATCGCAAGAGTAGTAAGTGACAGTACCAAGATTAGAGCCTAAGTCTTCTGAGTCCTAGTTTGTACTTGTTTCACGATATTCTGCATTTTCCCCAGGGGTTCAGAATCTCCCCAGCTAGATCCCTAGTTCTTTAAGGGCAGGAAACATGCTGTAACTTTCTCTGTTTCTCCACAGTGCCTAGCAAAATGCTAATCACATAGTATGAATTCAATAAATTCTACTCTATATTTGTTAAATGCTTAAAAATCTACAATGTACAGAGATGAAATGGGAAGAGAAACTGTCATAGATAACTGTAATATATAATATTTCATCACAGGTGGGTTAGACAGTTACAAAACAACCGTTTGTGAGACTCAGGGGAGAGGGTTATTACTGACTGGGTGGACCAGAGAAGGTTGAGGGAATAGAGGAACACAGATGTCAAGCAAGGGGTTATATGATGTGTAACACATGTACAAAATCCTTCTTGACTATACATGAAGTGAGAGGAGGATTTGGTAGTAAGGTAGATGGGGAAATATGCCCCTTCTGTCCCACACTCCTTTGATGGACATGTCAAGTGAATTATATTTTACAACTCCCTTATGCTTGGGTTTAAAATATCATCCAATTCCAAGATGGGGGAGGTGTGGCTAGATGGCCATCCAAGGAAGAGTTTATCCTGCACTCTTTAACTCATTGACCAGCCTGAGTTGCTCTTGCCTAAAATTTATAATGTGACCAAAGAGAGATTTCTGCAAGTTGTAACTTTCTGCAGGCTAAAGAATTATCCTTCTTGGAAAACAAATACTTAAAAAAAATCCATGGGATGCTGTACTACAGAGGAACAGACTGTTCAGTCAAATGATACTTTTTAGGTGTGGTATACAGCATAGTGATCTCTCAAGCTGCTGACTCTGGGCTTTTGTTGTCTCCATCTGAGAATTTGGGGGAGTCTCTCTCTCTCCCCCGCCCCCCGCCACCAAGTCTCCAGAATGTAGCTTTGCTTGTATCTCATGGATGGTGATGATAATAATTAATGATGGGGTTAGAGGTTAACTACACATTTTTAAAATTTCATTTCTATTTTCATTTCCAAGTTCTTTCTCTTCCATGCATCAAGAAGGCAAGAAATAGGATAACCATTATATATATGAGGTTATTCAAGACATTTTTCCACATTAGCCATGTTTTGAAATAAAGAAAGGAAAACCATGCTTCAATATGCACTATGAGTCTGTCAATTTTCTATCTGGAATTAGACAGCATTTTACATCCTGAGCCCTTTGGAGTTGTGGTGGATCATTGTATTGATCTTAGTTGATTATCTTTGCAATATTATTGTTACTTTCCTTTACCCCACCAATTTACAAGTATTTATATTCTCTTCCTCCTACCGCCCCTCTCCTCCTAAAGAAAAAAGAAAAAGCCTTTTAACAAATCTTCAGAGTCAAACAAAACAAATTCCCATTTTGGCTAAGTCTGAAAATAAGTGTCTTATTCTCTGCCTACCTGGATCACAGATCAATTTGAAGGTATCTCACAGAAGGGAAGATTCCAAAAGAATGATAAAGATAATTAATGGTGTTATTAGCCAGGAAAGATTATGGAAAATGCATCAATAGCTACCAACCTACATTTCTCTTTCTTTTTGATTTCTATAAAATCTTTATGAGAATGGTTTATTCACAGAAATAGAATATTTATGATAAAAATATGAGAAAGGAACAGACAGACTTTTGCAAATGATTTCCTAGAGGAGACACACGATTGATCGAAGGGTATAGAGTATGTAAAATCCTGTTGTGTTTATTACTTTGTTGGTTGCAAAAACAATCACTAAACATTTGACTGGGTAACACAAAATTCAGCCTTAAAAGCTCTCCTCTAATATGGTGTTTCTCAGGCATTCCTTAATAGAGGTAACCAAAGAGATAATTATATTTAATGATTTTCTCATTAATATCAAAAGGGGCATGAAACTCAGAGACATATGCTCAATGAAGCTATTTTCATGGAGGACATAATGCAGAAAGTCCAAGCAGAAGAGATAATTTCTTTAGATGGGGAAGTTCTTCGGATTCTCCTGTTTGCAGAGGACATTGTACTGACTCCACAAACCTGGACATATTACTGGGCTTCCTCAATAAGATCCTCAGTTACTCAAACGGATCATTTTAGGAATCTAGACAGGGAAAACCAAGGATTCATTTCATACCCCACTGAAAAACTCAAGGGTCAAGTTAGTTGGCTGGGAATATGGCCAGGCAGCGAAAACACACCCAGATTCAGTCTCAGATTCTGGAATCTTTCTTTGGTGACAAAGAAGACCAAAACATACAGCCAGAAGAAGTCAACAAAGTCAAAGAGCCTACAACAAAAGCCTCCAAGAAAAACAGGAACTGGTCTCAGGCCATGGAAGAGCTCAAAAAGGATTTGGAAAAGCAAGTTAGAGAGGTAGAGGAAAAATTGGGAAGAGAAATGAGAAGGATGCGAGAAAACCATGAAAAACAAGTCAATAACTTGCTAAAGGAGACCCAAAAAAATACTGAAAAATATACTGAAGAAATCAACACCTTAAAAAATAGACTAACTCAAATGGCAAAAGAGCTCCAAAAAGCCAATGAGGAGAAGAATGCCTTGAAAGGCAGAATTAGCCAAATGGAAAAGGAGGTCCAAAAGACCACTGAAGAAAATACTACCTTAAAAATGAGATTGGAGCAAGTGGAAGCTAGTGACTTGATGAGAAATCAAGATATTATAAAACAGAACCAAAGGAATGAACAAATGGAAGACAATGTGAACTATCTCATTGGAAAAACCACTGACCTGGAAAATAGATCCAGGAGAGATAATTTAAAAATTATTGGACTACCTGAAAGCCATGGTCAAAAAAAGAGCCTAGATATCATCTTTCAAGAAATTATCAAGGAGAACTGCCCTGATATTCTAGAGCCACAGGGCAAAATAGAAATTGAAAGAATCCACCAATTGCTTCCTCAAATAGATCCCAAAAAGAAATCTCCTAGGATGTCGCCAAATTCCAGAGCTCCCACATCAAGGAGAAAATACTGTAAGCAGCCAGAAAGAAACAATCTGAGTATTGTGGAAACATAATCAGAATAATCCAAGATCTAGCAGCTTCTACATTAAGAGATCGAAGGACTTGGAATGCGATATTCCAGAGGTCAGTGGAGCTAGGATTAAAACCAAGAATCACCTACCCAGCAAAACTGAGTATCATTCTCCAAGGCAAAATATGGATTTTTAATAAAATAGAAGATTTTCAAGCTTTCTCAGTGAAAAGACCAGAGCTGAATAGAAAATTTGACTTTCAAACACAAGAATCAAGAGAAGCATGAAAAGGTAATCAAGAAAAAGAACAAGAAAAAGAAATCACAAGGGACTTACTGAAGTTGAACTGTGTTGTTTACATTGCTACATGGAAAGATGATGTGTATGATTCATGAGATCTCAGTATTAGGGTAGCTGAAGGGAATATGCATATATATATATATATATATATATATGTCTTTATGTATATATATATATGTATATGTGAGTGTGTATGTATGTGTATATATATATGTATATATATACACATATGTGTGTGTGTGTGTGTGTATATATATATATATATATATATATATATATATATAGAGAGAGAGAGAGAGAGAGAGAGAGAGAGAGAGAGAGAGAGAGAGAGAGGGCACAGGGTGAGTTGAAGATGAAGGGAAGATATCTAAAAGAAATAAAATCAAATTAAGGGATGAGAGAGGAATATATTGAGAGAGGGAGATAGGGAGAGATAGAATGGGGTAAATTATCTCACATAAAAGTGGCAAGAAAAAGCAGTTCTGTAGGAAGAGAAGAGAAGGCAGGTGAGGGGGAAGGAGTGAATCTTGCTCTCATCAAATTTGACCTGAGGAGGGAATACCATACATACTCATTTGGGTATCTTACCCCACAGGAAAAAGGAGGGAGAAGATAAAAAAGGGGGGATGATAGAAGGGAGGGCAGATGGGGGTGGAGGTAATCAAAAACAAACACTTTCGAAAGGGGACAGGGCCAAGGGAGAAAATTCAATAAAGGGGGATAGGTTAGGAAGGAGCAAAATATAGTTAGTCTTTCACAACATGAGTATTGTAGAAGGGTTATACATAATGATACACATGTGGCCTATGTTGAATTGCTTGACTTCTTGGGGGGTTGGGTGGGAAGGGAAGAGAGGAGAGAATTTGGAACTCAAAGTTTTAAAAACAGATGTTCAAAAACAAAAAAAAAGTTTTTACATGCAACTAAAAAATAAGATACACAGGCAATGGGGTGAAGAAATTTATCTTGCCCTACAAGAAAGGAAGGGAAAAGGGGATGGGAGGGGAGTGGGGTGACAGGAGGGAGGGCTGACTGGGGAACAGGGCAACCAGAATATATGCCATCTTGGAGTGGGGGGGAGGGTAGAAATGGGGAGAAAATTTGTAATTCAAATTCTTGTGAAAATCAATGCTGAAAACTAAATTAAAAAAAAGAGTGTTAAATGCCAAACAAACAAAAAAAAAAGAAAGTAGAATGAGGAGAAAGTCTCCAAGAGGAGAAGGTGGTTGAAAGTGTGAAATGTTGCAAAGAGGACAAGAAAAATGAGGCTCGACAGGAAGTCATTAGATCTGGCAATAGAGAAATTATTGGTACTTTTGGAGAGAGAAATTTCAGTTCAGGTAGGAAGTCATATTATAGGTGGTTTAGTAGAGAGATAAGCTGTGGAAGGCACCAATTGTAGCTGTTTTTTCAGAGTTTGGCTGTGGAAAGGGAGGAGAGGTATTGGACAATAGCTAGCAAAGATGGTAACATCTAGTGAGGGTTTTTTTTAAATAATAGGATTTTTTTCTAACAATGGGAAGACTTGGGAATATTTGTAGGCAGTAAGGAAGGAGCTGATAGATATGGAGAGGCTGAAAAGTAGAGATAGAGAGGTTGATAGTGGTGGCAATCTGTCGGAGAAAGTGAAGAGGATGGGATTAAGGGTACAGGTAGAGGGGTTGGTCTTGGCATGGGCTTGTGAGTTAAGAAAAGAAGAAGGAGTTCATAGTGTCTGAGGCAAGGATTTCAGCTGAGAGGTGGAGGAGGGGTGCTGTGGGAGGCTTGAGGAGAATAGAGGTTGTATGGAATAGCAGTTGTGGAGCATCAATTAGAAAATAATTTAGGGAGAAGTAAAATGGTTGCCTTGCCTTAGTGAGGTCCCAGCTGACATGAAGTAACAGAAATATGTAGTGGACCCAGTTAGCATCTTTGCGTGTGATTCCAGTGACTCTCTGTTACCTCTAGGATCAAATATACAGGGTGTTCCTAAAGTCTGGACACATAGGCAAAAATGCATATTTTCAAGAAATGAAATTAGTAAAATTTCCAATCACATTTTATTTAATTGGAATGTTAACAAATAACATCTTCAATGTGGTTTCCATCATTTGTGATGCAAAGGTTGGTATGCTTTGCAAGATTCATGTGAACTCGATGCAATAACTCCACATTGCTGTCAATTTTCCTATGCGTCCAGACTTTAGAGACAACCCTGTAAACGCCTCTGTTTGACTTTGAAAGTTCCTCACTACCTGGTTTTAATCCCCTTCACATACTCAACAGTATAGCCATTCTAGCCTACTTGTTTTCTAACATGATGCTTCCTCTGCCTTATCTAAGCCTTTTCACTGGCTATATTCCGTGCCTGGAAAGGTCTCCCTCCTTCATTCCCTGTCTTAGAATTCCTGGCTTCCTAAGACTCAGCTCAAGCTTTCTATGTTAAGGAAGCCTTTCCTGGTTCCCCCAGCTATTACTTTCTCTTCTGTCCTGTATTTATCATATACTATTTATGTGAATATTGTTTTCTCCATTAGAACGTAAGCTCTTTGAGGGAAGTGTTTTTTTTTCTTTTTCTTTTTATCTCTGATGCTTAGCACAGTGCTTGGCACATAGTCAATGCTCAATAAATGCTTGTTGATTGATTGGCTATGAATACGTACAAGGCATAGGAAGAGACGGAACAGTAGGACATTATGATAGGATAAAAGAATTTTAGTTCTTGATTGTGGCAGTGAAATACTCGTCAGGGACAACAGGTCAACGTGTGTGACCATGGCTGTGTATAGCCTAGGTCATGTGTAGGAGTATTTCAAGGAGTTGAGTAGATTGAAGAACTGAGAGTTAGGGTATTTGAGGGGACTTCATGAAGTCCTACAGAATGAGGACGGGAGTTGCGATGGAGAGGGAGATAGTATTGAGAAAGGAGGGACGATGTCCTGGGATTTGGGAGGTTTGAATAGGGTTGGGCACAGATCTTGTGATATCATTGGTATGGGGAACTCCCTCTGTCAGTGCAAATCACCCCCTTCTGCCTCTTAAATAGTCTTGGAGAGTTGCTTTAGAGCATTGAACCTGCCCAGGGTGACAAACTCCTAAAAACAAGCTTCTTTTCTAAGCCCTATTGAATCCTTCCCTAGAAAAAAGACATTTTTAATCCCAAATTTAAAAAAATACCCTAAACCTTTCCACAGAGGGGAGGGACTAATCAGAACCTCCCCTACCTGCTCAGTCGAGGCTTTCAGGGTCTCTTTTAGCTCTTTTCACACCCAGGTCTAAGAACGAACATTAAATCCATAGGCAACATGACAATTGGTTTTTTCAAATACTTCCTTTTGCAGAAAATACTTCTGTCTGTCCATGCTGAGCCTAAAATGAGACTTGGCCTTTTAATCATGAGAAATAGACTGTGTGTGTGTGTGTGTGTGTGTGTGTGTGTGTGTGTGTGTGTGTGTGTTGTTCAGGAGTATAAAGGATGATTTTTTTTTTCTGTTGCAGAAGGGTTTGTCCCAAGGCTCCTGACACACCCTGCTGCCAATTGAAGCTTAATGGACCAGCATTTGTGCGCTCAGCAGTCAGTTCTCTGAAAAGAAGCTGGTGCACAGAAAAACAAGTGAAGCCTGCCAACAGTGGAAGCTAAATTCCCTTTGTATGATATTCAATGACATGGAGAACCCCTGCAGAATTAGCTCTCACACTATACTTTTGCAATCCCTTACTGGATCCACAGTAATCTCAAACTCTCTGCTCCAAGTCTAGATAAAATCTAAGTAGATGAGTTTGCTCCTGAAGAATAATTCTGAATTTTGAATTCTAGATGTTTGGAACTAGGGATGAACGAGAAGGATGAAGTTTTGGAAAGACTGAAGAATATTGTTCTACCTGTAATCACACAGTCAAGAAACTCCAGGGAGTCAGGCACTAATCAGACCTCTGGGGGGGCTCAACTCACCCTCACACCAGATTCAGGGGGAAAGACTTAATAGTGGGTGGTAAATATCAATTTTAAAGCAATCAATTTGCTATCTAGGTATGCCATGTACATTTATATCATATCACATGATATATCAATATAATATCATATACACATATAATCTATAATTCTTTAAAAATAGATTTGAGTATTTTCACTTAAAAATAAAAATGCAAACAGAAACAGAAATAGCTTCCTTTCTTAGTAATAACTCATATATTTTATCATTTAATGAAAATTTAAAATTTTTAATGCCCATCATTTTTACTATCGTCAGAGGATGGATAAACCTAAGCATCTCCCTGAAGCAAAGGTCCCTCTTTTTAATACCTCTATTCTCCAGGTGATGTCAGTGATGTCATAAGGCTGTAAGTCATGGAACACCACAGTCCCTGAAGAATTGAGATGGAGGATCACATAAAGGACAGCGGAGAGTAACTGAGCATTGTAGAATTGAACAGGCTACAGTGTATTACAAACAAGGAATTACACAAGAGAAGTAGGATCTGGAAAAAAAAAAGATAAGCTGCTCCTATAATGAGAATAAGGAATAATGACTGGACTCCCACAGTTTCTTTTGTTTTGAAAAAAAAATTAATTTTCAAATAATGAGCATTTATTTTCTTTTTTCCCATCTCCCCTTATTGGAAAAAGAAAAAAAAAGAAAAAGAAAACACAACTATTGAAACAAATATACACGGTCAAAACAAATTCCTACCATTGGCCACGTCCAAAAATGTGTGGCTGATTCTGCGTGCTTCATCATCTGTTATCGAAAACTGTGGTTGGCCACTTCATTGCTCAGAGTTCTTAAGTCTTTAATTTTTTTCTTTATGGTTTTGTTGTTGTTGTACAAGCTGTACTGCTAGTTTTACTTTTTTCACTTTGCATAAATTCATAACAGTCTTCCCAGATTTCTAAGGATTAGAGTTGTTGCTTTCACCATTATTTATGACACAATACTGCATTGGTTTTCATGCAATATAAGAAGAAGGTGATATATGCTTACTGCCCCGGGGTGGGGTGGCAGGGAGAGGGAGGTAGGGATAAAATTTGGAACTCAAAACTTTTTAAAAAAATATTAAAAAAAAGAAAAATCTGATAAAGGGAACCTTTATCACACCTGAGTGGACCCCCAGGTGGTGAACTAATGGTAGAATATAGACAAAAGTTATACCAGAATGGTGAGGTATGAGCGGTCATCTGCATCATTGGAGTCATCAAAGGATCGTAGAAGGCACCTTAGAGGTCATTCATTCCACTTTCCACATTTCTACAGATGGAGGAAACTGAGGCTGAGAGGTGTCAAATGATTTGTTCAAGGTTATTTAATAAGTAGTAGAGATGGGATTTGAACTTGATTCCTGTGACATGTTCAACCCTCCACTGCACATCAGTCTTACCACTTAGCCAAGTACCTCCCTTGGAATACCTACATTGATAAAAGCAGAGATCTGTTGGACAATTGGGGCAGTTAGGTGGCACAGTGGATAGAGTGCCAGGTATGTAGTCAGGAAGACCTGACTTCAAATCTTGCCCTATTCACTAGCAATACGATCCTGCGCAAGTCACTTAACCCTTTTTGCCTCAGTTTCCTCATCTGTAAAATGAGCTAGAGAAGGAAATGGCAAACTACTCAGTATCTTTACTAAGAAAACTCCAAATGGGGTCACAAAAAGGCAGACATGACTGAAAACGACTGAACAATTAAAGTCCTGGAATATAGAATATGAATAGTATGATCTAAGGTAAAAGTTATCTCATCATTAGGTAATTTTTTGCTGATGTTCCATAAAACTGTCTTATTTTTTAACTTTATTTGTTCCATAATCCTGAAGTACTTGTTTGATTACAACATCGTTGGCTACATTTAAGTAAAATTTTGGCCTTTTTTCATTTCGTCCAAGTTACTGGACTAGTTTGCTCTCCTAGACTGTTAAATCCATTCATTACATTCATTGGCCATTTCATAATCAGGATTCCTGCCCACATTGCCTACTGTAACCGTTCTGGATAGGATTATGTCATAGTTTCCATTGTTAGCCAAAATGCCCTATTGCAGGTGAACTAAGAAATGCTAGCTCGAATAGCTGGCAGTTTGACAACAACTACCTAGAATGAGTGTTGGAGATAGCACTGTTTCAGTTATGAATTATGTATCAGTAATTCAGTTATGAATTATGTCTTGTATAGCTTCCTTTTGGAAAATTACCATTTGAATTATGGCTTAGCATATGACACCTTCTTTCTCCTCCTTTCTATTTCCAGGGTCATCACCTTAGTTGTGGTGGCCTGATTACTTCTCTCCCCTAATCAGACCCCATTCTTTTTCAAGGGGTTTTCCTCACATCATTCCATATGCCTAGAATGCCCTTCCTCCTCTTTGCCTGATCAATTCAATTCAAAGAAGTATTTATTAACAGTCCACTACATGCCAGGCACTATGTTAGGTGCTGGGGATATGAAGACAAAAATAAAATAGTCCCTGCCCTCATGGAGCTTATATTCTGACTTGATACAACATGTAGACAGATCAATAAATACAAAACATATCTAAAGTAATTTTGGGGGTGGTGAGAGCACTAACAGCTGGGGGAGAGGGAAGAATAACAAAGGTCTTGCGTAGGAGGTGGCATCTGACCTGAGTCTTAAAGGGAAACTCCATTTAATGAGAGCATCTAGTCCAGCCGTCTCTTCATTTCCTTTCCAGCTGTACTCCTCTGGACTTGACCAGAATGTCATGCTCCTATGCCAGGTACCTTTCTCCTACCTTTTCAGCTTCCTTTTGTGTCATCTTCCCCCATTAAATTGTAAGTTCCTTGAGGGAAGGGCTTTCCCTTCCTTTCTTCCTTCCTTCCTTCCTTCCTTCCTTCCTTCCTTCCTTCCTTCCTTCCTTCCTTCCTTCCTTCCTTCCTTCCTTCCACTACTATGGAAGGCCAGAGGATTTAACCATCATAACCTGAATGTGCCTGGCACAGAGTAGGTGCTTACTAAATGCTTATTGACTGACTGAAGTAGGGATTCCAAGGGAGGAACAAGTACTTACTAAGTGCCTATTATGCCTAGGCATTGAGTTACATGCTTTACAAATGTGATCTCATTTGAGCCTCACAAAAACTTTAGGAAGTAGGTGCTATTATCATCCCCATTTTACAATTGAGGAAACTGAGTCAGGCAGAGGTTAAGTGACTTGCCCAGGGTCACACAGCTAGTATGTGTCTGAGGAAGAATTTTAACTCAGGCCTTCCTGATCCTAGACATAGCACTCTGCCTACTTCACCATCTAACTGCTTCAGTTTTCTAAGAGGCCGTGTGCTCTTTGAAAGGATACTGGCAAGCCGGAACACTTTCAGAATGGGGAGACCTGGAAGGCAAGGGCCTCAGTGTAATTTTGAAGGTCATACCACCTAGGAGTGTGTGACCAGCAGAGGAGAAGAAACAGCAGGGTCAAAGACAATTGTATTCAAGTATTTGAAGGGTCATTATATGGAGGAGAAATTAAGCTTGCTTGGCTATAACAGGCAGAACTAGCAGCAGCAGCAGGTGGAAGTCACCAGATTTAGAATTGGGGTAAGGAAGAATTTTCTGACAATTAAAGTTATCCCACAAAGGACTGCATTATATTAGGAGTTAGCAGGTTTCGCCCTTCACCGGAGGTCTTCAAGCAGAGGCTGGCTGACCAATTGTCAGGTAAGTTTTAGGGGATTTATTATTGAGGGTATTTGTTGAATTATGGCCCCTTCCAACTCTTAAGAGTCTGTGAACCCCCAGATCTTTGATGATACCTCTCATTTTTCACTTTTGAAGGTAAGGTTTTTAAACCTAAGATTAGATTTTACAATTATATTAAACTTCATCTTATTCCCCACTCACGTTATGATGGTTAAGTCCTATGGCCTTTCTTAGGTTGTATGGAAGGCCTTCCTTCTAGGTTGTACATAAATGAAAACCTGCAGTGTTTACCAGGTCACTTCTCAGACATCCTGTACCTCCCACGTGATGCTGGGAGGAAGGAGCAAAGAATGTTTTTCTGGTTTTGGCTGGCTGCTCTGTTCTCCAGCATCCCCAGAAATAAGCACTCAGCAGTACCGAATTTCTTCCAGTTCCTCAAGGAGCAGAATTTGTCTAGGCCATGGAAAGGTCAGTGTTAGGGCATATCACATAGGATTAGAGTCACAGATTAAGCTTGTGATTTATTTTTAGCTTGAAAAGAATATCATTTTGCCATTCTGGTGCTCTGGTTGCAGATTTTGACAGATGTTAAGAATCCATTGCCATGTGGGCTTGCTTATAACATTTTAGCATTTTCTGTTGAAATGGATCTAACTCCCTAGGTGCAGACTGAATAAGACCCCGAAGAAAGATGTGTAACTAAAACCCAGACATTTTTCTCTGCCTGGAGAGAGTCCAACTGATAGATTAGTGAGCTGATTGGAAATTGCTTGCTACTACCAACTCTGAGCTGGGGAAGATGTTGATTTATTTTCATCCTAGGATTGTAGGATTATATATTTACAGTGGGAAGGGGCCTTAGAAGCCATCAAGCTTAATTCATAGTTACATATAAGGCAATTTAGGAAGAGAAGTTCAGTGACTTTTCTAGGACTATGTTGTCAGTAAGTGTTTGAATTGGGATTTGAACCCAGGTCTTCTAGATTCCAAGACCAGTGCTCTATCCCCTGCCTTTTTATGGGAAAAAAACAACCAGCAACCCCAAACTAACGAAATCCACCTAGATTTGGCATTTTTCTTGGTCAGTTTGGCGTTTTCTGTGACTTTAAGAGACTCTCTGCCATCCTTAAAGACTGTGATTTTCAGAATTGGGTTGGTCAGTTGCTCAGTGTCAGTTGCTAGATGTTTCAGGGAGTAAATCTCTCTTGTGAGTGTGAGACTACTGAGAGGAAACCATGTGTTGACTGGATGAGTGTTTTGGAGACAAAAAATGCCTATATGCATCAGGGTTAGGGTCAGGGCCATCAGTTGTAAGTAGGAGAGAGGAAAAAGTGATGAAGTTGATTATTTAGGTACAATAGTCAAGATATAGAATGTGGCAGGAACAAGTGGAATTGTGGCTGTTGTTACTCAAAATTTATTGAAGAAGTTTTTGAACCCAGAATTTCATTTTGAACCTACATAATGCTCATAGAGCTTGGAATTGGTCTAGATGACCTCTGAAATCTCTCACCTCCAGATCCATGACCTATGATAAGAAAATATAGTATTCAACATATAATCACATTTTGCCTTTCTTTTTAGTTATTCGAAAGACTGGGATGTGATTTTTTTCCCCTCTAAGCATTCCTGGCCTGTGGTATTTCTCTCTGTCTCTGTGTGTCTCTCTCTCTCAATTCAAAAGGACAAAAGTCTAGATTATGAATAGACTTTCATGACTCTTCCATATTTTGCAAAGTGCTTCATAGCCCTATGCCACTTCCCTGTTTTCCACTAGCTATACTGCTTTTGGATTTCTTCAGAATTCGCCATCACATCCCACCCTGGGTACCTCCCCTTTCCACCCTTTTCAGCTTACTTTTGTATACTGTCTTCTCTTGTTAGATTGTTAGCTTCCTGAGGGCAGAGACTATCTTGGTTTTTATTTGTATTTTTATCCCCATTGCTTAGCCCAGCACCTGGCATACTGTAGAACTTTGACCTTCTTCCTATACCTTGTACACTGTGCCTTTTCATTGGCTGTCCCCCATGCCTGGAGTTCTTTCCCCCCTAGTCACTGCCTTCTGACTTCTCTAGCTTTCTTTAAGTCTCAGCTAAAATTATCTTTTTCAAGAAGCCATTCCTCATTCCTCTTGATAATAGTGCCTTCCTTCTGAGGTTATCTTCATATTGTCCTTTATGTGAATGTATATGTTTATGTGTGTGTTTGTGTGTAACAACAATGCTGCTTGCAGCTACTGTGGAGGTGTAAGACCAATAACACCAGCACACAAGAAGGCTGCTAGCACAGGTACTTTGATCTGCTTTTCTAAGGAAAGCAACTTTAAGAGGTTAACAATCTCACTTTAATTAAACATACATATATCATTCACTTAGTTCAGGGGAAAAAGTCAGCACCCTTAACTTCAGAGAAAACACAAACAGAAATTACAAGCAGAAATTATATAAACAGAGCAAAAAACACAAATCAGCAGACAGGGCTTCTAACCGTCTGTCCACAGCAATACATACGTAGTTACCAGAGAGAGAAGCACCAACATCTTGGTTTTCAAAGCCAGGGTTGGAGGTTCCTTAATGGCTTACCCAGAGTCTCATCTGGCCAAGTCACAGGAACACTCTTCCAGTGAGTGAGCCCCCGAAGCAAAATGCTAAGCTCAGAGCATATATACACTTCTTTACGGTCAGAGGGCATCAGAACCATGTGACTCAAACTCATGTGACTTATGCTTTCTTGTGACTTAAGCAGGACATCAAAGACTCTTGATTCAATCAAAGAGTCTTGATTGAAACAAAGTCAAGACTCAATCAAAGGCACTTAATTGCCTTAGTTCTGAGAAGCATTCCAAAAGAGAAGTTCCACTTTGCTTGCCATTACATACACACATATAATACCTATATTACATATATCACATACACATACACACATATATGGTGTGTTATCTATCTATCTATTTGTCTGTCATCTATCCATCTCTCCATCTATCTGCATATCTGTCGACCATCTTGTTTGTACGTAGTTCCTTGCATGCTGTCTTCCTCATTAGATTGTAAAGCTTCTTAAAGGCAGGGACTGTTTTTGTCTTTCTTTGTATTTCCAGACTTTAGTCTAGTGCCTGACACATAGCAGGGGCTTAATAAATGCTTGTTGACTTGTTATTATTGTTTCAGACATTGGCTAAATCCCACCTTCCATAGGAGACATTTCCTAGTCCCCACAGGACTGAAAGGGGAATGCCTTTTTCTTTCATACTATCTTCCATCTACTATGTCTATTGTATGCACTGAATTATTTACATGTGATCTCTCCCCCACCCCCCTTAGAATGGGAGCTCCTTGAAGGCAAGGGACTATTTCTGCCTTTCCTTGTATCCTGAGTGTTTAGCATAGTGTCTGTCTGGCAAATAGTAAGCACTTTAATAAATGCTTGTTGAATTACTATTTATACTCCTTTAGGGCCTTTGCTCTTCAGCTGGATCTGAGTAGACTGGACTGTCCTGAGAAGTCCTTAGATTTGACATTATCCAGTGCTAATGGCTTCCAGTAACCATTTTTCCAGGGTGGAACCAAAGCATTCAAATGGACCCAAACACTTCGAATTCCAGCCAATATCTAAGAGACACTAAAATCTTGGCAGATGCTAGGATTGCTTTTCATTTTCCTGTGTATTCCCAGAAATTACATTTAAAAAAATTTTATTCTCCAGCTTCTATAACTCCTAGCATTTTATTTATCCTTTTGCGTCTCCATCTTCTGTACCAACCAAATCTAACCTGAAATACTACTTCAGGTGAGAAGAGAAGGCAAAGTTTCATAACCCCCAGAGTTCCCAATTACCCGTCCTCTTAACGCTTGGTGGTTGCATTATATCCATCACTCTGAGGATATTAATTGGCTCCCTCCCTTTCCCCCACTCCTAGAATGCTACAGGGCTCTGTTTTGTCTCCCTGTATACAGAGAAGATTTTTTAATAAGCCAAGGTCCGAAAAGTAAATTGACTTTTTACAGGAAAACAGGCCATTCCTCAAAAACTATTAAAGATTCTGTCATCCTGAATATCCCTATCCTGTTGACCTTATTTGCAGATTTCATGAAAAATACATCATCATAACATTGATGTATGGACCCTGTAGCATCCCATCTCTTGAAGGCATCTGTACCCAATAAGGATGCTAGTCATGGACACATAAACACTAGCACAGTACAGATGTGCCTGGGTACCAGGGAATATAATGCACACAAATGCTTTTCTAAAATGCACTCATATCCTTTGGAAATAAAACAATTTGGCTCCCTCATCTTGGTTCAGAGTGAAATAATGTTCTGAGAGGGAGAGGCGGGTCATAAATGCGACAGTTGTGAAGTGTTGCTGGCACTTTTTTTCATTTTTATTGCCAAATGGGCCAACATTTGTCTTCATTGTCAAGGTGCTGGGCTTGTTTACAAGGGAAGGACAAGGAAGCAGGAGGGCTTATTCAGTTTGCTCAGCTGGAGTAACATCGTTTAATCAGGGATAATCCAAAACCACCCCTCAGATCAGGCTGGCCAGAGACCTCCATTCCTTTAGATTTGGGTGGAGTTAGGGGGGTTACTTTGGTATTCCACCCCCCCATCTAATAAACTATTAAAGATCCTAATGGAGATACTTGCTAATATAGTGGATAGAGTCCTGGCCTGGACACAGGTTCAAGAAGACCTGGGTTTGAATCCTTCTTTGGGATTCCAGCTGTGATACTGCATGAGTTAACTACTGTGCCTCAGTTTCTTCATCTCTAAAAACAAGATGGTAGGAGCCTATGGTTTCTAAGATCCCTTCCAGCTTTATATTTATGAGCAGGTTACTGGAGAAGACCTGGTATCCAATCCAATCTCTATGACCCTGAGCTTGACCTCCTTAAGCCCCAGTTGTAAAAATAGACATAATAATATCATCTGCCCTCCAAGGTCATTATGAGGATGAAATGAGAGAATGTATTTAAAGCACTTTGCAAAACTTTAAAACACTATATAATTACTAGCTATTATTGCCAGGCTCATTTCTTAACATATTCTTTGCTCTGGAGCAATACAGTAACCTTTGACAGGCTTCTTTCCAACAGAAAAGAATTGGGAGGGGTTTTTTGGGGTAGTGGGGTGAGGTGGGAGGGAATAGGAGCTGCGTAACTATTGTTTAGATCTTCCAGGCAAACAGAACAGCTGAAGGGTGAAGGGAAGCTTTCTTCTGAAATGAGGTATCTATTGGTCCATCGGTCTATCATTCAACCAATCTTATCTGGCAGGGCACAACTCAGCTGTTCGTTGGGTCTTCAGGACCCCTCTTATATATTATGCTTATACATGTGCTCAACAAAGCCAATCCAGCTGCAACAGCTGGAAGCCTATTTGGGGAGGGAGTCCATGAGAAAAAAAAAAAAGTGAAAAAATCGAACCGGAAATACAATAGAACTGGCTCCATATTGGAAATGCTAGCTGAGCACATAGCTTGAGAGCAAGCAAACCTTCCATGGCAGAACAGCTCTCCTTGGTACAGCTCATCTTTATTTGGGAAAAAGGTCAACCATGCAACTGCAGGTGATCCGGGCTAATCTGACTTATGGAGGCCTCTCAGATGGCTGGGCCCCAGCAAACTTATTCACTGCCTCATTAAAGCAATTTCAAAATCAATTCTGGATTTGACAAGCAGTCATTGCATTGTTGCCACCCCTTGATCGGAGTGACATGTTAACGGCAATTAGTCCCTTGCACCCGTCGGAAACCATTCAGCATATTCTTATGGGAAGGGCCTAAAAAGCTTTATTATAATCATCTAACCTAGGGGTCAGAGACACGTGCACCATGGTCCCGGCATCAGTCAGCAGTCCCATCGGTGAAATTTTGTCTATTGTCTGCAGAGATTAAAAGGAAGTGCTTACCCCAGATGCGATATGGAAAAAATCAAAGGTCAGCACGAAGCTTGGGGGATCTTCCGTGTTTTTAATATAAGTGGAAGGGGCAATCAGATTAGCATGAACAGATACTGCTGCTTCTAACAGATGGAGCAAGACTTATGTAAACGAGGTCGGACAACCTAGGATCATTTGGCAGCAGCCAGCCTGCTCCTGAGGTTATTACTCCCTGCTGGGGTCCGACAGCACCCAGGCAGGGTGGCAGTTGAAAGATTATGAGCCAGTTCAAAGGGGACATTGTCCTGAGTCTATGCGTTGCAGTGACTTCATCGATCAGCTCAGAACCTTAGTCACCCTGGTGCTCGGGTTGGGTGAGGGCGGAGAGGTAGAACCCTTTGAACCTCCTCTGGATGGCTGGCTGAAGAAGCCAAGGTCCTAAATAGGTTGCAGTTGATGGTGGTTTCCCCCTGTTTTCTCAGAGCTGAACTGTCATCTCTGGAAAGTATGTAAGTGGATTGAGAAGAGCCACATCAAGGAGCAAAGGACACCTGGTGCCGAAGGCATCTAAGAGCCAGGAAATAAGGTTCAGGCTAAGTAAGAATGCTGGGGGAAAGTCAGGATGTTAACCCAGATTCATCGGAAACATTCTCAAAGCTCTTTTAACATTCTGAAAAACCAGGAAGTGGGTGGAGCTTTTCTGGTTCGCGGTCCTCCCATCTTGAGCACCTTTTTACCCCATCTGTAGGACCTAGGGCTCTCAAACTGCCTCCAACCTCTTCCCAGGAGGAGATCGAATGCCTTTATGCCCATTATTTTAAGGTGTTGTTTCTTCTCAGAAATATTTCTGTTTCTCAGAGTGAGGAAAGCAAAGGGATAAATAAATCTCTGTTCTAAAATTAAAGCTACTGTTGTTTGCCTGGGGCTGGAAGACATTCTGAGGGCAGGGGTAGACTTCCCAGTCCTCCAAAAGTCCTCAAATGATTACTCTATAGGCTAACTCCCTCTCTTGCAAATGAAGTATTTGTAAAGTAGCGCCGTCACTTGCACCTAGTAGGTGTTTAAAAATACATGTTCTCTTCTTCCCCTCACCCCCAGCCTCCATGAAGTTGTCAAGTCAGGGTTTAATCATGGGAATATTTCAGTTAGGAGGTGCGGGTGATAGAGCCCTGAGGCCCGGAGTTAGGAAGACCTGAGTTCAAATCCAGTCTCAGACACTTACTAGCTGTGTGACCCTGGGCAAGTCACTTAATCTCTCTTTGTCTCAGTTTCCTCACCTATAAAATGGAGATGATGATAGCACTTAGGTCTTAGAGTGGGGTATGTGGGTGTTCAGGGAGGACTAGCATCCCCGGTATGAAGGCTTGCTATCTCCCTATCACCCAGCTCTCACCTGTGGCTCCAAGAAGTTGTAGCACGCATAGCAGCCACACCTCCGTAAAACCATCTGGGTAGAAGAGCTAAACCAGGCTGATGGTAACCAGAAGGCCTCAGCCCGTCTGTGAGTTAGAGAGATGTCTACCCAGAGCACATGAAGACTTCTGGGGTGGGGGGCAGAAGGGAAAGACAAGAACAGATTTGTTCCAATGGCCATGAAGGCAGCTGAAGCAGGTGCTTAGAGGTTGGTCAGACGTCCGAAAGGCCAAAGTCGTCCACTGCATCCTGGGCCGCTGCCAGTTGCCAGGATTTATGACCTGCCACGGGACTTTGATGATGACTGTGGACCAGAGAACGAGGCTGGCGACTTTTTGCCACTCTGCCTCACTTAAATCCGATTCACTCAAAAGTCAAGGCATCATCCGTCGTCCACCATTTTACCCCAACATCGTGATGTCATCCGTCCTCTTTGAAAACGAAAAGATGAACAACAGCATCATCTCCCAGGAGAGAAGCGCTTAACGCAAAGCCCTGCACATAGTAGGTGCTTAATAAATGCATCCCTCCTTCTTTCCTTCCTTCCTGTCCATGAGTAAGTGGCTCTACCACGACTTCAGGATTAGTCTATGCTCAATTAGAAAAGGTTGGGAACATTTAAAGGAGAAGTTAAATCTTTTGTACATTAGTCTATTAAGAAAATCGGTCTTAAGTGAAGATGTAAATATGATGTAATAATGTAATGCCAATGCTACCACAGTCAGTTGGACATATATTTTGACTTCCCCCACCCAGCAGCAGTGGTGACATTACACTGTAACTAGTCACACTCTATTTCTCAGTCTCGCTTTTGTCTGCTGTTGTACAGTGATGGATTAAAAGCTCCTGGGCCTCCAGGGAATCCCCTGTGATTCCTAAAACCTTTCAGGGTTCCTTGACCTCTGACCACAAAGGTCTGGAGAACCTGGACACAGACACACTCAAGAGAATTAGGAAGGACTCAGGATGTGTTGCCAAGGATGCTGCCATTGCTGCGCATCCCTCTCAGAAATCTTTTGTGTGTGTTCTTCCTTAAGGCAGGGGTTCTTAATGTGTTTTGCATCATGAACTCATTTGTCAGTTTGATGAAGCTGAAGGACCCCTTCTCACCAGTATTTTTTAAAAAATTCATAATTAGAGGAGATGCTGAGTATCAGACATTAGTGAAAATAAGGATACAGAATATATAACGTATTGTATACATACTATCTGTAGATATAGTATACATAGCATATCTATAAAGAATATATATGCAAGATAGAACAAAAATATATTCTCTCTCTACATACTATATCTTTATATTAATATTTATGTACATATCCATCTATCTACCTGCCTATCCATCTATCTATCTATCCATCTATCATATCATCTGTCTATCTATCTATCTATCATCTATTTTCCCCCATCCAAGTTCACAGACTTCCTCCCTCCCTAAATCCATCGATTGGCCCCTTCATCGCAGGTTTAGAACCTCTGCCTTAAAGTTTCCAGATGTTTACTGTATAAGACTCTCCTCAGGAACCCACCCAACTCAAGGAAGGCCACTCAGGTAACCAGCATCCTCAGAGCTACCCTGCTTTGCCTCACAGAAGCCTTACTTGGCTTTCTTGCTCTCCCAATAACAGTCACCTCAGTAAGGTGTGGTCCCAGTTGGAAACAGCCATCCAACAGCCTGGCCTCATTTTGCCTTCATAGAGCGATAGCACTACCTAATGAATGGCAGATTGGACTGAGTCAGGAAGACCGGGGTTCAGATCCCACCTCTAACAGAGTGAGCCATTTAATCTCTTGGGGCCTCAGTATCCTCTCCTGCAAAATAGGGATAAAAAAATCTGTATTACCTATAAACATTGTTGTGAGGCTCAAATGATGTTTTTTTTTTTTTGTCACATTTGCTTGGATACCTGTTACACTTCATTTTGATGAAATTGCCCAGTGCTTTGCAAACCTGAAAGTGCTCCATAAATGTCAGTTATTATTATCCTGGCCACAGGCAACTGAATGATAATTGGCAACAGCTGCTGCCTTCTTGCACCGCAGATCAATTGCCCAGCCTTTTTGATTGTGGTGACAGAAAGTTGCCAGAAGTGTCTCTTAGGGTACAAGCAAATGGGATGTTCCTCTCTGCCCTTCCCCAGTATTATCCTCATAATCCTAGTTTAGGTGTATATTCCGGAGGGTGTCTGTCCTTTTCTTCTCTGTTGCAAGGGCCCTCAGAAGTCCATCATCCCTCCTGTCTCCCAGGTTTCTGCCTCAAGGGCCTCTGGACCATACAGATGAAAGGAATCCTGTAGATCATCTAAATCTCCCTACCCCAATTAATTTTAAACAGAAGCCCGTGGAAGTGAAATGATGTCACACAGCTACGTAATGCTAGGGCTACAGACTGGAACTCAGCTCTCCTGACACCCGGACTGGGGCCCTTCCCACATTTGCTCTCCAGTTTGGCCCAGTCAGGAAAAGCAGACCGACTGATTTGTTATTGCTTCCCTTCCCTTCCACCATGGTGCTAATTGATTGGTCCACCGCTGTGTGATGGGTGCACCATTTTCCCTTGAAGTTTGCTTACTTCGCTGTCCTTTTTGTTTTGTTTTGTTTTGTTGAACTGTGAGACTGACTGGTTTAGGCTTTTGAAGGGACGATCTCCTCAAGGTGTTTGTTTTTGAAGCTAAGGCTTCAAAGGGAGAGATGACTTGGTAATTCCACTGGTTGGAAAATCTAGATGGTGTCACATAGGAAACCATTTGTTACCGTAAACCCTCCATTAGCCTCAGTACAGAGAAGTGTGAAACAACCATTTGGGAATGAAAAATATGGATAACTATCATAATGCATGATAATGCTGGGCAAAGCTGATGGGGATTTCATCTATGCCTCTATTTCTAATTTTGATTTACAGTCTCTGAGAGGGGCTTTATGGATTTATGAAAATACACTGGGGAAAATGGAATGACTGTATGTAAGTATATATTTATGGATGTGTATAGGTAAGGCTTATTCTGTGGAAGATTAAGAAGAGCTTTCAGATGTGCAGATCTTTCACATAGCTATGAGGCACAGTGGATACAGCATTGTACCTGGAGTCAGCAAGATCCAAGTTCAAATCCAGTCTCAAATACCTATTGGCTATGTGACCCTGGGCAAGTCACTTAACCTCTGTCTGCTTCAGTATCCTCATCTGTAACAAAGAGATCAGAATAGTATCCATCTCCTAGAGTTGCTGTGAGGATAAAAAAGAGAAAATATTTGTAAAGTGCTTTGCAAACCTCAAAGTGCTATATAAAAGCTTTCTGCAACCTCTCTTAATTCCTTCTTTCTATTAATTATTTCCTATTAATCCTATATATAGCTTGCTTTGCATATATTTGTTTGCATGCTGTCTCCCCCATTAAATTGTAACATCCTTGAGGGCAGGGACTATCTTTTGCCTCTTTTTCTATCCCTAGTGCCTGGCACACAGTAGGCACTTAATGAATGTTTACTGAATTGAAGTAAATGTTAGCTATTATTTTTATTTATAAAAATCAATCTGGACAAAGGCATAGAGAATCGGAGGTCTTAGAAAAGGAAGGTACCTACCTCAAGCTATCTCCTTGTCTAGCCTCCTGCTTCCAGGAAAGTAAATGCCGTTTTTCAGATAAAGCAACAGTGATGACTTGTCCAAAACAACACCACTAGTAGATGTCAGGGCTGGTTTGGGGGGTTGGGGGCTAGATTTCAGGTCTTTTGCCTCCCCCTGCCTGGGGGCAGTCTGTCCTTCTTTTGCTATACTATACTGTTTAATTATCATTCCTTAAAGGAATTCTTAGCCTTAAATTTAAGCAACACGATAGAAAAAAAGAACCTATTGAATGTTAGATTTCATCTGTTCATATCTTCCAAATTCTCTTTCAATCTTTGTTAAAGTACATGCTTACATTTTTACATACTTTTAGTCATGTGCATATATTTTATGGTTTTTTTCCTACTTAATATTTTACATGTTCTTTTCCATTCATCTGCATTACCACAGTATCACTATTTAGAGCTGGGAGGGATCTTATATAACCTCCAGACACTGCCTCACCTTCTTTTTAAAGATGAAGAAACTTTAGCTCAGAGAGACTTGTCCCAGGTCAGAGCAATTGGATGTTAGAACTCAAGCCCTTGAATCTAGGTCATAAGAGTGGGGAACCTGTGGCCTTGAGGCCTGAGGACATAGAAGACCACACGTGTCCTTGAGGGAGGACTCCCCACCCCTAGATTAGGTGATTTCTAAGGGAACCTTTTCTCTCTAAATCTATGATCCTATGCTGTAGGCCAACTCCCTAATTTTGCAGATAAGGAAGCAGGCCCAGAGAAGTTAACATGACTTGCCCAAAGTCCCACAGACATCAAACAGTAGAACTGGGATTGGATTTTAGGTCTTCTGAATTAAGATCATAGGGCAAGAGGCTGATAGTAGGAAGGTACCTTAGAGGTAATTTAGTTCAACCCTTTCATTGGACAGATTAGGAAACTGAGTCTAGGGAGGTTAAATGATTTGCCTAAGGTCATTATAGGGAGTTAAAATTCAATACTCTTTCTGATAGCCTATTCTGTCTCCACTTGCCCACATATTTATCATTTTTAATAGGCATACACTGTTCCATTGTGTGACTGTACCTTCGTTTTCTTAGCCATACCCCTATTGTGGGCCTTTGGGCTGTTTCCAGCTGTTCAGTCTTATAAATAGCACTTTGTTCACTGACAACAAAAAAAAACAAACCCCAAGACAACCAACAAACTTTTCCTTGTCCCTTCTTATTATTTCCTTCTCCTGTTCCCAGCTAATTCATTTCTTGATATCTTTGCCAGTGTGTAGCTGGAAAATGTTAGAAAATATATATTGATTTGGCTTTGTTTTCCATGGGTTCAGAAGCCATGAGGCTGAGCCTGGGATATGTTCTCAGGGGTTATTGGAAATAAGCTGTTAAGAAAAAGCCTAAAGTGCTATTTTTGGTGATGAATTAGTATCAAAGTTGTGCTTTAAAAAATCATAGGTTACAATATTGAAAGGGACGCTACTTTTTTCATTAATGGAGATGGAGTTCTAAAGCCAGAATTGTCAGTTCTGGAAAGAGAGAGACAAGTGGGTTAATAAGATCACTAAGTCAATCAGCCATTTACTATGTCCCTGGCACTGTGTTAAATGTTGGAATGTAAAAAAAGGAAAAAAAAACAGACTCTGCTTCTCAAAGAGTTCACATTCTAATGGGAGAGAGAGTATGAATGTAAGTAGGTACATACAGAATAAATGGAAGGTCACCTGATAGTGGAAGGGACTAATAGCTGGGGCAGTGGGAAAGACTTCCTGCAGAAGGTGGCCTCTGAGCAGAGTCCGTGAGTGGAATCTTTTAGGAAGATAGAAAACTATAAGGTGGGGTCAGCCCATGCAAGAGAAGAGATAGGAAATGGAGTGTTATACATAAGAAACTGCAAACAGGCCAGTGGAGCTGGATTACAGAGCACCAGGAGAGGAATAAAGTATTAGAATGCTGCAAAGGTAGGAAGGGGTCAAATTATAAAGGGCTTTCTATACCAAACAAAACTTGTATTTGATTCTGGAACTAATAGGGAGTCAGTGATGATTGAGGAGGGAGGCTGATGTAGTTAGACCTAGACTTTAGAAAAATTACCTCAGTATGAATAGATTACGGACTGGATTCAGAAACTGGAAGCAAGAAAACTGGTTATAAAGCTCTTGCAGTAGTCCTAGTAAGAGGTGATAATAACGTGAACTTGAGTCATGGCTGTTTGAGTGGAAAGAAGTGCATGTATATTCATTCATCATTCAATGAACATTTATTAAGCATCTACTCCTCTTTCTCCTCCCTCCTTCTCCTCCCTTCTCCTCCCTCCTTTTCCTTTCTTCTCTTTCTTTCTCCTCCTCCTCCTCCTTTTCCATCTTCCTTCTTCTCCTCCTTCTCCTGCTCTCGAGGAGCATACAGTCCAATGGGAGAGACAACACATAAATACAGGATAAGTAGGAAATAATCAAGGGAAAGCAACAGAATGAAGAAAGGTTAGGGAAGGCTTCCTCTAGAAGGTGGGATCTTAGTTGTGAAGGTAGAAATGGCAAGATTTACATGTGGTGAGTGAGAGTGAGGAGTCAAGAATGACCCTGAAATTTGAGCCGGGGTGACTAGGAAGGTAGTGGTGCCTTTAACAGTAATTGGAAACTGTGAGAGGAGTGTTTGAGAGGAGTGATAATGAGTCCTGTTTTGGACATGTTGGGTTTGAGATGCCTGGGTGACATCGAGCCCTAGCCAAAGGTGATCTAGGACTCTGGCTCAGAGACTAGGATTAGATGGAATCATCTGCATAGAGGTGATAATGGAACTCATAGGAGCCAGTGAGATCATAAGAGACTGGGAATAGACATAGGGATAGGGAGTGGACTTGGGGTTTTCTTAGTATAAGGAACTCCCAGGTCAAGAAATTATAGCAGTGCAAATGGGCACCTTCTCTGCCACTTGTAGTCATAGAGAAGGACGTGGTGAACTGAGAGATTAAGTGACTTGCTGAAGGTCACACAACTTGTGTATGTTGGAGTTGGGACTTAAACCCAGCCCTTACTGGTTCCGAGGCTAGCCCTCAATCAGCTAGCCTTGCTATCATATTATATAAATTAAACAATAATAACTGACACTTATGCAGAACTTTAAAGGGCTATACTGACATTTATACATTACCATATAAAATACATTTATAAGGTACCATAATAATTGACATTTATACAGAACTTTAAAGTCTGTATAGCACTTACATTAGCATCTCCAACCTGTAAACAGGTCTTTCTCTGGTGAGTTCTAGAATCAAAATGTATTTTTTCTTCCAGGTATTCAGTTATTATTGCATAACACATTGCCAAAGTACCTCAAAATGAATATTAAATACAGGATTTGCAGGGTGAGGATGTGGAGGATAAGGTAATAGCCACATTGGTATTCTGGGAGGACTTCTCTTCCTCTTCCTTCTCCTTTTCCTCCATCCTTCTCCTTCCCCTTTTTCATTCCTTCTTTTCCTCCTCCTTTCTTCTCCTTCTCTCTCTCTCCTCTCCTTTCTCCTTCTCCTTCTCCTCTTCCTCCTCCTCCTTTCTCCTTCTCCCTCTTCCTTCCAATCTACAACTTTCACATGTGAGAAACCAACCGTGACACCAATAAGTTATTGAACCTCTCAGTTTTCTTGCCACAAGATGTCCACCTGCAATTTTATGAGGTGTTCCCTCACCTGGCATTCCTTATACCCATAATATCACAGGTCCAGCTATAACCCATAGAGTTGAATTGACTTGCCCCACATGACTAGGGAGTGTCAGATCTAGGATTTCCATTTGGGTCTCCTGAGTCTAAATCCAGCCTCCTTTCCACTTTATATCACTGACACAATGAAAGCTATATACTATGATCTCACTTCCTTAGGGGTTATGTAGCAAAATTTGACTTAGTAAACAAAGCCCAGAGTCAGATACCTTCAACCGACTCCAGTGCCTTCTTTGGCATTGTAGTCGACCACCACTTGAATTTCCCAGCTGCTCTGTGGCACTTGCTTTGCAATTAAATGATCAATAGTTATCATGTAAATAGTGAAGATGCATGTGAAATTTGTGACCTGGAAAATAAAGCGTTACTAGACTGAATGCGTTAAATGGTCTGGAAATTATTGGAGCCTTCAAATCCACACCACTGGGCAGGTAAGGTTGCCCCTCTATGGCTAGCTAGGCCTTTTTCCTCTTCCTTTCCCTCCTGCCACCCCCTCTACCTCATTCACTGCAATAAATCCAGACCAGACAACTACTGCTAAGTGGAGCTGCCTACAGGCCTCTCTGCACATGGGCCTGCGTTGCCTGAGGCTTGTTTTCTTATGCACCAGGGAGCCTCCCATTGATTTCAGTAGGGAGCTCTATGCAGCTATCAGAATCCAGCTGGCAAGAAATCCATAGTCTTCTTGCAGCTCATCTGTCAGGCCCTCTCAGTTGAAACCAGGACCAAATGTGCTCCTGAAACAGGGTCACTCTGAACAGGCTAGATGAATTTCAAGGCAGCCTGATGGGTAAGGGGGTGCAGAGGTTCTGAGGGTGAACATGTCTATGAAGAAAGATTTGGGGGACTGAGGAGGTCTGGAAAATGATTATATCTCTAAGGAGTGAGGTAGATAGGATTAGATTATCCAGAAACACCTATGATTTCATCCTCATGGGGAATTTCCTGTGTGGGAATTCTGTCCACTTGTGCAGATTGCAACCATCTACTACTTGGTAGGTAAATCATCTGGTGATCCTTGGGGGTCGTGGAAGTTAGGTGACTAGATAAGAATGACATTACTGGTGGAATTGGAATTCAGGTCTTCTTGACTCCAAGCCTAGCACTCCATCAACTATACTATACTGCCTTTATATTCAGATCAAAGTACATTTATAAAGTTAGAAATTGTTCGTTTAAGTTGCATAGAATTCGTATAATGTTAGAACTGAAAGTGATTCTGCTACTTCATTACTTGGATAATTTTGGTCCAGTTTCTCGACATCTCTGGGCCTCAGTGGCCTCATCTGTAAAATGAAAAAGATAAAAAGAGATGACCCCAAAGGTCCCTTCTTGACCTAATTGATGATTCTTGATGGTCTGGGCTTATCCCTTTATTTGGCAGATAAGGAACCCAGAGACGATAAGTGACTTGCACAAAGTCACAGAGCGGCAGAGCTGAGATTAAGAGACCCTCCCTCAAGTCTCCTTTCTCCTGGGTTAGAGGAAGGAAGGAAGGAAAGAAGGAAGGAGGGAAGGAAGAAAAGAAGGAAGGAAGGAAGAAAAGAAGGAAGGAAGGAGGGAGGGAAGGGAGGAAGGAAGGGAGGGAGGAAGGAAGACAGGAAGGACGGAGGGAAGGGAGGAAATGAATATTTATTAAGTGCCTACTGTGTGCCAGGCACTGTGCTAAGCATTTTACGAGTATCATCTCATTTGGCCCTCATAACAACCCTGGAAAGTAGGTGCTATTATTATCCCTACTTTACAGTTGAGGAAAATGAGACAAAGAAAGGTTAAGTGGCTTGCTCACAGTCACACAGCTAGTAAGTCTCTGAGGCCAGATTTGAACTCAGTCCTGACTCCAGGCCCAGAACTTTCTCTGCTCTACCACCTATCAGCCTCAGAGCTATTGCCAATTTACCAACTACTTCTCCTGTTTGAACATCACTCTGGGAAGGAGGGACTCTGAGTACCTTCAGAGATGATGCCTATTTGTATAAATAGAAGCTTAAATCATGGTAGTCCTTAGGGCCCAGAACTCATCCTGTATTATTACAGACAGGTTGAATACAAGATTGGCACAGAATGGGAAAGAATCTCCTAGACTCTCTAGTTTCTTTCAAAGTTCAGTTCAAATAGGAACTCCTACATGTGGCCTCTTGTGACCTCTTCCTTGCAGATGTTTTTGCCTACCAAGAAATTATTTTTTATTTATTACGCATATACATGTACGGGTACGTGTTGTCTCTCCAGATGGAATGCACACTCCTTAGAGGGCAAAGATTCCTTTCCTTTCTGTCTTTGTGTTCTCGGCACCTAGCACAATACCTGGCAAACAGAGCTCAATAAGTAACCGGTAGAGTGAAAATTGGAAACATCATTTTACACATCTAGCCCAGAGAATTTCTGGACCCTTTAAGCATCTGGATCCCACTGTACACTCAATGAGAACTTCCTTCTGACTGACACTCATGGATATATTCACATGATGGAAGATACTTGGGAGATCATTTATACTCCCTATCACCACCTATCTGACAGATGAGGAAATTTGGGCCCAGAGTGTGGGTCTAAAGTCACTAGGTAATAAGTGACAAATATGGAATTTAAATCCAGTTCTTCTGACTCCAAATACTGGGCACTTTTCACTACATTCTTTTCCACTACCCCGTTTACTCACTCACTTGTTCATTCATTCAACAACTACCTATTAAGTGCTTAGCTTGTACAAACACACTGTGCTAAGTAATAGGGAATATACAAAAGTGGTCCTTGCCCACTCATATGCAATATTTAAAACCACATGTGTTTCACAGGGAGAGTTAAGCAACACACTTCCGAATTTATTTACACTGACTTCATAGTTTTCAGATAATAATTGAACAGCCACGAAATTCTCTAACCATTTTCTACACCTCCTCCATAATTTTTTTGGTTTTGAGTGGGTGGTTGTACTTTGTTGTGAGTGCTGAAATCTGTGTTAACTCAGAAAGCCAGAGTTTAGCTTCAGACTCAAAACCAATCAGATCCAACTGGATTCAACTCTTCCTCCCCATTTTTTGGGGGAAAAGTCCCATTTTCTTCTGTTTTCTTGCTTACATTTTTCCAATCTCTTGCTACTTAAATTCTCTACCAGCACCAGGGAAAGTCTTTTTCAACTATTGAGACTCAGCCTCTGTCAAATTCAGCAGGATGGCAGAAGACCCACTATGGGAGTATATTAATTTTTAAAATATTCAATCAGTACTTACTATTTTTAGCCACTGTTCCCTGGGTGTGACCATCATGTTTGAGAGTACACTTTGGAACCAGGAAGGATTCAGGTCCCATCTCTGATGCATACTGGCTTGTGATTCTGGCCAGGTTCGTTAAGTTCTTGGTGTCCTAGGAAACTTGTTGTCACTATATTTTGAAGAGAAGACACTGACTTTCCTCGGTACAGTAAGTTTCCTCATCTGGGCTATTCACTATGGCAAAGAAATCACAGGTCTCATTCTTGTTATTAACCAAAGCATTTTAGAAGGTTCTTCTTGTTTTCTGGTCTTAGCAATAGAGTAAAGAAGAACTCATTTTGGTTTTAAAAATTAGAAAACTGAAAAAAAAAGATGTCAGCATCATAATATCATTGCTACTTATATCTGATTTCTCAACTTTCCCTCTTCTCTTTCCTTCCTTCCTCCTTTTCTCCTTCCCTTCTTTTCTCCCCTCCCTCCCTTTCTCCTTTCCTTGCTTTCTCAGTTTCATCCTTCGTTGCTTTGTTCCTTCCTTCCCTCCCTCCTCTCCTTCATCTGTCTCTGTCTCTCTGTCTGCCTGTCTTTCCCTCCCCATAGGGCCAGATACAACTAGAATATGCTGGATTTTGATATAAACAAGCAGAATCCTCCCTTTCTCAGTTGTGGTGGTTGGTTGCCAGTAAGGGGGGGGGGTGGGAGTAGAGCCTCCAGCATTATTGCTTTCAACTACAAGCCAGATGGCCCTATAAAAAGATCCATTGGTTTGCTGGGGGGAGGAGGAAAAGTAAAGATGAGGAAGTGTGAGCACAGAAGCTGAAACACCTCAAAGGAGAAGACCCTGTTACAGAACATGTAGAAAGCTTTTCTTTGTCCAGGCATCCTGCTAAGTGTGGAAGAGAGAAGCTTGGGGGAACTGTCACAATTTGTTAGGATGAGCTGGGATAGCAGTAAGAAACTTTTCATTTCTGTCAGAGGGCCATGTCAGCAGCTGTTGAAAAATGAAGATAATAGCATCATCAGCAAAGAGACATATGCTACATGTCTCTACGTGTCTTGCAGAGAGGAATCCCCTTGAAATATATATATGTATATACATAAATGTATATCATCTATTTATCTCTATATCTTTTTAATGGGCTGCCATGTTTTCTAATGGTATCAACATAATGCCAAGAGGCTGTAGAGGAGGATGCCCACCCAGCACACTGGATGGATCCCCTGAGCTAAGTGAGAGGGCACAGAAGAGAATCCTACAGGGTGAATAAGCTTGGATTTGTTGCAACCTGCCTATGTTGATGAAGCCACAGATGTATTGGAAAATATATTTTACACAATTAAAAACAGCAATTATAACAAAAACACAATGAAAAATAAACAACAATAATGACCCCCCAAAACCCCACTCCTTCGGAACTCTGAGCAGAAGCTTCTTACCCCAGTTTGTTAAGGTAAATCTTACCATCTAAAATAAGCAAAACTCTGTATGTATCGTGTATGTGCATAGGTATTTACATGAGCTCCTTGAAGGCAAGGCCAGTGCTGGGCACAGAGTAAGGTACCTAATAAATGCTTGCTGACTGATTGACAGAATATGAATGCTGTTTCCATGGTGTCTTTATTAAAGCTAGGCTGTGGCATCTAAGGGTAGAATTCTTGATGGCGTATTGCAAGGGTGACTATAGTGCTTATAGTAGGTTCAGTGAGACCCAGTTATGAAATCCTACAGGATGAAAGGAAGGGGAACTTGACTTTGCAATCAAGGGCCCATCTTCAGCTGAGAGGGAGGGGGCTGAGGGAGAGGAGCTGATCCTGTGACTGATGAGAAAGTCCATCCCTCACCTCTGGTAAGAAAGATAGGCGCCTTCTCTCATTAGACACATCGTTAAACTTGTCCAAAGGAGATTGCGCCTCTGCCAGTGCGTGCTTTGGAAGCAGGCCTTTGGGAATCCATCTTGACCACACGCCTTTCCTAATTTCATGCCCTTAAACCATCATTCATCTCTGACAATTCTGTCAGGTTGGCCTATTAAATTTCCACCTATTAAGTTTTCAGATCCCCTTTAGTAAATGCATATGCTCCCAACCAGCCATTACTCCCCAGATAACTAGGGAGTCATCTACAAAAGAAGATGATAATTTATGATAATAGAAGATAGGACCTATTGTTTGGCTGGTTGTTGTGAGGAAAGGGCTTTGTAAACTTGAAAGTGCTAGATTAATGTGAATTGGGAGTACATAAAATGGCATGGGGTGGTGGGCAGAAGTTCAGTCTTACAGAAGCAGGAAAATCTAGGATTCAAGTTCTTCCTCTAAACATATACTAGCAGTGTGACCATGTCCGAGTCACTTAACTACTGAGTGCCCCAGGCAACCCTAAGACTTAGGGGCAGCTAAGTAGTTTGGTGGATAGAGCATACAGTCAGGATAGCTGGGAGTTCAAATCCTGCCTCAGACATTTATCAGCTGTGTGACCCTGGGCAAATCACTTAGCCTTCTTTTTCTAAACTGTAAAGTGGAGATAATAGCACCCACCTCCCAGGTCATTGTGAAGATCAAATGAGATAATATTTGTTAAGCACTCAACAAAGTGCCTGGCGTGTAGTAGGTGCCATAAAAACGTTAATTGCTACTATTATTAAGTTGCAAAGGAGTTACTGATCTGCATCAAAGGAGGGAATTTCCATGCAGGGAGTTCCCTTCACTGATGAAATCACAGCTCTAGGGGAAGCTAGGTGGCACAGTGAATAGAGCCCTGGAGTCAGGAGGACCTGAGTTCAAATACGGTCTCAGACACTTAACATTCTTACTAGTTATGTCAACTTGGCCAAGTCACTTAACCCCAGTTGCCCTGCCTTCCCCCCTCAAAAAAAAAAAAGAAATCACAGCTCTAGATTTATTATTAAAAATCACTGATATTTACATAGCTGAAATGAATGAATGAACAAGAATTTATCAAGTACCTACTATGTGCCAGGAACTGTGTTCAAGGCTGAGGATAGAAATGTAAAAGTGAGGCCATCCCTGCCCTTCATAAGCTTATATGCTAATAAGAGATACAATACAAATAAGAAACTGGGGGGCCAGAGAAGAGAGTTTTTGGATTATACATGTAAGCACATGGATTTCCAGTTTGTATCATCCAATATCATTCCTTCCTGGGCCTGTTTTTTCCTCCTAGTAATAGGTAGAATGAAGCATGGACTTCCAGTTCCCTTCAATGAGACCCAGAGAGGAAAAATCATTTGCCTCCCTGTCCCATAACACTGAGTAAATGGCAGAGCTGGGAATGTGGATTCACGTTGTCTGAATCCTAATCCTGCTTTTTTTTCCACAGCACTCTGTGTTCTTGCTTTTGTCTGAAAAGGAGATCATGTTTCATTTCCTTCTTTTGCTTTCTTTATACCTGGAAAGCTAAGATGACAGAATCAGCTATGCAAGACCAAACCAAGCTAATGTTACTCAACATCCTGGGAGGCTCAAATTAATTTATTCTCTAGAAATGAAGGAAAATAGGGATGAAGGAGAAACAAGCAAAATAGGTCACACTCAAAGGCTTAAGAGAAGAGAAAACTCACACCTACGGGTTTGGTCTTCTTAGAGAGACAGGGCTGCATCCACTCATTCATGCATTCCACAAATATTATTGAGCATCCACCATGTATGAAGCAGTGGGGGAGGTACATGGTACCTGCCCTCATTTAATGAAGCATAGAAATCCAGTTTGTAAATCAGATAAGAGACTTAGTAAAGGTATGATCCCAATTAAAAGGATCTAAATCCTCATTTCCGTGCTTTTGTTGGGTGGAATGGGGGAAAAAAAACAAAAATGCCCTGAGTGAGCCGAGAAGATAAATCCATTAGCAGGCAAGATGCATAGAGTGTAGACCGGCAGTTCAGTAACACTTGTCTAATTATCTTAACACCATACATACTGCAGAACCTCACAGCAAAATGAATGAGAGAACCCAGGGGAAGGTCACACATAGTGCAGCAGTGCCCCTGCCTGAGAAAAAGAGAGAATGAAGGAGAATGGAGAGGGTGGAGGATGGGCAAAAGCAGGGATCACAAAGTCACTTAATCTCTGAGGGTCTCAGTTCCCTACCTCATTGGGTAACCTCAGGGTCGCTGACACTTTACCTGCTCGAAGGCAGGTTGCTGAACAAGACAATGTCCTGAGATGCCTCTCATCTGCAAGAAGTATAATTCTAAAACTTTGCATGAGAATTCGCAGGTATCATTTCCTGAGATTGGTAGTGAGCTATAGTAATTATCAATAGAAGGGCAGCATGGTGTAGTTGATAGAGAGCTGGCTTTGGAGTCAACAAGATTTGGGTTTCATTTCTGCCTCTGACACATAATCATAACAGCTAACATTTATAAAGCGCATAATAAATGCACCAGGCACCGTACTGTTTTTTGATTCCCTGCAACCCTGGGAGGTAAATCCCATTTTACTGATGATTAAGTGACTTGCCCAGAGTCACACAGCTAGTAAGTGTCTGAGGCTTCATCTGAACTCAGGTCTTTCTGTCTCTGGGCCCATTGCCACAACAACATATACTATTCAATCCATTTAACCTCTCAATGCCCCAGCTATCTCTACATGACTATAAATTGCACACTAGGTAGAAGGAATTTCCTATACTTGTAGAATTACAGGTCCGGTTTCCAAAAAGTATCGATAAGGAGCTTTTCAGGATTAGAGAAACTGCTTTAGCAAAATGTAAGCTCTGTCTGTCTCATGTTTGTCTCTACGTTTTGCACACAATACCATAGGCGCTTAATAAATGTCTGTTGAGTTGAATTGGTCTCTTTTTTTGTGCCCTAACTATGATTTCATTAGTGTGGGGAACCCTGGATGGTAGAAGGAAGGTCTTCTCTCAATACAGATCAGTTTATACTCTGCCCTGGAGAGAGAGCAGAAGGCAGTTGAAATAAAGCAGCTAGATTTGGGGTCAGAGGGCTCTTCTGTGTGACTCTTAACCTTTCTGGGCCTCAGCTTCCTCATCTCGAAATGAGGAGGCTAGATCCAATGAACTTCAAGGACTTTCCTAACTTGAAATATGAGAGCCTATGAACTTAGTTATAAAGATTTGTGTGGAGGTACTAAAAGTAAGGTCCCATAACTGGTCCGTATCAGAGGCAGAACTTGAACCCAGCTCCTCCTGGGTCTCTATTCACTAATGCTGCACTGCCTTTCTAGTATGGTAGCAAATCATTCTCCATTGTGAGGATCATAACCAAGCTTTCCAAGCTAGACTTGGTCCACAAAGGCAATTTATGAGCCCTTCAGGCAAGAAAGTCCTCTTGGAAAAAAGTGATTCATGCATTTTCCCTTTGTCTCAGTTTGCCAGCACACTGAATCTGAATTTCCAAAGTTAGTTCTCACTTTCTAAAGCCAGGTACCTGCCTCTTTTGTTTTATGAGTGGGCAGGCTGCCCAGCCAGTCTGGTCCTGAGAAGAGCAATGAGGGGAGGTTGCAATTTGGCTAAGCATATGAGTGCTTTCTACCCATTCTATGGGCAGGACCCAAGGTCTGTAGGGAGAGGAACTATTCTATCTATTTCAGGTACCTCTTGTTTTTGCCCCTCAGCCCCGCCTCCCCTGCCTTTCTGAGGAAAGCAATGAAGAATCAGGGCATTTGGGATCATTCAATGTTTAAATATAGCTCTGCCAAAACCCTAATTGGCCATGTTGTACTGCATTCTTTTTCCAAAGAGAGAGAGACCACTATGAACCTAGTCAGAATTGGTCCCAAGGTATTTCCCTGAAGTAAAGGCCTTAATAGAAAAAAAATGCAGTTAAATAGTTAGGACTATTTCTCTCTATTTCCCTTTTGTTAAGAAAAAGAGTAAAGGAACTTCTTTCTCTCTCTCTCTCTCTCTCTCTCTCTCTCTCTCTCTCTCTCTCTCTGTCTTTCTTTCTCAAGCTTGAATTCCCCAAGTGGGGATTAACTAACTTAATTAGACCATCTAGTTAATGCTCTTAAAAGGTGCTTGTAGGAGCCCAGGGAATGGGGGGGGGGGGGGCGGTGGGAAGACAATGGGTATGGTGTTGAACAAGCTTTCCCAGGTCTCTAAATATAAAAACAATGAGAAGCCCCTAGCTCAGACAATGAGGGGAGGCAGAAACAGGATCAGAGGATTGTGGGAGGGTTTTTGTTTGTGTTTTTGGCTTGTTTTCCAACCTATATGTAAACTGCCTGTTCTGTTTTTGCCATTTGATGGGGGGCCCTCCCCACCTCCACCTTATCATCATCCCACCAGATGTGCCAACAGACCTTTGGACCAATAAAAAAAAGAAGCCTTCTCTCTCCTGACGTGTTTCCTCACCCTGTCACAAATTGCAACAGAGGAGATGAGATAAAGAAGGGGAACCTCCTGAAGAAAGGTTTGAGGTGAGTATGAGGAAGAAAACATTGAAATCACCTCCCAGGGAGAAGAAAGCAGTTCAAGAAAGTGGGGACAAATTGACACTCAGATGATGCTGGGGGAGGGAGGGAGATAAATCATGGTAGGGGAGACCTTTAAAGCTGAGGATAGTTCTTGAGGTTAGATGCATAGGAGAGCTATCCTTCCATCAGCATTGGCCAGAAAGATTAGCTCCCATGTGCCAAGCTTGGAACTACCCTAGCATACTCTTCATGAAGAATTTTCCCTAGGGCCCATTTTCATGAATGAAATGCTTGCTGGGAATCTGGTGTCTTGATTTAAGTCAATTTTGTTCAGTGGGAACAGCAGCTCGGCTAGGCTTCGGGCCTTCCAAGAGAGTTTTATAGCTAAATTGGTAGCTATTTTCTCCAAGTATTTCACTTGCTGCTCATCCCACTTCTGTGTTTGAGCTGCCTTCAAGGCCACTGTTTATACTTGGATCTTCCTGAAAGCTCTCTAGCCCTCTCCATTTCAGAAGCAACATGCGGTTTGGGTAAAACTCAGGAAAGAGGGTGAACTGACCCAGGTTCTAGCCCTAGCTTTACCAAGGAAGTTGTATAATCTTAGGCAAGTAGCTTAATCTCTTTAAATTTTTTTTTGGCTCATGTGTTAAATGAACAGGTTGGAAAGCAATATGGAAATATGCTTTTAAAAAAGTGACTAAAATGCCCATACCCTTTGACCCAGAAATCCCACTGCTAAATATATGACCCAGTGAGATCAAAGATAAAAACAAGGTCCCACCTACTCTGATATATTCATAGCAACCCTGTTTGTGGTAGCGAAGAAATAGAAAAAAAAGTAGATGCCCATTGATTGGGAATGGCCAAACATACTGTGGTACATGAATGCGATGGAACATTACCGTGCTGTGAGAAATGGTGACTATGAGATTGAGATCAGCATGAGAAGATGTACATGAAACACTGGAGCTACAACAACATAAATGTAAGGAACCACAACAAAAGGAAACTGAATGTTTTGTGATTATGATGACCAAACTTGAGAGAAGAGATGAGATGATGTAGCTCCCTCCCTTCTTTGTAGAGGAGTGGGGGAAGGAGTGCCTATGGATGTGAAATGTTGCATATGGCGCCAGAGAAGGTGCTGCGTAAGGATGGTAGGATGATAGATCTTGACCTGGGAGGCACCTCAGAGGCCAATCCTGATAATGTAATACCTCATTTTACAGATGAGGGAACAGAAGTCTAGGGAAGTTAAGCAATTTGTCCAGGTCACACAAATAATGAATGTCAAAGGGGAGATTTGAAACTGGGTTCTTTGAATCCAGAGATGGTTCATTTTCCTACCTGTCACACTGCCTTCTCTGCTGTATGAGCTTTAGCAAAGGGGAAATTTCTTAACATCTGTGAGCCTCTGTTTCCTCATCTACAAAGAAAGATAACAATACCCATAGTATTGATGGGGTGCTCGGGCTCCAGCCCTAAGATCATGTCTCTGGAAGCCTTTCTCAGTAGGCCCCTGTCCCGTGAGAAAATTTTCTCTTGTTGCAGAACACATTCTCTTATCAGAACAGACAGAGGGGTGCCTGGCCCAAGGATTTTTGTCCCTGGCTGGCCCAAGGACTCTTCCTCCTGCCAGATCCCCAAGGTCCATGCCTCTGACAACTCCCTCAATGTCTGGTATACTCCCAATACATTCTCATCCACAGTTCCCAAAGGCACCTGGACCCTTTGATTACTAGCTAGTATTTCTGGCATTCCTTCCCCATGCCTCCAGTAGCATCCTCAGTCTTTCCAAGATTCCCTTAAGGACCCATGCCTGCTTTTGCTAAAGCATTACAATAAACTTTTTGCTACTTGACTAAGAGAAGCCTCGAGTATGTGAATTCATTCCAGGTGACCCTGCCTTGGCATTCTAAGGGTCTCAGCACCCCAAAACCTCTTCATTTTCTATCTCCAAGTGTGCTTACGAGAATAAAATGAGATAATGTGTTTAAAGCACTTTGCAAGCTTTAAAGTGTTATATAAATGCTAGCTGTTAAATATAAATGTCAGTTATCATGACCTATTTTTGGTCTCCATATCCTTCTATGTTTGAGGGACAGTCTCAATTATGAGGTCCCCAAACACGGAATATAGAGGTCCAACAGGTCCATCCCAGAGCACGGTGGTGTGTGCCACACCTTACTTTATACTTCCCATTCTAATATAATGCAGGAGTAAGAGTACTTGATTCCCTACTATGATTGGTCAGTTATCTTTGATGCAATACCTTATTGGGCCATTCCTCAGTGCTGTGAAAGGGCTCATGTGTTTGTGCTGATTCATGCAGCTTATAACACTCATGCTCATTCTCTGGTGGCCCCAAGCCCTTGCCCAAGCCAGGGCAAGGTGATCTCTAACTGTGTCTGCACTTTCTGGATGGTTGAAACTGTATATCCCACAATTCAGGGGTTGAGAGACTCAGGAGGCTAAGTGCATTAGAGAAGTAGTTCATGTACCCTTCGCTCATTTGGTCAGAAAGCAGCATATTCTGTGGTTCAACTCTTATACCTGAGATACATATCAACAGCCTGAGACCCAGGGACTATATTTTATGTTTCTTAAGACTTCCCCCACCCTATTGCTAGATTCATACATAACCCAAAGAGAATAAGGAAAAAAGAAAAGATCCTTTTTTTTTGGGAAAGTATGGCAGCTAATTTTTTGTGGTGGCAAAAACATCAAACTAAACCAAACCAAGACTGGAATCTAAGTAGTGCCTGTCAATTGGAGAATGGCTGAACAAAGTTATGGTATTTAATAATTTAATGGAACACTATTGTGTTATAAGGAATGAGGGAAAAGATGACTTAAAAGTGTCATGGAAAGACTTGTATTAACTAAAGCAGAGAAAACTCAGTAGAACCAAAAAAAAACTGCTGTTAACATCCATATTATGAAAACATGTAATTTTGAAAGACATAAGAATCCTGATAAACTAAATGATCAACTGTGATTCCAGAGGATTGGTAAAGAAGTACGTTGGCCATCTCATGACAGAGAGATAATGGACTAATATGCAGAAAAAGAAATGTATTTTTGGGCATGACCAATGTAGGAATTTGTTTTGTTCAACTGTGCTTAGGTGATACAGCATTTAGTCTTCATTCTTTCCTTCCTCCCTTCCTCCCTTCCTTCCTTCCTTCCTTCCTTCCTTCCTTCCTTCCTTCCTTCCTTCCTTCCTTCCTTCCTTCCTTCCTCTCTCACTCTCTCTTTATTAAATTATTGAACCCCATTCCTAATTTTGAGAGCCTATAATGTGCTTGCTTGTTTTTTTTCAAGTAGTGTGGGGTTACAGCAGAACTAGAAGACATGGACTCTGCATGTGTTCACATTTAAATGCTAAATTATGTGGTACAGACAATAATTTCTGATAGAATTGACGATAGAAGTCAATAAGTTAAGTCAAGTCTACAGACACAGAAAGGGGAAATTCAGTGAAAGCTGAAGTAATCAAGGGAAGCTTTATGGATCAGGTGAAATTGGATCTGAATCTTAAAGAGTAGAAGGTGGTGTCATCTGGGCAAATGTTAGTAAGGGTCAAAGAAAGCAGGCTGGAATACATATATAAGGCTAAAACATTATTCTGATCAATAGTTTTAACTATCTCTCTAATGAACCTTCCATTGCTACTTCAATATTTTGATGATCTGTAATTTCTTTGATTCAGATACTCCCTCAAGTGGTACTGTTTGCAACCCATTCATGCCTTCTTATTATATGTGACTTTTGTCCAAGTCCTGCCATAAATCCAACCTAGGAGGTGCACTGTTTACACTGAGGTTTACACTTGATAGTATGTGTCTATGAATGGAATACAGAGTTTGTCCATTGATCATCCTTTACTCTATATATGACAATAGGATAGTAAATTTAGAGTTGGAAGGGACCTTGGAAGTCACTAAGTACAAGCCCCTCGTTTTTAGATGAGGAAACTGAGGCTCAGGGAGTTTAAGTAACTTGCCCACAGTCAAACAGCTGCTTAACTGTTGGAGGTAGGATTTGAATCTAGGTCTTCTTGACTCTAAGACCAGTGCTCCATCCACCATGCCATCATGCTTCTTCTTGACCATTCTTCTTTCTTTTCTGGTGACATCCTTTATGTCACAATACCTTGCTGGTATTTTGTTGTCACTATGTCCAACACACCCCTCTCCAAAGCCTGGAAGCTTTAATTTTTCAGAATGTGGTAATATATGTTTTACAGCCATGCACCAATAATCAACCAATCAATAAGCATCTATTAAGTACCTACTATGTACAGAAGCACTATGCTAGGTCTGGGAAAACAAGTACCACATCACTAGTGGAATATTAATGTAATAAGGACAGGCCTTTGTTTCAGAGAGAATCTTAGGGTCATTAAAAATGCTGCATAACTTCCCAAAGGAAATCCAGCTCACTATCCTCCTATTCAATTTAGACCCCAGTTCATTGTCCACCTGCAAGGTCTGACTAAGTTCTCTGTGCTTATGGACCAGCTCTATGGGTCATCCATCCAACTGCAAGTTGAGTACAGACAATAAGCATTCTTTCTACACTTGTTTTTTCCTATGTGAAGTTAGGCTGAACTCTTGAATGGTTGTGGATCTCATTTAGGAGGTTCTGTAATGTTATGAGCTGTTATTATTGCTCAGTTGTGTCTAACTCTTCATGACCCCTTTTAGGGTTTTCTCAGAAAGGATACTGAAGTGGTTTGCCATTTTCTTCTCCATCTCATTTTATAGATGAGCAAACTGAGACAAACAGGCAAGTGACTTGCCCAGGGTCACATAGCTAGTAAGTGTCTAAGGCCAGATTTGAACTTAGGAAGATGAATCTTCCTGACTCTAGGCCAGGCACTATCCATTGTCCATTGGGACAGCCTCGCTGTCCCAGTGTTCTGAGGCTGGGTACAAATAGTATAGTAGCATTCACAAAAAAGAGTAGGATATCACCATCTATAGGGAATCCTCTTCTATGTAGACTCTGTACTGGATATTCTCCATGACAGTACCAAACACCTTGGAAAGTACTCTAGGATGTCAGCAGGGGGAATAGAGAGGAAGAGAAAGATCCAAGAGATGTTGTGATGACTGAGTGGACACAACTGTAACTGGAGTAGGGTGGGGGTGGTAATCAGGACTTTTCTTCCGGGCACTGGTATTTAGAAAGGCATGCTTCAGCTCCTTTCAGGCCTTTGACCTACCACCTCTACATTGTATGGCTCTCTGCCAACCCACCCTGGCCTTCTGCAATATGGTCCTCCACTGCCCAGGTGCTGGCCTGCCACCTCCCAGTCTTGTTGAAATTGTGGTTCACTCCCAGAGCCCAGTGTTCCACTCAACATATCTCTGCTTGTTTACTATTCCCAGAGAAGGACTAAGTGGTCAAAAGCAGAATAGCCAATCGGTGCCTACATAGGAAGGCCATACTCTGTTATGTCAAGTCACAATCCAAAGATGAAGATATTTGTGCCCATTTCTAGTTCAAATGTACTCATTCCTGTCTCTGTTCATTGAATCTCTCTGGCATTTACCTATTCTCTCAGTGGACCAAGTAGCAACTTTGTGCAAACACTCAAACCTTGGCTTGGGGATTGAGGTCCATAGAGCTGCGATTGCTGCTGGGCAGAGCGAGCTTTGGGGGCCTTCTTTGCAGAACTTGCTGACCTGATTCCACTCTAGCTGCTGAGGGGGCCTAGGGGTTTCTGTTCTTTGCTTTCAGCAGCCGTACCCAAAGTGGTCACAGCCTAGTAATGTTGTTGTTTTCATTCTGACTGGCTCATTCACCAGTTCCTGTGAGAGTGCTTCATAATCACAGGCCTGAATGAGAGGCAGGATGGTTGTAGTGGATAGAATAGTAGAGTCAGAATCAGAAAAACCTTGTTTTGAATCCTAACTCAAACATTTACTGGCTGTATGACCATGGGCAAATCACCTAACCTCTCTGGGCCTCAGTAGAATGGATGAGTTGAACTTAACGACCACTAAGGTCCAGCTCTAAATTTATAACCTATTTGTAGGAGAGTCCACTCCCTAAGGTGACTTAAGACCTTTCTCTAAGGTTGTTCCAGACTTGACACATATTTTTTCGAGGGGAGGCATCAAGCTTACTAGAGGGTTCAGCCCACAAGGCTCTAGGCATATCTTGATTTGTCTTGCCATGGGAAAATCCAGGCACCCCAAACCCGACTCCCTCTGGGGATGCCCACTGTAAACTTTCCCAGCGGTTCGGCGGTCCTCGGTGAGCCGCCTCTGCGTCAGTTCTCATGGGCCTCCAGGTGGCATGAATCTTCTCTCCGAAGCAGAGCTGCCCAGTGAGAGGTGTTCCGGGTGCAGCCTCATCTCAGCCAGCTCCACATCCTGCTCCGTGCACCGGCCGTCTATGACTCAGATCTCCTCCCCCGCCCCCCAGCATCTGGCTGGAGTTTGTTTACAGCCTGGTGTGCTGCTCTAGCCACAGGTGGTCTGACTTTTGGTGCAAATAAAAGTTTGTCAACGGTTTCTCTCCCTGGTTTTTGACTTATCTAAACAAAATTAAGCTGTGGGGAGTCCATTAATAAAAGGCTTCTATTGCAAAGCTATTGGCACTCTGTAAGGCATTTTGGAGGCTGAGCGAGCAGGAAGATCAATATTATTTAGAATGAAATAACAGGGCAGATATTACTCAGGGGACTTTGACTTCTAAGTATGAGAGGGAATAATAGATTTTCTTTGGTTCCTTGATATGAAGGAGTATGACGAAACAGCATGTTAGAATCTGCTAGATTTTTTTAATTACATAAAAAGTCCTGGAGAGATTCTACATGGCTACTCTCTTCTCCCTTTTTCCTCTTCCCATCCCTCCTTTCTCCCCACTCTTTCATCTCGTCTCCCTCCATTCTTTCTCCTCCCTTCCTTCCTTTCCCTCCCTTCCTCCTTGTCTCCCTCCCTCTCTTCTCCTCCCCCTCTCTCCTCTCCTTTTCCTCTCCCTCCTACCCCATGCCTTTGGATTTCTCCCTGAAGTATCTCAATCAATGAATCAGCCAACAAACATTTGTTACGTTCCTCCTACGTGCCAGACAGTCGAAAATAGAGGAAACATTTCAACCATTGATAAGAAACAGGATATAAAAAGGGATATGAGCTTGTTGAATGAAAAAAAGCACAGACCACTTGACTGAATTCTTGGTAGTCCTCCCCTGAATCTGCTTTGTGCCCTGAATGAGTTTGAGAGGGAATGGAGAGGAGAAAGGCGCCAGGAACATTTCATGGTACTTAGGGGAAGGGAGTTAATGAGAGACAGTCCCTCATCTCTAAGCCAGGCCTCTGACTTGTCTATTGGAGGCTGTGATAGAGAAGGGTGGGAAGCCACCGGGAATTTGTTTTAGGAAGCTGGTCAATTTAACATTGGGCATTTTGCTTTCCATCTTTGTCACTAAAGCCAATTAACCTACTAGCTAGGGAAGCTCTAGGGGAGCTAATTGGCTTATTGTTGGAGAAGGAGTAGTCAAGGGGGAGAGCAGGGGCCCTAGCAACACAGGCAGACTGCTGAGATAGCACTCATCAGAGAGTTGGGCAGTGTAAGTGAGGCCCAGCCTTAGACCTGAAGGTGACCAGCAGGACCAAATAATATCCTTGGTGGCCATTGGAAGGCCTTAGGAATGGATACAGGGGAGGCAAAAGAATGAGAGAAAAATGAAAAGAAAAGGGAAGTTATAGGATCATTGGTCTAAAGCTAGAAGGGTCCTTAGAGGCTGAATAGCCAATCCCCTCAATTTACAGTTGAGGAAACTGAGAAAGAAATAAAAGTAGGAGAAGGACAAGAGTAGAGAGAAGACAGGGTCCACACAATGTAGGAGTTAAAGATAAACTCTTATCAATAGCTGCCTCTGGTACTACCCAATGGAACATTTATTTCTCACAGGAGTCTAAGGTATCAAAACCTTACCATGGTAAGGAGATGACCTGGGTTATTGAAGGCTATGCCAACAGAATGAAAAACTATGGTAGCAGAAAGACTTCTGGTATGGCTCTAGGGACATACTTCATCTCTGTATTCCAAGGACTGGCTTAGCTAAGTTTGAGAAGCTCATTACCAGGGTGGCTACAGGGTGTTGTTATTGGTTTTTTTTCTTTTGCCAAATAAGGCCTTGAAGACCGTCTACCAAGTGTGTTGTGGTCTATCTCATAGGGGAGGATGTACCTACACTGATGAAACCATAGATCCAGAGCCCACCCTAACTGTCAATTCTGGGCCATTATACAAATTAGGCAAAAAAAGATTAAGGCAAATTCAGTTGAGGGGAGGTGTTGGTTAAGAAGAGGCCTTGGGGAGAGAACTCGGGACACATGCCCTTATGAGAAAAGATATTTGCAGCTGGAGAGGACACTGCTTGGGGATAGGGATCAGGATGGGGCCAGGAACTCAGCTGGGGTGTGGCAGTGGGAGAAGGAGGGGAGATGTCCTTCCCATTTGGTTGACTCTTATTTTAATGAACTAGGTGCTAAGCTCAGTTGTTCCTGCATGCTGAAGGAGTATCCATCTTGTTAGTGCCCTCCATCGTTTGGAACTCGGGATCAAAGGCCCATTGATTTTGCTCTAGTTGTGGCTGTAGAGCCACATGGACCATTGAAATGTTGATATAAAGCATCAAAGAGCAGGGAGAGGCTTCTAGAGGCTATTTGGGCCATTTCTTTGCCTTTGGGCAAGGGGATAGTTGAAGTATTTAACTTGAACTTATTTCATTGACCTTATTACTATTCTGTTTTATAAAGAATACTGGGCACAGTTGTTTGTTCTTTGTTTTCAAAGAGGACCAATGACATCACAGGTGATATCTTGCTTTGTGCCTGAATTGGATTTAAATTAGCAGAGTTGCACAAAGTCATCGGCCTCACTCTCTCTTCCAGAGACATCAAAGTCCAGTGGCAGGACAAAAGTCAAGATGACAGGATGTGCTCAGTGACCTTGACATCTTCGTTGTCTGATCAAACTGAAAGCAATTCACAGGGCCTGCTTTAGCCCCCTTTGTGGCCTTTGGAACAAATTGTTCTCATCTGTCCATTCCCCTGGGAAGCGTTCACTTGCTTGGGTAGACACCCTGCTAATTCACCAAAGAGTTTGAGGCCTTTGGTTACCTTCAACCTGGTTTAGCTTGTCTGCTGAGACAGTTTACTGGGGTTTGGCCCCTGCACATGCTACCGCTTCTTGGAGCCACAGGTGAGAGTTGAGTGCCAGGTAGACACCAAAGTTGGACGAGCAGCAGCGCTGAAAAGGGCTCAGCAGCTCTCACGCCAGAAGTGCTAGTTCTCCTTAAATACCCCATATACCCTAGGAAAGAGCAATATGAACAAAAGCAAGGAGGTGGGATAGTATGAGACAGGGATACAATATAGTTTAGTGTGAAGATAGATAGGTAGATAGATAGATAGGCAGGCAAGCAGACAGACAAACAGACAGAGAGATAGATAGATGATAAATACTTACTACGTGCAGGCCATTCTAGTATTAGGGATACAAATACAAGCAAGCAAGAAAGTCCTTGTTCTCAAGGTGTTCACATTCTATTGAGGGAATCCAGCATCTAGAGGAGCCTTGTGAGCAGAGGGTGGTGACCCCGTCGGGGTTCTGGAGAGTGGTGATCTCCTTGGGGCTCTGGGGAGCTGAGGGTGACCTCCATGGGGCTCTGGTGAGCAGACAGCCAGGAAGGGGCCTAGAGGCCTGGGCTCTGGACAAGGTAAGACAAAAGTTCTGGAGGGAAGGGATGAGGATGATGACAGACATGACGAGGAAATGGATCTGAAGGCAGAAGACTAAGGTTCAAAATCCAGCTCCACTACTTACTTCCTGTGTAATTTTGGGGAAATTGTTTAACCTCTCTGGACCACAGTATCTATGTCTGTCATATTTCGTGTAGAGGAGAGTCATTATGAGATAAGGCTGAAAAGATGGGATTTGTGCCAGTTTGAGGAAGAACTTGAATGCCAGGCTAAGGAATTTGAACTTGATTCGGTAGAAGCTATTTGGATGGCTTTGAGTAGAGGGGTGACATGGTTAGAACTGCACACAAAAGAAATAAATGGATGGGGGGGAGGGATTGGTGGGAAAAAAATGATGGATTAAAGAGAGATGAGAATATCCCAGAGAAACATGGGGAGGAGGTTATTGTAACATTCCTGATCAATTGTGATGCAGACCCAGGTGAGGGTGGGGTGGATGTGAGAGATTTTAGAAGCAAAAGGGTTAGGATTTAGTTATTGATTAGATGGTAAGTACTGCAGTGCAGTTCGTGAAGCCTAGAAGACCTGAGTTCAAATTCAGCTTTATACACTTACTAGTTGTCTGACCCTGGGCAGGTCACTTAACTCCTGTTTGTCTCAGTTTCTTCATCTGTAAAATAGGGATAATAATAGCCCTTACTTCCCAGGATTATGGTGAGGCTCAAATAAGACAATAATTGTAAGGTTTAGCACAGTGCCTGGCACATAGTAAGTCCTATATGAATCTCATCTCTTATTATTAACAAATACGTTTCATGCATTCATGACAGTGGTGGTGAGGAACAAAAAATAACATACAGTTTTCAAACTTGAGTGACTGGGTTGTATCATACGGACAGAAAGAGGGAGGAAGTCAGAAGGGTAGCAGATTTGGGGGGAAAATGATAAACTGAATATGATACACAGTGAGTTTGAGGTATTGGTGAAACAGCCAGGTGGAGGAGATGTTCTATAGAGGAGGAGAAGTTCATTAACAAATGACCAGCACACTTATTAAGCACCTCCTATGTGCCAGGGACTGTACTTTAAAAGTAGTATCTCATTTGATCCTCAAAACAACCCTGGGATATAGGCTTGTTATTGTCCTCATTTTACAGTTGAAGAAACTAAGGCAGGCAGAGGTTAGGTGACTTGCTAGGGACACACAACTCTCATGTACCTGAGGCCAGTTTGTAATTCAAGGTTGAAGCTTAGGAGAGATAGGTCAGGGCTTTTAGGGAGGCAGACGTGGGAAGCATCTGATGACAGATATAATGATGATTGAATTTGTGGGAACGAGTGCAATTTCTAAGGGAGAGTTTCTTTTTTTAAATTACCTTATTTTAAGCGTAAATACTAAAGCCTAAGTACACAATAAGAAAGGAAAAAGAAGCATATTATAAACTTAAATATGAAATAAGAGAAGAAAAAAGCATTGTCACATGCGCAGCAGAACAGAAGAGAGGATTCAAAATATACAGCAATAAATTTCCATTTCCAGAAAGCCTATATAGTAAGTACTCCACATTGTATTCAGAGCTGTCCATCTTTTCTTCTCTTCCTTGTGAGTTTTCTTTTGTTCTCTGCTGTGCACTTTTTATTTTGTTCTTTTTTTCCCCCTTCCTTGCCCCCCCCCACTACAATTAATTGAGGGCACACACACATGTTTATATGTACACACACACATATATACACACAAGCATATATGTATATACATGTGTACATATATACACAATACACTTAGTCACACATATATACATATATGTGTGTGTATATATATATATATATATATACACACACACATACACACACACACACTTAGATATCTATAATAAGGGAGAGATTCAAGGGAGAATAGGAGAAAGCCAAAGACAGAACGCTGGGGAATACCAACATGAAGGGGTTAGGAAGCAGATGTGGCAGCAATGAAGGATTCAGAGGAAGGGGAGCTGGAAGGAGAATCAAGGCGGTGTGATGTTTCAGAAGGCAAGGGAAGAGAGAGCATCTTGAAGTAGCTGGTGGCAAGCGCTGTCAATAAGTGCAGAGAGGTCAATGAGGATGACCACTGAGATAGGAGATCTCTTGAATAGTACACACATGGGTTTCTGGTCCTGCCTCTAGCCAAATACTAGCAGTGTGACCAATGCTGAGTCATTGGTGTGGTGGATAGAGCGCCGGGTGAGGAGTCAGAATACCCATGAATCCTGTCTTAGATACTTACTAGCTGTGTGACTCATTTTCCTCATTTGTAAAATGGGATTGGATTCAAATGACCTCAAAGGCACCTTCCAGCTCTAAATCTCTGAATCTCCCAGGGCAGGAAAATTGCTGGACTGTGTAAATTTCCTCATAGGGAATTCTCTCCATCAATGAAATCAGAAATTGAACCAAAAAATTAATGGAGACCCGCTAGAGTAGACTTGTTTCAGTGAACTTGGTGTTTCCTATTTTTAAAGCTATCCAAAGAAGCTGATTCAACAGTCTTTCTTTCGCTAGCGTGCTCCCATGACTTACAGTTCACAGGGTCAGGAAATTCTTCCTTTATATTGACTGAGATTATTTTCTCCCGCTGATATTTTTAACTTACTTCCTCCTGTTTTGTACTGAGGGGAGATGAGGAACAGCTGGTCAGTAGGCCCTCTAAAGATTCCAGGAAGAAAGCAGGGCTTCATGCTTGGAAGAGCTGGGGGGTGGTCAGCGGCAGTTTAGTGTAGACCCTCTTTTTTGTTGTTGTTTTCCCCATTCTTCACATTTATTTTTGATTCAGACTTTTTCATAACACAGAAATCCTTTCAGTACATGATTACGGGAAGGTAGGGCAGTTACTTCTTGGTTGTTTGGTCCCTTCCTTTATTACTATGCAAATCAAATAAAACTAGGGGGTACAATGGACAGAGCCCCGGACCTGGAGTCAAGAAGACTCATCTTCTTGAGTTCAAATCTGGCCTCAGACACTTACTAGCTGTGTGACCCTGGGCAAGTCACTTAACCCTTTTTGCCTTAGCTTCCTCATGTGGAAAATGATCTGGAGAAGGAAATGGCAATCATTCCAGTATCTTTGCCAAGAACCCCAAATGGGATCAGGAAGAGTCTGACAAGACTGAACAAGAATAACACAGTGTCAGGGAACTACTATCCCCCTCCCTTCTTTGCCTTTGACATCATTTGTATTTTGTGCTCTACGTCTGCCTGTTATGGTTTCCCATTGGTTAATCATGTCTGACTCTTTGTGAACCCAAATGGTGGTAACTGGAGACACAGGTCATAAGATTTGAGGAGTTATCAATATGAATATTGAAGTCCCCAAGCATGAAGACAGAGTTTGGGATAAAGAGAGAGACCATAAACCACCCAAATTCCTTGATAAAGCAGGAAGAGTGACCTGGAAGACTAGAAGATGACAGTGACCAGGCTCTGGAGAGTGTAATAGAGATGGATGGAGTGCATATCAAAGGAGGAGAACCTATGGGATGATGGTGGCAGAGAGAGGGTCTGGAAGTGGCAGGGGTAAGCAAGGAGAAGACAACACTCCTAGCCCAGAGTGTCAAAGGACACAAGAGAAAGAGTAGTCTAAATTGGAGGCACTGTGATACCATAGGAATAAAACTTGGCTCTGATACTAATAGGCGTATTCCTCAAAGAGATAAAAAAAAAAGGAAAGAGACCCTTGTGTACAAAAATATTTATATCGGCTCTTTTTGTGGTGGCAAAGAACTGGAAGTCAAGAGGATGTATATCATTTGGGGAACGGCTGAATAATTTATGCCATATCAATGTAATTAAAATATTATTGTACCATAAGAGATGATGATAAAAAGATGGTTTCAAAGAAAACGAAGAAGATTAATTTGAATTGATGCAGAGTGAAGAGAGCAGAACCATTTGTACAGCAAAATTGTAAAGAAAAAAGACCCAATTTTTTAAGACTTGAGAATCCTGATCAATAAAATGGACAAAAAGGATCAATAATGAAGCGTTCTTCACACAACCTGATAGCGAAGAGATGGACTCCATCTGCAAAATGAGCTACATATCTTTAGAAATTGTCAATGTGGGAATTTGTTTTTCTTGGCTATGCACATTTGGTAGGAGTTTTTTGTTTTTTGGAAAATGTGAATTTCTCATTGAAAAAAATTGAAATTAAATTAAAAAAAATAACGCTTCTAGAGTCAGAGAACCAGTGTTTAAATGCCATTTCTGGAATGTATTACTTGTGTGATCTTGGGTGTGTTACTAAAATTTCCTGGGCCTCAGCTTCTTTATCTAAAATTAGAGGGTTAGACTAGATGGTTTTGGAAGTTGCTTCTAGCTCTAACCCTATGATCCTATAGTTCTAGTGTGGTTGGGGATAGGTTTTATGTGGAGAAAGACAGGTTTCCAGGAGCACAAGAAGATGGAAAAAGGATGAGAGGAAGAGACCTTGGGTATATGGAATTTGTTAATAACAGACTGAGGGTTCCAGGGGGCATAGCAGAAGTGGGGGGCAGAGGAGGATAGGGCCTGGGAGAGGGTAAGGATGGTCGAATTGGATAGGAAATAAGAACGTAGCAAGGGAAAGAGGGTTAGAGACACCTTGGCAGACATCAATTCTGGATCACAGGGATTAGAGCAGCAGCAGCTGCAGATATAATAACCATCCAGGAGGTGAACTATGAGTTATTCAATTATTTAGTTGAGGGAGGACTGATGGAAAGAGCAGCTTTTCACCTTTAGTGACCCTGGAACCTCATTCTCGTTGTTATGGGGATTGACAAGGGATATCAGTTCTAACTTCTGGGCTCAGTCTGGAGGACGGGACTTAGCATTGATTTTCTACAGGGAGAGGGATAAAAATGCCTGGATTAATAAGACAAGTGAGATTATTAAGGAGTCACATATTAAAAACGTAGGCCCTGGGCTGGCCCAGGATGGCTGTGCCCTGGGGATCTGAGGCGGACCCCTATGTGTTTATTTCTATTGTTCCTACCTTTCTACATAAGCTTCATTTTTTCATCTAGAGCCCGGCACACAGAGCACTTGAAGTCTAGATAACCCGGGATTTTACACTCAAAGTACAGACCATAATTTGCACAGGAGAACCATAATTAGGGTTTCTTGCACTTGGGATGAAATTATTCAAATGATATAGAGGAATGGAAATATACCTGAACCCCCTAATTTTAAGAAGGAAGCAGGATTTGAGATGCCAGGAAGGAGGGTCCTAGGAAAGGGAAGCTATGGAAGCCTTTCTGGGTTTCTCTGGAACTATCTCTTTCTTCATTTCTTATGGCATAGTAGTATGACATTCATATGGCATAATTTGTTCAGCCTTTCTCCAATCAATGAGCATCTACTTGGTTTCTAGTTCTTTGCCACAAAATAATTTATGGTTATAGAATTTAGGAAGTGGTTGCTTGGGATGGGTGAGTTGGACTAGCAAGGGGAAATAAACTGTATACTTCAGGGAGACGAGACCCTGCTTGCCCCAAGTTAGTTAAGTCCAGGTCCCCTGTGGTGCTGTAGCTGAGACATCTGCTTGTATCAAATGTCCCCAGATGCCTACCTCTCCACAGATACCAAAATCGACTGTTTTTGAGCACTAATGGGAAATATTGAAATACAAATGCTTTGCCCCATGAGCCTGCTATTTAGAGCAAAGATAAGCATTAGGGCCTTCACAAAGCTATTTAAGTAATATTTTAATGGTATTAAGTGCTGGTGTACTCTGGTCAGACTTTTGAAAGTCATAATGCAGCCTGAAACAGCAGCTAAGGTTTGCAGCAGCCCAGCTCTATTGATCCGGATATCCCCTGGGGTTTTCCTGTCTCTGTGGGTGATGGTGTCCTTGGCCCTGCCTACTGTACCTCTCTAGGAAAGGCAGACATGAGTTCATGAAGTGTGTCTGGGTTTCCCTGAGGACTATACATCTTTGTGGCAGATTCAGCACTCCGAAGGGTTCTGGGCCCCCAGTGTGCCTGTTTACCCCAGAAAAAGCAATGATGGGAGCTGTGGGCAGTAACTGTCCTTGCCCTGGCTTCCTAAGAAACACCGTGACACTTTAGTTGACACTGACCATCCTTCTAGCTCAGGGATTCTTACCCTTTTATTGTGCCATGGGCACTTTCGTCAGGCTGATGAACCCTCTGGACCTCTTCTCAGAATAATTGTTTTAAATGCACAAAATTGTAAAGGAAATAAATTATGTTGAAATCATTATCAAAATAGTTTTAAAACCCCAAGTTCATTGACCCTAGGTTAAGAAAACCCTGCCTGACTCAAATTTATTGAAATATAGCTATTGAAATATTTTTTTAAAAAATGTTCATGGATGTAGATTTGGGAGGCCCCACAAGCCTCGTTAATGATTCCACCTCCTCCAGAACCTGTTCTGTATAATGTCTTTATCTATTTTAGAGGGTACAGGGAGGATCCTACAACACAGGGCTGTAAGCTCAAAGAGACCTTCAAGATTGTCCAACGTAACTCATTTTGTTGTTGTTTGTCCTTTGTTCTCAAAAAGGACCATGACATCCGGGAGGTGATGCTGTGACATGCAAGTGAATTGGATTTAAGTGAGGTTTACAGCTGAGGAAACTGAAGCCCAAAGAGGTTGGGTGATTTATTCATATAGCTAGTAAACAGAACTGAGATTTGAACCCAACTTTAACTCCAAATCCAGTGCTCTTCCCACTATGCTCCCCTAAGGTTGTGACTTCTTGGTCAAGATGAATTGGGTTTTCTGACTGCCTTGGCTACTCACTGAGCAAACTAAGAGATAATAGAGAGAGTCAAAGATAAAGGAGTAACTGAGTGGCACTGAAAATGAAGGAGGGGAATTCCTTGTTAGGGAATATACATGATTCAAACCTGAGTTCCAGGGATTCTTGGAGTACATTCAGAGAAAGAGGGATCCAATATCTTTGATGCTGGGGACAGGACAAGGAAAGAAGTCCTTAACTGAATATGTTGAAAGAATTCCAGAGGCTACAAACCCTTCAGAGTCAAGATGTATTGATGAAAGACTTTCAGGAGACAAATAGGTGAGGATCTGTGGCATCCTTTAGCAGGACATATGGGACCAAAGGATTTAATAGGCTTTTTAGATTGAATGCATTGAATAGTAATGAGCCAAAAACATGGAGGAGGCTTCTCATGGTTTTGCAACAACATTAGGTCAGAGAAAGTCCAATGTGAATGCAACTGGACCTTAATGGTGAGTGGCCTGGGCCATCAGTGCATATCTCAGAGCAATGATTATTGTTTTAGGTGTAGTGTAGCTTCAGGAGGTTGAATTAGAACTGGGAAATAAACTTAGTTGGGAATAAGAAGGGGGTGGGGTTCACTTCTCAGCAGCCTAGGGTGACAGAGCCTACCAAAAATCAACAGAGAAATTTGGAGAAGAGGGACAGCAAGAAGCTTTCTTGTCCAGCTTGCTATCTTGGTGGAAATGTGTTGAGACCTCAGGACCTCAGCGAGGTACAAAATATGAAAGTAAGATTCAGATGTGGGAGGGAGGAAGGAGGGGTATGCTTCTTTTTTGAAAGGTAACGCCTGAGTGTGTGGAATGACTAGGGCTGTAGATAGTTTAGAGAGACTGTAAACACATTGAGGGCAGGGACTATTTCATGTTAGACTTTTATCCCTGGTGCCCATCACAGTGTTTGGCCCACAGTAGGTATTTAGTAATTTCAGAAGCTCAGAAGCATATAGGGTCTTGGCTCTGATGGTCCAGGTTCCCCCCTACCAACCCCCATTGTGCATGGACCTGGCTATTGAACTTCTGGGGAAGGCAGTCAAGAGCTCATGCAAATATATCTGTCTTCCCCTCCTCACCCACCCAACATTCTGGGTGTTTTATATGGCCCTTTTATGCTTCAGAGCCAAGACCTAGGGGTACACCTAAGAGGAGATTTTAGTGAAGATGGTATCCCACAGATTTGGTCTCAGAGCCATGAATCTGGTCCTCTAATACTGAGCTAAATTCCCTATCACTGGGGATTTTTTTTTTAGGTAGGGGCATCTTCATGGCTCCTTGGCTTCAGGTAGATGACTGAATTAAAAAAAAAACCCAAATATTTATTATATTTATTTATATTTATATTATACATGATAATATATTTATATATAATATAATTATATGATAACATATTTATATTATATATGCCAAACACTGGGGACATAAATAGAAAATTGAGACTATCTCCTCTCTTTCTTGGAGTTCACATTCTAATTGGGGGAGATAACCCTTAAAAGAAAGTCCAGCTGTAGTGTGGATTGAAAGGGCCAAAGATCTTTAGGGTTCATCAGGAAGTCAAATGGCATTTTTAAGGGCCTGGAGAAGGTAGTGATTGGCCATATGGTAAGGCCTGGTAATCCTCAGGGCACAGTGACTGGGTAGGTGGTAAGGCCCCATGATTTCCATCTTGCCAGGATCAGTACATTGGATGGATTAGCTGGTAACTCCTTTCTCATCAAAGCAGTATGAATGGCCCAGTTTAGCCAACAGATGGGGAGCTGGAAGGGGACAGCCTACAATGGTTTGGAAGGGGTGAGGGGGCAGGAAGGTCAGAGTAGAAATGATGCTTTGGGCTTTCTCCCTTAGGGATAGGAGGGGCTAGCCTCTAGCTAGGGAGTGAGAGGAAGAGGGTAATAGTAGGAAGGTTGAAGGGGAGGGGGAAGGGAAGATCTCTGTGAGACAGGAGTAGGAAGGGTAGGCTGGGGCAAGAGGAAATGGTCCCCTTTCCTGTTCCTTTGGGTGCTTTTGACCAAAATTAGATTGTACTTGATAAAGCCTGGGAAGAATGTATTTCTCTAGAGACTTGATTGTCTAATAAAGAGGTATTTGAATGGGATATGAAGTGGAAGGGCAGCTATAAATGCATAGCAGGCTGTGGAGAACAATAGGTTTGGCACAGAAGAAAGAAGTGTAGTTGAAGGGGTCTGAAGTGATTCCCTGGAGAAAACCGTGTGGAGGGGCAGAAATGATACTGTTGAAGACAAGCCTTTACCAAGCCTCAGAGTATGGGAAATAAAGTAAACCTGATGTTTTGACACAAAGAGTTGTAAAGATAGTGACAGAGGTATCAAGATGTGTGGAATGTGATACATGGTTAAGGTCTTATAACCTTGGATTCGTACACTCACCCAAAGGAAGAAAGAATAGCTCAGTAGGTATGGTTGGAAATACAGGCTACCTATCCCAGATTCATTAACCCAGTTGGAAAACTTGGCAGCACATCCTGGCACACAAACTACTGCCCCCAGAGGAAAGCCCCAAACACATAGGAAACACCTATAGACACAATGGAAAAGTATTTCCCAGCTCCCACAGCCATACTACTCTGCCATAATAATGTTCTACCTGCCACAACCTGGCCTGGCTGGGCCACTGCTGCCAACTGATGGGCTGGTGAAACTTTGAAGCAGTCAAATTATTGCATTTGTCTAGGGAATTAGTTCATAACAGTGCAGAGCATGGAGACACATGACTTTTCAAGCCTTTCTGCTGTCTCTGTGATGATATAATTAATATTACTATGGGCATTTTCTGGTACTCAGGTACTAGGTGTGTGTGAGTACCATTGGTAGAAGTGGACTAGCGCATTATTCAGACCCATAACCTTGGCAGTCCAGAAGATTCTGTGACTGCTCACACAATTGCTGGGAACTTAGGACCTCTCAGACTACAACTTCTTCCTGGATATTGTTTGGTATTAGAGCCAAGAAGTTCCTGACTGTAGTTCAGACTGTTTCTCTCCAGAGCAATGATTAGTGAAGCATATGATAGACATTTGTGAAGGTGGGAATTCTAACCAAGAGGTCATGAAGTCAAGTCAGCAAGCATTTGCTAAGTGCCTATTATGTGCCAGGTACTGGGCTATAAGCTCTGGGGATACAAAGAATGGCAAAACAAAACAAAACAAACAGACAAATACATCTTACTCTCAAGGAGCAGGGGAGACATCATACAAACAACTACATGCAAACAATATATTTATAGGAAAAGATAGAGATAGTCAGCAGAGGGAAAAGACACTAGAATTAAGGGAGATGAAGACATTTTCTTGCAGAAGGTGACACTTGGGTTGAGATGTGAAGGAACCAGGAGGTAGAAATGAGGGAGGACCATCAGTGGAAAGGATGGAGGTGGGAGATGGGGTTATGTGCCAGGGACAGCCAGGAGGCTGGTGTCACTGGATCAAAGAGGATGTGGAAAAGAATAAGGTACAGAAAGACTTGGAAAGGTAACAGGGGGGCCAGGTTACAAAGGGCTTTAAAAGCCAAGCAGAGGATTTTATATTTGATTCTGTTGGTTCAAGGGAGTCATTGTAGTTTATTGAACTGGAAATTACAGGGGTGCCCATCACCTGGGTAATGACTGAGCAAGCTGTGCTGTATTGTGATGGAATACTACTGTACTATAAGAAATGATGAGCTCAATAATCTTAGAAAAGCATGGAAAGACTTGCATGAAATGGTAAAGAGTGAAGTGAACAGAACCAAGAGAACATTGCAGATAGTAACAGCAAAATTATTTTTAACAATAACTTTGAACAACTAAGTCATTTTAACAAATACACAAAATAAAAATAGAAGACATATGAAGAAAGATGCAATTTGCAGCCAGAGAAAGAACTGATAAGTAGAAGTATGTATAGAATAATTTTACATATATGTGCCTATTTATGTCTAATGGTAGTCATGGTGTGGGGGAGAAGGGAAGAATAAAAAGGAGAAAAAGAAATTTACACGATAACTTTATTATGTACTTAAAAGGAATAGCAAATTATAAATAACAGATTTGCATTTTTATGTACAATCATCTTTTTATTATGCTATGTTATGGAAATGCATGTTTTATTCTATAAATTAAAAATAAAATAAATTCTAAACAAGATGTTATGAAAGCAGAATTGATCAGCCTTGGCAACAGATTGGATATGGGACCAGATGAGAGAAAGCGAGGAGTTGAGAATGACATCTAGATTGTGAGCCTAGGTGACCAGGAGGATGATGGTATCCTCAACATTAAAAGGGAAGTTAGGAAGAAGGGAATGTTTGAGGTTAAAGATTAAGAGTTCAAGTTTGGAAATGTTGAGTTTAAGGTGTCTATAGCAACCCAATTTGAGTTGTTCAATTAACAGTTGGGGTTGTGAGACTGGAGGTCAGGAGAGAGGTTAGGGCTGGACAAACAGATCTGAGAATCGTCTGCATAGAGATGATAATTGAATCTGTGGGAACTGAGGAAACACTTAAGAGAAATAGCATAGAAGGAGAAGAGGCCCAGAACAGAACCCTGAAGGACTCACCTCTTTAGTGGGCATGACTCAGATGAGAATCTAGCAAAGGAGATTGAAAGGGAGCAGTCAGACAAGTAGGAGGAGAACCAGACCAGAGCAGTCATGCCCAACTAGAGAGGAGAGTCAAAGGAGAAGAGGATGATAAACAATGTTAAAGGTTGCAGAAAGGTCAAGAAGAAGGATGAAGGTTGAGAAAAGGCTATTAGATTTTTCAGTTAAGAGACCATTGATAATTTTGGAGCAAGCAGTTTCAAATGAATGATGAAATCTTTAAAGAAGAGAGTGAGAGGCAAGGAAGTGGAGGAACCCATTTTAGCTGACTTTCTCAAGGAGCTTAGCCACAAAAGGGTGGAGAGATATAAAATGCTTGGTAGTGGTGATAGAATGATAAAGTTAATTATTTTGTGAATGGAGAAGACACATATGTTTGTAGGCAAACACCTAGTAGATGGGGAGATTAAAGATTAGCGAGAGAGCAGGAATGATAGCGAGAGGAAAGTTTCATGCAAAAAAAAATTGGCCCAGTAAAAGACAAAAATGGTAGAAATTTGACAGAAGCAGAAGCAATTAAGAAGAGGTGGCCAAAATACACATTAACATCACTGATAACCATGATGGTGTGGCTACAAATCTAGAGCCAGACATCCTAGAAAATGAAGTCAAGTGGGCCTTAGGAAGCAATGTTAACAATGAGACTGGTGGAGGTGATGGAATTCCTGCTGAGCTATTTAAAACCCTAAAAGATGATGCTGTTAAAGTGTTGCACTCAATTTTGCCGGTCTATTTGGAAAACACAACTGTGGCCACTGGATTGGAAAAGATCAGCTTACTTCTCAATCTTAAAGAAAGGCAATGCCAAGGAATGTTCAAATTATTGAATGACTGGACTCATTTTACACAGCAGCAAGGTTATGTGTAAGATTCTACAAGCTTGGGGCAACTAGATGGTGCAATGAATACACCACCAGCCCTGAACTCAGGAGGTCCTGAGTTCAAATCTGGTCTTAGACAGTTACTAGTTCTGTGACCTTGGGCAAGTCACTTAACCTTGATTGTCTCCTTCTCCCTCACCCCCCCCCCAAAAAAAGATTCTGCAAGCTAGGCTTCAGCAACATGTGAACCGATAATAGGCTAGTTTTCAAAGAGGCAGAGGAACTAAAGACCAAATTGCCAGTATTTGCTAGATTATGGAGAAAGCAAAGGAGTTCCAGAAAAACATCTGCGTCTGCTTTGTTGACTACACCAAAGTTGTTGACTGTGTAAATCACAACAAAATGTGGCAAGTCCTTAAAAAGATGAGAGTACCAGGTCATCTTACTTGTCTCCTAAGGAAACTGTATGTAGGTCAAGACACAATAGTTAGAACTGAACATGGAATAACTGACTGGTTTAAGATTGGAAAAAGAGTATGACAATGCCGTATATTGTGCCCTTATTTGTTTAACTTATATGTAGAAAACATTAAAAGAAATGCCAGGCTGGACGAATCAAAAGCTGGAATTAAGGTTGCTAGGAGAAATCTCAACAATTTCGGACATGCAGATAATACCAGTCTGATGGCAGAAAGTGAAGAAAATTAAGAAGCCTTTTGATGAGGGTGAAAGAAGAGAATGTAAAAGCTGGCTTGAAGCTTAACGTTAAAAAAAAACCCAAAATTAAGATCTTAGCAACTTGCCCCATCACTTCCTGGCAAATAGAGGAAGAGGAAATGGAAGCAGTGTCAGATTTTATGTTCTTGGGCTTGAAGAGAGTGCTGCAGAATTGACACTTTTGAATTATGGTGCTGGAGAAAACTTTTGGGAGTTCTTTGGACAGCAAAGAGATCAAATCAGTCAATGCTTGAAGAAATTATTTTAGGCTGTTCAATGGAAGGTCAAGCACTGAAGCTGAAACTTAAATACTTTGGCCACATAATGAGAAGACATATTTCATTGGAAAAAACCCTGATGTTGGGAAAGATTGAAGACAAAAGGAGAAGGGGATGGTAGGCAATGAGATGGGTGGATAATATCATGGAAACAACGAATATTAACCTGTACAGAGTTTGAGAGAGAGTGGAAAATAGAAGGGCCAGCAATGCTCTGCTCCAAGAGGTCATGACGAGTTGGACATGACTGAACGACTGAACAGCAACAACAATATAATAATAGGGTGGAAGGGAATGTATATTACTCTAAAGAAACATACAAAAGTTGTAGCTCTTAAAGAGAACATTTCAATGACTATTAGAAATATTTCAGTATCTGTCGTATTAAGGAAGTCAAATCCACAACGAAACAGCATCAGTGACATTGATTTACAAAGAATCATGTGGCCCCAAACCTCAAGAAAAGACAAACTATTATTTGAAAAAACCTAGTTAAACCCTCATGTAAAGACCAACAAGAGGGTTCTAGCAGTTGGAGAGATTGTTACATATTACTCTGCACTGCGGCATACAAAGGCTTTTTGAAGGAAGCCATCGGTTATGGTATAGATGAATGATAGATGATGTGATAGATGAATGAATGATAGTGATAGGTGAATGAATGAGTGAAAAAACATAGATATGGCTGAAATGATTGAAAAATAACAACTGTGAGAGGATGGGTATGCTAATGTCCTGTTAACGTAGCTATGATAGGATCAGTCATTCTGGAAAACTATATCCCTAATGTCACTAGACTGTGTAGCCCTTGACCTATTAAAATTAATATTAGACATAAACTTCAAGGTCACTTCACATATCATGCTGGTCTGCACAACTCTTGACATCATCATGGTCTACCTCGTATCATGCTTATCTGTACATATTATATTGCATCCCTGTTAGTAGAGCATGAGCGCCTTGAGGGCACTAGCTATGTGACGCTAGTGCTGTGCATTTGCTGCACATTAGATCAGGCCCCTGATTTCATTTGTACATCAGAGTCTGGGTGAGACAACTCCTCACTTAATAAATGTTAGTCGCAGTATTTAGGATTTGCTTAAAGCCACAGCACTTGTACTGGGGGAAAAATGCAACAGCTCAGAATTCTCGACCTATATATGATCAGCGGTACTCTCTTCAATTAGCAATTATTTGTGCTGTTAGCAGGAGAAATATGTTCTGTCTTCTCCTGTGGAGTTGAAAACGTGCCTAATCAAACATCAGTCACACGGTTTGATCTGTATGATGGTTCCACAGACCTATTTATTTTTCCCCTATGAGGAGGCTACTTTTACTCTCCGATAACTGAATTTCACCCTTGCTGATGCTGAGAGAAATACTGTGAACCCTGGAGAGACTGGTTCAAGGCGCCAAGTAACTGAACACCCTTTCAAATTTCTTTTCCAGTTTAGAAGATGTAGAAGACGTTCTCCTTGTAGGACAGATGTCATGTTATTTTTGCGATTGAATTCCACTACGGATATCATGTTATTTTTTATATTGGATACTGCTTAGTAATTTACAAAATAATCTCTTTTCTGTTTTGTCAATTTGGAAAGTTAACCTTTTAGATTTATTTCATTATCACCCATTGATTTCTCATCCTTGATCATCAATATATCTACTTGATAACTTGTGATGAGTTTATCTAGGATCTGTAAGATACAGTAGAAACAAAGAAGAAAAGCTTTCCTAACCCCCCCCCCCCGCCCCTGCTCCCCATATCATAATCCTCTAGCTGCCTACCAGGCCTGGGGCCACAATGATTAATAACCCTTTCTCTCAATTGTATGGTGCAATCTGACCCCTTCCTGTCTTAGGCTAAAGTAGAATCATAGAATCTGAGAGGTAGATGGGACCTCAGAGGCCATTTATTCCAACTTCTACTTGAAACATGAGTATTTGAGTCTTAGAGCCAAGGAATGTTGGTGCCGGTAGGAACCTCAGAGACCATCTAGTTTAACTCTGCATGTTTTACTTCCTTGTGGCTGTTATATGACTGTGTATGTACACATATACATGCACATATATCATACATACACATATACACCATATATGTTTTTATGCACATATTTATAGGTGTAGTTTTTTTGGAGGGGGTGACCAGAATTGTGATTTCGTAGCTGACTTGCCCTCAGATCCTATACTCAGTAAGTTGTAGAAGGGAGATTTGAACCTAGTTGTTCTAGACTTGGGGGTCAGCTCCCTATCTCAACGATGCCATGATGTTTCTGCTTCTCCTATCAGATATAAGCAATGGAAGTGTGGTTTGGGATGGTGTGTGTGTGTGTGTGTGTGTGTGTGTGTGTGTGTGTGTGTGTGTGCTAATATAACACTGACGTATAAATTGCCTGATAGGGTGAGGCAAAACTAGTTCTGTCTCAGAGAAGGAAGAAAATATGAAAGAGTATATAACTGGGCGGGAGCGGGGAATGGGGAACAGGATAGTGAAGTCAAGAATTATTTTAGGGAAAAGTACGAAAGGATCCAAAGAATAGATCACATGTTCCTGGAACTGGAGTACTGCCAGAACTTGGAGATCATCTCGTCTAAGAGTGAGGAACCTATCTCCTCAAAGTCACATGTGGCCTTCTAGGTCTTTGGGTGCGGCCTTTTAACTGAGTCCAAGTTTCACAGAACAAATCCTTTTATTAAGAAGATTTGTTCTGTGAAGCTTGGATTCAGTCAAAGGGCCGCACTTGAGGACCTAAAGGGCCACATGTGACCTTGAGGCCACAGGTTCCCCACCCCTGATATAGTCAAAACCTTTCATTTTACACATCCAGTCTTTCTCAAGGCCGTAGATCTATCTAGAAGACCCTGGATTAGAACACTAATCTTGGAATTCCCAGCACAGAACTGTCTTGCCTACACTCTACATTGATGAGCAATGCCTCCAGGAACAGATAGAGACATGGAAGAATCTGGAATCATAGGGAATTCCAAAAATTTAGAAGGAAGGAAGGAAACAAACATTTAGTAAGCACCTACTTTGTTCCAGGCACTGTACTAAACATTTTTACAAACTTTACCTTATTTAATGCTTACAACAATCCCGAGAATAAGGTGCTACTTTACAGCTGAAGAAATTGAGCCAGAGTTTAAGTGACTTGCCCAGGGTCACACAGCTAGGAAGCATCTGAGACTAGATTTGAACTTGGGACTCCCTGACTCTACTCCCAGGGCTCTATATACTGAAAGGACCTTAAAGGTCATCTAGTGCATCTTTATAATTTCAGAGAGTATGAGATCGAGGCCCAGAAAGAAGTAACTTGCCCAAAGTCACATGGTAGGTTTGTAACTGGTGAATATGAAGCTTGTTGGCAAGGTGTCTTCAGCGTTCTGGTGACTTCAGAAAGTTCTGTTTAAATTTACCTGGAACCCTGGGTTGGGCCAGGTGCAGCCAGAAGAAACCTGGTATCTTTGAGGATTGGGACTCAGAGGGATCATCTCTTTGGCTTAAGATGGCTAAAGAAACCAGATGTAGCTGTTAGGTTTTAAAGTCTAGTGGGATTTCTCATTGAGCAGGTTATCACTAACTTACCTATGGATAAGAATATTGAAGAAAAGCTGAAATGCATAGCCTGTGACCCAACATTTCTTATATTAAGCTTTAGTAGATTTTTTCACTATAAATTGCCATTTCTGAGTGTGATGCAGGTAACCTACAAAGAAGGCAGCATCATAATGGAAGAGCACTGGGTTCAACTCCCAGCATGGTTACTTCCTACCTATTTGATGTTGGGGTAGTCATTCACCCTCAGTGTCCTTAGCCACAAAATGAGGGGGTTGAACTAGATTACTTTTAAAGTCTTTCCAGCTCTAGATCCCAGGAGGAGGAGTTGGCATATGGGGAAGAGTACTGGATTTGCAATTCCAAGGACTTATGCTCAAATTTCAGCTCTGCTATTTAATCTCTATAATTTTGGGAAAATCATTAACCTCTCTGAGCCCATCTCCTTATGTGCAAAATGACATGGTTGGACTAGATGATCCCTGTGGTCTCCTTATTTTATAATTTTATGATCCCATTATCCTCTGCTGCCTTGTGCTGTTGGGTAGGATTTGAAACAGGAATGTGGAGGACAGATTCTGGTCCCAAGGTCATACTCTAAAGAGAATATTCATTCTGTCATTCCTTGGGTCAGGCTAGTGGAAAGGGCCAACGACAAAAAACAAGTAATCTTCTGTTTGGGGTGTCCCTGGATGTTTTTCTCATTGCTATCCCACTATTAACCAAAAAAGTAGGAAGGAAAGTAATCGATATTCTTTTAAAAATATATTTTATTTAACTTCTGCTGACAAGAATCAATATTTATATAATGAGAACAAAAGACAAACCAGGAAAAAATGCAGCTGAGTTTTGATTAGTGTGAATAATGAATCCTCTGGAAGTGGTCGCATTATTTGAATGTATACTGCATAGTTTACGCTGAGATTGAACCAGTTACCATATCTTACATAATTATAAGTTTGATTATGCAAATTTGAATACCTGTGAGTATTTCAGGGGATTTATCATTCACACTAATTGGAATTTAGCTGTATTTTTTCCTCTTGTCTTTCGTTCTCATGTTAATATTGATTCTTGTCTATAGAAGTTCAATAAAATATATATGTGTATACATATATATTTAAAAAGAATATTGATCATTAAGCAAAAACACAATTGTAAATGATTGCATATATAGAGTCATAAACCTCTGTTACTTGTAGATTAACAATAACAAATGGGCATATTAACATCAGTCTGGTAATGGCAAAGTTGTCCTATTTGTTTCTGGGACTCCTTATCTTTTCTGTACATTTATCAAGCTTTTCTTGCTGTTCTTTTTATTTATTTCGTTGTAATTAGAGTATATCAGAGGTTCTCTGGCATAGTGAAGTAATCTTGGAGTAAGAAAGAACTGGATTCAAGTCTTACTCCAGACAAATATTAACTGAGTTGCTATAGGCAAGCCATTTACTCTCTCCTAGCCCCATTCTCTCGAAGACTGTAAGTTACAGATAGTTGCATCAGTGATGGGACTTTCCATATCAGGAGTTCCCCTACACTGAAGAAATCACAGGTCTGTATTCCATAAATAAATAATGTATGTATATATTTTTATAATTCAAAAGCTGCTTATTACTTCATACAACTTTCCCTAAAATTTTTTAATTCTTCATATTAAAAAAAGAATCTATATTCCATAAGTAATAGAGAAATCAGACTCAGATCTTCATGACTGCAGTTCTCTGAATTGTTTGGGCCCTAACTTCATTACTTACCTCTCACTTAGAAGGGTCCTGAGGACTAAGAGTAGAGGTAGGGCTTGTTGGTTCTGGGTAATTGGATCATTCCATTAGGACAGTATAGATGTGGCCTGAAAAATCTCTAGAAGGGAGTTTGGATGTTTATCTCTTGAAATTGTATCATAGAGCTACTAATTTTGAGCTGAAAAGACTTGGGACCTCAGGGTATCTGATACAGAGGCATGATGTCATCTGGGGCATGATGTTCCCTGTGGTCAAAACCATGCAGAGCTGCTGATGGGAAGTGGAGAGTTACCTGGGAAGTTCAGATCTTAGCCTTCTGTAAAGGAAGACTTCTGGGAGAGTGTATTGTTCTCAGCTCCTCCTCTTCCCTCCAGTCAGAGGGGAGAGGTCATGGAGGAGTTAAGAAGGGAATGAGTATCAAAAACTGAATCAATCAGCAAGATGATGAGATTTCAGCCTCATGTTAGGAATGGGGTTTGGAATTATGATTTTATTGGTATGGGGATTTTCCAGGTGAGGAAACTCCATCTACCAAAGCTGGTGGTGCCTTCTTTTCAATGGATAGTCTTAAAGGGGGAGGTGTTCAAGGAGGACCAGTATCTCTGGTGTGAGGGCTTGCTGAACCCTTTCCAGGGCTGCTCACCCACCTTTGGTGTCTACTTGGCATCCAACTCTCACCTGTGGCTCCAAGAACCTGTAGCAGGTACAGTGGCCATACCTTGTTAAACCATTTTGGTAGATGGACTAAGCCAGGTTGAGTGTAACTGATGGGCCTCAAACCTGCCAGTGAGTTAGGGGGTGTCTACCCCAAGCATGTAAAAACTTCCCCTGGTGGAATGGGCGAATCAGAACAATTTGTTCCAAAAGCCATAGAAGCGGCTGAAGCAGGCCCTGTGGAACTCTTAGAACCTGGTCAGATATTGAAGGTGCCAAGTTATTCACTGTATCCTGGGCCATCACTAGTTGTCCTGATTTTTGTCTTGCCATTGGACTTTGATGACTCTGGAAGAGAGAGGCATAAAGTAAAATATATAAGCTTACAAAGGAAACTAAGAGATATTGAAAAACAGGTATTAAAATATAATTTTTAAAAAACCCAAGTTCACAGACCCCAGGTTAAGAAACCCCTGGAAGACGTTTCTTTTGACCTTATCTGATTCTCCCTCATCTAGTTATTTATGAACACATCTCATCTTGCTCCAGATTATATACATTTATAGAGGGCAAGGACTGGGCTGTTTAGGAGGCTTAGAGCCCTCAGATTTAAGTCTTGGGCTTGCTACTTCTTTGAATTTTTGTGACTGTGAATTTCTTCAGTGAATTTTGGTAAAAAGTGTTTCTATGAAGTGAGGATGCCTATTTGGCATTGGTCTCTGGGAGAATAATGACTACCTTTGTAGTGAAATGAATATAGTTTCTGGTTTGAGACTTCTGGGCTCACATCAATCAGGATGAATCTTGGGGGCTATCCTAGATCACCCTCTTTTTGGCTTATACCCACCCTAACTTTATTCTGGGGAAAGTCTCCAAATGTAGCTTACTTATTGATCTCCACAATGTGGGTAACGGGGTTCCCCAAATCTCATAGGAGCAGTCCCGGCAACAAACGCTTTTTTCAAGTAGGGAAGAGCTTTTATTTACCCCATAGAAATTGCAGAAGATAGGGAAGTTGGAAAACCAGCTCCTACATAATCAGTACAATTCTCTTGACTCTCTGGTGTGCCCCACTTTTCTACCAAGTCTTAAGCTATTTTACTCTATAGTTACGCTTTCCCTTTGAAGGGAACTGAACCTGGGCATTGGTAGTGGGGCAATGCCCTGACATGTCAGTGAGTTCTTCTTTAAATAGGAACACATGTAGCACTCTTCTAACCCCACCCCTCCCCTGTCCCCCACAAGGCGTGCTGCTCAGGAAATCCCCCTTTCTTTGGCTAGAAGTTTGGGTTTCAGGAGCGTAAAACTTGGGGTTATGGGTGAGGCAACCCACAACTCTGGTGCTGCCCAGGAAATCCCCCTTCTCTGGCTAGAAGGCCAGATTCCAGGATTGTAATATCTAGGAAATTCTTCCCCCCTTCTCTAAGTAGAAGACTGAGGTTCGGGATCAACATTGTCAAGGAACTTCTTTTTTAAGTCATATTTCTGATGTTTGTTTCTGCCATGTGTCTCACCAAAATCATCACTAATGGCTGAGGGTCACCATATCCCTTCTCTACCCCCATCTGCTGTGTCCTAAGTATATCTCTAAAAGAAAGATAGAAAGGAAAAGAGTCAAGTAAAAAGTGGAAAGAGATTATCCACTGGCAGCCAGCACAAAGGGGTAGCTCTTTCCCCAAGACACGAAGCCAATCAATTCAAATTAAACTCATCCACCTAATGGCCCAAGAGCCATCTCCAAACCAACCAATTCTTCTTGGAGGTCAGCCTTAGTCACTGACTTAATCAGCTGCCTTTTGTCTTTCCAAGAAGGTGCTGATGGACATGTCTACTCACTCATTATGAGAAGATATAATCAAAAGTCCCCACAAAACAGCACACTGCCCTGCAAGCTCATCAAGTTGATCAAGGAACCCCTTTGATCAACCCCTTGCATGAAAATGGAAAAGCTTTTCTGGCAAATAATCTTTAGTTTATGGCTAGAATAAAGAAAGGGAGAGAAGCCATCCATCACAGAATCAAAAGAATGAACTGATTACATTTTAGTGATGACTTGCAGAAGGCTCTCCTGACCTCTGCCTTTTAGAACCGGTGCTGGGGTCTGGCATCTGAGAACCCAGAGTTCTTGGCTACTCACTATGGTGGAATAAAAACTCAGGGAAGGTAGTGGTATAATTATTGTTATAATCATTACTGTTCTAACTTTTTCTTTGTCATCTTCTTCTTCTTAGGCCTAACTATTATACATTTCCCCTCTCTCTGCACAACTCCCACTCCATCTGTTACCCTGGGCTATGAATGGGAAGTTTTAGAATATAAATATAATGCTAAATAAGAAAGTGGTGGTTAGACCCTTGGGATAAAGAATGGGAATGAAGACAATTAAATTAATCATTAGTCTGATTCTCTGACCTCGGGGTTGGAGGGCAGGTTGTGGTAAATCCTCAGAGGGAAGATTTCTGTGAATTAATAAAAAATAATTTCTTCAGTTTTCATGGCCTTTTACACTTTTTAGAATTGTATCTATTATCTATTTAAAAGTGTATCTATTATTTTTTACGATGGGCCTGTAGTAGAGATGTTATTTCTATTTTACAAACAGGAAATCGACTCTTAAGTGATTCATCTAAGGACTCACAGCTAAGTAGCTACAAAATCAGGACAAGAACCTAAATCGCCAACTCCCCAGTCTAGTTATCTCTCTAGTATACTCACAAAAAAGTGTACTTTCTAGTATACTGATTTTTCCCTATTCCACAGCAGTGTGGTGAAGTGGATTGGGTATTGGATTCAGGAAGACTCAGGTTCAAAGACCATATTAGATACTTATTATCTAGGTGGCCCTGGGTAATCACTTAACCTCTTTGTGCCTCAGTTTCCTCATCTGTAAAATGAGAAGGTTGGACTTTATTTTCCATACCAGGAGGAGAAGCTGTCACTTTTTGCTGTGAATCAGTGAGCTCAGAATTGGATTTAGCAAAGCTGTAGGATTGCTGGCCTACATTCTCTTTCTTGGCCTTTCTCTATAACTTTGGGAGAAGAGTTTGGGGATTTGGCATGAATTTTACTTTGTGTCATGAGTTTTAAGTTGGATATTAAAACAGTTGTCTTCTTTAACACAGTACCTATTCAACAAACATGTTGCCTATTAGCATTAGGCTCTGTGCTTTGGATTGAGGATAGAGATAAGAAACATATCTTGATTTAATCGATAGAGGGCACTACCAGATGAGGAAACTCCCTCTGCCAATGCTGGTTGGTACTTTCTGTTCTAGAAAGCCATCTTAGAGAGTTGTCTAGAGCACTGAAAGGTTAAGTGATTTGTCCACACAGCCAATATGTGTCAAGGGTGGGACTTGAACCCAGACCTTCTTGGCTTTGAGGCCTCCTCTCTATCCACTACAACATACTACCTATCTTGGCACTGTAGATACAAAGAGAAAAACAAAACGGTTTTTGCCCTTGAGGAGCTCCCAGTCTGTGGGGGAAACAATCTGTACATGAGCAAATATATGCAAGATAATTTCAGGGAGAAATCCTAGTAGTTGGGGAGGAAAAGCAGGAAAAATCTCATGTAAGAGATAACATTTTAGCCAAGCTTTTACAGAAACTAAAGATTCTAAGTGACAGAAATGGGGAGAGAATGCATTTCAGACGTGAGAGACAGTTCACGAGAAAGCCTAGGCAGGACACAGCATCATGGTGGAGAAGTCCAGTTGATTTGGACCAAAGAGCTCCTGAAGCGCAACAACGTACAAAACGGCTCAATGGTATGGCAGGTAAAAGATGAAATAACTGGGGAAATATAAGTTTGATCTTCCAAGCATATTGATTTATCAAGCAATGCATGCCAACTGCCTGACAAATCCGGACCAGTAATCTTCCTCAGCTTTGGCACTGGACCCCAAATACAGGGGAAGACAGACCTTGATACACTAAAAACAATCAATCAAGTGAGACCAATTAATTAAAAGGAAACAATTAACCAGGATACATTAGGTGATCTGATTTTTAATTGGAGGAAAGATTAGGGACTTTCCAGTTTGAGAAGGAGAGAGTGAACAGGTGTATTCTCTGAAATAGAAAAAGAGGTATTCTACTACCCCCAAGTGTCTGTAAACAGTCAAAGGAACATGGAAACAATGACTGATTGACTAGTACGGGGACAGTTTTCAAATAGGTCATATGGATTGCCTTAGCTGTATAATTGTGAGAAAACTCCTTGCATCAATTTTTGGATCTCACTGGGTTTCTGGTCAGGATAACCTAGGTCCTTAGTTGGGAGTCTATACACAGCAGGTAGAGATTGTCCATCTTCCAAGGCACACAGGTCTAGCTTCAAACAGTGCAATAGTTTTCTCATGATTCCCACCATTGAATAAGGTTTTCTCACAAGACAGAAATTAGATTAGACTCAAAATTGAATTGAAAGGGAACTGAGCAAGCTCCAGAATTGAGTCACAAGATGAAGCATGGTTCACTCAATTCCCACAATTAACCACTTGCTGCTCCAATCCCCTTGGTTCATTCAGTAGGTAAAGTGGAGGCAGGTTTTAAAGGCTTTTAAATGTCAACAGAAGAGTTTATAATTGATCCTAGAGATAACAACAGATCGTGACTGGAGTTTATTGAGTAGGAAAGTGGCCTGGCTGGATACTGTTTTAGAAGTATCACTTTGGTTTCTGTGTGGAGGCTGAATTGGAGGTGAGACTTGAGGCAGGCAGACCAATCTGGAGGCTATCACAATAGTCCAGGCAAGAAGTAGTTAGGGCCTGAACTAAGGTGGTAGTTGTGTGAGAGGAGAGAGAGATGGATGCGCCGCATATGCTGTCGAGGGAGAATAGAGGACTTGGCAGGTGGCTGGATACAGGAAGGGATAAGAGAGAGGGAGGAGTCCAGTATTACTCTGAGATGATTGGAGGGATGATGGTGCCCTGGACAGAAATAGGGAAATTTTGAAGAGAGTTGGGTGTGGGGGTAAAGATAATGAGTTTTTTGCTTTGGACATGTTCAATTTTAGATGCTTGGGGGCATACTGGAGCTAGCTCTAAATGACTTGTGGAGGGGGTTTTTAAATTTTTGAAGTGAAAATTCATGCCTCAAAGATGGGTAAATGCTACAAATCAGAGCTTGATTTATTGTTTGGTTAATAGTCTAGGCTTAAAATGCTGGACAAAATGTTACTGATGCAGTTTTTTTGTAAGGCAATCAGGGTTAAGTGACTTGCTTAGGGTCATAGAGCTACTAAGTATCAAGTATCTGAGACCGATTTGAACTCAGATGCTTCTGACTCTAGGACTGGTGCTCCATCCATTGTGCCACCTACTGTCCCACAAATGAAGATTTTAAAAGTGTGTCCTGAATACAGTTTATTTTTCTGGAGAGCTAATTATTCAAAATTTACTAGCATACCATAGTCTATATATTCTGTTTTAGATTCAAGGAACTCTGTGAATTTTCAAAACATTAATATGGGAAGTTATTCCCATGTGACAATTGTGGTCTTTGCCACTTTCTGGGAAATATAATAAATGCCTCATAAGCCATTTCTATCCAATTATTCTTTGATTTAACCAGTAAGTCTGAATATTATGCCTTCATTGGGGGAAAGTTCTACTTGTCAATAAGTCTATACTTTCCAGAGCTCAGGCTTCATAGAAAGCCAGATCTTCAGTTCAATTGTATGTTTCATGAAGGCAAGGACCCCTTGTGACTAGTATGGTGCTTAGATCTTATTGTGTATTCAATAAAAATGTGTTGATTTTATTAATTGTTGCTAGGTGAGGGCTTGATCTTGCTGTGGGACCACTTACTTTTCATACTATCCATGGATCTGATCTTGCTTCAGCAGCTAATGACTATTGGCTGACTTATGTATAGATCACATTGTCACTCGTGCTCATAACCCTTCAACAGTGTCTCACTGCCCAACTAATGAAGTTCAGACCCCTTATCCTGTAATTGAAAGCTCTTCACAGTCCGGTACCGTATTTTTTTCTAGTTTTATCTCATATGACCTCCCTCCATGTAATCTCTCCTTCAATGAAACTTGACTATTCCTCCCTCATAGACCCCTGTATTTTGCTGCCTCCCAGGCTTTTTTCATGATTGGGATGCTTATGCCTATGTGTTGGGCCTGGAAAAGTCTTGCTCTATCTCCTCCCTTCCTGTCTTTTATCCCTTTGTCTATTGATTTCATGGGGCAACTAGTTGGTTTAGTGGATAGAGTGCTGGGCCTGAGGTCAGGTAGAGGCTTCTTTCTGAGTTCAAATCCAGCCTCAGATACTTCCTAGCTGTGTGACCCTGGGTAAGTCGTTTTACCCCTTTGCCTTCAGTTTCCTCATCTGTAAAATGAGCTGGAGAAAGAAATGGCAAACCTCTCCAGTATCTTTCTGAAGAAAACCTCAAATGGGGTCATGAAGAGTCAGACACAACTGAAACAACTGAACAACAAAAATTGAGTTCCTAGCTATCCTTTAAAGCTCAATTCAAATAGTGCCTCCTCTTTGAGATCTCATATTCATTGTTGCAAACCAGTTGTTAAGTATTTAGCATGTTCAAGTTTGACTGATCCTTCATTGCTGCAGGGAGGTGGCCCTTGGCTCTTGAAGGCTGTGCCATTTGGGTGCATGCTGACATAGGTCCTGTCAAGCTAGAAAGCTTTGAATACAAGCCCATTGATACAGCTCATTGTATGTCATCTGTCTTGGGAACAGCAGCATTAAGTTCAGAAAAGCTTATTACCTGAGGGTTGGACCCTAGAAGGCAAATTCATTTGATCATATAAACAGACATGGAGAGGTTGCCCTCTGCATATGCATAAGGAAGACCCACAGGGATGAACTTATGGATCCTTGAAGTATTGAAAATGTGGTACTAAGTGGATGGTTAACAAAAAAAAAAAAAACATTCTTCCCATCAAAATCCTTGGCATTGTCAAATGGGTCAACATCAGAAAAGGATATTATTTCATCAGGAGAAATGGCATTAAAGAAGAGGCATTACTATTTGTTTTGCCACTGTAGTCTAAGGCAGCGCTTCTTAAACTGTGGGTCTCGACCCCATATGGGGCCTTGAAAATTTGGCAACAGTAAAAGATTTCTGAATGTGCCACGACCAAAAATTAATTCGGAATCAAATGTCTAATGAATCCGAGGTGTTTCTGGTAGCGCTCGCCAGTGTTGCATCTCACAACTTCACAGTAGTCTTGGTTCTGAACACAAAGTATGCCCTGAGGCCATGCAGAGTTTAAGAAGCCTGCCTAAGGAATGTTAGGTCTTTCCATCTGACTTGCAGCTAAAACTTCCCCTCCTGTGTTGTCTCCATCCATTAGAACACGAGCTCCTTGAGAGCAGGGAATGTCTTGCTTTTTTTATTTGCATGGCACTATGCTTTTTTATTTTCATGGCACTACACTTTTTATTGATAAGGTGCTCTTGGTTAGGTACTATAATAGAATGACATGGATATACCCCTGAGCCTGAGAGCAATCACCTACAAGTACTTACACAGCAGAGAGAGAAAAGGCATTTTCTGTCTTTCTTCTGAAAGGTTTCATGGAGACTTCAGAGAAATTTCTGAAACAGCTGAAATAAAGGCAATCAGTAATAAACTCTCCCTCCTGAGATTTCTCTTGACCCTTGGCTACTGCCTCTTTGGTGTACTTACCATGTTTTAGTTATTTGTGTATCTGCCATACAGAGTTTATCATAGCCTTCTACTTGATACTAAGGTCCATGAGGGCAAGGATTGGATTTTATAAAGGTCTTTTTTAAGTGAATGGGGCATCAGGGGTGTAGCGGAGTGTATGAGGGAAGTGTTGAGGTACTCATTCTTGAATTTGTATTGCTCATTCTTAACCCATATTGCCCGAATATCTTATACGGGTGCATACTATAATTGGGCTGTATGCAACAGACTACTTGAAATCCACTCCTAATTACCAACTTAAATAAATGCAGCCCTAGGTTGCTACCTGAATATTGTATCTAATCCTTTTCATTTGACTGAATGTTGAGTTGCCAAGACAGCTGTCCTGTTGACAAATCCCTAGGAGGTAAGAGCTATCAGCACAAGTTTCCTTTTTGTAAACCGAACTTAGAATATTCATTATTTGTGCTGGAAGGGATGGAGGCTGGAACCACTTCCATAGGATAAAAATCACTCTGGCTCTTGTGGTTGTCATGCCAACAATGTATAACCTTCTTTCACGACTGACTCTAAACACCCCTCATAATGCTTCATTGAGAAGCCAGGGTTTGACAGGCGATCACACCAGCTAAAAAGGCCAAAGGCAAGTGTAACGTATGAAAATGGGCTCTGGGACAGGTTAGTTTCTCCACATCCTGTGCTGGGTCAATCTCCCTTCAGAAGTAGGGACTGTTCGACCTCCCCGAGAAAAGGAGGAACAATGAGGAAGTCTGGTGGTGTCTCAGATGATTTGAGCAGAGGTTGGATAGGTCTGGACAGAACTCTGAAAACCTTCTTGGGAAGAATCACTTGGGTAGGACCAAGTTCTTGGGGGTATTGGCTTATAGAGGAAGAAAGGGAAGGAGGGAAGAAAGAAGGACTTTATTAAGTGCTTACTGTGTATGCCAGGTACTATGTGAAGCCCTTTACACATATCATCTCATTTGATCCTCATCACAACTCTGGGAGGTTGGTGCTATTATTATCCCCACTCTGCAGTGGAGGAAGCTGAGGCAGGCAGTTAAGTGATTTGCCCAGGATCACACAGCTAGTAAGTGTCTGAGGCTGGATATAACTCAGGTCTTCCTGACTCCAGGCCCAGCTCTTTAACCACTATGCTACCAATCTGCTTCTAGTCGGAATGATAGAAAAAAACTTCCAGCATTTTCTTTGCAAATTATAAGATTTTTTAAAATCTACTTATGATAGCTTATTCCAATAATAACAAAACAGGAAGGAAAAGAGAGAGGGAAAAGAAGATGACAATAGAAAGAAAATACTTTTATTCCTTCAATTTTTTAATATATTGTATTTTCTATCACCTTCAGGCCGCAGGGTCACTGGCAAAGGATGTTGGTTACACTGTCTTTAAAATATCTCAACCAAGTTAGGTCATCGAGCAAGAGTACCTGTCAAAGTCTCCTCTACTTCTACACAGACAACAACCATAGTTACTTTTTTTTCTACAGCCAGAAACTAGGGTTACACTGAGCCAATGGGTCACTGAAGAGCCATCCTGTCTCCAATAACAGGGAACAGACATTTTTCCCTTCTACTTATTACTTATATTTTTGATTTTTAAATTATAAATAAGGTAAAGTAAATGTATATCTACATATAAACAAACTATGCACCTTATTGACAATAATAAATTAGGATCCACCTTCAGCTCAAATAAGCATATTATTTCACTTAATGAACACCGTTGAAATGTGCATATTTCAAAACAAATTTACTTATTGAAAAGGGCATTATAAATTGGTAGTGAAATTTATGAATGTATAAAGCATTTATAAACACTATGTGCAAAGCACTATAGTAAGTACTGGAAATACAAATAGAAAAAATAAGATCCATCTAACAGAAGAGGCAATACACACAGAAGGTTTCAGCGGCGAGTCAGATGGAAAAGGCCCATGGTCCTCAAGACATAATGATAAAGGAGGTGGTAATGACTCTTTTTTTGTTTATATAACACAAAGTTCTGTAAACTTTTTTTTGTACAACAACCCTACCCCTTATAGGATTGAGCAATATCAAGTAATAAAATCAATCAGTAGAATCAATCGTTGACCCATTCACAAAAATCTGTGGTCTCTGGCAGATTCCTACACTGCTTGAAGAGGGACATATTACTATGTCGTTAGGGTAGATAATGCAAGTATCATGATCCACGAATGAGGAAACTAATGAGGAAGCAAGCACAGAAAAGGTAAGAGATTTGCCCAATAGGATCACGGAGCCAGCAAGTGTTGACTGTCTTTTGTCTCTTTATATATTCCCAGCATTCAGCGCAGCATCTGACACATATTAGGTACTTAATAGGTGTTGATTGATTGATTGATTGACTTGAACTTGGACCTTCTGATTCTAAGACCTACACTCTTCCTCCTATACAACATTACCTTTCGTTAAGGCAAACATGTAGTCTTTATCACTACTATTGTGCAAATATGGACCCCAGTGCTAACATGCTTTCCACCTGCACAAGCAGAAAGCCAAAGGCAGTGCAGGTTCAAGGGCAGGTGCAAAGCCACATGCCTGCATTTAATGACTTGCTATCAAACCCCAGTAGCACCAAGGAGAATTAGAGACACTGCGGCCAGCTCTGCCCATCCCATCCACTGAAAGACCAGCCTTCAACAACTTATAACTGGGGACAATTCTCTGTAGTAAAGAGCAGAGATGTGGACCTTAGTTCAGAATGCAGTAGATGGGAAGGCAACTCACAGATTCACAATCACAGCTGGCGGCAAGAAGATTTAAGGGAGGGAGTGGACCTGAGTGTGCATCCTTGGTCACGGGGAATTAGGATGAACACTTTAGGTCCCAAACTTTGGAAGGTACCCAAATTGTCCCTCAATCCTGGCAGTTAATTGTGATTCACTATATATAGTTGGTACACAGCAAATGGTTGTCAGAATGAATTGGACAACCATCTCAGGTGTGTCCTCCCACAGTCTCCATGTGATCTGTCCTGTGAGCACATGAGCCCTCAGAGGAAATGGAGTTCTTGTTCTTACACAGTGCTTGGCATATAGGTTTCATGTAGAAGGTGATGACTCAGCTGAATTTCAAAGGAAGAGAAGGAACCTATGAGGCAGAGGCAGAGGTGATAAGGGAATGAATTTCAAGAATAGGTGATGAACAGTGAAAAGGCTTAGAAACGTGAGATGGTACATTACGTGTAAGGAGTGGAGAGAAGACCAGTTTGGCCAAACCATGGAGAATGTGAAGAGGAATACTGTACAGTAAGGCTGGAAAGATAGCTTGCGACCAGATTGTGAAGACTTTTTAAAGCCAAACAGAGGGATTTATGCTTTATCTTAGAGTCAAGAGAGGGTCACTGGAGTTGGATGAAGAGGGGAGTGATATGGTCAGATGTGCACTTGAAGTTCTAGTTCTAGTTTTAGCTCTTGATAGCTGAGAGGGGGTAGGCAAGTTACTTCTCCTCCATTGGATCTCATTTCCCTTCGATATAAAATGGAAGGATTGAACTAGAATGATCACCAAGGTCCCATCCAATTCTATAGTTCTGTGACTGCCAAGTCCACCATGGCAGCGAATGGAGTGCAGGGTACGAAGGGATGATATCGCAGCAAAATATTTTGTTAGAAAATGGGGATATACGGGCAGCTAGGTGACACAGTGAGTAGAACACTGGCCCTGGAGTCAGGAGGACCTGAGTTCAAATATGACCTCAGACACTTGACACACTTACTAGCTATGTGACCTTGGGCAAGTCACTTAACCCCAATTGCCCTGCCAAAAAATGAAAACAAAAAAAAGAAAGTGGGGATATTGGGGCAGCTAGATGGCATAGTGAATAGAGCACCAGCCCTGCTGGCCCTGGAGTTAGGAAGACCTGAGTTCAAATCCAGCCTCAGACACTTGACAGACTAACTAGCTGTGTCCTTGGGCAAGTCACTTAACCTCAATTGCCCTGCTTTCCCCTCTCCAAAAAAAGAAAAAGAAAATGGGGATATGGTATCTACCCATTTCCTCCAAAAGCCTCACAATAGCCTGTTCCATATCCAAGACAAACAAATCTTCAACCACAAACATTTAAACCTTCTATTTTGAATGAAGTCAAAGCCATTTTTCCTATATTTTCTACATTTGGACCCTAAGCCAATACTACCAAGACCTTGGTCCTACCCAAGTGATTATTTATTAAATGCTTGCTGTTTGATTTGTAGACTCTTTATACCATGAATACTTTGGCTGATTCCACTTTGGCATTCTGGTTACCATACCCTTTAACTTCCAGGCATGTTCTATCACCCTTTTTGTTGCTGTTGAGTTGTTTCAGCTGTATCTGGTTCTTCATGACCCCATTTGGGGTTTTGTTGACGAAGATACTGGAATGGTTTGCCATTTCCTTCTCCAGTTCATTTTATAGATGAGGAAACTGAGGCAAACCAGGTGAAGTGACATGCCCAGGGTCATACAGCAAGTAAGTTCCTGAGGCTGGATTTGATCTCAGGAAGATGTCTTTTCTGACTCCAGGCCCAGCACGCTATCCACTAGGTACCATCTACCATCCTAGACCTGTTAATTACCCTTAACCAACAACAGGCCTTAGCTCTGTCTGTGGAAGGGTCAGAGACCCACCATCTGCTTTCACTTTCTGCTTCAGTCTGCTGACATTAAGTTGTTCAGAGATAGTGTCCTGGTATGGTGACAACACAGTATACTGACATCAAAATACCAAAGTGATAGAAGGAATTTTTATATTGGGCCCGGATTTTGCATGGATCTTTATTCTTTGAAGCCTGCAACTTTAACAGAGAATGATTTAGCATGGAAATATAGGTCTTCCAACATTTATGCCTATAGGAGTTGACTGAATTGACTTTTGTTGTAAGTCATTTAAAACCCCCCAGGACAAATTTCTCTACAGTTGATTGGATTAATTTATAGTCAATTTGATATTTAAGATGTCCCAAAGTCCTAAAGTGACTATTTTCCTGGTTGATATTCTCTGTGGCTCAGACTTTGCCCTACCCTGGGGCTCATTTATTGTTAATTATTCTTTTCTTCTGAGGACAGCTGTCAGTTTGACATTCCTTCTCAATGCCAAGACAGGAGTCTATATTCTTTATCTGCCAAGCTCCTTCATGGGTTTTTCCACACATTGAAATAAGGTCAGACTCTGATGGGTTCTGAGCATTACTTAGGAAGATTTTTCCAAGTCTTACATAGAGTGCTTTCGATACATTGCAATACTTAGAATGACTAGAACTTAGCTTAAAAATTCTAAATAGATGGGGCTTTTATGTGGATAAGGAGCTGAACAGGTGCAAGAGATGAACAAGATAGTACAATCAATGGGTTGCCCCTGACTTTGAATCTCACATCTGTCTCTGATTTGTATGTGATGCTGGGCAAGTCATTTCCTGTGTTCCACCTATAAAGTGGGTCCCATAATAGAGTTCTTCCATCTGTCCCTACAGGATGTTGTAAATATCTTGGGAAGGAAGTGTCCTGATGTGTGAAATAAAGGGTTATCTAGCTAATGTTAGATAAATGGGAAAAAAACCCAAACAGAGCTTTAAGTTGACCATAGACTCAATTTAAGCATTGTGATGCGATTGCAAAAAGTAGCTAATGAAATCTTAGACTTCATTAATTAAGGTGTCTAGATCAAGGGAGGTCATGGGTCCAACTCTGTTCTAGTCTAGGTCAGACCTCATCTAGAGGACAGTGTCCAGTTGTATGTCTTGTACTTTAAGAATATATGTGTGAGAGTGGCAATCAGGATGGTGAAGAGTCTGGGAAGTGTGTCATATCAGGAACAGCAGGGATGATCAGCCTGAAGAAGAGAAGGCTTGAAGAGAAAGGTAGCGGTTAAGACAAGGTTGTCTTCAGAAATTTGAAGAGATGTCATAAGTAAGGGTGAGAATTAAATTTAGGGTGTTAAAGGAGGATTAGGTGTAATCCAGACTACCCTCCTTGCCCATTTTATAAATAAGAAAATGGAGGCTCAGTGGGCTTAAGTGGTATATCAAAAGTTTTTACAGGTAGTGAGTAGCAGAGACAGGATTTTCATGCAGATCTTTTTTTCCAGACCCAGGGCTCTTTCCACTTATTCCAGGCTGCCTCCATAGTGGGAAAGCAAGACTAGATTCCCCAGGCTCTAGAAGCCCACTTTCACTTCAATTACAGGAGCCAGGCGATTGCTTTCTCAGTATCTTAGGTAAAAACATCTTGGTAGAACAAACATGCCTCAATTATCTAATTCAGGCCAGCTGCCTGAAAATAAGCAAGTTTAACTAGGATGATCTGAAAGTTCTTCAACTTTCTTTTGTATCATGAAATGCTTTGTTAGACTGGTGAAGCCTACGGATCAGAAATTCTCCAAAGAAATTTTAAAAATTCATAAAAGACAGAATCGCAAAGGAAACCAAAGATATCAAAATAGAGTTACATATGTATATATGTGTTTGTGTATATATGTATGTGGGTATATATTAATATACATACACATTCATACATGTGTGTATATGTATATATGTGTATGGTTGTGTATGTGTATGTATACATATATGTATATATACACACATACATATATGCACACATACATATACATATATACCCTATGAGTTTGTGGATTCCTGAAGAGGTCCTTTCATCTAATTTATCTTCTTCTAGGCTCTCTTCTTGACTTTCGTGCCTTATTGGCAATCGCATAATATGCTGAAGAACATTATCGTTCTGTTTTGATCCCAGTTAGAGAGGCGTTTGTGAGCTGGCTAATTTCTTCATCTGTGAGGCTCTGAGGAGAGCAGAAGCTCTAGCTTGCTTGAGTTTCACCCGACTATTAATCCACGGTTTTATTGTCCTTCTCCCAGTTGTTCACACAGAAAGGTGTGGGGCCCCCAGGCTATGGAATTGTGTTTCCATGGAAAACTACAAATGATGGGCTGATGGAGTGCTGCCATCTCTTGGCTATGCAAATGACAGAGGCTCTATGTGACTTAGGAGGTGATCTTTTTTAGATGAGAGCCTTCATTCTAACTGTTCTGCATAAATAACTTTGCTTGCATTCTTGACAATCATGCTGGCCCTCCTGTGTGTTTTCTTGGGTTTGAAAGATGAAGGTAATAGCTACATTTGAAAAGTATGTCTTTGAAGGGAGGGAAATTCGCCTTCTGTCTCTTTTGGTGATTTGGGCCTATAATATTTTTTGAGCAACTTTTCAGGAGCTGCATAGAGAAGGTTAGTAATAGAATGCAGACTTGAGAGAAGCCCTTGGAGGTAAGTGCTCCAATCCCACCTATGAAAGAGAAAATGGGATTTGAAACAGGGGGAGTTTACACTTGAATTCCCACTCTTCACAAAATTGTGAAGTACGTGATGTTCTGCACCATTCCCTGCTTCATTCAACCAACAGGCATTTATTAAGCACTTGGTATGTGCAAGGCACTGTGCTAGATACTGGAGATACAGCAATGACCAAAATGAAACAAAAGCTTCTCTTTCCTCCTTTCCACCCCCATTTCGATGCTTTTGGCTTTCTGTCTCTGGCCTGTCTTCTTTTAGCTTATCCTCCCTTTAATTTTATCCTTCTTCCCAAAATGAATTCTTCCCTTGTAACAAAAAAAAAAAAACAACTAAGTAAAACCAAGCCACACAGTGGTCTTTGACAGTGTCTACCACATTCTGCATCGGCTTTCTATTGTTTCTCCTTTTATTCTGTCAAGACCTGTGATTTGGATAGGATCTGTGATTTCATTGGCATCAGAACTCCTGATGAAGAAACTTATTTGCCATTGCAGAGATGCAATTAGAGAGTTGCCCAGGGTGTTGAAAGGTTATGGGAATTGGCCAAAATTACCCAGATAGTAGGTGTCAGAAGCTGGATTTGAACCCGGGGCTGGCTCTCTATCCATCAATTCTATGATGATGACTATGATAATGATGATGATGACAGTAATAGATATTTAGACAATGATTAAGGCTAGGTGAGCACTTTGCACGCATTACCTAGTTTGATCCTCACAACAACCTTATCAGGCATTATCCCTACAAGTACTCTTAGGTCAGTTTTACAGATAAGGAAACTGAGTTTCAGACAAGTTAAGTGATTTGACTAGGGTTACACAGTTAAATATCAGATGAATTCAGGTCTCACTGACTATAAATCTAGCCTTTTAAAGCAGAGGTTCTTAATCTTTTTTTTTAATATAATACACCCTTTTGGCAGTCTGGGGAGGCCTATGAATCCCATTCTCAGAATAATGTTTTTAAATGCATAAATAAATTGAATAGGATTATAAAGTAAACCAATTATATTGAAACATAGTTATCAAGGTATTAAAAAATAATAAGTACACAGGCCCCAGGTAAAAACTCTTACTCTAAGGTGTTAGCAAACTTTAAGCTCTTTGTATGTTAGTCTTCCCAGAGAAATTTGCATTTTTAAAAAAATATTTATTTCTTTATTTTTAACATTCTTTAAAAAAATTGAGTTTGAATTCTCTCCTTCCCTCTTTTCCATCCCTCCCCGATTCTTAAAGAAGGCAAGAAATGTGATATCACTTATACAGGTGAAATCATGCAAACATATTTCTGTATTAGCCATGTTGCAAAAAAAAAAAAGACAAATAAATAAAGTGAAAAAATTATGCTTCCCTCTGCATTCAGACTCCATCTGTTCTTTCTCTGGAGGTGGATAGCAGCTTTCATCACAAGACCTTCAGAATAGTCATGAGTCACTCTGTTGATCAGAATAGCCAAGTCATTCCCAGCTGATCATCATACAAAAATGCTGTTACAATGCTGTGTACAATGTTCTGGTTCTGCTCATTTCACTTTACTTCAGTTCATATAAGTCTTTCCACATTTTTCTGAAACCATCCTTGCCCATTGTTTCTTATGGCACAATGGTATTTCATCACAATCATGTACCACAACTTGTTCAGCCATTCCCCAACTGATGGGCCTCCCCTCAAACTCCAATTATTTGCCACCATAAAAAAAGAGCTGCTATAAATATTTTGTACAACTAGGTCTTTTTTCCTTTTTCTTTGATCTCTTTGGGAAATATTGCTGGGTCAAAGGGTATATGCACAATTTTATACCCCTTTGGGCATAGTTCCAAATTGTTCTCCAGAATGGTTGGACCAGTTCACAACACCTTCAACAATGCACTAGTGTCCCATTTTTCCACATCCCCTCTAGCATTTGTCATTTTCCCTTTTTGTCATGTTAGCTGCCCTGATGGGTGAAGAGGTACCTCAGAGTTGTTTTAAGGAAATTTGTGTTTTAGTAGGCAATCCAGAGAACAGCATAAAGCTTTCTAAAATTAAAGGAATGAATCTCAAATGACAAAATTTCAGTCTCTAGGTGAGATATGATTAAAATCATACTATACTTAGATTGACCCTTTACTCTGATTATTCATAAGGCTGAGTCTTCTTGGGTAGTCATGGACAGGGTCTCTCAAGCCTGGGTAGTTTTAAAACAGAGATAGGCTTTTCAAGATCCCAAGTGGCAGGTAAGACTGGCTTTTCAAGGTTTAAGACTTCTTACTGCTGGTACTCAGGAGATAGATTTATGTGAATTGAACCATAGTCTATTAAAAATGGATTAAAATAACTTGCACTACCCAAAGGTTAGGTTATTCTAAGCCAAGGCAGACATATTACAATATTATTAAAAGGCCTTGGAGAAACTTGTCAATATTCTCAGAAAATTTGGCTGGTGTATTGTGTTAGTCTATCCTGATCGATAGGGCTGGGATGCTGACTCTGCCTCCTCTTGTTTAATTTGCCATTATAAGTTTGGCTGGGCCAACGAGTCTAAACAATTCTAATACCCAGGATAAATAAGCAGAGCAGCAAATCAAACTGGATTTGTTGGTACAATTACACAATAAGGAATCTGAGTGATTGGAGTTGAACTCCAATGGTAAATTGGAATATAAATGTTTATAAGTCACAGGGTGGCTTTACTATCTCAGGAATGGTAAACAGCTCCACATTTCCAGCTTTTGGCAGTACTGTCTTGTGAGTAATATCTGCTTTTGCACTGCAAATTTAATTCTTTTTTAAAAAATTATTTATTTTTAGTTTTCAACATTCATTTCTACAAGTTTTTGAGTTCCAAATTTTCTCCCCATGTCTCCCCTCCCCGCACCCCAAGATGGCATGTATTCTGATTACCCCTTCCCCAAGTCTGCCCTCCTTTCTGTCACCTCCCCATCCCCTTCCTCCTTACTTTCTTGTAGGGCAAGCTAGATTTCTATACTCCATTACCTGTATATCTTATTTCCCAGTTGCATGTAAAAACAATTTTTAAAATTCTCTTTAAAACTTTGAGTTCCAAATTTGCTCCCTTTTCCCCCTCCCTACCCACCCTCATTGAAAAGGCAAGCAATTCAATATAGGTTATACATGTGTAGTTATGCAAAACACTTCCATAATAGTCATGTTGTGAAAGACTAACTATATTTCTCTCCATCCTATCCCACCCCTCCATTTATTCTATTTCTCCTTTGATCCTGTCCCTTTTGAAAAGTATTTGCTTCTGACTACCCCCTCTCCCTAATCTGCCTTCCCTTCTATCATCCCCCTCTTATCCCTTTCCCCCTATTTTCCTGTAGGATAAGATACCCAATTGAGTATGTATGTTATTCCCTCCTTAAGCCAAATCCTTTAATTCTTGAGAAGGATTGTCTCTCTTCTAAGGGGTCAGCTAAGCCCAAGCTGTAGGATTTAAGAACTCTCCTATAAAGGGTATGGTGAAAGCTCCATGCTAACTAACGTGTACCTTTGGGAGTATCCTTCCAAGTCACACATTCTCCTTGGAGGGTGAGGAATTTTTCAATTGTCAATTCAGTGAGATGATCTAGGTTAAGTAGTATAAGGTAGATATTTTAGGTTCTAGGCAGTGTGATGTCCAGGGTGAGATGAATCCTTGGCACTTTGGTCTCATGGTATGGTAGGCACTGGGCTGCTAGAGGCTGAGGAAACTATATGATGCCTCCAGCCAGTTGGCACTTACAAAACGGTTTCTTAATCATTTAATTTTTATTGGTCTCAGTATTCTTATCTGTGAAATGAGGTTATATGTGTGGAAGTTTCCTAACATCATCTAGCAGTCCAGGCTACTCATGTAATAAAAAAGGTATCTAAATCCAAAGTTCGAAGAGTTTACATGATGATGCAGAAGGTCTCACAGCTGTTTAGTGTCTAAATTTGGCCTAGAACCTAAGTCTTTGAGCTACAAGATGTCCAGATTTTCTTTTTTCCTCTAGCATTCTGTTACTCAACAAGGATTAAAATATAATCAGTTTATGGGGTTAAGGTTGACCTTTTCTCTTTATACACATGCCTGTAGGCTGCATTTTGCTTTTTGTGGCTTCTTTTACCCCCCTCAAAGGCTTTTCTGGATTTCCCTTTAATGTGATTTCACTTGCATAAAGAAGCTTCTATGTGTATAGGAGAAAGGCTGGAAGGAGGATGTGCCTAGTTCAAAGTGTATCCACACAAAATTAAAGAATATCAGATTTAGAAGGGACTTTAAATATTATTTAATCAAGTTCCCTAATTTTACACTTTTTAGGGATTAACCAAGTTAGAGGGGAGTATAAAGTCCTATCACTCATACTTGGGTCTTCACAGAAGGTCATGATTAAAATATGTATTATGAAAATAACAAGAATAAAATTATAGTGTACCAGGATCATAATGGAGCATGCAATATTGGGCGCTACCCTCTTTACATAGATCTGGGCCAAATTTGGGTCCGTTTGGGCTTAGATTGTCTCTGTGTCATGAAACTATGCCACAATGCATTGATTTGCATTGTTATGTTGTCCCTGTAAAATTTCAATGGTTTCTCAAAAAAAGTCATTTCTCTATTTTCCTTGACCTCCTAGTGGGTAGATATATAACGGATAGATGGCTCAAAAGAGAATCAAAGGTCTGAAGGCGGCACGAAAGACAATCTAGACAGAACACCACTCATACCAGAGGTTCTCAAATGATTTCATTCTGTAACTCGGGGAGCTATGCTGGCCTTAATCATAAGCAGAATGAGTAGTTGCTGCTATAAAGTGATTCGGAGGTTTCTTGGGAAGGTTCCAAAACATCTAGGCCCAGTGCCACATCATCAAAAAGCTACCATTGCTTTTCTTCTTCAGGTCTCTTCTTTTAACATGCAAATATCTTTCCAAAGCTTGACACATTAAGCTGTTATGAGTCATTCACTCCTTAGTGTGAATTATTTTATCTTCCTACTTAAGCCAGTAGAAATCAGTAAGGCACTGAAAAAATAAATATAAGTTTGGATGGGGAATTTACAATCATCAGATCATAGCTTTAAAGCTGGCAGGGACCTTGGAGGTCACTGAATCCAGCTCTTTCATTTTACAAATAAGGAAACTGAGTCAGAGAATGGTAAGTAACTTGCTTTGGGTCATAGAGAGAGCAAGTGTCTGAGACCACATTTGAACTCAGGTCTTCCTAACTCCAGGTCCAGCACTCTATCTAGATCTGGGCAAGTCCAGGTAGTTAAACTTGATCCTGGTTGAATGACCAGCCTCAAAGAATCTAATAAGTTATTATCATTTTGGAGTCTCAAGTGGAGTGTTCTAAGAATCTGTCCTTGGCCCTGATCTGAAAATTTTGATCAGTGACTTCGATGAAGTTGTAGAAAGCATACTTGCCAGTTTGGGCGATTGTCTGAAAATGGGAAGCAGAGCTAACATGTTGGATTACAAAATCAGAATGCAAAAAGGCTAGAATGATTGGCTGAATTGAATAAGGAATACAATTCAATTTCTAGGCTAAAAGAAATAAGATGAAGGAGGAGAGGGTAGGCAACAGTTTCTATGGGAAAGAGCTGCGGGTTTTAGAAGCAATGATTCCTCTGTCCTTTGAGTCAGAGCTCACCTAGAGTTTTGTTTCATTTCTGTGTGGTTATGCTTTAGGAAGGCCATCGACACACTGAAACATGCCTAGAAGACCATGACCACGATTAGGAGAGAACTAGAAACTGTGCCATATGAGGCATAGGTGAAGGAACTTAGGAATGGTTAGCTGGGGGAGAATCAACTTCAGGGAGAGGCAGGGGGAAGGCAGAGACCATTACAAAAATAAATTGAAGGGCTGTCATATGGAGAAGATACTGAATTTGTTCTACGTGGCCCCTGAAGGAAGAACTGAGAACCAAGGGTGGAAATTGTAGGGAAAACAACAACTTCCTAACCATTTGGGATATCCAGAAATGGACTGGGCTGCCCCGAAAGGTGGCAGGTTCCTCCTCAGAGAGGTAGATAGAGGGCTGAGTCTAGAATCAGGAAGATTTGAATTCAAATCTGGCCTGAGACACTTACTGTCTGACTCTGGGTAAGTCACTTAACCTCTGTCTGCTTCAGTTTTCTCAACTGTAAAATGGGTATAATAATGGGTCTAATAGTATATTATAATATATAACACCATAATATCATATATAATAGAGTATACGCTAATAGTATAATATAATAATATAAAAGCACCTGCCTCTCACAGCTGTTGTCAGGATCAAATGAAATTATATTTACAAAGCCCAAGGAGGATACTGCCCGTCACATGGAAGGTGCTTGATAAATGCTTGTTCCCATGCACTATCCCCTTGAATGAGGTGTTCCGGTAAAGAGGGGGGCACTACTTGCCAGGAACATTGTAGAAGGAATTTTTGGTTAGGTACAATTCAAACTAAATGGCCCATGAGGTTTCTTCTAGCTTTCAGACTCTGTGATCCTCTCAGATATTCTTTGCTTTGTAGTTGCTTCCCCCTCCCCACCAGAGTCAGTACTGCAAGGGAAGTATGGCTGGGAAACTCTTTCTCGAACCAACACCTTTGCCAATTATTCCTCGAGTCGCTGTAGGCTTTATTCAGGTACCCACTTGGCACCTAGGGGTAAATTTTAGATATGACTCCTGTGTTCAAGCAGTTAACAATCTAGTGAGAAGAAGAGGCGCGAGCGTGGAATAAAAGCTAGGTGGGGAAAGAACAGTATGTAGAAAGAACAAGTAATAAGGACAGCTTAGTGGAAGGATGCAAGATTTAGTGGTCCTAGCACCCATTTCCCCTCCCCCCATCACTGTATGACCTTAGGAAGGTGATATATCTCTCTGAACCTCAATTGTCTCATCTGTAAACTGGGAATAAGAATATCTCATTTGGCTTTTGCCGAGAGGATAGAGCAGATGATCTCTTAAGGTCCTTTAGAGACACACACACGTGTGTATGTGTGTACGTATATATATATACACACAAAAATATAAATATGTGTATGTATGTATATATGTATATAGATTTATATATACACACATATGTATACATAGTATATATTGTGTATATATGTATGTGTATAACTATATCTATATTTATATCTATATATATGGTGGCAGACTAGACATTTTTTCTGATTCCCACAATCTCTCAAACTTCTCCAAAACAGAAGTTATGCACCAAAGATAAAGCAACTCTGGCTGTCTTCGTGTGCTAGGACACCCAGAATTCAGAAGAAGGTTAAAAAAATTCCCCAAATCCAGGAACTGACTCTCACTGACCTTGTGCCCACTCAGCATCCCTCCCCTACTTCCCACACTGCTGACCGTGAGGCTGCACAAGCAGGCCAGAGAACATGACATAGATTTAGAACAAGACCCACTCCTACACTTCCATCCCTGCTCCCTCTTTCTAGTGCCATGGAGTCCCATGTTCCAGGCTTTGGAAGTTTGCTCAGGCCTAGACAGCCAGCTTGGTCACAGACCTTCAGGAGCAAAAGCCTGCCAGGGATTGCAACCCCACAGCGTCAGTACTACAAAGCTCTAAACTGTCAGTGCCTGGGAAAATAGGGTCTGAACTGCCAGTGATAGGCCGGAGAACCGAAGAACAGAGGGAGTGAGACAGAGCACCAGAACGGGACACCATGAGTGGGGAGACCTATGTAGCACTCTACCAAACCTGAGAGAAAGAAAGCAGCACCCAGGTGGGGCTAGTTCTGGCCACCTAAAAGTCAGTTGGGGCAGAGATATAGGCTGGTAAACTTGGAAGTGCCCACCTTGGGAAGAGCCTGAGATTCATTGAGATCCAGCCCCCAAAGAAACCACAATCAGTGAGGAAGTGAGTGATAAGGAAAATAAAGGGATGGGGGTAGGGGGAGACTGAAAATACCAAAGATTTCAGGAAGAAGAAAACTCAAAGATCTTGAACATTAGCAGATAAATCAATAGGAAAAAACAGTAACAACAGAAAGAAACATGGCCTTTAGATCTAGTAAATGAGTTATGGCATATGTGAATAAATACTGCCAAATAAAGGAAAATTATCCACCTCATGGAATATGAGAACGTGGAACCATTGTATACTGTGCCTGAGTGCTTCAAAAGAGAAATGAGAATTATTAGAGCAGAATTTATGGTCTACATAGCAAAAGCAATGAGGAGAATAGAAAAACTGGAATCTGTAATGTCAAGCCTCACCAAAGAACCAAAAGAGAGAGCAATAGGTTGGGAATGTAAATACACACAAGTGAAAGATAGTCTAGAAGAAGAGAAACAAAAACAAGAACATTAAAAAAATATGCCCACTATGCAAACAAAACATACTGAACTGCATAGAGACAACCTAAGGATCATAGATCTCCCAGAAGAACATGACAGGACATAAAATATGTACGGCTAAAAGCAGTCATAATGAGAGTATGTTGGGGATCAGGCAGTTTAGAGCTGGTTCATCTGGGAGGGAGTTTACATTTTTTTTATCGGCGGGGGGTGGGGTGGTGGGGGGGGGAAGAAACACCTCTCTGGTTATGACTAGAGGGAGACAAGCAGAGACATAGTATGGCAGACCAAAGTTAGGTCTGGCTGATGAAATTTTGCGGTTAAATTTCTCAAAAGGAAATAGAATTTCTTTTTCACCTTCTGAAACTGGCTGACATGTTCAGTTTGTCAGCCTCTGCTACAGCTGTACCTGTCACTAGTTTTGTCCCTAGGTGACTTTTTGTTATTTCCCTGAGACATGCGCCCAAACTTTGCTCAGATAGTTTGAACAGTGGAAACAAACTACCCCAACCACCCCAATCACTTGTGCATACTCATTGTCTGGTTTATTCAGTTATCAGATAGGTTGTGAAAGTTGGGCAATTTGCATTGAGGATGTAGCTGATGCTTTTTCATTGGTGACCACTATGAGTGGCAGGAACCTTGTCACAAAAATGCAGAATGATAAACTCTAAGTGCCAAAGGTGTTGAAGGCTATTAGCTACAGTAGTTCAGGAAGGGATTTCAGGGTCCTGAAATCAGAGATTTGGAATTAGGTTACTGACTTTTCCCTAGCCACCAGAATTCTTGATATTTCTCAAGCAAGTTGTCATTAATACTCTGGGCAGGCTCACTCAGTAAAGAGAGACAACTTTATGCGAGGGTGGAGAGAACAGAGATACTGAGAGAATTAGGGTACATAAATGTGTAAGTATATGGACTTGAGATGCTGCAATTCAAGCTCAACACAAATATGCCAATCTATAAAAATTACTAGTATAAATTGAGATTGTAATTCTTTTTTTGATGGAGGGTGTTTGTTCTTTTAAAACAAATTTTGACTTTTTTTTTTTTACATTTTCCATATCTCCTAATAACCCCCAATCCACCCAAAAAGTCAGCCCTTACAACAAAGAAAGAAAAAAAACAGTTCAGAAAAATGAACAAATCTGCCCAGGCCAACATCATATCCAGTGTCGTACCTCCATGGCACCTCCGACTCTGTAAAGAAGGGAGGAAGATGTGAAGAATATAATCTTTAGCACTATCTCTAAAAACAAGGCCCACAAGCATCATTGTATGTGGTTAAAACTAGAGTACTTTTCTTGGTGTCTGCTGCTCTTTGCCTACCCAGAAGAACCATCAGTCCTAAAAAGAGATCTCTGGAACCAGAGGGCAATGAGTCTTATATACTTTAATTCGGAGGTAGAGGAGGGAAAGAGGAAAAGAGAAGAAGGCAAACAAACAAAAACCAAACCAAACCCAAAACAAAACAAAAATACATTCATTTCACATGAATGGTCTGCCTACTAGAAAAAAAGAAGAAACATAGCACAAGTTCTGAATTTATCTTTTCTTTGTAATTCTGGTTTCGCCTGGTCATGAGTAATTAACTTCCTTGTTACCAGTCTTTATAGCATGCTCCTCAGCTCCTCCAACTCCAAGGGCTGAAGACAATCCTACACCTTCCTCATTCCAAATTTTAGGCCAGATTTACCAGTTTTTGAGAGTATTGTCCTGTATTTTTAACAAAGAAGGTATAACACTATCAGGCATCAGAAAGCCACCTCCTTAGTCCTGACACATGACCTCTTGCTGCCCTCTGCTGCTGCTGCCTCTCTCTCTCTCTCTCCTCTCTCTCTCCTCTCTCTCTCTCTCTCTCTCTCTGTATATATATATATATATATATATATATATATATATATATATATATATATAACTATTATTAGTTATATAATTATATATTATTATATATTATAATTATATATTAATATATTATATATAAATTATATATAATGTATTAGAAATAATATATTATTATTAATATAATATTAATATTATATATTAATAACTATTGCTCTGGTGTTGGCCAAGTGAGTCCAGAGAAAAATTCAATTCCCTAACCAGTCATCTGGTAAATACTGGCACTAGTGTGGACAGGCCAGTAAATAATCAAGTTATAATAATACCTTATATTGTTATAGTGCTTCTGGGTTTACAGAGAACTTTCACTTATTATATCTCCAGTCCAAAGAGCAAGGGGTGTTGATCAAGAATTAGCTGATGACCATGATGTTGCCAAAGACAAATAAAGGTCATGTCAAGAAAGGACTTGGAAAAATGACATTGAAGAGGAAGGTATTAAGAGACCAGCAACTAGAGATATTAACTTCAAATACCAGAGATTCATCCTGCCCCCCCCACAACATATTCTTGGTAAAATTGGCAAGAAAAAGGTAAGGAAAAAACTGAGACAATATGTAGAACATGAATGGAAGAAGCTAGAAAATGGGATTCAGAAAAGAAATAACAATGATAATAATAGATAACATTTATGTGGTGCTTCCCGGCTTCAAAGCACTGTCTTTCTCTCTGTCTACATATATATCTTCATTTGTTCTTATGTATGTAAATGTATAGATATATACTTATCTGTCTATCTATCAATCTATCTATCTGTCTGTGTCTGTCTGTCTGTCTATCTGTCTATCTACCTATCTTCATTTGACTCTAACAATAACCCTGTGAGGCAGGTGCTATTATGCTGTCCTTTTATAACTGAGAAAACTGAGGCTGAGAGGTTAAAGTGCCTGGGCTCACTCCTCTAGTAAGCTTTGTGGTAGGATTCAAATTCAGGTCTTCTCGTTGCCACATCTGCGCTCTCCTGGCTGCTACACCATCTAGCTTCTAGAGAGACATAAAAAATTCATGCCTTGAAGAGGGGCGAAGGAAACAACTCAACTTCTTTTCAAGAATGCAAAGTATCTTGCTGCCTTTCAGAGGACAAATATAAACTGTGGGTAAATGGAATTTTGCCAGGCTGATCTGAAAGGATGTATGAGTTGCCTCTACCCACACCTTTCCTCCTTCCAGAAATACCTTCCTGCCTCCCTGCTACCTCGTTGATAACTACTCAGTTCTCAAGATACAGCTTGAACCCTGCTTCTACCAGGTATCATCCCTAAAGCCTCATGGTGAGCCCTTCTTCTTTTGAACTTCT